>NC_042291.1:11161983-11761983 GCF_901000725.2 Takifugu rubripes | reverse complement strand
ACACAAGTAAATTCTCTCGGTAGATTGAATCGAGATTCTTGTTAAATCTGTTGCACTTGTCTTGTAATTGGATTTAGCTGATGTTTTTTTCCATGTGTGTCACTGACCCAGTGAAACCTGCTCTGGGTGATGAAGAATACAGTACAACGCTCATCCATCAGTAATTTGATTTATCTGCCTGGGATCCAGCAGGATATAATGAATATTGTAGGAGTATCCATTACCTTTGAATGGGACTAATTAATCATCGTGGTCTTGTAGTTTGCCTGCAACTGCTTTTGCAGGACTTTCCTCCACGACTCTTTTAACACCGGCTCCCATTTTCTTGTCTGATATATGATCACCTTGTCAATATGATATTCAGTCATACGGGAAGATTGTTAGTTTTTCTTGGCTGTGCTGAAATTATATCGTATAAATGAATGTATTAATGACTCTGTTATCCGTGTCTGCAGGTCGACGGCTGAGAGGAAAGGCGTTTTACTACGTGGGTGGGAAGGTTTTCTGCGAAGAGGACTTTCTGGTGAGCCAGCAGTACAACATTAATATTTTGTTTATGGAGCAAAATTCTGGGAAAAGACCTCTCGGTGCCTCGTTTGAAGTCTTTAGCTCGTTTCCTTCAGTTCACTCGTGTCTCAAAAACGGCATTAACACCTTTAATTTAAAAAGCGACCCACAGACTTGATAATGACGTCTTATCCTTCAAATGTGGTGCAGTTTGGATGGATTTTTTTTAATGTTTCCAAGTATGGCTGAGTGAGGGCTGTTAATGTAACTGTGCCAATTAAGTAAACATACGGGGATAATTGGCACGGCTACGATAACAGCCCTCACTCAGCCATACTTGGACACTGTTAAATTAAACCCCGACTTTGCACTCCTGCCTTGGGTCAGTAGTGTTTCAGGCATACATGGAATTCCACAGAACTCACTCTCTCCTGTGTGTTGCAGTACTCTGGTTTCCAGCAGTCTGCAGACAAGTGCAATGCCTGTGGACACCTGATCATGGACATGGTGAGTGTCTGTGCTGCTACTTCTCTCTGTGTGTGTCTGTGAGAGACAGCGAGGGGGATCTTTGTGGACAAACCTGTCCCGGATCTTTCCCATCTGCACATTTGATATCCTTTTAGTGGAATTCAGGTCCATTTTTCTGTCCGCAGTACCTTTTCCTTTGCGCAGTACATGTCATCCATCCGCGTCTTAACCGAAAATACCCTCGTTCAGTCATATCGTAAATGGCACTGGCGACATACAGTCAGCTCCGATTTTCTTCTCTTGCTTCCGTTATAGATCCTACAAGCCCTGGGGAAGTCCTACCACCCAGGCTGTTTCCGCTGCGTCATCTGTAACGAGAGCCTTGATGGAGTGCCCTTCACCGTGGACACGGAAAATAAGATCTACTGCCTCAAAGATTACCACAGGTGAAGAGCACCTGCCGGAGGAATGCTGTCGGCTTTTGTGCCGCGGCGGTTTAACACGACAACAAGGTGTCGTGTTACAGGTGGACCGACAACGCGGCTCCTTAACGTTCCCTCGCTGCCACGGGATCAGCTGGAGAACGGCCGAGCAACTCTGCCTCTGCCACGTGTGTCGGACACACGACACAAATGGAAAATGTGTCCAGTCAGGGTGGGAATGGTGATCCCCCCCCCACTGGTACAGAGAGCAGGCACATGTCTGACCATCGCCCGGCAGCTCCCACCTGTGATCTCAGCGCTGATTTCATCAGTAAAACCTCGATTGTGTAAAGAGCATGTGTTTGACTTTTAGCCACAGTCACGCCTCTCTGCTCCGACAGGCGCTCTCTTATTCCCCCCCGGCAGCCATGTGGCAGCCATGTGTGTGGAAATAATGAATTTATTTTGCGCTTTGTTTGTCTAGAAATTGTGCGCGAGATAGCACGTCCAGTACAGTCAAATCAAATATTAACTCAGCACGGTTGCACAATCAAGTTCATTCTGTGAGTAAATCACAGTTCACTTGCATTAACGTTGGTTTTGATTTTCTTTTCTTTAGGGTCCTCGCACCAAAATGCTCAGCCTGCAACCAGCCCATCCTGCCATCAGAGGTAAGTTAGCGCCACGTTGGCCTTACCATCTATGCCTGGATCGAACTTTTCTCAACGAAACATACAAATTCTAAATAATGGTGCCATATGTGAAATAGCAGCTTGGAAATCGAGGCAGAGAAACATGTTGTGAATATTTAAACATTTTTACATCCAGGCCGCCTTCACTGACTGCTCACATCGTTCACCGGCAGATTGCACATTTTTTAGAATCATGACCCAAATTCAGAATCCAGCTGATAACTCATTATACAGTAGTTTCACCCCCCCTCAGACTACAGGTGGAAGTCTGAAGAATGTTTGATTTGATGCGCTGTCAGTGAAGAACAGACCAATAGTTACAGACAAAACTTGTTGGCAAAAGCAATTAAACATCCAAAATTAGAGTTGACTTTCCTGGAATGTCCCCTGCCCTCCCTTTGAGTATTGAAGCTGGTATTCAGAGAAGTGTGTGTGTGTGTGTGTGTGTGTGTGTGTGTGTGTGTGTGTGTGTGTGTGTGTGTGTGTGTGTGTGTGTGTGTGTGTGTGTGTGTGTGTGTGTGTGTGTTGGGAAAGGGCTTTTTCTGATTCGCATCCTCCCAAACTGTAATTGGAGAAGGTGACTACACATTTCCCACGTTTTGAATGACTGGGAAGAGGCAACGATCACAACCGCTTAGATGTGTGGGACGCTTGTCCTGATTTGAACGTTCAGTCCACCAACCTGGACGTGTCAGCAGTCCTTTGAACAGCTCGTCCATGTGGTCGTTTCGGTGATGCGCCGCCAGGAAATGTGCTGATGAGATCTTCTCTCCGCTGTTTTAGGGCTCGGATGAGACAATCCGAGTTGTGTCCATGGATAAAGACTATCACGTGGAATGCTACCGCTGCGAGGTACGCCCCCCCCACCCCCCAACCTCCGCCCGTTCTTCTTTTACAGAAATTAGACTAAAATCGCGTGTGTTTGTGCGGCTGTGATCCGGGAGAATCCTGACCTGCTCATTAAGACAAAATACATCCTATGCAGATCTCCCACCTTAATTACAGCCTTGGTGGTAATTATGGATTGCTCAAGAGAGTTGGCATGCAGCCCCTCATCATCTCTGCTCATCAAGTGACTTTTCTTCTCGAGATTGATTGACAGCTGATTTGTTTCACTTAACAAAAGGTGTCCTGTGAGGCATAAGTGCGCTCCAATCTTTCCATTTCTGTGATATGGCTGCATCGCTCTGCATCATCATTTAAAGTCTTTTATATCTCAATTGTGTCTTTCTAGACAGAGTTATTGATTTGCTTCCTGGATCTCGAAAGAGACAAAATGCCCTCCATGTATTTTTGACATCGTCTTTTCTGCTGTGCACTTAGGAATGCAAGATAGAGCTGAATGACGAGGAGGGCCACCGCTGCTACCCTCTGAACGGCCACCTTCTCTGCCACTCCTGCCACCTCAAGAACATCCAGGGCTGCGCCCCCTCCATCACCGCCTCCTCCTATTAACAGCGGAGGGAGCCACCTGGTGGACGTATGGAGGAACTGCCACAGCGTGACGAGGCTGGAGTTGATACTGACAATTCTTGTTGTAGAGGATTGATTCATGTGTTAAATCGATTAAATCATCATCATTGGAGGTGTATTTCAGTGGAATGTTCATGAGCTTATGCATAAAAGGAAGCTTAGTATTAAAGCTTAGTATTGTGTGAGATTTTATTAGTACAGCTGCCTTGGTTCTGTGAATATCTGGCATGCTGCACCATGTTCACATTGCTGCAGTGGAATTACTGTTCACAGATTTAAAATGGGCTGTTCAGGTACCACATGTGCCTTTACATTAGTTCCCGGCCAACATAAAATATACTGTTTTTATGGAAGAATTGAATCATGGACTGGTAAAGCACTGTAAAGTCAGTTTTTCCTCTTCGTTCATTGATAATCTGGACCCATCACTATAGTCCACATTGAAAGAAAGTCAAAGCTAGTCATTATGGAACACAGCCATGCCTCTAATGTTCACAGTGCCTTTATCCTTGATGAAATGCTTTTCTGTGCTTTGTGATAATGGTTTCACCTCTGCTTCGGTTTAAAACTATTCTTCGGGAGGTCAGGTTGCTATTATTATCTTTGTGAATTTATCTGTAGGTAAAAAAAACAACAAAACAACAACCCAAAAACCTTTAGAAGTAGATCTGCTTGTAGGATTTGTATTTTTAAAAAAGATTAATAGTTGGAGTATAGTCAACCAATTTTCTTTGACTTGCTTAGAGAAGCAGTTCCATGGTCTCGGCAATCTGTGTATATGCCTGCCTTTTGTTTGCTTTTCCTTTGAGTTCCTAATTTCTTAGCTGATAATTATAATAAAGGTCAGACATGTAGACGTGTATGATTCTCAATATTTAATAAATGCCTTCAAATATGCCACATTTTCAGTTGTTTGGTCTTCTTTAGAGGGAGGCAAATTGTAAGCAAAGCATAACTCTACAATTAAATTTGACTTACCATAAAATCATTTAATTAATCACATAAATGAACTCCAAACTAACAAAGGTGATTCAGTAATGAACATGACTTAGAGGAATGAACATCTGAGAGTCATTAAAATGAACTCTAATCATTATCCACCTCGGTGAGAACCGCTACATTTGGAAAATGAATGCGCGCATCAAGGTTTTAACTTAATTTAATTACGGGCCAAGATGATAACGCAGAATGAAACTGCATCTTATTTGTCCCATATTTGCCGACGTAATCGAGTAAGATGGCGAAAGGAACCCGTTTAGTTGTAATGTCCCAAATTCAGCCACCAGGTGGAGCAAGTTCCATTGTTTAAGTTGAGATTGTTTTCCCATTTAAGAAAAAACTAATTTTCCTTTCTGTAAATGCGGTCAATCCCAAAAGGGGCAAAGTTACTAATCTGGCAGATGCTTTAATAAAAAGAGCAGAAAATTATGATTCGAAAGTTCAATTTACGCGCTAATAATAATAATAATAATAATAATAATAATAATAATAATAATAATAATAATAATTACTGGCTTGATGAAGCAGGCAACGGTGTATTCTTTTATATCCTTTTTAATCAACAATACAATTGCAATGGAATATACTCAGTTAAGTTCCACGTCGTCTAAACTGTACAGCCTTATTTCTGCCATATCTGTCAATTATCACATCATCCATGCGTAATAAAAACACAAAAACTCAGCGACATAAAAAGAAACATCCATAAAAAGACTGATAAAATGGCAGATTGATAAAATATATCACCCATTGATAACCTATATTTAAAATGGATCACCACAGTATCATTTGGCACTAGATTGAAGCCGTCAGGCGGAAAATAAAACAGTCAACCACTAAATAAGTAGGTAGAGTGCAGTAAACTGGATGAAAGAAAGCTCTGGTTACAGACATGGCCTGTAAATATATGTTTGGCTTGTCTTTTCAGAAGAAAATCCTGAATTTATGGAGTTTACATTACTTATATAGCGTATTGTCTTCATAGTTTATAGTGCAAACAGCATAAAAGTCTTTAAAAGGTCCTCTAAACTCACCACCACCATTAATTAAGATTAACAACCACCAATTTCACCCTTTACGAAGCTTTCCCGCATGACGCGGTGTTGGAAACGAGCGCACCCAGGCGCCCCGTTAGCCCCGCCTCTCCGGTTAACTCCCCCACTGACGACACCAGAGTCCTCCCAATGCGGCCAGTTTGTACAAAGGACAGTGGCAGCGTCGTGGGGGAAAACGTGCCCCCGTCCCGTGTTGTGTGTCAGTCAGCATCGGTGACAAACCCGCTGGAGCTGCAGCGCTGAGAGCCGCCAAGCTTCCCCGCACAGGTGCGGCTTAACAGCGTTCGCACGGGGTCGAACCCGCATCTATGCATCGGTGTGGGTGTGCAGATGTCTGCAGGTTTTGGAGGAATTAAGAGGGGAGCGCGGCTGATGGAGATTCTTGGACTTTGGGCTCTGGGAGTTTCCGACTGGCTGCAAGTGTTGCCTTTAATTCCCGTCACGTAAAAGAAAAAAAAAAAATCTCGTCAAACGTCGGAGGGAAAAGATCAACTTCTTCATTGTATTGAACAGGTGAGAGGAGGGGGAAAGGACCGTGTGTATTTGAGATCAACCTTTGGATCGTTGCCTGTTTTCACATTTTTTATACGCCCTTTTTAAGAAAAGACAAAAGCATGTTAAAAGAACATGCGAGGCTGGCGCATTTTCCCCGCTGCAGAATGATGTCTTTGTTGTGTGCGTCGTGTTCCAGCACAAGCATGGACGGGATCGGGAACACCATGCAGAAGAAGGCTGCAGAGCTGGAGCGGCTGGCCGAGGTGCTGATCACCGGAGAGCAACTGAGGTGCGTGCTCCCGCCCTGACCGTGTCACCCTGGCAGGGAATTATCGGTGTTGGGATATGCATGAGGAGGAGCGGGTGTTGCACGCGCGGAGGTGTCCGACTCTCGGACCCAGTTGAAGCTCCGCTGCAGCAGAAAGACGTCCCAGTGCTCACTGCAGCAGGACCCCGCTGAGCTCCGCTGCCCTCATAAGCCAGCAGTCCATTCGGTTGCTCCAGTAACCTTTGAGCGGGGAACCATCAACTCTCTCACCCGGTATTATGATCCCCCCCTGCCCGTTCATTCAAAAGGGACGGTTGCACCACAAAGACTGGCATTTCGGACCCTTTGACCTAGTGTATGTTGTGTTGTTTTTTTCTTCCGAGGGCCCCCACGTGTTCCCGGTAATGAATAGAGGCTCAGTAGGTAAAGCATGGCATCAATGCCTGGAATTCCACCCCCCCCCCCCCCCAGCCCACTGAGTAAAATACCCTGAGTTGTAGTTTCCAGCTGGGGAGTAGACAGCAAGTTACTGCTGGTGATGAAGTAGAAATACGCGCCGTCCTGTTCTGCAAGTCCGTGAAAAGAGCTTGGCCACTCATGTCTGGATATGCTCTTGTGGGTTGTTTGTCCCCAAGTGTCTCTGCCGTGTGTGTGTGTGTGTGTGTGTGTGTGTGTGTTTATTGGTGTTCCTGGCACTGCTGCACTTTACACCGGGGGCTGCCAGCTGGCCGCACGGATGGCGTCTGTCCTCTTCTCCGCCGCTCCAGGGAAAGGTCTTGAGGTTTTAACCTTTGTCTGTGTGGAAGCGAAGCCCCCCAAAACAAGAACTTTCACCAGTTTTCATCGTTCTCTCACCCCACCTCCACCCCCACCCCAACCACTTCGACTCACAACCAGCGACCTTTGACACAAATATACTTCCTCCTATTGTCATAAAGTGATGCCAGCGCATCCTGCACATCTGGAGTGTCTCCATGTATGCCCGTAGCGTGCACTAGCATGGCAGGATGCACCGCCACTGTCAAGGTGATGAAACTGTGGGAAAGAAAACAAAACCGGCGCTGTTATGCTACAATAGTGCAGCCACTGGAGAGGATACGTTATAGCTTAATGATTGACGGCCATTCTCAATATTTGACCAGGATTTTTCCGATTTGAGTCAATAATTCAGAGAGTTTCAGCATGTGAGCAATAAAGGGGACCCGATCTGATAACAAACGCCTGACAGTGCATTATCTGGTATTTTGGTGTGCCCATTTGCAGCTGGCCATCCATTCATATGATGAGCTCCAGGCTGGGAGCCAATGTGACACTGATATCATGACAATCACGGCTGTTTCACAAAGTCTTGTGACCCGCTCGCGGCGGTGAGAAGGGCGTTTGTGATACGTTTGTGAGCATTTCCCCATTCTTTTAGTCATACACTGAGACAATTGTCAACATTGGAGCAAAACCTCCAAACCAGAATGCTTTGGGGAGCGATCCCAGGGTTGTCAGTGCTAATCCAGAGTGATGCTAGCCAGCTGCACAGACCCAGCAGGATGTGGAACTAGCTAGCTGCAGGAAGCCTGGCTGAAGCCGCAACGGGTTGTTTCACAACTCTCAGGCTCGGGGTCGTGTTGACGATGTGAAAGCAGCATTCAGGTCACCCAGAGAAACGGAGGAGCGCTGTTACGTCATCGTGGCGAATGCAATTGCATCAAGGGGAGAAAGAGTGTACGCGCATGAATGCAAAGAAGTTCTTCTGTGTACAGGTTCTCTACAGAGTCTTGAATTTCAAGCTGGTGTCTGTAGCATTGGTTGCTAAATGTGTTGTTTACCTTTGGTGACCCCTTCGCTGTCGGTCAGGCTGCGGCTCCACGAGGGGAAGGTGATCAAGGACCGCCGGCATCACCTGCGCACGTATCCCAACTGCTTCGTGGCCAAGGAGCTCATCGACTGGCTCATCGAGCACAAGGAGGCGATGGACCGAGACACGGCCATCAAGATCGTGCAGAAGCTTCTGGACCAGAGCATCGTTCACCACGGTGAGGTTGCGCCGTGTCCGTTCGGTCTTCTCACAGAGGAAATGCGGGCTCTTAGTCATTCTTGACATTTTCTGGGAAGGACGCGCACCTCTCGGCCCGTGTTTGGCTCCAGGGAAGCTGTTGCCAGACAGGCTGACGTTCAGCCATATTCCACCGTCGCAGCTGTAGCTGAATGATTTAATGATCATCAAAATTCCCATGAGCTCATTTACCAGCTGATATTTTAACTCCTCAGGTTGAAACGGGTTTTATCTGTATGCGTCCACGATGTCTGCTGCAGCGTTGCCATGGTTTCCCTGTCCCATGCTAATTTCATACCTCTGCTCGCTCCTGTGTTTCCAGTCTGCGACGAGCACCGAGAGTTCAAAGACCTGAAGCTGTTTTACCGCTTCCGGAAAGACGACGGCACCTTCCCGCTGGACAGCGAGGCCAAAGTCTTCATGAGGGGACAGAGGATCTATGAGAAGTACGAACACACAAACGCACCGCGCAGAACACCGACAACCAGTCGGACGAGTTTGTCAGAGATGAACTGCGAGATAGAGCTGCGAATTCTTGAGTCCTGAAGTGGAGGCAGCTATTCTCCAAACCTGTTACGTTTGGGCATCTTAAAGTCGATACAGCCTTTATTTTATCTGTTAATCTGCATTAGTGTCGAAGGGATTTGTTAAATTGGCAGCAGTCCTTAGAAATTACTTCTTCGACAAAATCTTTTATATGGTCAGCAAAGAACTGAGGGGTTAAAGGTTTAGACAGAATTTAACATTGACATTATACTTTTCTTCCTCTCTTTGGATACTTTCTGGTTTCACTCTTAAAGTTGAAGTGATTATTTACTGTGTGACTGTGTGACGCTTTGAACTCTGTTGTTGGTCAAAATGTGAACATATTGAGTTCATTACGGGACACCCGTCAAACATGCAGGTCAAGACCTCAAAGTCTGTCGTTTTAAATGTGATGCTTGAGAATATTCATATAGATTAATAAACGCAGAATGAGAAACACAAATGAAGTCAACACATAGTTTTAGTCTCCAAAAGACACAAACAGATCAATTTCCTCCTCTACTTATCCCACAACCAGCACAAGTAAACTCCAGTTTAGCACACACACACACACACACACACACACACACACACACACGTTGCGTAAGAGGAAGAAGAAATATAGTTCAAGGGAGACATCTGTCGTTTTAGCACTCCAAGCTATGTGTTTATGTAATCACCATGGTGCGGTGCAGGACACACACACACACACACACACACATACACACACACACACACATATGCAAACACACACTTCACTCAGCTTCATTCTTGATGTTTTTCTTAATGGTTCTTCTCTTTCCGTCCACCTCTCTGTCCTGCATCCTTCTTGGATGATGTTTGGAAAATCTGCTTCTCAGCCTCACAAACACATTAAAAATGCACAAGAGAGTTTTCCGAGATGGTCGTGTTGATCTTTTACTGCTGAGGCGAGTTGGAGTTGGAAATGCTAAATTCCCCGAGGGAATCAAACTAATCTGGTAACTTCTAAGATCCGAATACTGTCTGTGTTGGAACAGTTCAAAGTGTTCCTCCTGTGCAGCCTGGATGGGAATCTAAATCAGTCTCCATGTTTGGGGTCGGTGCAAAAATATCTCACTGTGCGGAGGAGTCCTAAAATTTGATCAAGACACTCACATGGGGTATGAAGACCTAAATACTTGACCTCACAATCCCGTTCTGTTCAGCTGGACTCTCTGAGGACGCATCAGTGTGAACACACACCACGCTACAATGGTGAACGCTCCTCAGTCCTGTTGCTATAGATACAAGCAAAGTCAAGAGCAGAGGTCCTGTGGACTGAAGTACATCCTGCTGGATGGGTGAGCAGCACAAGAAAAAAAACACAATCATCCAAACTGCCACAGGACTAGAGACTCTCGCTCCTCGGTCGGTCCCTCTTTAAATATTTGCTGTGGCTCGTTATTAGAGCCACCCCTCATGTGACAGGCTGGGAGCTCTTTGGCACCAGTGGGAACCTTTAACCTTTAAAGGATGGAAACTGAATACAAGAGAGTGATGAGCAGCCTGTTAAAAGCCTGCTTTTCTCAGTCTGACAGGGTTATTCCCTCACTTCCCCTGTTCATCTGTTTGTG
This sequence comes from Takifugu rubripes, assembly GCF_901000725.2. NCBI lineage: Eukaryota > Metazoa > Chordata > Actinopteri > Tetraodontiformes > Tetraodontidae > Takifugu > Takifugu rubripes. Next base: position 11,751,437 of record NC_042291.1, on the reverse strand, counting down.
TTTTATACGTATCATTCCTGCTGAAAACTGGCTAATTACATTAGCTGCTCCCTGTTGGTGAGAGTCCAACATTCTCTCCTGATTCTGTGAAGACTCTTGACAGTTCCCAGTTATTGCTCAAAAATGTAACTAATGTCAGTAATCGTACCATAAAGTGTTGCGTTTTCTCCGGACTATTTAGACCAATCCTAATCTGTTCGACCTTGATAAGATTTCACAGGTTGACCTGAGAATAAAGACAGTAAAACTGAGTCACATTCCACATGAAATGATTAAATGCCATTATCTGAGGGTGTGTCTGTTCCAGAATTCAACCTGGGCTCTTTGGGTTACAGGTCAGTGCTGCTCACTTATTGTTTTATGAATACAAACATCAAAATTAGCTGCTCTTTACCTCCCCAGCTGAGAGGATCTTGATAAATATGACCCACTTACTCACAGTCATAAAGCTGAGTGTTACGGTGCACGTGTAACGGCCTGGCCCGCTGTCATAAAGCCTGTGGCGTGGTGCTGCTGGAGGAACACCAGTGCTCCCAGCTTCATGCCATTTTCCAGGATACTTGGAGAATGCAGCGACTCTCCCGTGCACATGCAGCTTCTTCTTCTGTTGGTTTAAGATGTTGATAGGGATTAAATGGCATTGTATACACAGCCAAGTTTGGCGGAACATCGTGGCCTGTTATTTCTGGGCCGTATGTGGGGCGTAACAGAGCACCGAAGCTTCACATCCATCAAAATTTGACACATATAAGACAAGTTTGGCCAGCGTCAGCATAGAAAAGCTGTGTTTCTCCTACCGACCTCCTGCTAAAGCAGCTTTTACGTGGCTACTATAAGGCTACTCCTCTTACGGCTCTGCCTTTGCAAACACGTAGCTTGGTTTATCCCAAAGGTAACAGGCCTCCTGGCACCACTGAGCCCATATTTAGATGTTTTGTACATTTAATCTCTGTTAATTAAGCCAGTTTTATGGCAGCATCCAAAACAATCTCTTCAGTGAATGATTGATCGACTGATATGTGCAGTAGGAAGACAAAGTGGGTTATCTCGTGCGTTTTCTTTAACAGAATTAAGTTGAGCAAGTCCTTTTCTTGCATCCCCTGGGATTTCACCAAATTTGGACCTCTGTTTATTTCCAATAAAGCAGATCTGCAGTGGTTTTTCTCAACCTTTACCTTGTCATCGCGCTAATCTACTTGAGGAATAACAGTTCTGAGACGTCTGGAACCCTGCACTGCAGTGATTGTGCTTAATAAAACACATAGAAGCGTGTAGCAATGGGAGAGGTTGCTGGTTTGAATCCACATTAGAGTTGTGTGTATTTTTTGTCTCCAGGCTGATGAATACAGAAAACAACCTTTTACAGACCAGGGAGGAGGATGGCGGGGCGTTTGAGCGGGCGCTGGTGGCATCTGAGTTCATCGACTGGCTGCTGCAGGAGGGGGAGATGGGAACACGGGCAGAGGCGGAGCAGCTGGGACGGCGGCTCCTCGAGCACGGCATCGTCCAGCACGGTGAGGTTACTGCTCTCGGGGTAAAGTCCAGAAAATGCGATTCTCCCGCAGCGCCGGGCTCATCCGGGTCGCCTTTGCTTTGGCTACCACTGCAGACGTATCTTTACACTCAAACTTAACATGCTGGGCCAGTTTTGGACTACAGGTCGCTCTGGTGAGGATTGTGTTTCACCTGATTCTCTGACTCCGTCATGACCTGTCACATTTCAGGCCAGGGTCAGTAGTGAATCGAGTTACAGAGTGAAACACAGGGAACCCACGCCACCACACCACCCCACTGACCACTAGCACTTGGTACTTCGTGTCATCTTTCTAGAGAGAAAACAAGAAAGTAATTGTTTCACATAATAGAAGCGCCCCCCCACTTCTCTTCCTCACATATTGGCAGATCTTTGAGCCAATTAAAGGCCCATCTGGTCGCTGGTGGGAGTCCCTGTTGACACGAGCTCTGCATGAATTTGTTAAAAGAAAATTTGAACGCGAAGCGCACGCTGACCGCCGTGTGATAGCCCGCACTTGTGTTTTACGCTGAGATTCGGTTCTTTCTCCACCGCGTGACATCAAATTTGATTTACCGGTCACTCGGTCGCTAATGGTATTTTCACGGGAGGGGGGTGGGTCACAAGGTTTTGCTGCCAGCGTAGCTGCACACATTAGTGCGCTTCTGTTTGATGTAACTGTGCATTGTGTGTTACGCAGATGATAATTGGACTCATGCATTTACAGTCTTCAGCTTTATTAGAAGCTGTATGTTCAGAGCGTTTACAGAGAAAGAGATCATTGAAACTAGGGAGGCCAGCTGTGTGTGCACAGGTCACACACACACACACACACACACACACACACACACATGCGCGGTCTGGTGTATATAGAACGCAGGTCTAGATGCATCTGTAGTGTCTCTTTATCATTGTTAACCGTTGGCCAGCGCGGAGGCTGCTGAGACTGGCGGATCCCAGCACAAAGAACCAGGACAGTTCAGAAACAAACTGGGTGCACAGATCACACCAAGGTCCCGCAGTGATCTAAGGACGAACCGAAGAATTGACCAATTTTAATTCAGTACCCTTAAATGGCCATTAAATTTACTTGAAAAGGGGAGACAAATGCATTTTATTTCATTATCTACAGTGGAGCAACATGTTAAAGTCTAGAAACACTAAACCAACTGCAGAATTCGCTCATGTTGTCTGGCACATGTGAAATCCTCCCTGGGTCGGTTCAGGCCTCAGGTGGTGCAGTTTAGGTCAACGCTCCCCCTGGTCGCCTCCTGTTTGCTCAGCAGAGGTTTGTTTAGTCTGCGCTCCGCTGGTTTCAGAGTTCTGGTCCTGGCTGAGCTGGGCTCGAGTGTTTGGAGCTTTGGCATGATTCCCCCCTCTTATCCTCTCTGTCTGCAGTCACCAACAAGCATCACTTTGCTGACGGGCCGCTCCTCTACCAGTTCAGGATGAATTTCCGACGGCGGCGGCGGCTGATCGAACTTTTGCACGAGCGTGGCCGAGGCATCCCCGAGAGCCACGACAGCCCCTTCTGCCTCCGCAAGCAGAACTCGGATGGAGGCAACACCAGCTTCCTCTCAGGTAGAAGCACGTTTAGTTAAGACATTCCTCAAGTTTAGTGAGCACGCAGGGAGGACAACCGCAGTAACATATTAACTTTACAGACCAGGGAGGAGGCCCACACGCCCACACACGAGATAACCGGTGTCCTTGGTGATTTCTGCCACAGAGATAATAGAGGTTATGAGTGAGTTCTTTGATTGGGCCACAGTGGCTACAGTGATGCAGAAATGGACAGAAATAAATCATGCTGTCTCTAAATATGGCAGTGCAGTGAAATGCAGGGATTCTATAGAATAAATATAAAATAATGAAATAATTGTATTGTCTAAAATATGATGTGATGTGGGTTTCAGTAGAGGTGTGCAGGTGATAGAAAAGTTCATTATCCTGCACATTCAAACACTTGTTTCCCTTATTTCCACACAAATAATATGCATCATCAGATGCATGGAAATGGTGAATAATGGCTGCAACAAAGTGCTCCCAGTCCTGTCACAGGGAAGAGGGAGGAATCAGGATCAGGAGAAATTATCGGAAGAACGCTTTAGACACTCGGGGAAAGTTTTGCTGGCCCCAGTTAGATCAAGTCCATATCCTGCCTTTCTGTCCATATCCAGTTGGGTCTTTGTCTTCATTCTAATGTCTCTGTATGTGTGTGTCAGTGAGTCCCTCTAAAGAGATTAAGGTGGTGATCGGAGTTCGGCGGAGCAGCTTGAGCAGCAGCTGTGGCAGCAGCGGTTATTACAGCAGCAGTCCTACGCTCAGCAGCAGCCCACCCGTCCTTTGCAATCCCAAATCCGGTAAGATTAAGGGCAAGCACATACATCCTTGTACTTGTAGCTCCTTTATAGACAAAATATATTCCCCGGTACCTTAAACCCGTCAAAATGTCTTCACTTCCAAACAATGTCCACAAACCAATATAAATGTCTTCTGTTGAGGCAAATGTGGTTTGTACTTCATATGTGATCTGGTGGGTGCGATTGTGACCCTGCAGTCAGTGTTGTGCAACATTAGCTGTCCTCTTCAAACCAGCTTTACTCCACTGGCTACGCTGGTATGGAAGAACAATCAGGATCGTCATTCAGAAGAGTGCTTTCACTTGAGAGTGGCAATTTGGATAAAAAGCTAATGCCTTTAAGCGTGTGTGTGTGTGTGTGTGTTGCTTCCATGTTGTGTGTCGTTACTACTCTGAGGTTTCCTTTGGGCTGTTAAATCCCCCCAGAGTCCTTGAGGGAGTCTCTTTGTAGCAGCCGAGGCCCTCCAGCATGAGAGCTCACACACTCCATATACAATGAACAGGAAAAGGAAGGCGCACACAAAATTCCTCTCTGCGTAATGTGACTTTGAACATTTGTTTAGACAGAAGCGTCCAGCAACACAACACATTTAGAGCAGCGTGTGATGGTGCATAGTTCCTGGAAAGGGGCTCCTCTTTATTTATCTTAGATTATGGAAATATCCAAATCAAATTTCTCAATTGACTTGAGAAGAGGAGGAAAGCTTTGATCCTTTTAATGAGTATATAGGATGAACACATATGAATATAGGGATCTCTGTTCATATGTGGAGACATGAATAGTGTGACTGACTGTAAAGGTACGTTTTTGTTTTGTCACAGTCATGTCGGGGTGAGTAACAACTTGGAGATAGAGGTATAGCTAGATTTCTAGGAAATGACGAACCTCCAGGCTGTGTTCACATACAGCTGAATTCAGCTCTTTTGCACATTAACACACATGTGCACAGTATTTCCACACACGACTGAACATTTAATCATATGTCTTTGTGTCTCGTTCAACAGTTCTGAAGAGACAAGTGAGTCCAGAGGAGCTGCAGACGCCAGGAGGACCTTTCCTGAAGAAGACCTTCACTGTAAGCTCTGACACAGACTTCGGTTGCATAGATGTGAAACGCACAAAGTTGGGACTTTAATTACAGAACATGCATTCATTTATACCCCAATTTCCTCTCTCCTTCCAATGCCGTGTACAATGGAATGAACCCTTTCACATACCCACACCACACTTCCCACGCCAAAGACCTGCTTCCTTCAGGGCGAAACCGCCCGCTGAAGGATGTGGAAACTGTTGTGGACTGGGTGGAGATGTGCCAGCAGCAGCTAAAAACTGCAAGGTTGCAGATCTTCACGTCAGTTGTTTTATTTCCTGTTGGTGTTTTGCTCCCAGATTGTTGGCGATGCTGTGGGCTGGGGCTTCGTGGTCCGAGGCAGCAAACCCTGTCACATCCAGGCCGTGGACCCCGGTGGACCTGCGGCTGCTGCTGGCATGAAGGTAAATTTGAGAACCAGAAACGACCTCGCGTAGCGTGTGTGAATGAAGAGGTGGTTTATGACATAAAGAGAAGGTGCGCCTTGAATGTTTGTTCTCCGTCATTTGAGCTCTTGTAATCGAAGAAGGTTGCTTGAAAAAAATGAAACGAGATTGAAAAAACAGAAGAGAAAAGCTTCCTGGAGCCAAGGCCCATGTGAGGAAGGTGTGTTGGGTCAGGAGGAGAGAAGAGAAGCAGGAAAGATCCTGAAAGAGGCAAACAGGGTAGTCGTGGATTGGTTACCACAGCCGGCATGAAGGTATGTAGGCAGAGTGGCAGCAAGGAATCCTGGGAATGTGGAGTGCAGCAACTTAGACCACAACATGGATAAGGGTGAGGAGGACCAAGTGGAAAAAGCAGCTGGAGCCAGAAGAGGAAAATGGGAGAGCAACTAAGTCAGAAGGGACAGGATCGAATATTCCGGACGTCTTTTACGAAGAGGAGGGAAAAGGGGAGTGAAGGGTGAAGAAAAGATGGTATCGCTGAAAGAGGAAATAGCCTGCATTCAAATCCTATCACCTACTTTGGAATATCACTGTCCACGGTAATATTTAATTGCCAGCTAACTATGTTTACTCCCAGGTCATAAAGCGTGTGAATTCTGTGATTTACGCCCGCACGCCAAAAGGCCTGAGTGAGGCCAAACACCTTTTGAGAAGGAGAATATTTAACTAGGAATAGGAGATTTCTGCTCCCTCTCGACACAGTGCTGGGAGACAGCCCTGTCTTCATATCTGGAGCAGGTTGATAATTAAGCTGTAACGCAATACCGGAGAGGCAGCAGAGCCCTGTGAGGTGTCAAAAAGAAAGCTGCACCCGCTGACCTCAGGGGGCGAGGTAGTAAAGTGCATTACGGGGCTCTTCACATCACGCACAGGCGTCCTGTCCACCACTTTGCGCCTGCTCGTGGGCTTTTTTCCCACCGCACACAAGACGCAAACATCAGCACTACTGTGATATAAGGGGCCCGAGCTCTCCCGCAGCTGGTGGAACCAGTGCTGATGCACTTCTGTGAGGCGGCGATCACAACAGTGTTTGTCCAATGAGATACCGTTTACCATTTCCACCTCCCACCACCAGTGAGTTTAGTAGAACAGTCGAACCCTCATAGTTTCATCTGTAGGTGTCTGATTCCCAAAGTCTCAGCCCTTCTTGTGATATTGCACAGCTGTTTCTCTCCACTGAGTGTTGTTTACGGGCTCCACACGTCTCCTGTTTATGCGTGTTGGTCCCCCCCCCCCCTCGACGCGCATGTGAGTTTAACCCTGCGAGGAGCCGACTGGTCCGGCTGGGCCCGGGCCAAGAGCAACAAGGCCACCGCCTGAAAGGAGAGATGCATCACCAGGAGAGAAAAGACAGGAGGTTTTAAAAATAAACGTGAAATGCAGTGAAAAAGGAATCATTTTACCACACAGATGTCTTTGAGGGAACGTATTTAGAATTTACAGGGTACAGGTTGACCAAACCTGACAAAACTTGAATTGGGTGAGGGTCTGAACCCCCCCTCTGTCTCTCTATCGCTCTTAATGAGTCCTCCGCTCCGTCAGTCCCTCCTCTCCCAAAACAACTGCAACAGCAGCGACGTGGATTTAAGCGTCTGCGCTGTCAGACACTTCCTCATCTGTGAGCCACATCTGGAACAGCTTTGCTTCCATCGTCGCTCAGCAGGCTGTTCTTTGCATTTTTTTTTACATTTTTTTTGCATGTTAAAAGAAGAGAGTGCAGAACGTGGCTCAGACAGGGTCGACCTTATCTGGGTCCGACCCGCTCAGCTGGAGCTGCTGGTAATCAGCGATAACAGAGGTGCGGTCCCGGCGTGACCAGGGAGTGATTCCATCGCGGCTCTTGAATCAGCGCTTGTTGACCTGTCTATGCTACAAGGCTAAATTCTTTATAATGCTGTTAAATTATGCAGTGAATAAATTCTCTTCACGAGGGATAAAAGTCAAACCCATCGTTGCCGCACCATCATTCACGCGGCTTCTCTTTGTTCAGGTGTGCCAGTTTGTGGTGTCTGTGAATGGACTGAACGTCCTCTCCCAAGACTACCGGACCGTCAGTAACCTGATCCTGACCGGACCCAGGACAATCGTCATGGAGGTGATGGAGGAGGCATAAGCACGAGGAGACGAAGGACCGACTCCCCCACGCCTGGATGAGTAGTGCGGCGGCGGCACAAGAACTATCAGGAATCGGTACGACCTAGAGGTTCAACGCACACGCACGCCTGCGGCCATGTTTGGAGAAGGTGGATGACTTACAGATGCAGTGTGTTCAAGAATTCAAGTCACGTAAAGGAAGTCCACCCGTAGGACGTAGACACACAACTAGCACTTAATTAAGGGGGAAAGTGCCATAACTCTTATATTTAAGAAATCATCATGAAGCATTTATATAAATCAAATGGTTGAATTTCAACCCATTAGCATAAACTATAGAGTTGAGGAATATTTAGTGTTGACACCAGTCAGTGACCTCTACTAGTTCCTGTTCTAGCAGACGGTCGGTGTCTTGTTGCTGCCTCCTAGAGGGAAGACAAAATAAGACACCGAGAGACCGTCTGTCCCAGAGTAGATCTTTGGAGAAAATATTCTTTTAAATAAAAATGACCCCCCCACCCTAGATGTTGTGTAGGTGCTAGGATTTATTCTACTAAAAGAACTGCAGTATTAAACTGTATGTGACATTAATGGCACAGTGTACATAGGAAAGTTAGTCACAGGTTTATGCATAAACATTGTAAAGAAACCCTGAAACCTCATAAACGTGCACTGAAAATTAAGGATTTGGAAGATAAACAGTAACAGAAAATCTTCACTGGAATTATTTAGCTCTTCTATCAAAAAATACATTTTCAAATAAAATTTAGATACTAAGGGGAAAAGCACACTCAGTTTACTGAAAATGTAGCATTTGCATTGATGTTGGCCATTTGAATATAGAAAGGGCTTTGTGCGCTTTAAAAAAATTGTACAAAAGCTTTGTTTTAAAAAGTCAAATTCAGAAAACCCCCACAGAGACTATAGAAAGATCTCCTAACAGCAGCATAAAACCTGCACATTTTATTTAATTGTATTGTTATTAATTAAGTATGTGATTGAAACAACAAAGTCTTACAGTCATTAAGAGCCTGAGGTGTGTTTCTAGCTGGCATTAAAGCTAATAATATTAATAATACGTATATGTGGTCATACAGAAAGTGTCTGTACTCAGTGAGCAAACAATCCATTACTTTTCTCCTTTTAGAACCAATAAAACTGCCCGGTTTGTGGACTAGACACAGCAATAACAGCAATAACTTTTTAACTTTTTCCTCATGAGCTACCTTCAGGAAATCTATAATGCCAAACCATCTAACGTACAATCAGCCTTCGAGTGTTTTTCAGCACATATCTCATGTTTTTTTGTTTTGTTGTTTTTTTGTTTTAACTCTCAGGACTGACTGAATGAATTGAAAGTATTGTTGTATAACAGGTTCACATCATGTTTCCTGTGTCGGCATGTGAGTCCAGGCTCTGATGGTGTTTTGTTCAAACATCACTTCTGATCCCAAATTTTCAGAGTTAAGCAGAAACTGTCTGAAGGGAGGTTTGGAAAGTGCACGAAGGCAGTTGTGGTGGAAGCGTTGAGGAAGCATAAACATGCTGAGTGAGTGTTTCAGAATGTTTTAGAATTCTCTGAACCGGCTCTGACTGTTGAAAAATAATCCTCAAAGGATTTTGCTGCTAATCACAACTGTGCTCACCCAGGTCCTTGGTTTGGTTCCAGCTCTGTTATCTCTGAATGGGAGTTTAAAGTGATCGTGGCTCACTTCCATTGACAATCATCTTTCTTCTTTAGATCCGACAGCCTACAAAAGCACAACAGCCCTTTTTTACTCTGACTGATGCTGTACTGCCTTCTGTCTTTGATACTGCGCTATCCTGTTTTGATTATCAGTTCAGTAAATCAATGAAGGGATTCTTCATTTCGTATTCCTGTCACCAGGAGTAGAATGTTGGGTTTGATAAGCTCACAGTAGCACAGTCTGTGTTTCACAAAGCTCTTTCTGATGTATGAAATAGTTGGTTCAATAAACGAATCTCTGAACCCGAAGCTTCGTCTTCAGACCCGAAGATCATCTTCTCATTATTTTTCTTGCATGTCTGCCTATTGATAGTGGAGAAAAGAGGATGTGCCTCTCAAGTCATGAACAAAAATAACTGAACTTCAGCTTACAGAAGATAATGTGACCTTCATCTTGTGAAAAACCACACGTTCCTCTTTTTTCTGTATTATCACAGCACATGTTCCAAATCAGTGCACGTGTTCATTTGCTCAAGAGGCGGATAGTAAACAAACAAACAAACAAGCGATAAACTAAATGTACTTGGGGGGGGGGGGGGCGCACAATCCCCTGACATAAATCAGAAGGCAGGCAGAGATTTACTGGAAAAATTATAAATAGTACAAATCGTGTCTATTTTTCCTTTTTGTCTGTTTTGTGATGGTGTTAAGATGCATTACTTGTATGCTACCAGCAGGGGGAAACCTCGTACTGCCAGCGTAAGATAAAGGCGCCTTTTCCTTCTATTTCTTTCTTTTTTGCCCTTTATGAATGCATAAAAATATATTTGCAAAAAAAGAAATCACCCCAAATCAGAAACGCCATATAATGATAGATGGAGAGCAGTAAATTTGTTTACTTTCATATTACTGATGTCCATTTATTTATTTATTTTTATTTATCAACATTGAGTTCAACAACATACTTGAGCACTTGTCTCAAACCGCACAGACTTGAGAGCGTGATGCATTAAAACAGGAATTGTTTTAACAGGCTTTGCTGCTAAAATGCAAAAGAAAATATACGATACTGCTGGACTGGTTTAATCATGGCGCAGATAAATATCTGCTTCTGCAAGAAAATGATTAACCCTCCAGACAGGGTTTTCTCTCACTGAATTGCTTGTGTGCACACAGGTTTCTGTCTACCCTCTTTATCTCCATCACCCATACATTTTCAGGCCAGAGTCAACAGAAATAGACCCTCATCAATTTCCCTCCATTTATAATTCATCTGTCCTTGTATTCACCAACCTGGATCCCAGGGTACCTTCGACTTATTCATCCATCTGTGTGTTTATTCTCGGCATCTGATGCATCTGCACAGGAAATTAAGCACATATACACACGCCTGCTGGATGCATTCCTTGAGGGGAAGATCTAAAAAGATTAGGAGGTCTCCCATTTAAAGCATAAGTGAAACAGCTGATAAGAAATGTGTTTATTTAACAAGAGAAGCAGCAGACAGCTCATAAACAATTTATGAGGTTAGCAGAGAATACATGGGTTTCGGTGAACCGTGTGTATTTTTATGAGTGAATTATGTTTTATTATTAGGAGCTCAGAGGAGTACAGCTCCGACGAGATGCAGCGCTGCCAAAGTTTTGATTCCGCTGAGGCCAAAATAGCAGAAAATGCATGTGTTGAGAGGAGTCTGGGATGAGAGCATTCACATAGTTTACAAGATTGTAATAGACTGAAAACCCCAGTTGCTTTAGTTAAAGGAACACCAGTGCAGGGACAAACCAATCAAAAGTCAAATAAGAAAATCCTGTTGTTAAAGTGACCAAAGCCAAAACATACAAGTATAAAGGGCAAAATAAGAACCAAAACAGGACAGATCAGATTGTCTTTCTTCACATCCTTTTTTGGGTGATGTTTTTCCAAACGTTTTTATTTGAAGTATGATTTTGTGAATAAGCAAGATAAAATCACTCCCCTCAAAAAAAAAGTGTTGAAGGAGGCTTTGACACGGAGCGAACAAATGCGACTGCAGGACTGATGGAACAACGGCAATAAAGTGAAGGGCGGAAAGAAAAGAGGTGTATGAATGGCTCTTCATTGTCTGAATGCCTTGGAGGTACGTTTTAGGGATTGCAGGTCATCCTCTTCCCCATTCCCGTCCATCAGGACAGAAATCAGGACGAGTCACAGCGTGCAGAAGCAAAACACACTCGCAATGCAGCAAAGAATATAGAAGAATAGTTTTCTTCATGAAGGTGGATGTGCGATCACCATGTCTTTGCTCACGAGTGTCACATTTTATCGTTATATTCAACGCATGAAAACCGCCCATTTTGCTTTAGTGCATGAATACAACCATATGCAGGGTAACAATAAGACATTTTAAGTCATTTAGTGATCACAAATGGGGGGAAAAACCCACATGAAAACATGCGGTTGTGTGTTATCATCCTACATGTAATATGAATCATTAAAAATGAGAGGTAATGACATATTTGAGCATATTTACATGTTGCCCAGCATTATATAGAAAAGTTCTGTTGTCTTTTGCCCTACGGAGGTCAATACTTTCTCAAGTTTATGTACATATAGTTATGAGTGGAATTCCACAGGGTAGTGTATGAAGTTCATTAGAATTTTAAAAAGTTTAGCAACACCCTCAGAATGAGCGAGGTAAATGTAGGCAGATGATGAGATGGGGAATACGTCTCATGTCCAGCAAAAAAGTAAAGGTGAATTATGTCAACATTGTGGATCAGACTGCAACTTCAGCGCCATTATTCCAGACCTGTAACATCACAGACACCCGTCGCTCTGTGAATAAGTAGCTTATCAAGCAATCACAGCTAGCCGGGTGGGCAGAAACGGGATTAATCAAGCGAATTTCCAAGGTCTGAGGGTTGTTTGAATGTAACGTTAAACAACACTCAGGGCAACCAACAGTAAAACCTCTGTCCGTCTCCTTAGGTGGGCTCTTAAATCAATAACACTATTTCCCTGCATCCATCACCTCCGGCCCTTCTCAGCGTGAAAAGTTGGATAACGGTCTCAAGAGCTGCCAGGTTAGCAGCAGTCTGGGAACAGCAAGGCCAATGCCAGATGACACGGCGGCTAATGACTGTGACTAGCTGCACTAATCAGTAGTCTGTGGTCAGCTGAGTCCACCGCTGCCCTAATATTACCCTGCTGTTTGTTATTAACACATGGCTCCACAATGTGTCTGACTCTGTGTGTGTGTGTGTGCGTGTGTGTGCCCCAGAAAAAAGGTCAAAACTCACAAAATGAGGTGTGTCTGAGTTCAGGTCTATGCACACATTTGTACGTGTCAACTCTATTTGAACTTGTGTGGGTCAGGACTTTTGTTTGAGCTTCCAAGCCAAACAAACGGTCTTAAACCCGTGTGTGTCCGTGTGTGTGCATGTCGTGACGAGGCATTCTGGATTGAGTGCTTAGCACCCCCCCACCCCCCCCACCCAGGGTTAGGGTTCTCTGAAACTTGCTGTAGGGCAGGGGTCTCCTGCGCAAAAGAGAAGAGTTTGAAACCTCCTAGCTATGAAAAATGATTATTTGTGTCTTTAGGTGTGTGTTTAAGTGTAGGAGAGATATTTCCTGCACAAAACCGAGATACTGAGATTACCGGGGGGTTGTGAATGAACGATTGAAGGAACTCTTCACCTGACTGTCTTAGTTCAGTTCAAACTTAAACACACGCTTCTTTAAACACTGATCCAAAGGTTCCTGTTTCCTGGAATAAATCTTCTGCTGCCTGGAAAATTGCGCTTTCTGTGTTTGTCTAAGCAACAACGCCGTCCAGTTTATACTAATTATGGTGAGGGGCAGGAAAAATGACAGGCCGCGGTGGAGTTTGATCACTTTTATTATCACAATATGTTGGTTACGTGCAAACAGTGTGGGTGCACATCAAAGGCAACGCCACTGGAATCAAGGAAACAGCTGCAGCGTGGATTATCGATCAAAGTTGTGTCTCAGCTGTTGCCCAGAACTTCGAAAAGGTGCATAATTTAGGTAAAAATATGCTTGTGGAGGCCTGAAATGGATCAGTCACAGTTGGTTTGTCGTGTCTGGTGCTGGTAATCCCTTCCCAAAAGTTTTTCTTTCACTCTGTCACGTTTAAAAGTATGAGCGGATCTGCATTTTTCTAATTCCTGTGGTGTTTTATCGGTAAAGTTATTTGAGGTGAAGTGAAGTAACCCACATGTCGTGTCACAGACTGCCTGCACCAGTGGAGAAAACAGATATTTGCAAAGACTTTGAAAAGTTGCTGAAGCTTCACAGTTGGACCATATGGCGCTAAGCTAAGTGACCCATGGATCAGCTCATGAGTGATGCATTTATTCACCAGAGCTACGGTGATGAGATGGAGGGAGACGGCCAAGACGCAGGATGGGGACACACAGAGTGATCAAAATGCAAAGAAAGAACGTGATGAAGTCAAAGAGAAACTCGATAAAAGACGGGGGAGGTGAATAAAAGTCCGCTCTAGAATGCAGGACCTCAAAGACATGCAGCTTCTTTAACACAGATTAAAAGAAAGACAAGGCTTTAATGTGGTCTGTATTAGTAAATTGTATGATTTATCTTGGATTTTGAATCTGCGCATAACAACATAGTCAGCCAGCACTAAAGAAACTTGGAGAAAACTCACACATGCAGAGCAATCCATGGAAAAAGAAATCAAGTATGGGCAAAAATGAGCTTTAAACATTAGTGAAACAGCACCAAAAATCTAGCGTATATATCTTCCATCATTCCACATTTGTGTAAACAGAGGAGAGCTTAGCGACTATGAGGAATTTAAATTCCTCGTTCCTCATATATAAAGGATATAAATATAACCACATTAATCCGGTTTTATAGATCATGTAAAGGTCAAAGGGTCTGGCCCTCCCTGCAGACACACAGTAGCAGAGCATCTGCCAGCGCTGTATTTGTTTAGTGAGCAAACTGGCAGCAGATGAAGTGATGACAGACAGACAGACAGACAGACAGACAGGAAGACAGGAAGACAGGAAGGACCAAGGGGAAGAGGAGGATGGAGGGAGGGGGAAGAATCCTTATCCACTTGATTATAGTGTTTGTGGCGCTTGGACAGTTGCTTGGCCAGCCGCTGTGTGTGTGTGTGTGTGTGTGTGTGTGTGTGTGTGTGTGTGTGTGTGTGTGTGTGTGTGGACGCACCTGGACTTCAGCTATTCAGCGTTTCAACTCGACCAGCTACTGGTGCATTTCTCTCTGCTCTCTGTTTCCCATGACTCCCACTCCTCTCCCCTCAGGCTCAGTCACAAAGACGAACCTCGGCATATAGAGGAGGATTACACAAGTGCACCCGAAGCTTTTTCCGTGGCCCGAGAGAAGAAGAAAGTATTGCTCACTTAAGATAAGAAAAGAAAGAGTTTTGATCTGAAATATAAGACGTTTCCCACTCGCTCGTGTGCCCACTGGATGTGAAAATAGCCACCAGTTTCCCTAAAGAACTGGGAAAAGACACATTATCCATCATAAGTCACACGCAAAAGAAATAACGACGCAAATTAGTCAAGAGTTGATCAGTAGTGACGTAACAGTTGTTAAAGCCTGTTTGATGTTGAGCCATCAATCACTAAAAGAAAAACATCTCTCTGTCTGTTCATAATCACTTCTTAAAGTTTGTTTTGTGTATTGGCCATAATAATTACACAATTTAAGACTCTGTTTCTTCTAACGTACTCTTTTTTTTGGAGAACCACTTGCGTTAAACTGCGTCATTGCGCCTTTATCGGAGCTCAACGCGCGGCGAAGAACGGTCAAGCACCTGCTCCGGGAGCGCGCACTGAGCTCTGTCCTTCCGAGTGAAACACACGGATTGAGTTGTAGCATTAAATCCACATCGCAGTTTATCTAATTGTGATTGCAGAAGTGCACAAGAAAGATCCTTAAAAAAAACTCCGCAGGTTGGCGGAAGAGGCTTTTACGCAGCCTCTCTCTCTCTCCCTCTCTCCCTCTCTCCCTCCATCTCTCTCTCTCTCTCTCTAAAATGAACTGGAGGTTAGAAGACTGTGAGACTGTGACAGGAGAGTAACAACCGGAGGGAGGGATGGCTAAATAACGACCAGAGGAACACCCACTCCGGACTGACCCAATTGCATCCGGACAGAGAGAGAGAGAAAGCGAGAGAGAGGAAGAGAGGAAGGAAAGAAAGAGGGAGAGGAGAGAGCAGCCCACTGAGAGGCAGCAGTCGTTGGCATTCAGAGGATTATTTCCTTTGGGAATAGCTGGCGCCGTGAATCGATGATCGGAGAGGTACGAGGCGCGAATTCATTCATAGACGCACACGTGTTTGTTTGGGTGCCTGTGTGTGCGTGTGTGTGTGTGTGTGTTTGCGTGTGTGTTGTCTCTGGAGCATAAATCTGATAGTTTAACTCAAACCTGATGAAAAAAACTTCATTTGCAACGCAGCGAACGCAGCTGAAGACAGATCTATTGAGTCAAACGCGCGCCTACATTTTTCTCTTCTATTGAACGTGATGGATGAGATTAGAATACTTGTTTATTGTTGTCAATAATGACTTTTCAGCAAAGGATCAAACAGTTGCCTTCTGGGTAGGACGGAGCAACTTTCTCAACTTAAAGAAAAGTTTTAACCAACCTGACCGGCATTTTCTGAAATGTTCAATAATGATTACCCAATTTCTCACCTCATTTTGGAGAGAATGGGCTTCTCTCTATCTAATTTCCCCTCATTGTGTCCCGGGGCAGCTCTATATAAAAGAATTAATTCTATTTCAAAGATTCTGCTCATTAATATGCATTCTAATTACCGTAACCTTTTGACACCGTCTGAATGGAAGACGCCGGCTGTCCTCTCTGTATCGTGGGGTTACCAGCACATCAGAGGATAGCTCAGTCATGAAATGACTATTGCTGCTCACGCTGCTTCATTTGCACCATTATCCGAGAGCGGGTTTTATCTGGAGCCAGCAGTAAATGAGTGGCAGTCTTGAGCAGTGGTGAGGAGGGGAAGAGGGACGAGGCAGAGGTGAGAGAAGGAGATAGGGAGAAAATGAGTCCATGTGTTTGCTCTGACAGTGCAGCTTGTGAGCGGCTCCTCCGCGGGAAACTGCGCCCCCCCCGTCTTTCATTTTGTGTATCCCGCATCATTTCTTTCCCCCTTCTCTTCTTTTTGTTTGTTTCCTCTCGTCTTTCACGTGACAAAGTCCACTGTTAGTGCCCTCAGCCTGCTGAGATGTAGCTGGGGGGCCCGATCAGCCTGCCAGACAACTGGCTGTTCCTCTAGCTTGTGTGGGCAAAGCAGGTCTCAGATCTCATGCGAGGATGCACGAGGTTCACAATGCTTGAGAAGAAGAAATGATTTACCTGCCTCTAAGGGGGGGTGGGGGTTCTTGTTTCTCTGCTTTTTCTCACAGTTGTCTTTAACGTCTCTCTTCAGGTCTGAGCTGCTGGATGTGAGGATGCTGTCTACAGGGAAGATTAGGTGGTGTTTGTGGGCTCCGCTGGTATTACTGGCCTTAGTTTCTGGTGTCCCCAGTAAAGCACAGGATATGGGTAAGTGCTCTCCACCCCCCCTGCTTCTTTCTCTTGTTTCAGGCCTTCATCCTACACCCACCCTGTCCCCAGGTGATTCGCTCTCAGTCTCCCCTGATCTTTACCCCTCATCACTCTCCTCTCCACTTCTCACCTCTCCTCATTTCTCTGCCTCCGCTCTTTTCTATTTCCACATCATCTCGCTTGTTTGATGTGCAGGCTCACTCCCCTCAGATTACACGATCGCGTCCCCACCGTTTCACTCAAGTCTTTTGCCAGATCACACACATGTCAGAGGGGTGTAATTCATGCACGCGCAATGGTTTTGCGTCATACTGTGATCAAGCCGCCAATGCACAATGCTCCCGCAGGCTTTGCCTTGACACTTTGACTCAGTAAAGCTTATTTAATCAACCTAATCTCCTACACCTTCAACAACACAACACACGCACAGCGTCAGCATGCTGACACACCTTTGGCATGCTGGCATCGCTTTTTATTTTCAGATCTTATTTAAGTGTAACAGTAGTATTCACTTTCTTTTTACCACACTTTGTTAAAAGCAGCTTTAGAGGGAAAACTGGTAATTCCCAGATTTCCGATCTCTGTTTGCACTCAAATGTAAACTAACCGAAACAAAAAGATGTCAAGATTTACTTTATCTAGAGGAGGAAGGGGTGGGAATTATTATTTACAGCTGACAGTCTGTGTGGAGCTCAAAGCACACCTTAAT
The DNA here is from genome assembly GCF_901000725.2 of Takifugu rubripes. Classification (NCBI taxonomy): domain Eukaryota; kingdom Metazoa; phylum Chordata; class Actinopteri; order Tetraodontiformes; family Tetraodontidae; genus Takifugu; species Takifugu rubripes. Next base: position 11,733,969 of record NC_042291.1, on the reverse strand, counting down.
TATCTGGCTAAAGATCAAAAGAAAAGGACCCAAGGGGACACTTAGCTGTGTCTCCTTTGTGTGCGTGTGTGTTTGTGTGTGTGTGTGTGTGTGTGTGTGTTTGTGTGTAAGCAGAAGCTGTTTTTGCAGTAGGACCACACAAAACTGTTTTAATCTCCACCGTTTAAAAATGCAGATAAGCTTCAAGTACACATGTGCATTTTATGCAATTTGAAAGCAGTTCCTTGGTGATGTAATCGTGGTGGTTTTTCTCCAATCCTTTCCTGTAAAAATCTGAATGGATCCACAGACTATTTGTATTCCAGCACTGCTTACTCTTCTTCCTCCAGCCTCTCTTGCCGTTTCTCTCTGCGTATCTGTGTTCTCTCCTCCCTATCTTAATAGAATTCTCATCAGCAGGTCTCCAGGTCATGTTTTTCATTGCGGGCAGGCAGAAATGAGAGGTGACAGAGAAGTGTAACAGCATAAATTACGCTGTTATTTGATCCCAATGAATCACGGCCAAGTATGGATGACCCTGCTGACACCAGGGGAGCGTGCCCTCCTCAATCCCCTCATTAGGGACATGTGATAGCCCTTCAATTTAGGCTTATCTGTCCCCTACAAGCTGCAACATCTGGTCAAAGGGGATTTGAGTGTGAGGATTAGCGTGATGGTTGTTTGTGTGTACAAAACATAAGTCTGGAGCTCATCAAGAACTCCCACTACCAGAGCGGGTCAATCCAGGGAGGAGTTTCACCGCTCGAGCAGTCACAAAGTCACCATTAACAGAAGGATGTTATTATATTATTTTCTTTTGTACTGAACAGGAAGTGGGTTTATTTTAGGTTGTAATGGACGGTGTGTTGTAAACCTTGCAACAGGACCCCTGGGATGGTTTTAAAAAAGGGTTAAGATCGTTGGCTCGGTCACTAAAGGGAACTAAGTGTTTGGACTACATTTTATTTAGTCCAATCCAATACAAATCATGTTGGTATTTAACTACAAGAAAAGGTCAGTGACCAAAAGGGTGAGTGAAATATTTCTAAAAAAATATGTAATGACAGATCACAGCTCCATTACACTATTAAAAGTTGAATTTCTATCTCAGTCAAATCTCCAAAAGGTTGATTCCCACATAAGTGTTTTTTACAGATTAGGAAATAATGTATATTTTGTGTAAAGGAGGGTTTGTTTGTTTGCCACTCGATCGTTCTCGGGGGAACAGCCGTGACGCTGCTCCCGCTGTAGGAATTGATCAACGTGCTGTGCACTGCATTGTTGCACTTGTTTGTTGGTTTTTCCTTTTTTCTTTGCTCTAGCTTCAACTTTAGAGCCACTCTGAGTGGGGAGATGTAAATTGGTTCCTGCTCAGTAAATGTAAATGTTTCCTCCTCAGCGCTCAGAAGGAAGCGTCCCAGTGCCTGATGTTTGTATCTTTAATGCAGCACTGACAGAAGCCTGATAGATAGTGGAAGGATGCACGATGGGGGTGGATTGCCACTCTTACGTTCAAAACAGACACATTGTACCCTATTATTAAACAAGCCTTTATCTGTGTGTTTATGGGTCTGCTGCCGTGATAGCTCTCCAAAATATTGCACAACGATGTTTGCTCTTGTTTACCTGCTTCACAGGTTTGTGTGAGTAGTGAAGTATCCGTAAAATATGATGGCTAACATTTGTCAATAACTTGGTTATTGCTGCCATTAAGTGGGCAGTATATATACAAGTATACATTTCAGAAATGAATGAGAAAAAGAGATGAAAAAACTGTTAAATCATTCAGATCTTGATGACTGGGACCCTGTATAACTTGGAAGAAGCCACTTGGCACTAACTGTTTCAGGAAACTCTCTGCAGGAGGCTCTGGTTTTACCCCCACTCATTTAGGAACATGGTAGAATGCTCTTTAATTTAGAATTCGAAGAGAACTAATACAGGATAAACCCCACTGAGATATTCCGTCCACTTTATATGCATGGAAATGGCAAACTAACTGTATGTGTACTGCAGCATAGGCAGGAATAAAGTGTGCCAGGTGAAGTGGCTGAGGTCTGAAGCGGTGCACTTTAAGCCTTTGGGAACATAGAAACGTTCCCAAAAAGTGGAAAAGCATTTAAAGCCTCAAGTGACTCTGTCTGGAAGGATGGTAAAAAGTTGGGAATTCCACATAAACATCTATTCAAAATAAAACTTTCAAATCTAACAAGACGAAATAAGCCTGAATATTGTTCTTTTCTATGTTGATCGGGGACTGTCAAACCGCGTCAGCCGGCTGCTCACAGGATCATCGGCTGCTTTTATGATATTCAGTCAATCCTTACGAGGGATTATGCACACACACATTGTGCAGCGGCAGAGAAACAGCTTTCAAAGGGAAATGATCATTTACGCAGGTGCAGCAATGATAGAGAGTAAAAAAGGAGCAGAGAGTAGTGGGAGAAAACAAGAGGTGTGTGCGCGTGTGTGGGGAGTGGGTGTGTATGTGGGGGGGGGGGGGGGTGGGTGTGTGTGTGTGGGGTGTGTGTGTGAAGGGATTAAATTCATAGATGTGTTGGGGGGGCTGCTAAAGAAGTGAAGTGTTCCATGAGAGTGAGATATCAACGAGGTGATAAAAAGGGAGGTGAATAGAAAAAAGGCAGAGTGGATTTTATTTTGGCAAAAGGAGGGGTGCACGTTCCAGCAAGCCTGCATGCACATCAAATGACACATGCGCGCGTGTGTGCGCGCGCGCGTCTGTCTCCCTCATGTACAGTACGATCATGTTGTGACAGTACAAGCGAGCGGTTGTCACCCACAAATCCTGAGCATTAGTGATGCTACTGTAGCCTGGATGCTGTCTGGACAGGGGGGCTAATCTGCAGAGAGGAAGACATAAACAGGGAATTTGAGAGGAGGTGCAGGAGAAGACGAGGAGGGGAGAATGAAACCAGCAAGAAGGAATCAAATAAGGTGACAGCTACGATAAAATGAAGAAGGATAAAATGGATGGGTGTGGTGAAGAAAGGGGGAGATGGATGGTGGAGGCTTTGGGGAGCTTAGAAATGAAAAAAAATATCTCGAAAGCTCAGGAAATACAAAAGAAAAAAAGGGGAGGAAGTGAAAATGAGATCTGGCAACGAAGGCAGCATGAAAAGTAGGCAGCATCCAACAGGAGCTTGAGCCCAATGAGGAGTTGGGAAAGTTGCTCCAGATGAGACGAGGTGTGGAGAAAGCAGATGACGCGAGGGATTGGACGGTGAGCATTGATCCTCTACCTACCAGAATTCTCCGCTAGCTAATCCTGAAAAAGAAGAAACCAGGCTGTCAGGCCGCCCGTCTTTCTCCACATCCTTCTCCCAAATTTTTTCTCGTCCACACTTCATACAGTCTCAGGCGAGTCCTGGATTTCATAAATAAGTCTCCTTTGAAACCGCCAATCAAACACGGAGTGAGAGCAGGTTAAAAGCTATATTTAAAGAAATACCTGTGATATTTTTTTGAGGCTCTGCTGTAATTTCTCCTCATCGAGGTTTCAGCCGCTCAGACGATTTACAGCAGCCAAATGTTGTTGCGTGGGAGTAGCTGCCAAAGTTCTGCCAAGTAGCCCAGATCACATTTACCGCCTGGCAGGAGGATCGCGCACGTTGAAGTTTGGGGCTTCATTGATTCCTGTGGCGAATCTTCCAGATGAATGGCTCTGGTCTGTGTGATATACTGTTACGCTGCACATGCGCGACCTCCCGCTGAGGGTCTTGGGGCAGACTATAGCAGCAAATATTCATGCAAAGCGATTTATCGTGTGATCCAGAGGGAGCATATCTAATGACCTTTCACAGAGGCATCTTGGCACGCGGAGTCAGAAGCAGAAGTGTGCTTTTGAGCGATGTTCATGGCTCTACAGTGGTAAACAAGTGGTTTGTGAAGGGTAATTTATATCAGAGACACTCATTCACAGCCACTGGAGCTACTCTGTCCATTTGTATTAATCACTGTTTTCTCTGTGGATAGTCCTCAGTTTTACAGACCTTTGCACGAGTTGGTTCATTCAGTTTCAACATGTTCTAATTCTAGGTGCAAGCGCATGTGAGGATCTATATGTGTGCATTCATTTATAAGACAACGATATTCGAGGCAATTTTCACCCACTTATTAGTACCCTTCAGCCGCCGCCTTCATTCATCCACTATCACGCACACAAGAAACGACGCTGGAGTAATGATCAGCTCTGAGAGTGACTTGAATTATTCATAGACTCTTATTGTGTGGTGTAATTACACTGTTTCATCCTGTGCATTTTGAGTGTGTGATATACGTGGTGCGGTGATTATTTAAGGAAAGAAGTGAGAGCTGTGTAAAGGTGCGCTTGGTGAAGCAGCATCACAAGTTCTGCTGGAGAAAGCTTCGAGTCCCTCCTCACTATGCTGAACTTTTGTTTCTTTATTTGTTCCCAAAGAGATAAACACAATAAAACTATATTCAGAAAAATGCAAATGCAAGACAAAGCTGAATTTCTCTCCAAGCTGAATCTTCCCGCTTTCGTCCTGCAACAAAAGCATCCGGTAACAAAGTGTGGAGAGTAAACGCCGCGCTCTGATGTGTCACCACCGATGGGAGCTTTTTTCTTTTTGCTGGCATTGAGAAAGATGGAGGTTTGTCCTCATCATCCAGTGAAAGTCCTGCACAGTACCCCTCAGGTTTGTCTGACCCATTTCACCCCCCCCCCCCCACCCATGTAGTTTCTCCATAAAGGCTGATGCAGTCGCTACCTGTCAGCACACTCATTGATCTCGTCACTTCCAATCCAAGGATCAGCATCAAATCAATGAAGAGGGCAACAGTCTCTGCAGCTTTATTCGAGTTGAAAGGGATTTGTTTGATGCCCATTAATTTTCCACTGTTGTCATCAGGCATTTAAGTATTGTTTGGCCAACAGGAGGCAATTTAGGGTTGACATGTTCACCTGAGTTAGTGCTGACAGGTAAGGTGACAGATTTATGGGTGTAGATGCAATAAAGGAGCTGTGGGATTTAGTCTTTACCTGGTTAAAGTTACTGAAATGGTGATATGTGACATACAGGTTGGTGTCAGAGACTGTAGTTTTCATCTGAGGTGAATTTGTAGCGTTCTGCACTTCTTCATGCCTGGCTTAGTGCTCTGATCTTTTTAAAATATAGATTGAACCAGTCAAATTCTCAGCTTCCACGGCTGCTGTCACCATTTTTAACAGACCACTGCCCACATCACCCAGAGTCTGGAAACCCTTCGGATTCCCTGCGGGAGTCATTGTAAGATCAAGCACATCAGAAGATCCCGTTTGTCACATCATTTTTCCATGAAAATGCATCTGGTCTGAGAATTTGACTGGTGCTCTTTTCTTTAACATGCATCTTCTGGAACCTTTTTCTAGTTCAGGGTTGAACCGCTAGCCCTTTTTACAGAAAGTTCACGCTCAGCAGCAACATAACGCTCATTCTGTCAGCAGCAGCTAAGACACGAGAAACTAATGAGACATAAAACACAAGCAGCAGCACAAGCAGAAGCAAAGCTGACAAAAAGCTAAGAGTAAAAGCTGAGATTTCTGTCACAATTACCTGATAACTCCTGTGAAGCACCTTCACACAGATATTACTGCTCAGCCAGGTCTGTGACAAAAGTAAAAAGGGCTACTCACTTTATTCTGCATTAACTGGTGGAAGGAAATAAACTGCTTGTTTGAGCCACATGTAAATTATTTGTAGTCATTCTCAGATATACTGGAATATATTTAAATTTGTTTTAATTGACGCATTGATTTTGCTTTCAGTTCCAGCTCCAAGAAGACTGCGTTTCAAAGTGCTGAGCTCAAGCAAACTCCTTATTTCCTGGAAAGAGCCCAAAGGAGACTTTGACAGCTATCTGTTCCTCTACAACAGTGTACCAGGTAGGATCATTCAGCAACACATACACTTGTAGAACATGTTGATGGAAGGATTCAATTATGCAATGTTTTTTTTTGGGGGGGGGGGAGGGGCTGTCAGAAAGGCACAGCAATTTAGTCCTTATCAGTTTTAATTTGAAGGATTTGAGGAAGAGGCTCCTCAGAGCTGTGGAAGTCTCACAGTCCTTCCTTCAACTCTGCCAAGTTAGAGACAAAGTGTTTCCTGGAGTGTGTCAGCAGATTTGAAAATGCAGGGCTGATAGGAAGCAGAGATGACAGGACCTACAGCTTGACAGAGTTCAGTCAGGGACGGGCGAAAGCAAGGGCATCCTTAGCAGTTGCTCATTCAGCATTTAACTTCATTATCGCCGGGTGGTCGTGTGGGTATGATGGATGTCTGACATCCGGCTTTTTTCCCCCTTTTTTACGAGTAACCGATGATTACACAGACGCAGGGCATGACCTCGTCTCTTTCTTGGTGTGCGGAACAAAGTCGGTAATCACCCCACTTCTCACTGATGTCCCCTTTTTTCAGCAATCACAGCGAACCTTCCTCCACAGTCTCTCATTCACATCAGTTCCTGAGCCTTCCTGCATGCATTTATTCAGTTTTAAAGCAGCGCTGAACACAGCAGAAAATTATTTCACAGCTGCCGTAAAAATGAATTAAAAAGAAAGACTCAGTGCAATTCTCACTTGCCAGAGAAGTATAGAGTCAGATCATGGCGATTAAAGCAGTGCAATCAGAGATGTCCTTGTTGCATGGGTTTCATAAGGACAAAGACCTGTCCTCTCTTCTGAGGTACTGCCCATCTAAGTCATAATAAGAACATAATGGGCAGAACAGGTGACTCAGGACTTTTTCTTTGAGTATCAGCTGATGAATTATATGACAGATGCCATGGTGACAGGAAAAAGACATTTGATAATATTCCATCCATTTGGCTGTTAATAGGACTCACTGATCAGGGTCGCAATTAGAGTTTTTAGAAATAATTTAATTAATTTGGCCTTAAATTCAATCTAGCGAAACAAGATTGTAACGATAACCACCAGGGGGCGATCGCGACGTGCTGAGGCGTGTACCTAATTATCGTGGGTGTAATTATCTCAGGTACCGACAGGGGGCAGCGACGAGCCCAAACCGCACTCGGAAACATATTCGTGAATCACTTCAAAGGTACGATACAGCTTTCATAAACTTCCCAGTTAAGTTCCCAAATAAAGCGGCCAAAGTTTTATGATTAAGGAGTTTACTTTCCAAAGTTAGGACTGATTATTTGTTGCCCTTGCATTTAACAGCGTCCCAACACGTGGTGTCATTGTTGCTAATGCTGGGAAGTGCTAAAGAGGCGACTTTCACATCACCGTGCATGGCCATCAATATAGGATGTAACACTTGTTGCACTTACTAAATTAAGTTTTTAATTAATAGCAACATTAATGTCTTTATTTCTGGGCGGGCCTGTGTTTCCTCCCTTAACCTGCTGTCCTAACCAGTGGGCTCTTCCCTCCACTGAGGGTGTCATTAGTCACCTCACTGGGGGCCGGGGGCCAGGAGAGCTGAGGAAGCACACGAGACACCTTTATCGACGGCTGTATCGATTGCAGGGTCAGCAAAAGGTTGAAATAAGGCGATAATGTGACCCTTTGGCCCGTTAATGATTTAGTGCTACAGAGATGACACACAGGTACACACCAAAGAACATTTTAGGGGCAAATTATTTTCCTCCACTGAGTCGACTGCTTTTACCAACAAGTGTCACCAACACTATCAATCAGGGGGTTAGGATACGCTCTTCATGGGTTTTTCCTGATTATGTTATATGTGCTACACTATCCCACACATAATAATATATTATGACCCCGAACATGATGTGGGACGTTAGAATGGAAAATATTAACCGGCTCCTCTGTGGAAATAAACTCCTAATGGTTCGTTTATGTGAGGATCTGATCGTGCTGGCTGACCATTGATCTTCATTTCTGTTTTCCAGGTGGGCAGCAGAGGGAGATCATAGTATCTAAATCTGACACGAAGGTGTTGATAACAGACTTCAACCCCTCTAAGGACTATATTGTCAGTGTGAGCGCTGTCAGCGGCACTGTGCAGAGCAGACCCCTCCAGGGGAGGTATAAAGGTATACATCTTTCCTCCTATTTCTGATTTATTTGTATCAATTTCTCCATTCTAGGTTTTATCTTGATATACCCTTATCTAATCATTGTCCTTATTAGAGGACAAATTCTCTTTAAGAACTCAAAAATAACAATTTCTTCCTTTTGTGATGAATCTCCCTCTGCAGCTGAAGGAGGTGAGAATGCAGGTGGAGGCAAGACTGAGCCCCAAAGGCAGGCAGAATCAGTTGCACCTCCTGAGGATGCCAACGAGATCGTTGGAGGTAGGACGAATGCATGCAAACACTATTTCCAGAAGAGGATGCTCACATAGGCAGAATTATGCCCAGGTGCTGGTGTCGCCGTTGGATTGTTGCTGGGTCAAACCCCCCGCAAAATATTTCAGTTTGAGAGTCAAACTCACAAGGATTTCCAGCAATACAGCAGTCTGTTTACCCAAGTAATGATGTCCAAATCACCTCTGTGGTGCTTTGTGGAAAAAAGGGACACTGCGTCGTACAGAAGGAGACGGTGATATTAGCGGACGAATGACCCACACTATCCATTTGTGCCTCTGCGGTCGCCCATTAATCTGAGCTCCATTCCTCAGCATGACCGTCTGGCTTTTCTGTTTGCTATCGTAACCAAGTTCTTTTGGTTGGCAGTGTTCATGTCCTCACATTTAAATGTCCAATATTTCAACCTGCAGTGAAATGCGAGAAAAGAAAAGACGCCATTCACTGTCGGCTTGCGTGTATATGTGTCTGTTCACTGAGAGACCGCCCGCCGTTGATGTCTTTGCCATAAATGCCGCTGCTGCGGGGAGTCTTTGGCTATAGACCCTTCTGTGTGTGATGTGGCTTGCTGTGTAAGGTCAGGTGTGTATTACAGAAAAGCGAAACCTGTCATTTTGCAGACATGAGGCTGAAACTGAACGTCTCACAGCTGCTGAAGTGTTACAGTTCCTAAACAATCGCACAGGTTGTATCAGTTCAAATCTCCTGCATTTTTATGTATATATGTTTTTTTTGCAGAATGATTATTTCTGAATATAGTTATCACCACAGTTATGCTATGCTCTGATTGGTATAGGCCACAACCCACATATAATATTTGTGCACGCTAGATGAGCCCTGGAATGCATTTTGTGTTTAGTACTGAATGGCCGTGTTGGAAAAGGACACACGCTCACACATAATTGAGAGAGAGAGAGAGCAATTAGACATGTTATAAAACTTATTTACAGCCCATTTGCATCCTTGAATGCATAATAAGTTGGCATGATGCTAGTGAATTGGCGAATTTAATTTTGTCTCCAGTCTCTGGTAACACTGGAGATGTTCAGAGTCCAAACTGAGCGGCTGCGCTATTCACAATAAAGAATGTAGGAAGGCATCTTTATCAGATATGACAAATGAATAGAAAACAAAAACAGCCTTCTTCTGAAGTGAAGAACATTCCTCTGTTGGGCACCTGCCATAGATGTTCTTATGGATTAGGCGTCAGCTCTCAGAAATCGATTTAGTGGCAATATTGTAACATTTTAATTCAGGCGGCGCATTAATCTTTACAGATTGTGTGACCTTTAGAGATGCTTGTTTATGGAACGCTAAATTATTATTTTATTCTGTGGTCAACCTCTCGCCAAGCTTTGGAATATATTTTATCTCCGATATTCATAACTGCAGAGACAAATATCAACCCCTCACCTGGATAGTTTGACCTGACATGAAACAATAAACTGCACTTCCCCCCCCCCCCCCCCCACACACACACACACTCACACATTCCAGTGTTTGATGCTCTTCATCTTCCTCCCTCCTCTTCTTCCTGTCAGTGCTTAGATTAAACGCTGGATTTCCTTCGGTCTGCTGTTATCAGGAGCACCCTTAATTTGTGGCTGTAGAGGTGACCTTGCTTGGCGTTCTGCCCCCTACCTGTTAAAGATTGTGATAATATCCTGTGTTTTTGCCTTGATTGTGCATTCGCCAGCATGGGTGTTCAATGTGTGCTGCTTTGTGTGCTGTAGTACGGTAGCTTTTTATTGCTGTCCTGTGACTGTCTCCTTTTATCTTCCTCTCATCCTGCCCTGCATGTATGTGTATTTATGTTCTATAGCGATAAATCCAGTGTTCCATAGAGCTACAGAGCAATGTTGTTGTATGCAATCCCCATTCGTGGGTGTGTGTGTGTGTGTGTGTTATCATTGCTAACCATGTACATCACTGCATGTTCATTGAGTGGCTGGGATTTATGCCTGAACGTGTTTATAAGATTTTTTTTTTTTGTGAACAGCTCGCTCAAACACTGGTCTCGGTGTGTGTCCATTTTTGGCAGAGGGCTCTTTTTGGTGAGCATGCAAGCAAGAAGCTTAGACACGTGTTTGCTCGAACTTTTTGTATGGACAGGCGCGTTCTTTTTACAAAGAACCAGCATTTTCAGCCATGGAGCAGAGTTATTGCAGCAAGTTGTAAGGTTTTTCTCACTTATTATAAAAGTGCTTCTTCTGGAAACACAGCAGAGGTCATTTCTGTCTGGCCTTGGACTATTAATGAGTGACTGGTCTGGTTCTGGGATAGCAGAAAAGGTTTTGATGGCTGTTTTAGGCAGAACTTTCCAGCACTGATGACAACACAAGTGTTGTTCTCGGTCCATCCTTAAACAGTTTATGATTTAAAGCATTGGTCAGAGAGCACCAGGTCAAACTCTCAGTTTGAATAGAAATGTAGTGTATTCTCACAGATCCGAGCAGTAGATTTTGCTGCTCACTGCGGGAAATGTTTCAAATTCCTTTTCTCCTTGAATCAGTGAGTGGAACCGTCTGACTTTTTCTTTTTGCTGTGTCATTGTCTGCGGAGAAAGGCAGGATAAATAGAACCGCATGATCAAACAAGGCAAAAAAAAAAGAAACCCACAAAGACTGTACAGTGTAGATCGGAGTATGACTTCAAATTTAAATAATTGTCATTGCAAAGCAATTCAAGCTCATGAATTCACTTCTGTGAAATGTCAGAGTGTCACTTAAAGTTATTTCAACTGTGGGTCTTCACTGTGAGGAAATTCAGTTAGCATATGTTTCATCCTTCAGTTGTGTTATTAAAATCTAATTTCAACCCTTAAGGGAAGGATTTTCTTAGATGGCTTCTGAAGACCTGCAGAAGTTTGCTGGATGCGGGGGTGCGAGGCCCAGTAATGCAATAAAGGTACGATAAGATCGTGGTTGGTCTGGCTCGGAAGTTTGCTCGCCTCGTTTGCTCGACAGATGTCGATGCGATGGAGTAGGAGACCAGTCCGGTCCGTACAGACATTTTGAGAGGTTCGTCTCCTGCAATTTTCACAGTGACCAGAGCTGAAGCAAAGAGACAAGATGTTTTAGAGAGCAGATCTGGAGAAATGTGGCTGCCTGGGGTCCCACATAGCCCACACAAGCCAGGGGTTAACGTCAGTCCGGGGCGAGTATCCCTTTATCAACGGAGGAATGTTAAACTTTGGCGAGACGATGTCTCGTCTGGCTCTGCATGTGCTGTCTACACACACGCGGGACGCTTCTGTTAGCCGAAAACGTTTCCTCAGCGTTTCAGAGAGGTTCGGGTGATGTTGCGGGGAAGCTGCAGACGGTTGCCCAAGGCTTCACAGCCAATGACACAGTTCTCTGTTGGTGAAGGGTTTAAATGTAACTTGAATTTAATTTGGCTCGGATTGAATCAAAGACCTATTAAATTAACCACTGTTGCATTGTTCTGTATTTGCTGTAATCACGTTACGGTGCAAAGCTTATGAATGGAAGCTATTGACATGTAACATATTTGTCCTTTACAGTAAAAAGATGCATTTGCCTGTCATTCATTCATATTTTCTTTCTGTATATCTAACAGCATTTTGAGGTTAAACCTAACAAAACACAGCGCCTTTGCTGTTTTATCTCCACTGCTGCTGGGTTTTTATCTTTTCAAAGTCAATAAAGAATTCTTCAGCCAAGAATAATAAATGCAAAAGCAAGAACAAATCCATTATTACAGGATCTTTTTGTGTTTCCATCGTAAATAGAATGTTCAAAAGTAAAAGCCGCTATTTGGACAGCTGCAGTTATAGATTAGAAGATGTGTGTGTGTGTGTGTGTGTGTGTGTGTGTGTGTGTGTGTGTGTGTGTGTGTGTGTGCGTGTGCGTGTGATTGTGTGTGTTATAGTTAGAAGATACTGCAATTCACTAGCTAATCCAGGCTTATTGCTACATTCTCCACAGCTCCCCCACCTTTAGAAAATGACCATTTGAATTTTGACAAATATACCGTATTAAGGTGCAGACCAGAATGAGAAGATGCTGATTATTACCAACTGGACATGGATGCCAGTACGACTCGACTGATTAGACAGTTGACTCGACAAAAATTGATAAAGTAAATTAAATGAAGTGGAAATGAAGGCACGAGGATGGAGGAAAAAGTCTCCTCTTCCATCTACTATCGCCTTTTTACACACTATCATCATCTGAGTGGAGAACTGCTACCCACATGTGCTCCACACACACACACACACACACACACACACACACACACACACACACACACACACACAGTGAGACAGACTCATAGGACAGATGTTAAAGTTGAACTAGAGGCCAATGAGATTCGGTTGACGCTCCCAGCTCATGACAAAGAGCAAAGACACGTTCCTTCCATCTGCTGAGGGTAAATCACCCTTTTATTTCAAACTCTTTTGAAATAGCATTGTCATTATTTCAGTTTTGGCTCAATCCGTGCATATGTCTTATACGGTATTTACCATTGTGTACACTATGGTGATTCATAGTCATCTCTTCGTATGCTCGTTTATTTTGCTTTTACTTATCGCACTGTTTGTGCAGAGGATTACCATTTAAACACAAACATCCGTTTTTATGCTAGCATTATGGTGGTTTAATTCCATCCCTCCATTTTTAATAATGCTCAGTAAGCACATCTAATACACAATAAACATACTGCATGATGACATGCAACATTGAATGCCCTTTATTTATATCGTGCCCTAGATTGCATTAAAGTCTCCCAGAAAAAGAAATGTTGCGGCAAATACACATTTTTAATATGAGCCAGTGAGCAGCGTGAAGGGCAACGGAAGGGTAGTGTGAGGGAGAAGTGTATAAGAGGATGCATTAATGTAAACCACAATGAGGGGTGAGGCGACAAAGAGGGCACAGAGAAAATGTGCTCCACAAATGCAGGTTTAATTTCCATTTGTCTTGTCTTACGCCCATCACTGGAAGTTGTGTTTTACATTTTGCTTTGGACCGCAGCCATGTGCTGAGTTATTCCATTGAGATCAATTATGAAATGTGTGTGCACGTGTGTGTGGTCTCAATGCTAGCCTGGCTTCTTTCTTTGCCCTTGACTACAGTAAAGCAGGTGGTTCATGGCTGACTAATTGTACAACGGTGGCTGCGTGTCTCAAATGTAGAGGTAAATTCACATCATTAGCTCCAGCTTCATCTTTGCTTCTCCATTGGACCCTGTTTTTGCTCATGAACGTCAACAGAACTTCCACGACACTCTGCCAAATTTGGGCAGCGCTGCAGGTGTTGCCCAAATGAATACAACTTTCATATGCACCCAATTGCCATGTCATTAAATTAGAATTGTATTATTTTTCTGCACATCCGGGTTGTTTTATATTACACACTTAATTCCGTGCACAGGCTTCCCCTGGGCTTTTACGCTCTTATTCTTTCCACGTGGTTTGTCCCATCAGCTTTGTTTCCTATTCCTTTGAATCCTCTCCTCGCCTTCGTCTCAGATCTTCCCTGCTTTGTGAGCCCAGTATTTGTGGTTGCTCAAACACAGCAGACCTTGACCCTGTTGTTGGCGCTGCTCGTCTAGGACGGTAAAATCAACCACATCCCCATATTTTCGAGAAAGGCTCATTCAGTGGTCAGAAGAATGCGGTTCGGTGGTTGACATCATTTGTGTAACATAGACAAATTCTAGCTTTGCATGCTTTTCCAGGATTGTCCGGGGGCTCGGAATAACTAGTTTAGCAGCAGGAAGTTGGACTGAGAATATTTCCTGATTGTGTCACAGCAGCAGTTGGATTTAGCTGACCTGTACTACCATAGCAACATGTGCTAAAAGATACTAAGATGTGATAAAGGCTTGACTGTTGAAAACGGTGTTAAGTTTGTCAATTCTGATTGTATATTATTCTATTGAATAACACACTAACACACTTTAGTTTGATTCATATTCTGAGTCATTTGAAATCTTTAAGTCATAGTCTAACACAAATATCACAAGAGATTTAGTCACTTAAATCTATAGTGGATTTAGTACACTAGAATGTATATCCAGAATTTCCATTCGTTAGAAATACCCAACAATTATGGTTGAATAGCAACTGCTAGTCTAGAATCCCTCTGTATATGGAACAGCAACCAATCTCTCTGCTCTAAACATTAAAGCTGTATTTCTGGATGAGGGGGCTGCAGATGTTGCTTCCAGTTGGTGTTTTTCCCTCTGATTTTTGCTCCACACGGAGCGTCCTGTTGTCCTCGCTGTCACGTTCTTCGTCTTAGTTGTAAAGCCTGCGCTGACATTTCTGCTTTCTTCATGACACATCCCTTTGCACTCGGACCACGTAGTAGAGTTGCTTCTAACGACTCGGTTGAAGCCAGTTTTGAATCCGGTGCTCTTCTTCCGGAGAGATCCTTCCCTTCCCTCACGAAATGATTTCGTCTGGATCTCTTCTCCATTCAGCCCTCCCCAATATTTCCCTCTCCTTTTGATTCATTTACCATTTTGTCATATTTTGTCAAAGTCTTCTTCATTGTAGCTGACTTTTTAGTTCGCGTTTATTCAGTTATTCAGGTTTGTTGGCGATTATTTTTCTTCATACTCTTTATAAAAAAAATAAACACTGCTTAGAAACGAGTGTGAGTGTGAATCAGAAAGTGAGATTAGACAAAGCTTAAACAGCAAAGGAGGAACTGTGTGGTGGATGTGTTAGGTCATGTTTTACGCTCTGCATACATATGGAATCGGTACTCTTAGAACCTGGTAGAACCCAAGACAGTGGATTAAAGATCAGCACAGGCAGAAGAGTCTCTGGTTGAATGACACAGACCGTCTATAAGATCTGTCGGCTTACATTTTAAAACCCAGCAGATCTCTCTCTCTCTCGGTTACACACACACACACACACACACACACACACACACACACACACACACACACACACACACACACACACACAGAGCAGCGCAGACTCACATGCACTCAAACCATCAGGCACACAAACTCTCACGTAGGCCTGCAGGTCTCAGAGATGAATATGAATGTTTGTGCCTGGCTGAGTTGGAGCTCTGCTGAGAGCCACTGAGCTAACAACAGGTGTATCAATGTGCTGCCTGTCTGTCCTGATTGAATAAATGGGCCAATAAAACAAAGAAAATATTGTTTGTGGAACATTTCTGTAGCGGTGTTCCTGTAAAGAAGCAATCTTAGACTGGATAGAGGTAAGGGGGGGTTTGCCCTCTGCAGTTCCTATGGTTTTATTTATCAAAAACAGGTTTGTTTCTCAGCAGTTGACAGTAAACTTTGAGCCTTTTACCTTTCAGCTCCAGACCTGAACAAATACTACTAGAATGACATCAGTGTGAGTTGATGAATTTAAATATTTCAGGTTATTTTGAAGCAGTAATGGAGCAGTTCATCTGGAATAAATAACTCACAAGCTAAATACTCACAAGCTAAAATGGATCACATATTAGACATCATCACTGAACCTATCACAGGATGTGAATTGCAATCACTCAAATTGCAAGTAATTTTGTGAAGCCATAAGCCTTTTTTTAAAAGAGTCTGTGGCTCAGATGTGATGGTTTCTGTGAAAAATACGTGATAAGAAAAGTAATGAGATCGTTGTAATGACTCGATTCATAGACCCATCATCTATTAATTGTATTTACAGATGTTAACTTTATTATGTGGTTTTGGGTTTTATTTATTCCTATCTTTTTCAATACTATCTGCATTTCAGTCGGTCTGGCAGAACTCCCAGCAAACACACCCACACAGGAGCAGATAAAACAGACAGGATCAGGCTGTATCGGTTTCAGGTAGTAATTTTGAACAATAGGACAACATCAAACTGCCTATGGGCAGACATTAGATTATTCACAAATCACAGCAGGTATGAAAATGGCCCCTTGTTATTCATCCTGCAATGATATAATAAGGTAAAAACATGCTCCCCCCTGCATCATATTAAATCAATCCACTAAAGAGTTTTCTATTGTAAAATTAATCGAGCCATCAACCATAAAATTGCATTGGACTTAAAAAGGGAAAAAAGGTCCAAGTGCTAACAACTGGTCTTGTCTTGGAGGTGAATACCTCTTCAAAAAGATAAGGGACAGGTTCTCGGTGATGGTGGAACTGCTGCTGTGCCATTAATCTGCATGTCGGTCAGCATTAACCAGAGCCTCTAACACAGACACAGCGGCTGCGGAAATAAAACCCAACTAGCAAGAGATTGGTGTGACAGCACACTCCGCTGATCCTCCCGCTATATATGGTCCAGTGATAAATGTGAGCCAGCAGGAAAGCGCTCCTGCTAATGAAATCTGTGACACTTGTCCTGGGAAAGTTTTAAGCTGACAGCATGTGATTAAAGGCATGCTGTACATACACTTCGGTTTACCACCTCTCTGTTGGTTACTATTGTGCCATGTCTGTCTACACTCTGGGTTGCAGCCAGTTAACGGTGGCGTCTGACAGTGCGCTCCCATATTTTACCTCCATTTTCCTCTCCCATGCAAGTTAATTCAATTGTAACGCAGCCACTTATTTTTTTTCTTTCCTCACAGCTCTGCACACTGGGCTCGGGTGTAAAACACGGCAGCCTGCTCTGTCACAGACGCCAGGTGGACGGTCTGTCCGATCGCGCGCTCGCGGGCCAATTCTGCGTTGTGTTTTCCCAATTATGCGCTTAGTTAAAAAGGTTTAATGATGACTGCGCCTCCTCTAATCAAGTCTCTCTATGCAAATATAGGGTTCAGATGTAGTTCAAGCAGCCGTTTGCAAACATTAAATATACAGTATGTTACAAATCTGCTGATTCAGCTCCATTATGAACGTTTGGGCAGCAGTAGCTTGTTTGTTTGAGTTCTGCATTGTTAACATTGGCTCAGTTTGACTCGCCTACTGGTCTGTCTTCAGCAGAGCGGAGCGGATCCAGTAAAGCTGTGCTGTGAAACAAAAATGTCTTGTTTGTCTTTTAGATTTTTTTTAGAGTTAAAATATTGAGTAGAATTAATATACATGTGAGCTTTTGGCCTAAAGGAGAAAAAGAACATTTACTGGTATGTGATAGGAAGAGAGGTCCTTAGTGAATTATGAAGTGGGTTGCTGAAATTTCTACAGACGTGCCAGTATGTCTCTTGGCAAGTAAGAAAAAGAAAAGCAAGAGCCAAAAAAGAGTAACCAAAGACTGACAAGAGTTGCTAGTCTTTATCTGCAGTATTTGATCAAACAACAAACACAGTGGGTGTCATTTTTCCCCCCTTTGCTTTCACACCATCCCTCCCTACATGAGCGCACAGCTCCCCACTGTTCCCCCGATAACTATGGCCAAGGTGTTAGATGAGATGAGAAGGCACAAAGGGAAGATGAGGACAAAGAATGGAGAATATCACATGGGTCTTGAAGGAGCATAAGGGCTGAGTAGTCTTGTGTTGAGGCAGAGAGGGGTTCAACAGCTGTGAACTTGTGTTCTTTTTCTATCTCTTCTCGCCTGACTAGACTCTGCTTTCTGGGTGTATATCTAATTTACAGTAGCTGTGACATTATTGCCTGTGGTGTTTGATTTTTGGATTTTTTTCTAGTGAAAGTGACAAGATGTTATGCAAGATTCTTAGATTATATATATTATAAGATCCATTTATAATTATAAACAACTATATCATAGTATGTTTGATATTGTGGCAAAATAAAAGGGGGTTTTGCAAGTGTGGAGGCTGTGAATACGTTGTAGCCATGTGACTCCCAAACTGGAACAGAACAGTCGGACAAAAGCTGTAATCTGTGTAAACACGGGCCACTGGCTGGAATGAGGTGTGTTCCAGCATTGAGAGCTCTCCCCACTCTCTGTTGTGGCCAGTAATCCCAGCTCTGATCATCTAAATGTGGCTGTTACAAACTTTCTTTAAAATTTATTCACAGGACGATGTGGTCTAATTTAGTGTTAATAATTTACTTGGGACGGCCAAGGTCTACAACCCTGCCTGAATCAATGCAATCTAACAATATTATGAATGCTAGCAAATTTTAAAACATTTATTTTTATAAAATATATACTTTTAATGAGCTCTGAAATAAATCATATGGTCGAGACATTTGCTGCTTTTGCCAACATTGAGATCTTTGCTACAATAAGAGGGAAACCTAAATTATGCACACGTTTTTAAAATAAATGGAAAGAATCATCATCTATTTGTGATTTATGAAAATACACCAGTTAAAAGGTATTTTGTATTGAGCTCATGGTCTCTCTTCTATCTTCATACCAACCCCGATATAGCCTCTTGTAGCTTAGATGTCCTCATCCTTTATGGGCCTTCATTACTTCGTTTATTTATGTAGAATAGTGAAAATTGTACTTCCTGAAGTAGAATTCTCCCGAAACGCCACCAGCAGGTTTTCATCAACCTTGTTAGCCCCTTAAGTCTCCTTTGGCTGGCATCTGTAGCAGATGGATAGTTCAAACAGTCAGACAGACAGAGACGGCTGACAGAAGGCTCTGTCTGGAAAAATCACTTCTTGAAATTAAAGTCTTATCATTATTTTGAAATTTGGTGCTGACACGGTGTTGGCCAGAGTTCAATAGAATTCCAATTATCTGGACCAGCTAATAGGAAATGAACAGGTATTGAAGAATTTCCATGGTGACGGTCAAAGAGTCAAATGCAATTATTACGACAACCAGTGCTGAGTCTAATGTTGATGTATAGTGCGTCAGCTGGCTGGATAGGCTTTTAACCTTTTAAATGAATATACATTTGAGGACAGCAATGAAGAATGATGATTGATTTAGACTTTTATTCTAATGCTTTTCATGCATTCAGACACAGATGTTAGGGTTTGTCAGCAGTGCGTGGACAAATTTATAGTTTTAGAAATAAACAGCTATGGTATTCTGATAAATTAACTAGGGAAAGTGTGTATGAGCATGGAGTTTCTTTCCAGTTCAACTAATTTAACTAAACATTGTTTAGTTTTATAGGAAGCTTATATTGAAAGCATGTATTGTGTAATTTGCTAAAAATTGTTTTCTACATTTTTTGTACGTGTGTTTTAAATAATAAAGAAAGTTTGAACTCTGAAGAGTGAGTTGTGTTTTTTGGGGGGGCGTTTGTTTGTGCATTCTAAATTTTGACTGAGGGAAAAAAAAGATAATCATTTTATTTAATATTTATTTTATTTAGAATGTATTATGCAACACGCCTCGGGTTTTTGAAATCAGCTTCTGTTTTCCTCTTTCTTTTTAGTTGATCAGTTTGTGTGCCGCACTGAGGCCATTGCAGACATTGTGATCTTGGTGGACGGATCCTGGAGCATCGGCCGGCTCAACTTCCGTTTGGTCCGCATGTTCCTGGAAAACCTTGTAGATGCCTTCGATGTCGGCATTGATAAAACAAGGATAGGTGGGTATCTGCTGCTACTTTCCATCGTGGACAGATGGGTGAGCCTTGGAAGCTGTATGCCCTCCTAATGTTTGTGTAAATTGAGTTTCCTTAATACACGTATATGAATTTTTCATGTGTTTGTGGGTTTGTAGGTCTAGCCCAGTACAGTGGTGATCCCAGGATTGAGTGGCATCTAAATGCCTATTCCACTAAAGATGCTGTCATTGATGCTGTCAGGAACCTGCCTTACAAAGGTGGAAACACTCTCACAGGTGCGGAAAGAGCTACCCTCATATGACTTACTCCCCTCCCACTATTACCATATAGCTCCTGTTCTTATTTTCCCTTTTCTCTTTTCTGAGATCATTTTCTCTCTTTAATCATTTTGTTCTTCTTCGTTACCACCTCCCTCCCTCCGTTACCCTTGCACACATTACTTTCTCCTCTTTCCCTGTCTCCAGGACTCGCTTTAAACTTTATCTTGGAGAACTGCTTTAAGCCTGAATCTGGCTCACGGGAGGGGTTGCCCAAGATCGGGATCCTCATCACCGATGGGAAGTCTCAGGATGATGTCATACCCCCCGCTGAAAGCCTGCGAAATGCTGGCATTGAGCTGTTTGCTATTGGTAAGTCTAAAAACACCTGCAACACCGTGAACACACTGAAACACTCCCCTGTCAACAAAACTAACTGTCTGATATTTGCTCTTTCCACTCCAGGTGTAAAGAATGCTGATGAAAATGAATTGCAGTCAATTGCCTCACCGCCCGAAGATACCCACGTGTATAATGTGGCCGATTTCAATGTCATGAATTCAATAGTGGAGGGACTGACCAGAACAGTGTGTGAACAAGTGGTGCAGCAAGACAAGGAGATAAAGCAGAGTAAGGGGTCAATAGGGTGGGGAGGATGAGAAGCTGTTTAGCATGAATAATATCTTTATGCACTCGAGAGCCAACTGCTCCACAGCAGCATCCAAATGAAGCCACAGAGAAACATTTGAGGTCAAGATTGATTAATTTCCCTCTGGCTGATGTGACTTTGAATGGCTGAAGATGAAGTGAAGTAAAACTGGCTTTAAACACAATAACAACCCCATAAGAATGAGTTTCTTTCTATCCTTATTTTTATGTGCAGTGTCAGAACACACAGCAGAAACTGTCGGGGCGCCACTTGAACTGGTGACCTCAGAAGTGACGGCGCAAAACTTTCGGGTTTCGTGGAGCCCCGCCCCTGGAAAAGTGGAAAAATACAGAGTGGTTTATTACGCTGCTCGAGGAGGAGAACCACATGAGGTGCTGTATTGACTATGTTTTTCTTTACAAAGGCTACAAAATACCTTTAAGTTTATAGAGGAAAAGCTGAGGGCGTAAACAACCAATAGAAACACATTCATCACCACATAAAACTAAGAAATATTTGTGTCATCGCAAGATGTGCCCGTGTAGCCGGAGAGGTGTTTAGGCCTGAATGCACTCTATTTTCCATTATATTTACTGCACCAGTGGGAGACTCGGGCCTGAGGCCACCTGAGCATCATATGGATTGTTCTCAGGTTTAGTCTGGGATGCTGCAGGCATCATTCATTCAGTTTTCTAGCTTTTATCCGTTTGTTCACAACTCCCCTCCGCATCTCTGTAGACAGCTGAATCTCGACCCTACTTGATATTTCCAGCACATTTTACCACAGAAACTATTAAATCTATTGCTTAGAGGGGGCTTTCAGGGACCAGATGGTCTGGACCAGCATGTGAGAACACCTTTCCAGCTGGCTCCTCTCAAACTGAATCTGTATCACAACTGTCATCCGTTTAGATCAGAATGAAGAATATAGTTTTGCTTTAGACCCTTGTGCTTCATTGCATTCAGTAAAATATTTTTTTTTGCCTCTCCTACCATTCTTTCAATCTTCCTCCATTGTCCTGTCTCATTTTTCTTCTTCCCCTATTTACTGACACTCTTTATATTTTCCTGCCATTGTTATTTTCCTTTTCTTCCATCCATCCACACACCCAATTTCTCTTTTATTCAATCTGTCTTTAACGGCCCTCTCCCTTCCTGCTCGTACTCCTCTTACCCCAGGCGGTTGTGGATGGTAGTGAGACGTCGGTGGTGTTAGGCCATCTCAGTTCGCTGACGGAGTACCAGCTGGCTGTGTTTGCTGTCTATGCAAACGAGGCGAGCGAAGCTCTGAGAGGATCAGAAACAACATGTACGTTTGCAGTATCACAGATCAAAATGTAATAGTGGCATGAGACCTGCACTTGTTAAACCAGACAAATATGTGTTCAACACTGAATCCTGTTGCAACATTAGTAACAATTCATGAATCGCAGACTTTGTGTGCAGTTACGTGTATGTGGTTAAGTGGTCTTTGATTGAAGTCTTTGTGTGTGAGTGTAGTGGCTCTTCCCTCTGTGACGGGTCTCCAGTTGCTTGATGTGACTCACAGTACCATGAAAGCAACATGGGCCAGTGTTGAAGGAGCCTCTGGATACATGTTGCTGTATGGACCACTTATAGAAGATGGACAACTGAATGAAAAGGAGGTATTAAGCCTTTCATGTATGAATTATGAGAAGCTTTGCCAAGATTTTAACTGGCCATCAACTGGCACTTCATATACAACAGAACAGCTTTGGAATCCCTGTTCACTATAGTGACCTCTATGCATGAAAGGGTTAAAACAAAAAGATACAGATTGCACTTAAATGCTGCATTTGTTTGTGCCTCATCTTTTTATTTCATGAATGGAATCTATTTATCTGTAGATCAAGTTACCTGATGCTGTGACGCAGCTGGAACTTCAAGGTTTGAACCCTCAAACCGAATACACTGTCACTGTTTATGCCATGTATGGAGATGAAGCCAGCGACCCCATGACCAGCCAGGAAACTACATGTGAGTACTTTAGATAGAACAGCATGCAATTTTCAGCTTTGGTTTCTTTTGAAGTCCCTCATTCTGAGCATTTATCAACCCATCATCCTAAATTCACATCTCCCTGAAGATCTGAAGATCAGACAAGAGTTCAAAACTCAGGCTGGAGAGCCCGAACCTCAAAGCACAAAGACATGGCAGCACAACAAACGCTTTCTTCTCCTTGTTTTTAGTGCCGCTGAATCCTCCCAGCAACCTCCAGTTCTCAGACATCACTCACAAATCTGCCCACATTAGCTGGGACCCTGCATTCCCAGCAGTCAAAGGGTACCGCATCATGTGGGTCAAGACAGACGGGCTAGTCATGGAAGAGGTGTGTGTGTGTGTTTTGTGTCTGTGTATCTACTTTAATAAAATGTTATCAGCTGAATGTATAATAACCCACAAGATAAAAAAGCAATTTAAACATAAATCAATGTGGAATCTCCTTGTGAATTATATCGTGGCGTGTCAGACACCAGCTATTTTTATCAATAGTCTTATTACAGACACAATAGACGATGTACTTATGCATTGTAGTGCAGTTGTGCTCTCTTGTCTGTCTGCTGTGTAGGTGATGGTTGGAAATGTGAACTCCTATGACCTCGGCAATTTGATGTCTTTGACGGAGTACTCAGTGGCCATCTCTGCTCTGTACAGCGAAGGGCAGTCGGAGCCTCTCACAGACGGATTCACGACCAGTAAGAATAGACTGTGTTTTTGTTTATACATGGAATAACAAAATAATGTTGCCATGCACAATAGTGTAGTAGAGTGCACCAAAGTGCTGTGTAGTGTAGTGTAGTTATTCTGAGGTCTTCTACTATCATCTGTGTTTTACTTCCTTATCAGTGTTTCATCTGAAGACAAATTTGTCTCATTTTCGAGAAAATAATTACATCAGTCCTTTTATAAGGCACACCATTTCCTTCTAAATGCCACCCAGGGTTGAATTTTATTACCTCTGCTGCCCCTTATATCTCGTTGGCTGGCTGCCCATCTCATTTACACCTCAGCCAAATAGCCCAGTCACTTCAAAAGGTCATTTCACAGTCCCTTACTATTTTTGTCTGGCTAAAAGATATTGATTTTTTGACATATCTTTTTACACAGCAAAACCTGAGTCATCCGGAAAAAATGTATTTCAATTAGTCTGCTCACTTAGCTATGCTGGTTATTGATTGTCCTCTGATAACATTAAGGATTTCAATGCAAATAAGTCATTGTAAAATTTCTTATTTTTATTTGAAGTGTAAGATTTTAGAAGACTGTATTGGCTGTCAACACAGAGGGCATTTGTGCTAAAGTAAGAGAAGATTTTCCTCTTGAAGCTTTTGATGTCGGCATCAAACGCATATTGTTCCATAATCTGAGCTTCTCATGTTATTCTTGAGATTGCTACAGCAAAAATCATCCAAAATGACCTGTTATTGCAAAGCTTAAATTGTTGATCCTAGCTTTTAATTATGATGGTGTTTGGTCAGCCTGTCATTTTGCCTCCGCTTTGTAAATTATTTAAAATAGTAACATTTTTAAATGTTCTCACTGTGCTCTTACACTTATTAATATTGGTACAATATACGTAAAAGGAATTAAAAAGCTTATAGCATAATATTGAGACCACCCAAAGTGGTTTGCTCATTTCACTTTGTCAACCAAAAATAATGAAAGAACAAAACAAAGAACAAAATGCTGTGAGAGAAGCAAATAAATAGTCAATATTTAGTCCTTTGGTGACCTGCAAACAAGATTTAGATTAAATAAATAAAAACCCTAGCAGAATTTTTAACTGGAATATTTAACCAAAGTTTGACTCTCTTTTACACATAGCTGCAAGTATTGCATGCAACAATTTAGTGAAGGTTTCATCATTCTGTGCATATCTTATATCAGCCCAGCTCTCTTTAATTCAGGAAAATGGGGAAAAAAACATATTTTGACTATTATAACGGAACTTGCAGCTTTACCAAAATTTGCAGTATGCATGTCTACATATGAGATAGAAGGAGAAAAGTGAATCCTAAAGACATAATCCCTCCTCTAGCTCCCGTTCCTGGCCCTTTGAACCTGCGCTCCACTGATGTAAGCACCGACAGCTTCCTGGTCATTTGGGACCACTCAGCCAATGACATCGTCCTCTACAGACTCTCATGGGCACCATCCACAGGTGGTGACACAAAGGAGGTCAGTACAATAACAGCCCACTGATTACGGTTAAGTTGCAGCTGTCAAGTGGAAATGCAACAACTAGAACAGTAAAATTTAGAAATAACGTGTTAATTGTTCAAGTGTGTGTAATTGTGTGGATTATAAGGTGTTCTCATGATTCAAGCTGAAAATGATTAAAATTAGCTGTGTGCATAATATGCATGTTACAAACAATTAGCTAAGTCATTACTTTATATCTTTGGGGGGGAAAGTCAGCATTCTGACTTTTATATTTTGACGAGACAAAGAAATCTGAACTGTGTTTCTCTTATGTAGGTCGTCTTAAGTGGAAGTAATAACAGATATGTCCTGACTGGTCTGAATCCATCGACGGAGTATGAAGTCCTGTTGACGGCTGTCTTCAAAGATGAATCTGAGAGTGACACCATCTCTGTCACTGAGACAACATGTACGTTTCTTTCTTTAACTAGCAACCTCTCCAATCATTGTGGCAACTCACACAATAGCGGGCTTTTCTGGACAAAATGTCTACTTTCAAGATCTCGGCCTGAATTTCCATAAATCTTTACCAAAGTGTCACAGAGAAAACAGTGATCACAACTGAGGTTGTATCGACTTGTCTGTCACAATTTATCTTGGAAGAAAATGGATTTTCTCATCAATATTTTACCTCTTTTTTCTGTCTAATTATCTCAACTATTGACACAGCTAGTTGTTGCCGAGTTTCTATCCAATTATCTGATTTATGTGTATTTCCCCAGTGGCCAAGACAACAACGATTGCTACCACAACCACAGGTGAGACATGTCGCAGCACACCATCTAACACAGGAGCAGTTCAGCAAGTTTTTTTCACATATTGTTGAATCCATGTACATTCGTACAGTGGGCCACAACATAATTTGTGGGATTTCCTTCAAGAAAACTCATTGTTAAGGCAGAAAGTCTGGCCCGTTAAGTTGTGATTGCAGCTTATTCTCCTCATAGTCAGCTTGCATGAAGATCTTGAAAGGTCACCGTTGTCTGTGCACCCTTAAGTTGCCAGACATTTACCACAGTCATAACAGGATTTGGTAATTATTCCCCATTTTGCTGTAATTTTAAGGGGAGGCGGGACTCTAACCCTGCTCTTTGATGTATGCAAAGCATTGGTATTCCAGTGGGACCATCCTATGAATAACATTTTGGATTATCTTTTGTGCTTTTTCGAAGAGTGTTTGCTTGACTTTGTGGAGACTTTGAACTTCATTAAGTTGAGGCAACCCGTACACCACCTGGATTGTGTTGATATGAGCTGAAGAGTAAAACTAATTAAGTCTGAGGTTTTAAGTGCTTCCATGAAAATCATCATTTTTTTTTTGGCTATAAATGAGTCAAGTCACATATTGTCTTAAAAATAAAGACAGCTATTATGGGTAGCCCAGACTGATTTTGATGCATTTAGGCTACCAGACCCAGACTGTTGGTTTCATCACCACTCCCGTGGGGAGAAAATCTAACCGCACCAATGTTGTATTCATACGTAAAAGCTGCAGTGCATAAATCTTGTGACGTTTGCTTGTGATGTGATGCGACAGTGGTGCGTCAAGCTGTGAGAAACCTTCAGCTGAGTGATGAGACCATCGAGAGCTTAGAGGCATCATGGGAGATGAACAACCCCTACGTGGAGAACTACAGGATTTCTTACTTTGGCGATAACCACAAAGAGGAGACTGTGAGTTAATTTTTGCTTATCACACTGGTTCCTGTGATTCTGACATGCACAAATAGCTCATATGAGGGACTCGTGCCCCTTAAGAAATACCCCAAAAATTTGCAGAAAGATTGTTATATAACACTTCTGGAACAAGTGCAGAAGTCAGTGTTGGGTCATGTGCTGTATTTAAAAAAAGGAATTACTCTTTAAGTTTGGGTACTCTCTCCTGGCCTCTCCTGTTTGAATCCCCTCACTGTGATAAGAGCCCTTGAGCTCAGTGCCATGAACTGACCCTGACTACAGACATATACACATACACACACCTTTAGCATCCTTTCCTCCCTCTATCGGCCCCCTTCCTCCAGCCTCTGCTCTCTTGCACATTCTGCTCTTCTCTCTCCTCCCGTTTTAATTTCCCAACGTGTTGTCAGAGAAGCAGAAGATGGAGAGGCCATTCCAACCCAGAAGACATTCCATTATCTTTTCAGTGAGCATTTAGCTCACTGGGAGTCACAGTGGAGAGCAGCAGTGTGCAAAAGAAACAGAATGAAGTAGAAAAGGGAAAAAAATAAAAGGAGAGCTTAAAAATGGAAAGGCTACACCCCTGTCCACTGGCTATTAGATAAAGGTTGATTGTGGTTGCATCTCTTCTTTTTGTTCACCTGTCAATGCGTGTAAGACACAGATAGAGGGCAAATGAGACAGCAGGGACAGGCTCGTACATGCCAGGAATCTGTGTGTTCCATCATCATGATATGGACACCTGAGATTTTTGTGGCTGTCTAATGGTTTCTCACTCTAAAACCGGTCCGAACCAGAATGACTAATTGTATACAGAGTCTTTAAGCTTGAAATCATGTCACTCTGAACAAACTGTAATGCAAGAGAAACCCTCGTGCGTTTGAGTTCTAATGTCGGAGAGGATTTGCTTCTTTCTCACTGGTTATGACATGTTGTTGTTTTCAGAATGCACATTATGGAACACAACACATCACTTGTTTACTAAAATGACATAATAATAAAAAAAACGGCAACAACATAGGCTGGGGAAAGGTAACCAAGACTTTTGTTAGATATTGAAGGAAAATGCATGAAGAAACACAAAAATGGCATGTAAAGGCAAACATACGATCGTTTAATTAATTAATAGATTTTTCGATGCAAATTTTACTTTGTGTAATCAAAAATAAACTGCCAAGATGCTAATCACTATACAGAGCAATACATTGGGTGCTCAAGTGCAGAAAATGCGTCAGCTTAGCCAGTGGCTAATTAAAACATGGCAGCGATGGATGTTGAATCTTGCATTCTGTAAGAACTTTGTTTCAGTAAATAACCAACAAAAAAACAACTCTTGGTTTTAGTCTTCCTAGTGTGTTTGCTTGTGTAAGACTTTTATGCTAACGATCCACCTGGCTGCAGTAAACTTAGTCCCAAGTGACTCGAAGTCATTCATTGCTTTAAATGTCTCTTCTCATAACTTCTTCAAATGTTTCTGTGTGTGTGTGTGTGTGTGTGTGTGTGTGTGTGTGTGTGTGTGTGTGTGTGTGTGTGTGTGTGTGTGTGTGTGTGTGTGTGTGTGTGTGTGTGTGTGTGTGTGCAAATAGTTGTTAGTTCCAGGTGGTCAGAGAAGGGCAGTGCTTCGGTCATTACTGTCAGACACTCAGTATAAAGTGACGGTCACTCCGGTATACACAGATGGACAGGACGGCATCAGCACCTCAGCACTCGGCGCCACGTGTAAGACTCACTAACTTGCAACACAACAAAAATATTCTACCAAATAGTTTACCGGTGTGATTCACTTTCAGTAAGTTCCTATGGTGCAGCTCCCACACACAGAAAAAAGGAAAGCTAATTAATCCAAAAATGAAATAAATTAGATTGTTGCAGTCTGAATATTCATTTGCATTGCATTAGTTCCATGTTCATTTATATTCCTGAACGAGAATGTAAATTAAAGCCATGACAAATACCGGCGTGTTCCTAATTGTCGTAATGAAGACCATTTATAATTAAAATGGCTGCTTTCATTAATGAGACGACAATTATTTTGCTCAGGTCTAATTGATTTTCCCAAACTATTCTCTTGATTACCTCTCATGAGATCTCAGTTGTCTTCATGTTCTACTGAAAATTAAAATGTCAGATGAAATATGTCACCTATTAAAGTGAAGGTAATCTTGAAAAGGGCCTACTTACTGGTAATAAAAACCCTTCCCAGCATAGTAATTAAGCAGAATTTATGAATATTCGTCATACACTCTGACACGCTTTTGTATTTTCTGTGTTTGAATGAATGAAAAACCTTTTGATTCATGTGATTTTGGCACTATTTAGACAAAGTATGTTGATTTATGGAGTCTAGAATTGTTGAGCTTCCTTGATTTTAAATTCTAAATTGTTTTCTAGAACAAGAACAGAAAGCTGCGTATCTTTGATCCCATACATCTAATCATTGATGAATAAAGATTTTGTCTGTAAGAGTGACAAGAAGGAGGAGACTTGGCACCTTGTTATGAAGTGGTGTGATTTACTCTGGTCCGTTATCACCTTGAACTTTATGATTGTGTCTCATTAGTGCCGCTTTTGTCTCCTGGAAATCTCCGTATATCAGAAGAGTGGTACAACCGCTTCAAGGTTACATGGGATCCACCTCAGTCACTTACAGTTGGTTACAGGATTGTTTACCAGCCCGTCTACGGTATACAAATAAGCAGCATTCTTGTTCTTTTCTTCACTTGATTGCTATTCACTTGAAAGAACTGATAATTAAGCTTTTGTTGGTGTTCAACTCTCACAATTCATCATCTCTGAAAGACAGACTAAGGCTCATGGTGTATTTCTTAGGAAAAATGTTCAGCCCTCTCACTCATGAGTAGCACACATCAAATATATAAGCGCTGAGAACAGTGTTGCTTCAGTAGCTAATGTTTTGTGCCTATTTTCATCCACGTGTAAAATAGGAGCTATATTTTTAGGCTTAAATTTGAACCATGTGTTCTGAACCAGGCTAATGTTCTTAGCAATATTTCAGTTATTATTTCAGTTATTGCTTTATTTCTATTTGTTTTCTTTTATTGTTATTTACATCAGCAGCCCGTTTTAGCTCCTCTTCACTGTCTGTCTGCTCTCATGTGGTTGTTCTTAGTTCCAGAGCCAATGTTGGAGACAACAGTGGGTGAAGATGTGAACTCTGTAGTCCTTGTGAACCTGCTACCTGGGGCCGAGTACAATGTTCAGTTGACAGCGTCCTACCCTACGGGAGATAGTGAACCGCTGCTGGTGAATGCCAAGACATGTAAGTGTCCTCATACAACCTTATTTTTACTATCCTAATTGCACAATGCTTTTCCTTGTCATGTCATTTCTTGTGTGGAAGGTAATCCTGAATTGATAACTCATCCTGATTGAAACTTAAGTCTAAATTTGCCACCAAGGACAGCATGTCTTTAGAAGGACGTGGCAGCAAAGGAAAGGAAGGAAAATGGCTATACGCTCTCAACTACTGGGACTTTAGTAGTCAGCCAGTGCGAACAATGCTTTTGCATTTAAATTTGCCGTCTGCTGGTGCAGTATGACTTAATGAAAGCTTTTCCGTCTTTTTCATCTAAAGCAAATAGACTGCGGGAGAAGGACGTAGTTAGGGAGAGATTAACTGTCAGGAGTGTGTATTTTGTACGGCTCTGTGTGCATGCATCTGTCAGTTTCTGCATTTCTCATTGTAAACCTAATCTCCTGGGAGTTCTGCATCACTGTCTATCAAAAAATGTCTTTGTAATGGTTGTCACCCGCAACTTTAGAATTGATTGTTGTCTTTTAGGCTTAGTTTCTCAGTGGCCAGAATCATCTTACCAAATTCTCATGTGCCAAATAAAAAACAGATTCTTCCTTCTTCCTGTTAAAGCTGTTTGCCTTAACTTTATAAGACAAAGTTGACAAATACAATTCAGACACAATGTGTGTACTGACAAATGCATTCATGCATAATTTAACATTCTGGGTCAGTGCTGTGCTGGAGTGCCATTCATCTCTCCTTTAATCATGCCACTGTTGCATAACTGACAACTCCTTCACACCATAATTGTCTGTCAATGATGACAGGTGATTTCATTAAAAAGAGAAAGTTTAGGTATAAAACAGACACAAGGTGTTGACAGTGCACAGATACATTAACATTTGTTGCATTGAATTAGAAAAAAAAATCTTATTATTAAGGGGGCATCTGCCATCATAATCAGGAAAATACAGCCTCATATTTCCCTAGATGCGCTACATTCCATATTACATTACCAAGGGAGCCAACTTGCATCGTTGCACCAGTAAATTAAGCCTTCCAGAAAGTGGACTCAAAGTCTTGGTACCTTGAGGACCATAGCATGAAATTAAATTGTTTTCCCTCAAGAGCACTTTATGTGGTAGGCAGTGCTCTTATGTGTGCAGGGTCCACTAAAGGGTACTTCCTCAATCTGATTGTGAGAAAATGAATCAGAATACGGTGTCTGAAAATTCAGACACGCAGAAGTGAAAGTGGAAATTACTGTGGGTCTACATCCTATTCAGTTTGTGTACAGAGTCGAATGTTTGCACATATCGCCTTTACATCACACCGTCTTTTAAAAAACACTTTAGCTACGAATGCAAAGGATTTTTGTCTGACTTCCGATACTGACTTTAGTAAATCAGTCAGGCAATAATAGTCAGGCAGTTATTTGCGGCACGAAAAAGAAAAATCATGACTAGTTAAGTCATTTTAACTGATGACTTTAAATTTTAATGAGGAAAAAGTAAAAAGGTATGTAAACAAATGCCCAGAGCAGTGCTATTGTGTGTTTAAATGCATGTTTTTGGTAAAGTTTGCATGCCTGCCTTCTCCGGAGTAGAATGACGGTTTTGTCGACGTTGAGCAATATTTAGTGTAAAGCAGCAGCCTTATGGTCACAGCTTAAAATATGTGTGCACTGGTGCAAAAGGCACATTTGTCTAAAATCCCATCAGAATAACAAATGTTCATAAAAGGTAAAAAAAAAAAAAAAAAGCAGCAAGAGAGGATGCAAAACTGAGGAGGCAGACTTGTAGGAAGTTAATTTGCCCATTATACACTAAAATCTTGGCTCCAAACAAACTCCGATTGTTTTTATTTCCTTAACTTTCACTGCCTCGAGCCTCGTTGGCTTTTGCCAAACACCAAAGCCAAAGTAATGCTATTGCTTTTTTAATTTGCTTTAACTTTAACCAGTGAGCGTTAATATATCTTGTTTCTCTTTGTTGTTTTTATCCTTTGTGAGGCACTTTGTGCTACCCAGTGTATGAAAAGTGCCATATAAATAAAGATTGAATTGAATTGAATATGTTTGCACATTTTACTCATTTGGATAAGTTGTGCATTTTTTAGATAACTGTTTCAGAATTGTTTGACTTCTTCAGCCTAATCGATCCATAACAATTATGTGCGGTGACATGCTGAGTTAGTTCTGAAGTTATCAAAGACAGACACACTGCATTTCACTGGCCATATAGACACTTTCTTGCTTAATGTTATTAACAATGGCTGCAATTAAAACAAAAGTGCAGCATTTAAGTCTAAGAACAAAAGGTCACAAAACTATCTGAAAATTACATTTGTACTATATGTTTTTTGAAACTTATAGAAATAGGACTTCATACTGAGAAGTTATCACACAAAGGCAGAGATGTTTAAGGCATGTGTGTGTGTGTGCGTGTGTGTGTGTGTGTGTGTGTGTGTGTTGTATAGAAAAGCCATTTTACTGTCTTTACCCAACAGCTGCTTCTGTAAAACCAGACTCAGCTTTAAAAAAGGAGAGGTTTGGTTGAAAAAGATGTAAAACATCTTTAATGAATACAGTTTGGGGAAGACTTTTAAATGCATGCGGTTCTTAGCTTTAGCAGGTCCAACCCCAACACTTTGTGGGTGGGTCTCAAAGTCTGGCAGCTCCAAGCAAAGCTTCATTTTTACAGCAGAACCAGTTGGTTGGTGGAAGGTTTTTAGCACACAATAAAAACGAGACAAGTTTCTATCTTAAATGTAAAGTACATTTTAACGGGAGTTGGCAAAAGGTTTCCAATCCGCAGACACTTTATGTTGTGTTGTGTTTGTGGTGGTTTGTGGTGCTGCCTGTCAGACTTCCAGGCTGATCTTTGTGTCTTTTTTTATTTCAGTGTTTCTCGGTGTCTCTGGTTTATCAACATACCAGGTACGGCCTGACAGCATGTGTGTGCAGTGGCAACCTATTCGACAGGCCTCGTTGTACAGAGTCTCCATACATTCTCCACTCAGTAAGTAGATTAAGGCTTAACAAAAGTGAGTTAAGTTCAACTTAACTGCTCTGATCCTTGGAACCTGTAAATAAAGACAAAGTGTGCGCATCTCTTGCACACCTTACAGGCAGGTGCGAGTTAAGCAGATGGTCCGAGGTTTCTCATTTACTCGAGGAATCATGCGGGTGAAGCAGCTCTGCCTTTTATTGCTTTTTTATCCAGAACACAGGCAGCAAAGGGAGGCAGACGGAGGACATCTGTTCCCCTTTAATTTTAGGCTCTTTATTTTCTATTTATTTCTCTGTGTTTCCCTGGTCTGTGAAAAACATTGATATTTTGCAGTTTAGACATTTGCTGTAATTCAGGTAGTGACATTAAGATCCCTAAACGCTGTCAGATTTTAAAGTTTTGCTGAAGTTTAGCCATGGTGCCATGGGGTAAGTTGTCTTTCCAGAGTGACCTATGGATTTGAAAATAAAATTAGACTATGCAGCTAATAAATGCTTGATTATATTGACCATTCTGTCCATATAACTGGGCTTAATCCTTATTTAATGGAAAAGGCAATTATCTTGATCTTTCATAAATCAATTGATTTGTTTATGTTTAATATTTAATAGCAGTAGTTTTCCAGTAGTTTGTTTTATGTTTCAATCCCAGTTGTTTTGATAGTGATGTGAATCTGTCTTTATTGATTATTTACCCCTTAGCTTTTAATGCAAAAGGCAAAATAGATCAAGCCATATTTCCTCGCTCACGGTGTCAAAACATTTGCAGTAGATTGAACCATAAATCATGTGTTGTCATACCGTTGTAGTGTTCTCACTGAGTTTGTGCTCTTGGCATCATTTTACCTCACTTCACTATAAAGTTACCAGCCTGTTTTAAAACAGTTGCTTAGTATCCCATTACGAAAGACTATTGTTAATGTTTTTACTTGAATTTGAAATCTGAATTGTGTATTGAGAGTTGAGGTCCATTGTGATCATTTTGCCTTAATCAACTGGTCCTACAACCTGTAATTTTTTTCTTATTAGATGGTCAAAAGCAGGAAGTGACCCTGGGAAGTGGTGCCTCCAGGCAATGCTTTTATGACCTCACGCCCAGCAGCCAATACCAGATCAGTGTTCGCACGGGGATGCAAGACACAGAGGGACCTTCTGTTTCCATCACTGACATGACATGTATGTCATAAACAATAGTATATTACATTACTCTTGTGTGTGTTTCTTGACACTAGATTCATTTGGACACTATTTTCCCTTTTGTGCTCCATCTCTGGGCATTCACCCATGTTTCTGGGGTTCTTTATTTTCTCTGATTCAGTTGAAAAGCCCCCCTCTCGCATCAAAGAATGTGGCATTGAAAATGCAGTAGATTGTAAATACAGACTGGAGTAGATTGTTTCTGTTAAAGTTCTGATGAAAGTGTATGTGTGTGTGTGTGTCTGTGTGTGTGTGTGTGTGTGTCTGTCTGTCTGTCTCTATGGTCAGCAGATAAACCTGATGGTGGTGCCACTTGCCACTGCAGTTGTGATCAATGACATTGCGTTGTTTGCTTATGCGTGTTGTTTCTTCCAGTGCCAGCCCCCACTCAAGCTCCTACTGAACCACCCACCACAGAGCCCCCACCCACCATCCCCCCACCTAAGGAAGGTGAGCAAGAGTTGAACACAAATACTGTAATGATAGTATTGTTATACTTACACCTGCTGCAGTCAACAAAAGAGAAGCATTCTGCTCCATTTGACTGGAAAAGGTATGATCTCAAGGGGGAAAGAAGAGCGGAGATGTTCTGTTCCAATTTCAAGTTGTGCAGATATGGTGAAGGAGACGAGACCTTCAGGAGAAATCCGCATATTAGAAATCCAATTAAAATTTTATTATGTCAAGATAAGATAAAAAACTGCAGCTTCAATCACCTTTGTTCAGTCAGGTCCTTCTCTCCAAATGCAGTGTGCACCTGTATATTCACGGTTAGACGTAAGCTGTAATATTAACAGCTGTATGTTGTTTATGTTGACACAAAAAAATATATTTTTCTGAGAAACACATTTAACAAAACTGAACCCAAAACCAAAAATGTTTTATTTTTTTATTTTTATTTTAAACACTGAAAACAAAGAGAGGCTCTTTAACCTACTGCTAAGACAAACCTCCGTTCCTGTCTGGTGAGTTCAGGTAAAAGAACTGACCCTACAGACAGGAACGGACACACACGCTGGGCACGCCTGTAAGCATTTTGGTTTAAGTTTGTGACCTTTGTCAGACTGATGCCCACATCTGGAACGACAGGCAACCTTTAATCGCGGCGCAGTCAAAGTCAGAGAAGAGGTGCACACGTGTCAAAGAGCAAAAGAGGATTTGAAATAAACAGTATGATGGGAAGGGCCCCAAAAGCAAATAGATGCAGAGTCGGAGCACAAACATGAGGAGAGAGAGATGGTGGGGTCAACAGGCAAGAAGTTAAAGTGCAGCAGAAACGGAGACAATAAAAAAAATGTCAGCAAACCCAACACTGGAAATGTTTGTATCTTTTTTGTGGATAGAATTGCATCCACCTTTGATTCTATTATCACCAAGATTATTGTCATCCCATCATGTTCTGCTTTATCTTATTTTATTTGTTTGGTTTTGATCTGTTATTTGCTCATCTGCGCTATAAATGAGGCCTGCCTTGGTGTACTCACGAGTCTAAATAAAGGAAAATTGTATTAATAGTTAAAAAAAATAAAATAAATCAGGTTTTTTTTCTGGTCCTCAATGGGGGAGTTTGCAGAAAGTGGAAAACTTGTTAAAACCACAACTTTACAGAGGAAAATACATGTCTACTGGGAGTGATTGCAGAGAATACAAAAAGTGGGGCAGTTGCTGCTTGAAGAGGAATATGAATGAGAAGGAAGGAAAATGTACACAGAAACAATGTGGAAAGATATAAAATGGAGATTTAAACAATTTGTTGCGTCCTTTTTCTCGTAAAAAGTGTGAAAAAAAATTGTAAAATTAATCTAAGGCCCTTCTGCTGCATTTATCATTTCCAGCAAATACATAATTACAACGGTTTGTACAATTGATATTTATTTGAGCTTGAGTATATTAAGCAGCTAATTACCGCTCAAGACTGAAATAACTATTAAATGCAGATTCAAATTTGAATCCGAGCTAAGGGTATTTACATGTATCTCTCCCGTAACTTTCTGTCTAGTGTGTAAAGAGGCCAAAGCTGACCTGGTGTTCCTTGTTGATGGATCCTGGTCTATTGGAGATGAAAACTTCATGAAGATCACCCGTTTTCTCCACAGCACCGTGGGCTCGCTTGACCTGATTGGATCAGATGGAACCCAGGTGAGTTAGGGTGCCACACTTTAATTTTATACTTATTATCATACCTCTAATTTTCAGAAAGCTTTTGTCTGTAGTCCTTTATGTACAGGGAGGATTTCACTTTTATTTTTTACAAACAAAATACAAAATGGACTTTTTTCCACCAGATTATTGCATTTACATGAACAGTTTGTGATCAAATTAAAGTCTGTTTTTACTCAGAGGTGGGATTGATGAATGAATTGGTTAATGGATGATAAATACCTTTTGCTCTATAACGAACCATACCTGCTGTTATCCTTATAGTGCCATCTTTGATGTGAACATTTTGTCTTTGTTTATCTCGGTCCCTTTAGTACTCTGAGATGATCCTCTTCTAGTTGCTTCTTTTTAAGCTGCAACATCATGCTGCTGTTGTTATTGTTATTATTATGTTCAGAACATTTTCACTGGGCAATCAGTGATCCACATTTGGAAGTAAATGTGTATGCTGCAGATTATAAACATTTTGGTCTGGGGAAATTTAGACACGCGGAACTTGAGGACCTTTTTTGTGATGAAGTATAAATGTGGGTCATCTGCTGCTGCTGCCAAATATAGATGCATCAAAACAGGAAAAGAGACGAGGTGTTTTCATGGCTAAACAACATGTTGGCCATTTGTTTCACATAAAAATGAGCAGTTACTAGAAAACATTAGTCATTAGATTTGTTGTTGTGATGCCTTTTTGTGTCCAATATGTCAGTGGGGCTAAGCTCTTTCATTTGTCATACAGCGGCGGTGCGTGTTACACCATACTCTTTGATTTCCCTACCTTTAAGCAGTTTGTACCCCCCCACCCCCCAGCAATCAACTATCAAAAGCAAAACACTGGGTGTGAGAGAGTTGGCTTGCATTGAATAGAGCTTGCTGTTAAATACAGACTGCTGTTTGCCACAGTAGCCCCATTCGCGGTCTGGGGGTAATGATAGCCCAGCAAGCCAATTAAAGTGATTCTAGTTTTGATATACTGTTTAGAGATATAAGTGAGTTTTCACCTATAGGGACGGTCTACTGCGGTGATATTGTTGTTGGGTCATTTACCACGAACTTTCGCCTCACATTTCAAGTCGTGTGGTAATCACTGTTGCTGTTTCAGCACAGCCCAATTTGTGTAACTGCCATTACCGTTTGGAATAGATACAGAAGTTGTAGGTGGTAATGAGGTAAATATTGGGGATTTAAATGCTAAGTGCACACATTTGTCTTAAATGCATAAACTTTATAGCTGTGTGAGCTGTAGGCTAATTTGGCCACTTGCTCTCTGAGGAAACAGAAACAAACCTCCACAGACAAACTAGATGTGAGTGGAATTTAGACTAATATTATTGCTGGTAATTATATTGTGAAGTCTTTATTTAAGGGCATTTAAAATAATAGGAAATCTTAGAATCTCATTTCCTTTTCAATCATTAATTGTTTTTACCCAAGGATAAGAATTAATTTTAAGTGGAGGTGAAAGTAAAAGTTTTCCCTCGGCCGTATTGTGTTTTCCATTTCATTCTCTTAAAAGGAGACAGCAGGATTTTTTTTTAATGGTTTAATCACTGCTGAAGTGGAATTTTAAATAACTTTTAAATTCCAAAGGTTAGGTTAAAGTTAATCAATGAAACATTTTTATCTTCCCGACACTCTGCAGGTGGCCATCGCACAATTCAGCGACGATGCTCGGACAGAATTCCAGTTGAGTTCCCATAGCAACAAGGAGGCTCTGCTGGAAGCAATTCAGAAGATCAGCTACAAAGGAGGAAACACGAAAACAGGTGTGGACAGCATTTTAATGTACAACATTACCTATGTGACAGGACATTGTTCCTCAACAGATATCAGTTCAAGAGCTCTTCGTCTGTGTTTGCTTGTGATCACAGTGCAGCGTTAATGTTGGAACCAGCAGGCAATAAAGTTGCTCCTAACTCTAACTCCTGAGGACATATATACTTACTTTCATTTTCTACCTTCCTTGAATTTTGAGATAAAAATTTCCTTTTACTTGGCTTTTTTTCAGATTTGAGTTTTGGTTACAGCCCTGCAGCTCTTTTCTTCTCTTCTTAAATATCAACCTTTCATTACAAGCAGTTATTGCTCTTATTCTCACAAATCTCCCTCTTATTCCTGTAAAAATACTGTAGCTTTATGTCATTTTGATTCCAAGACTCTGGCAAATTTATCTGGGTGGGTAGGACTGCTGACATCACAAAACCCTGCAGCTATACTGATATCTTTATACATTTACTTTTTATATACTGTAGTGTCTCTGTAACACTTGTGTCAGCAAGAGAATTAAACAAAACCAATAGAATTAAAAGGTGAAAAGTACAATAGATACTACATTGAAGTTAGGATACTGACATTTTCTATCATTTTGTCTGTTAAGAATCTTTGTTAAACATTATCTTTGCGCACTTTTAATAAGATTCTATAATATTCACTTAACAGATTTAAGCTAGAACATGAAGGAAAAGGTCTTAAGACATTTTTTTTGTAAAATTCTTTCCTTTTTTCCAGTTCCACCTCGCTATAACTGTGAAATTAAAGGCCAAACGTGACTCACAAAAGCAAAACACATCATTGATAATCCTCTCGTGGATTTTTCCTCCCTTTTGTTCATTTTCTTCCCATATAAGCTGTATCACTTTCCAACCCCCCACCTGCCTACCTCCTTTTAAACACCATCTGCCCAACACCTTCTTGTCTTGTCTCACCTCTCCTTGTGTCCATCCTGTTTATGTCTTCATGCTTGAGTAGCTGCTGTAAATCCAGTCTCTCCCGGTGTGATCAGAGGACAGTGTAGAAACAGATGTATCACCGGCAGCTATCCGACAAGAGACCATTTTACAGGCCAAGCACTCGTTTTTCATCAATGACAGCCCGGATAAAAAGAAGCTGAAAAAGGCCGTCATGATTTCATTTACTGACAAATGGAGAACACCTTACGCAGTTAATATTTATATCACCACAACCCTCACATGTGCTTAAACTCCCAGGAATAAGAGGATGATAAAGAACTCTCAGACTTGAGAGGTTTAATGGTAGTCTGTTTAATGGTTTTCTGTTTAATTATGGAAAGGTCAGGTTTAAATTAGCAGTTGAGCTACAGCACGTATGATTATAAGTATGCTCAATATGTGAGGTATGCAAAAAAATGCTACATTTCATTGCTTTTTACAGTAGTCATAGTGTAGTTGTGCTCATTAGCAAACAGTGACATTTTCAAACAGGATTTAAAAAACAATAAAAGTGCATTTATGATGAGTAGCTATAGCTGAATGAATTGCTCTTTCAGGCTGAAGGAGAACAATAATGACCCACATAAACAAGTACTTGGATGACAAGAACACATTGATGCCACCTGTGGGAGGGTCTTGAAACATTTCAGAGCTGTCTAGACAAATTTGATTGACTGATTAAATTTGTTAGCCACCTACTCGCTTGTCAAGAGCTCATCTGCTTTAAACTTTCTGTAGATAGTCTTCTGCCTTTTGATTGGTCCCATCCATCAGAATTTTGTTTCCATTTAAAGCATTGCAGTTTTAGTCACAATTCAATGTACCCAATTCGTTAAATATGTTTTAAGTAATGTATGTTTACAATCAGCTGCAGAGTAACAATAGATATTGTTACTTATAGGAGGGATGTTCACCTGAAGATGCTATATGAGTGTTGGTTAGTACCCACAGAGCTAATGGACCCTGGTTGTGCACCTGAAGATGTTGGAAACTAACGATATGCCAGACAGTCCCAGTCTTCATCAAAAACAAATCCATTATAAAACAAACTAATACCATTGGTGTTTTCTTTTCAGGTCGAGCCATCAAACACGTAAAGGAGTCTATATTCTCCTCAGAGGCTGGAGCGAGAAGAGGCGTTCCCAAAGTCCTGGTTGTTCTCACGGATGGACGTTCGCAAGACGATGTAAACAAAGTGTCCAAGGAGATGCAGATGGATGGTGGGTATTTTTTTAAACCAAACCTTCTATCACATTAAATAAAACAATATGTTAAAATTTGTACTGAGAACATGGTGGTTTAAACACTGTGAATGTCATTTTATTTTTAAATAATAAACATTGGTTTTACTGACTGCCTTTAATCATTTCTGATTATGTGAATTCCACTTTCAGGCTACATCATATTTGCCATTGGCTTTGCGGATGCAGACTACGGAGAGCTTGTGAATATTGCCAGCAAACCCAGTGATCGGCATGTCTTCTTTGTGGATGATCTGGACGCTGTGAAGAAAATAGAGGAGCAGCTCATTACCTTTGTCTGCGAGGCTGCGACTGCCAGTGAGAAACCTCGCAGTGTGTTTAAAACAGAGTGTATGGGAGGAGGAGGGGGAAAATGTTCAGAAATATCAGATGGGAAAATGACGCTCGACGGGGAGAATGACTGATGAAGAGGTTTTTTTGAAAACTTACCCAACTAAGAGGCTCTTCTCTCCTTCAGCTTGTCCGTCTGTTTTGATGAGTGGAAACACAATAGCAGGTAAGTGGGAGATGGCAAGAAGAACACCTCATTTATTCCAATGGTCACTTCTCTTAACTGATCAACATTAACCACAATTGCATTAATCACATTGATGATTTGGCTTTCAGGTTTTCGGATGATGGGCAAATTTGGTCTTGTTGAGAAGGAGTACAGCACCATCCCTGGAGTTTCGCTGGAGCCGGGATCTTTCAACAGCTTCCCATCTTACAGATTACATCGTGACGCACTAGTGTCACAGCCTACAAAGTAATCATCTGCCTTTTAGTAGACCTAACGTTTTAATACAACAAATGACTTGTACAGCAACCCTTAATTAGGAAATTTATCCAACAAACCGGTACGGTTAGTTAGATAAATGAAATCATTAGCCAACAGCTGGCATAGAGTAATGAAAGGTCCTCACCCTGAATATGATAGCTGGGTCTTTGTGTGTTGGTTGTTCAGGGCAAAAGGGTGCAAGTCCCACTCATAACATCTGAACTATAT
Organism: Takifugu rubripes; assembly: GCF_901000725.2. Taxonomy (NCBI): domain Eukaryota; kingdom Metazoa; phylum Chordata; class Actinopteri; order Tetraodontiformes; family Tetraodontidae; genus Takifugu; species Takifugu rubripes. The sequence continues at coordinate 11,692,899 of NC_042291.1, read as the reverse complement.
TAGCTGCTGTTCAAAGACCATCAATGCAAAGCAGATGACACACATGTTGGATGATCCAGCGATGTAGATGCTGTGCCAAACTGGATTTTCTCTCTCATGTATTATACATACAGAGTTTCCGTCACTTTCTCATAAAATTGGAATTTAAAATAAATTCAGGTACTCCATGGATGCAAAACTAAAGTCAGAGTTCACAGTGTATATTTATTTTATCGTTATTTACATTTCTTATTATATATTTCAAGTGTGCTATTCAAATCTGCCTTTAGTCAAAGGTTATTGTTGGTAACCTAACATATTCTAAACTCCTTCACAAAAGCTAAGAATACCTGAAGTAATAGATACTTTTAAAATTCCTTCCTGTTTTGTGTGTCTACAAGGTACCTGCATCCTGAAGGTTTACCATCGGACTACACCATTTCTATGATGCTCCGCCTGCTTCCTGAGACCCCGCAGGAACCTTTTGCTCTGTGGGAAATCCTCAACCAGAGTAATGAGCCATTGGTGGGACTGATCTTGGACAGTAAGTGCGATTAGCCATATATAGTCCCTGTCCCGCGTGTGAATACAGAGGAACTTATTAACTTTTGCCTGCTGATAAGCCTTGGAGAGGGCTTTTCAGGGTGGTAATTTAAATAGCCATGACAAAGTCAAAGGAGAAAGAACAAATATGTAATAACAAAGGCCTCTGGCTGCTCTTAGTATTTAGTTGGATGAAACAAGCAATGTGGTAGCACATCAAAGATGAAGCTCATAATTGGGCAGAATACCTAAAATCTACTAGACTATTAACAAGAACCAGAAATAATCATCCTAATGCTTGCCTCTGTCCTTCACCTCTGTCTGTTCTCCCCACAGACTCTGGAAAAACGCTAACGTTCTTCAACCATAATTTTAAAGGAGAGTTCCAGACTGTCACATTTGAAGGGAATGAAATCAAAAAACTCTTCCATGGCAGCTTCCACAAGGTAAACATGTGCTTAAGAAAGTGTCAGACTAGAGGATTTATTACAGTAAGATTTACACATATTCTGCTACTAACAGCATTTTTCAAACATTTTCTGGAAGCAGAATGTTACAATCACTTCATCAACTTTTATTAGACATCAGCATAATTTAGTTAAATATGACTAATTTGATGTTAAGATACATTTGTAAGTCTAAAAGCAGAAGTTTGTTTAGACAGTGAATTTTAAACCAAGCTGTAGAGAAAGAAAAATAAAATGCACTAGCGTTTTATTGTTTTTAGTGGAGTCTGTTGGGTAGAATCCAGTGTCTCTGGAGCAGCGTTTTTCCTCTCGACTTGTCAGAGCTGATGTGATATGAAGTGTGTGCAGGTAATGTTTGTCCACCTCCTTCCTGCCTCCACTCCTGCACCTTTTTCTAAAACTGTTGTATTGTTCTGTGGGAGTCAAGCTTTATGTTTCCTCATGATTACAGTGCTCTACTTTACAGTGCTCTACTTTACAAGGATAAAGGCAACTTTTTTGTCATTAGTTCTATAAAGATATCAGCTCTATGGTAAATATAGAAATTATTGCAAAGGAATTTTTAATCACAGCACATTTGATCAACAGATTTCCATTCTGTATTAATACCTCTCATTTTATTGCACTTTTCTGTGCTTTGATTGATTGGAGATGGCAAAATGACTCCATATTGTTGTTCTGTGGCCTTGTGCTGAATTTGAGTAAAATAAAATGTGCTTTGAAGGGTTTTTACTCGACTCCTCCTGTCGGACATGGAGGTTTTCTCAGTAGAGCCGTTGTTGTGTGGTTTTCAGTATTTCAGGTTTTGTGCTGTGAAAACGGGAACTTTTCTTCATCTCACTTTTCAAAATGTCAGGGATCCGCTGTCCATCATCTTCATTGTTTCTCTGCCTTTATGTTAGAGAACATGACAGTACTGTTGAGAGGGGGAACAGCTGCGGCACACTGCTGGGCAAAAGGATGTGTTTGTCTCTGTTCAGACAGGATGACAACTGAATAAGATGAGTGTCCGTGTGCTTGTGCACGATGGTGTGCTTTTTATAAAGAGATTACCATAAAACAGCAGCTTGTGTGAAAGCAGGAATATCCTGCAGGATGTGCCATTGCTCAGTGAAGCACAGGGATGCAGAGAGTGAAACACTGAAAACAGGATTCAGAAGGGAAATGGGAGCGGAGGAAGATCTCAATAACAAATAAATATATGTGCTGCTTGGTTGCTCAGTGGTTAGCTCTGCCGCAAACGGCTTTTCATTTTGGAGTTTATGTGTTCTTCGCATGACTACAGAGGGTTCTCCAAATCTTCTGTTTTTCTCTGCTATCACAAACAACGCATGGTCTCCAGTCAGCCAAGCCCCATCCCAGTCACTGGGCCTGGTCAAGGGATTATTGTCAGTGATGTGGAAAGTTAAATACATCACATCACATGTCAAACATAAGAGACGTACAAGTACGCCTCACCTCATACACTATTTACTTTAGGAGTCAAGATTTCAATATTAATAGTTGACACAGAATTTTTGTGTGATACTTGCAAAGTCACAATATTTCAGAGATAAGATTAGAAAATAAACTGTACCTAATGCATCTTAAATCCCACAACTATAAGGACTAACAATAAATTGCTGAATAAAACATAGTCTGACAGTGAATGAAATATTACAGTGCGTTTCTGAAAGATGTTGCTGATCTGTCAGACAGTAGTAGAGTTTGAACCTAAATGTGCATTTAGCAGATTGTTTATCGTCTGTGCTTCTTTTCTTTTTTAAAAAAAAATAGATTACTGTGACTGTGCACTGGCAAGGACTTTGTCTGGATTGTGCCCCATTACTGCTGACATAATCATCATTTCCAAGAGAAAGTAAATCATAATTGTCACCGTAGCACATTTGCAGTTGGAAGTGAAATCAGCCAAGAAAATCACCCGCTCTCTTGTTTATGTGCATCTATGCACTGCTTCTGTGCAAATTTGTGGAATTTCACTCAGAAATTAAAATTTTCAGTACTAATCACGCAATCAAACCTCTTGTTTTTACAGAGCGTGACTATTACAATACTGTCATATTACAAAAAATCCCACTGCCACCATTTATTGTAATTACATACACCAGGTAGATGTACCAGTTTGACTGTTACGATAGTTTGAGCCTCCATAAAAAATGTCTGGGACAATTCTTGAACTTGGTGGCTTCTTGGCCAATGACTGATCCAGATGTGACCGTGCACATCTGTGGTATCTTAGCTGTTCTCATGCAACATTAAACGTTAATATCAGCCAGAGGAAAATTGGCTCCTGTCACAGATTGAACATAATGTTTTACACCCACTTGGAATCTGTCACACTAATTAAATCATTACTGATTAGAGGCCAGGAAGCTGCAGGAAACATTCTGACGTCTTCCGCCTGCTTGTAATCTGTTTCCTCTGCAGCTCCACGTGACCGTCAGCAAGACATCTGTGAAGGTTGTGTTGGATTGTTCTGCGGTTGGGGAGAAATCAGTGAATGCTGCTGGAAACATTACCACAGATGGAGTGGAGATCTTGGGAAGGATGGTTCGGTCCAGAGGGAGGAGGGACAGCTCCGCACCAGTCAGTATAAATTTTTGTCTGGGTCACTGTTAAGTGCGCTCTTAATGCAGACTGATTACTTACCCGTTCGGTCAAAATTTCCTCTGGTCACAGATGTGTGCACGCTGACCTTTAGACAGACAAAAGGATTACACAGAATGTCTATCTTTACCTGACAATGATTATTAAAGAAACCACCTTTCTTATAAAATAGAGGGTGAAGATTATTGTCTTAATTGTTTTTGCTAATGTTGATGAACTTTACAAATGAGCCACATACTAGTCCAAGGCCTTATTTATAATCTGGCCTATAGTTTAAGACGAGCAGACACAAACATTAGCCTGACTCAGTGCATCAATTCTCAGCTGATGATAAACGCTTGTGCAGACAAACTCTCTCAAAATATCATCAACTACATCAATTTCAAATGTGTTGATACTTTAATCCCTGTTTGGTAAATTTAGACCCTGTGTGAAACCGTATACTTGTTTTTACAGTTCCAGCTCCAGATGTTTGACATCATCTGCAGTACTTCCTGGGCCAGCAGAGATAAATGCTGTGAACTGCCAGCATTGGTAAGGAAGTCTTACAGAACTCCTACACAGCCTTCCTCTTCTCTGCTAATTAGAGCAATAATAGTATTTATGCCCAGACTGAATTATGATGGAACCAGAGTGATTAATTGAGAATTAAGGCTAAACGACTTGAAAAGTTTCTGACTGGCTATTAGGACTTGCAAATACCTGCCGTAACATTAGTGCCTGTGGTCAGGTAGGCAATTCCATTTAAAAATGTAATGAGCACATTGAGGATGAGCAGTTTTTGTTGACTCTTGCGCCACTCAGGTCTTTGCACGCCTGTGTCACAGAAAAGTACGACTCTGCAGACACATTTAATAGCAGTACTCACATTTTATAACTGTTCCTGAAATGTTTGACAAATGGAAAAATGTTGAGCTTTCTCTATATGAATTCATGAACTTCATTTGAAAATGTCCATTAAATATGTGTTGAAGATGTACCGTAAACAGACCTTTTCATACCCGCAGTAAATCAGACAGATGAGAGTCCAACACATGAGAAGCACGTGGCAATAATGTCACCATCTTTGAACTTATGTGTTCTTTCAGAGAGTTGAAGAGCAGTGCCCTCCCTTGCCTCATGCATGTACCTGCTCCCAGGACAGCAAAGGCCCTCCAGGACCCTCTGGACCTCCAGTAAGAGCTAACAAATGTTCACCATGACAGCAATCTTTTTACAACCCCCCCACCTTCCCCAAATGTCACTTGTGTGGGCTCTATGTATTTGATTGAATTATCACAGAGTTGGTTTTTTACACATCTGGAGAATATTTCAGAGACAGTTTCTTTTGGACTGATTTTAAATGAAATGTAAAAAAAAAATCTGTTTATTCTGGCTCAGGTGAATAAAGTCCTTTGCTTGATAAATTTGATAAGATTTGGCGTGCATTAAAGAAACTGATTCACACTTATATCTCTTTTACTAAGGCTAAAGGGATCAAAATCTCTCCATCCTAATGCCTTTTCATCTGCCCTTCCCTGTTTGTTTTCTGTTTATTATTGAAGTTTGGAGTCAACGCTAACATAATGCAATTGTGTTTATCGCTGAGGCCTCGGCCTTCCTTTTCAACCGTTGCTCTTTGGGACTAACTTAAACATCTGACAGAAACACTGATGAAATCCAAGATTAGATCGTTAAAAAACAGACCTTCAAAGTAAAGCAGGAAGCCCTTAAAATAAACACAGAGGACTGGTGACTGTAAAGTAGCATCAAGTACTAACATAAGGTAATGTATTTTACAACAAAACTAAAACAAAAAGGACACCTCAAATATAGAAACTCAAGGATTAGAAAAATACACTAAAGCATAACACAGAAACTCAAAAGCACATGCAGAAAAGTGGAACGCGAAGGGAGCCACGAGTTAAAATGCCCTTTAAGGCAAATAAATATTTAAAAAGTAAAAGATTTAGACTCATTAATTGCACTCTGATTGCAGAGGCTATTAGAGGGCACCCAGTGATTGAAAGAGAGAGCCACTATTGTGTTTGAAATGGTAAAAATAAAGACTTAGTAAAGTTATACCAAATATAATGATGTCATTAGATTTCCGTTCCTCCTGCAGCTTCACTCAGGTTCAAGCCAAAAACAGAAAATACTTTGAAAGTGTGAGTTTTACATCAATATGCTTGAGCTCAAATCAACATGTGCAGTGCCCAGATGTGAAAAAATTTCTAAGTAAATTATTATTTTGTGTTCAAATCAATTTAAATACACTTTTATTTTATTTGTTTTTAAAATTATTTTTAGACATGAATTAAACTAGACTTTTCCCAGTTTTGAATCACCCTCAGTCTCCAGGGAAGCATTTTTAAGCAAACAGGGGAACATGATGTATCCTAAGTGGACCGGTGATTCACGGATGTGTACATTTCCCCTCCTCACATCCATGTCGTGGCAGTCTGCCTCAGATTTACTTCTCCAGACCAACGCTGTGGTGTGGTGATACTGTGCAATAAAGCACTTTGCTCAGGGGGACAGTGTGAAGTACAGAGCAGCGTTGGCCTCCATGCATTGGCCAAATCAATTCATATCCTGCTCATATCAGACAAGCAGTTACAGTCATACTGACATTTTTAAGATGAATTCCAGTGTGTACATGGAGCAGATTGATTTTACATTTTATTGTTGCATGTTTCCTGTATTTGTAAGTGAACATTTTACAAACATGCTGTTTTGACAGCTTACGTTTGATTCTTACTTCAGGGAGGCCCAGGAACGAGGGGAGCCAGAGGAGACAGAGGAGACCCAGGATTGACGGTTCGTATAATGCAGCGCCTCTCTACACATTAAGTTTTAAGATTCCATCTATATTCCATCTGCTTCAGGCCCTTTTTCCAACTTAAGATAAGGTGAAGCCCAGTAATGAGCTGACAGAGTGGGCGGTTGTTCTATAATTATTTCGGAATTTTCACATAATATAACTAAAGTTTAGAGCTTAATCCCACATCCCATTTTTTAGATCTTAATCCCTCCTACCACCTCCTTCCTCAAACAGCCAACTTTAACTTGTGAGAGTTTGGAGAGATGAATCTGCAGCTAAAGTTAATAAGCCCCACCCACACACTGCCTTCATGTCAAGGCAACAAGCATTGTTAAAAAACATCACTAATAACCTCGGCATGTCGGTGCATACCTTCACCTCCAAGAACAGAGAACTTTCCAACTAGGATTAGAGGCTTAAAACACTTTGGCTGAGAGAGGTGGTAATTTTTGAAAAGCTTGCAACCTAAACTTCTACCATCCACCTGTAACATTCAGCACAAAGTTTAGCCTTTTGGAAAAGTCTAATACTAATACGAGCTGGGTGTAAAACCAGTGTTATATTTTGGCTGCACTGTTTGCTGAACCAGTCTACAACCCTCATCAAAAACCTCATTTCTGAACGAGTCTATGAAATTTCTGCTGCTTGTAATTGCTTGAATCATAAAAGGCCACACTGGCAGAACTGGATTACACATGAGCAAACACAGGTCTTGTGTTTTTTCCTGTAGTAGAGGTCATTATTTACAGAGGCTTATAAGCAACAACACATTACTGCAAGATGGAAAAGCAACCAATCTTGTTTTGTTGTCAACTTGTACACATTTTCGCAAAGAGATTAAAAATAAATTGGGTGTGTTAGATTAAGTTTAAAGACAAATCTTGAAACACTGAAATAATTTTTTTTTTTTTTTCACAGGGACCTCAAGGGCCAGTAGGAGACGCCGGTCTTCCAGGACCGCCAGGACCACCGGGTCCCCAGGGACCCAGTGGTCTGTCTATTCACGGGCCCCCTGTAAGACTGCATTTGCTTGCATGCTGTGTACATAAAAACAGTGCAGTGCTAAATGTTAGAGGTGCCCAGTCTTGGAAAAGTGCTGTAATTACATGATAATATCAACAGCATTGGTATAAGCAAGCGTGGCTGATTAGGGCTCTCAAACAGTTGAGGTGGAATGTGTTTATGATTTAAGGGAATAAAAACATTCTCCTGCAATGAAGCATCACTTCTAAAGCGCAAAAAATGTTGACCAACATGCTACTATAGGTTTTAAAGTGAACTCCACCTACTTATCCCAACTCACAATGAAAGTGTTGTAGGATTACTGGAATCACCTTATTATAATAATGTTTGGTAATGGTCTGCAAAACACAGCAACAGCAGAGACGTAACCACCTTGTCTTTTACAGGGTGTTGCTGGAGAGAAAGGAGAGAGGGGGGCAATTGGTCCACCTGGACAAATGGTAAGACATTGTTAAAAAAAATATAAATAAAACAGTTGCCACAGCGCTGAAGTCTGTATTGAACAAACGACATCACGTCAGGAGAAACAATTTTCTAGTGATTTTCTCCCCTCAAATTTTCTGGACCAAATAAACTGAAATTAATCCTGGGTTTGAACAAATCCACGTGTGTGTGTGTGCGCGCATGTGCGTGTGTGTGTGCGTGTGCGTGAGAGAGAGAGAGAGCAAGACAGTGTTTATAAATCATTCACCTTACAGTGTATGTGGTGAGAATTTAAATTGCTCCCACAAGTATTATCACTGAGGTTCCCTGGACCCCACAGGCTGACAGAAATTAGTTGTTGGCTCTCAGAGGCACATTTCTCCACTTTTCATTATCATTTGGCTCACTTCTCCTCAGCTGTATTTGACCTTTTCCACATGTAATGTATATAAAATACATGCATATTAAGGGACTTACCTTTGTTCAATGTATAATGAAAAGAACATTATGAAGTGTAAAATGAAACACATCATTCAGCCTTTGTAGTGATCATCGAAATGTTGGAGCTACCTGCAGCTTCTGATTTCAGAATTTATTGTTGGAGCTCTTCATAAATAAAAAGGTGCCTGAATGCCACTGGATGACAAATTCATTCATTTTCTTTATGCCCTAAGGGCAGAAAGTGGCACTGATACACTGTCAGCTCTACAAAATTTCATCATGGCAGACAGAAAACTAATTTATTACCCTAATAAATCAATGGAATACATCCTATATGCTTACATAAGGTCCAAGATTTAAAGCAAAAGACCTTAGCTCTCACTAAGTATGGCAATGTCTGTATCATTTAAATGCAAACTAGTAAGAGCAAATCACACAAATGTTTCTTAGAGCTTGAATACTACCGTAATATGGATGGGATGGTTTTTATAATGGTTTGGAAAGATTTTAAAAGGAAATCTGCACTTTTAGCTGGCCCAGGCAGCATTTATTTCCATTAAATTCTAAAGTTACAGTCTGATGTCTGTAGTAAAAACGTTTGTGTGTGTTGCTGACAAATTCACATCCAAGTGAATTCCTTGAGACGTGAATAATCATTAGTGGCCTCCATTATTGGGCAGTGAACCAGTCCGTGGTAATATACTGAGTTAATTTAATGGTGTTCTACTGGGAGCTCTGAACAAGGACAGTGGTACTGTCCTGTTTCCTGTGTTTCTACCATTACCAGCTATTATAACCTTTGAACTCAAGTGCATTTCTCATTGGTTGAAATTAAACCTGTTTGCTGAGAGTTTAGGAATTTACCAAACTCAGTATACCAACTATACAGGTAAATATCGAAAGCATGAAATACCATATTAAATCAACCATTAATGATTGCCCTCTGGTACTGCTAATAATCCTAAATAATTTTGGAAGGGAGTGTTTGCATGCATCCATTTAAAGATCAGATCTTGTACAATGTGCAGTATTAAAATTTTCTCTTAATACATTGTGCCTTCATAAAGTGGCATGATATTCTTTTCCTTTAATAAGGAGAATTAAAAATGTAGTTGTTTTGGGCTTAACACTGCATTATCGCTGTAGTCAGAATGTAATAACTCCAACCTCTACTCATGAGAAGAAAATGTCTGAACCAGCCTACAAAGAGCTGCAACACTTCCTGATGCAGCACAATCTGCTCCTCTCTTAGCCGGCATGGTGCTATTAATAAAAACTGGCAGTGCTACCCTGCACTGCTCTGTGTTACAGGGTAATAATGCATTTTGTCAGAGACAAATATGAATGGGTGTGTATACGCATGTGTGTCTGGGGCAATATTGTAGCTTCCTGGGCCCCGTTGTAATATATGAAGGACCACAGAGAATAACCCCACTCTAAAACATCAATTACCTCTCTAGTTCTTGATCATGGCTTCCTCGCCCTGCCACTGTCTGTCTGTCATTGCAGCCACTTCAATCTGAAACTGTCAACATCTTGTTATGATCTTCAGATTTGACCCCATAAAACAGCTGCAGTGTGCAAGTGTGCCCAACTGCCTCTCGTTTCTTTCTTTTAATTTGGTGGAATGTGTGCACAAAGGTTTATGTTAATATGGCCATCTCTCTGTCTCTCTCTCTCTGTCCTTGTGCCCTGTAATTTGTTGAACCCTTAATAGTAGTAAGTGTCCAGTTTTAGCGGCTCCCCTCTTAAAACTCAAGTGTGGAAATAAATCACTCCAGCTCTTAATCCATGGCTGTATTTTGGAATCAGTCATGTGCGGTGACCTGCAGCAACAAAGATGAAGGATATATTGGGCAGGTGATGGAGCACAGCATAGCCGCATGCTGCTCTCGTGCCCTCAGCCTCACAGCCTTTTCTTCTCCCCACTGCTCTGCTGCTGCTTGGAGGAAAGGGTTTTCTACATTCTCCATTTCGTCTGTGGTGAAAGCCTGTATTCACTGATATTCTGATATCTGAGTTGATAGGATCTCATCACTTCAGATTCTCATTTTCTTTTCTGTATTTGCTGTGACTTGCTGTACTTTTTGTGCCCTCTAATCTGTTTTGTGAAAATAAACCTAATTGTGTTTTGCTTAGGGTCTCCCTGGAGGTCCAGGTTCCCCTGGGAGGGATGGCCCCCCAGGTGTTAGGGTAAGACAGCACCCTGACTGCACTTGTTTGGAAATATATGTGCATTGTGTTGTTGTGGTATTGTCATTAGGTTTCATTTGAAAGTTTTCGAATGCTATTCTGAAAACATTTGTGTAACTTTATTGTAAAAATCAAATGTTTGATTGTTATGTGGTTACCTGGTCTGTCTGTGTGTCTGAGTTAAGTAGAACTATAACTCTTAGTTATGTCATTAATTTTATCTATGCAATATATGTGTGATGAAACTGTGAAAAGACCCTATTTTCTTCACATCCTGGCTCATGGAAACATGTGACCCTCCTGCCGCTTATGAATTATCCAGCACTGAGGAGGTGCTCTTCTCATCAAAATTCAGCTTGTGTCTCCAGGTTTACCATGCAGCCCTTTGTAAAAATACAATAAAATAAGTGTATCTCTCTTATCAATAGAAGCTACATGGAAATAACTGTTTCAGAAATCAATGCAGACGTTTGACTCAGTTCAAATGGACCTTTTCCGAGAAAAAGGTTTTTAAATTTAAATGTCAGGATCATAAAGAAATCAGTGAAATAAACTTACAGTGCTTACTGCATACTTGCTGCTATTGGTATGTTGGTAGAAACTTGTAACTTATTTGTTTTGGGATTTTATGTTGTCCTGCTCCTGATTTGCGTAGTAAAACTCGTGTAAAGATTTGAGGCGTGTGTTTTGGTGAGAAGTAAATTAGTGGCTTTGCCAGGGCAAATGTTTACTGTGTGGCATCAGAGTGACTCTCATGAGGCTTCTAAAGTCATGTACCGGTAGTGGCTCAGAGAGGATGACAGCGATGTAGAAGACTTTGGCTTTTTTGAAAAGTGAATATTCCCAGGAGCGCTAACCGAGCTTGAGGCTTTTACTTTTGCGGGGCGCATTTAGGATGTAACTTCACCTGGGAATTTCCTTTGCAAAAATGTTCTGTCACCATTATGGGATTAGACGGGCTGTATGAGGGAAACATTCCTGGAAAACATCACAAGAAATCAGAAGCGGTTTGTCGAGCTTTTTACTGAAACACCCAGCACACGTGCATCCGTGCAAAAATAAAACAGTGAAGCTGTTTTCCAGGTGTTCAGCTTCCAAAATATCTGTTGTGTGACTTGTATGAATGAGGCATAAATACTGAGCTACACCAAAGCGCTCATCATGAGATTACATATCATACTATTATATGAAATTTAAGAGATCTGAATTTTAAAAGTGCCTGTTTTTATATAGTCTGTATGAAAGTAGAACCATATCCACAGAGTTGCACATATCTGCTACCCCTGCTGCTGTAGTTCTATGGTTAAAAATACTAATATTTAATAAATAATTGTTTTATTCATATGCATCGTGCAGGGTCTGACAGGTAACGCTGGTCCTCAGGGACGACAAGGACCGCCAGGACCAATTGTAAGTCTCTTTTCCTGGAGTAATGAGCTTGTTATTCTCTGTCACTGTTTGTCACAGCTCTATTTCTGCTTTTCGTTCTCATTGCGGCTGCTTTTAGGGAGCACCAGGAGCACCAGGAGCTGCGGGGCCTGGTGGGTCAGCAGGGTCCCCAGGAGAACAAGGGCTTCCAGTGAGTGAGCTTAGACTTCTTAGACTCTGACTCAGCCAAAGCTGCAACAAGGTATTAACTAAATGGGGTGGAAATCTTTACAAAGGCAGTGTAGAAGAGCAAGAAATAGTCATCAAAATAAATGTAGTGGGTGAAGGTTTTGAAGGTTGCATATTTAACAATTAATAAAACCAAAAAGATGCGCAAATTACGCAAGCTAAGCAGAGAAAAGCATGCAGAGAAGAGCATTAAACTTTGTATAATGCTAACAGGAGCAGATATCTGTGACAGCTAATCTAAGTGGTGGGTCAGCCCTGCAGGTCAGCACTAAAGTTTGGCTCAGAGAAGAAGAGCTATAAATCACTAACTGACACCTTCTCCTCTCTGTCTCTGTCTCTCTCTCTCTCTCTCTCTCTCTTGCTCTCTCTCTCTCTCTCTCTCGTGCTCTCTCTCATACACACACACACACACATATGAACATATACACTCAATCAGTGAAAGATCACATCGGCCTCATCTTGATCTCAGATATTTCATATGAATGAGCACATATACAACTACATATACAAAGAGAGTCAGATCTCTGTTCTCTTTGTCATAATCCTCAACTTTTAGTGTAATCTTGACCTCAATATTCAATTGTTGGGTCGGTTTCTGCAAAGCTTTACTGGGTCTCTGCAGCAGTGTTATTTAAAGAGTTTTTAGCTAAATTAGCATCCTAATAAATGCATAATTGCTTCAGACTTTGTGCTTCCTAGTGCAGAATTTAATGATAGTCTCTTATCATTTACACAGATAATCCACATTCTTGTTCAGATTCTGACACGGAGCCCATGTAGATGTTTTTCTTTTCATTTCTCTGTTAAAAGGAAAATATAAAAATACCAAAATTTTGGATAAAGGGCGTCGTTGGTAGAGCAGACATTCTGCAGTTGTTTTAAAGCACTAATATTTGCTTTGGAGACGGTGCATTTTGATTTGGTTTTTCATGCTTTCCCTATTCAACTGGTCGACCTTTGTTTGTCCAATATAGACTCTGGAAGTCCAGGGGAGAAGGTCAAGGAGTTGACTTTAAATGTGGAGATCTGCATCACAATTCAGTGTTCGAACAAGCTGTCTGTGATGCGCTACAGTGTTGCTCTATACTGTGATATGCAAATCGCTCCTCAGACCTGCACACTTTGTGGCATCTCTGCACGACTACACACCGAGGCAGTCAATTGTGGTCAAGGACGAATCCCCCAAGATAAACAAGCTTCTATTCAAAAGCCGTAATGGCATCAAGCTGATATTTATCATATCAGCACAGAGCTTTCTGGCCAGGAAATATCTGTCTTTTATTTGCCTGTGGTTTCCAGTGCATCGTGCTGTTGTGTGCACGCAGGTTTGTTTTATTTTGCGATCAGATTTGCATCTGCCTTATCTGCCTGTGGCAAAGAGCAGAGACTTATCCAACTAAAATCACATCTTTAAATGTAAATTGTGTCTGGTTTTACCGACTCTTAGTGTATATGTGTGTATGTATGAGGAGGAGGCACAAAGAAACAAGAGTAATTGGGTGCAGACATTAAAGGAAAGATGAGCGTGCTTATTTCTGAATGCTCCTCTGTGCTTCAGGGTCCTGCTGGCACCAAAGGAGATAAGGGAGAAAGAGTAAGTCAAACCACTCATGATCATTCTTTCAGAAAATCCATTTTTAGACCTTTTGTTGAAATATTTTTCTTTTCTTTTACTATATATATATATATATTTCTTTTTAATTGTATTTTTTTTTTACATTCTTGATATGTAGATGAAAAGAGTCTCATCTTCAGTGCACTTCACAATCATTTTTTTGGCAACAATGTGTGTTCTGTCCTCTCCCTTGACCTAATTTAAAGCAAATCAAATTATTGCTTGTGGTTCACTCTTACAACAGAGCAGGTTGGGCCTTTTTCACTGACACTGTAGTCAGCCCAGCACCTCTGAGGGTAAAGCTTTATGTTTGCAAAGTTGAAGCAAACCTACTTATTTCAGCTTTTCCCCCCTCACTTTACTTCTCAAATTGCTTTTAATTGTTACTGTACCTGTTTAAATAATCAGCACCTCCTGTAATGGCAACTTCCTGTTTGCAAGCCTAATCTGTAAAACCACTGAAATTTCTTGGATTTTTTTAATGGTTCAGTCATGAATAAACAGATATTTGTTCATTTAAAAAGTGGAGCTCTTCAGACTTTTACAATCCCGCAGGTTTATTTTTGAAAAAGTGGATTTGTTGCTCAGTGAAATACAGCCATTTATGCAAAGTTTATGACCCAGTTAAAGAAGCACTAGTGAGAGAAATAAAGTGGGTATAAACAAGCACAGAGCAAGAGTGATTAGTCAGACACTAGTTTTGCTTCTTTTGTGTGCGTCTGTGTTTCCTCACACAGAAAGTCTGTTTAGAAGTCGTCTGTGTGGTTATCTAACCTCAGGCTCTTAAATCCTCATTTCATCAGGGTGATGTACAGTCCCAGGCTGCAGTGCGCGCCATCGCACGGCAGGTGTGTGAACAGCTTATCCAGAGTAAGTAATGAATTATACCCACACACCTGTTCAGGTACATTTCTGTTTCTCCTGAGATTATAAAGGCTTCCTCGGGTTTAACGACTCTCCTCTGCCTCCTGTCGCAGGCCACTTGTCTCGCTACAACTCCATATTGAACCAGATCCCCGTTCAGTCCTCCGCGTCAGTCCGTACAGTGCCAGGACCGCCCGGTGAGCCAGGTCGGAGAGGTCCCCCCGGACCTCCGGGTGAGCAGGGCCCCACTGGTAGGCCCGGTTTTCCTGGCACCAATGGGCAGAGCGGACGACCAGGAGACAGAGGTGGGAAAAGGCGTCGATCTACTGAGCTACTAATAGTCCTCACTCTGTTCCACTGCTGTTTGAAAATGGAAAAGTGGAACTGCAAAGCTGGGATTCCATCACACAGTCACAGTTCGTCTTTTGCTTTTATTTAAAGACAAATTTATGACGTCTGCCCAATAATAAATATGCATCAAATCGGTTCTCGGATGAAGCTCTGGGGTTTTCATTAAATGTTTACGGGAGCAGCTAGTGAAAGCAATGCGGTTGCAGTGTAGATGAGATGCATCGCTGAATGCAGAGCGATCCATTTTACTTTTTATTAAGGCTCTTTGACTGTGGGCCCCCAGTTGGAACTGCAGCCTTCTTGTTTGTTTGCCACTTTTCCTCCAGCTTCGACCTTCACGCTCACTCACAGAAAGGTTGTATCCACCCAGGCAGGTTCCATGAGGTCATTCCACGAGTACTTAAAAGAGAACCAGCCAGTATGAGTCCCAGTCATCATCACAAAAACATGTAACTCCACAGCGCTGAACCACTTACACACACAGATTTATGAAGCCTGCTGCAGTCAAATATCTGCTGGGAAACATCCAGGATGCTTACCTTCTCTGTGGCTCTCTGACTTTTGATTTTCCACATTAAAATTTATTGTCTGGGGCCACTGGCTAACCAATCACTCCCACACACACACACACACACACACACACACACACACACAGAGCGTTGCTTTGTTGTTGCGTATACTGACACCAAGGACCAGAGTAGACCACAATTTACTAAAGATCTATAGCATCAGTAATATTATAACTCAATGACCATTGTAATAATGGTGTCATTAAGTTTGATGGCTCGTGTGGTTTTGACGACGAGGAACAAAATCATGTTCACTTTCACATGAGATAGAGAACATATCACAATTTCGGTGGTAAACATAGAAAATCCATTTATATTTCAGGAAGGGTAAAACATGCTGCGCTTCCTATTTACTGAGGTAGTTTATTAGAAGCTATAAAAAGCGGCAGCATGGTAGACCTTGTCTCACATCAGCGCATATAAAACGATTACATTATGTAGTTCAGTCGGCTGCACCATTGCACAGCATCGCGGAGACGACTCTGCTTCTATTGCACATTTTAATAAACCCAAAACACAGATATTTACCCCGCCTTGTTTCTATCAAACATCCCTTGTAACACTGATTTTGGAACAGAAAGATTTATTCCAAGCTTCCTGGTATTCCAGAGGCTCACATGATGCATCTGAACTGTCCTGAGGTGATTTATGAGGCCAGGAGGAGTGAGAGATGCTGTCCTCTCCCTGTCACAAGGTCCAGGACAGTGAGAGGACGTCTCCCTGTTATTCTAAGTCTGGAGCTCCAGCCTTAGAATAATCACTATTCCCTAAACTGTGACGGGGATGATGTGTGACTTTGGATGTCACGTGTTTCCAGGTTTACCAGGAGAAAAGGGGGAGCGAGGGACTCCGGGCGTTGGGAGTCAGGGACCTCGAGGGCCACACGGACCTCCAGGTAAGACATGAAGACCTAAAACAACTGATGGCACCTTCTTCAGCATCAGTGTTCAGATGTCACTGCAATTAGCGATCCTCTCTAACCACAAACTTTTACTGATGTTGCTTCACCGCTGGATGCTGCCTTTTTAGTGTTTTCGGAACAGGATCTAAAAAGCAACCCGGTGCGTTTTGGATCAGCTTTACTTCCTGTTAAATCTCTGTTAACGGGAAAAAGAAACCGTTTTGGACCGTGAATGCAAATCAGCGCATTGATTCCCCATCACCTCTCTGTGGGGTCGAGGATGGTGCTATGAAACGGTGTCTGTGCTGGGATTTTCTGTTTACTGTGGCGCGATCAATACTCAGCGAACAAGCTGACACAACTCCCCAGAAAGTTGCCTGTCATCAGAGAAGCGTCTGAAAATGAAAATATATGCAAAAGTAAGTTTGATGAGAGCGGAAGGTGCTGAGAAAAGCTGTCCGTCTTCATCATTTCCACCTCTGTGAAATAATTGTGGTGGAGAGAGTTTGGCGCATCGAGCTCCAGTCAAAATATTGATTTGATATCTGTGCTGACTGCTGGCGCGAGTCCTGATAGGTCCATTTCTCTCATGTAAACAGAAAAGCACAAGTGTTGCTCGGCTGCATCTCGGCTACTATCTGACGTTGCTGCTCCAGCTCTCTGGACATTCCTCTGGCAGGAGCCTCATCCATTTATTTAGCGTTATTTTTTTGTTTCTGTGTCAGCAGCAGGAAGGGAGTTTAAAGATTGATGGGATGATGACTGGATGACAGATGGAGCCTTGACTGGGCATTATTAGTTTACTCTGTTTTTCTTCCTTTGTGGTCTCACCGTTTGTCAAATGTTTGCTTTCTGTGGCTCTGCAGGTCCACCCGGTGAAGGTCGGGCAGGCAGCCAGGGCCCTCCTGGTCGCCCTGGTAACCCTGGAACACCAGGGAGACCAGGTAATCAAGGTGCACCGGGACAAACCGGACCACCAGGATACTGTGATCAGAATTCCTGCCTGGGATACAATGTTGGAGGTAAAGATTCTAGATTGATGTTCTCCCATGATCACTAATTTAACTGCTATTAAATATCGATAGACAGTAATGCTTTGAATTTAAGAGAAGAAAAAATATCTATTTTTGTGAAAGCTAAAATTCACAATTACAAGAAACTATTTTGTTTACTTTCCCAGACCAACTTCTGTTTTACTTTGGCTGCTTTTCTCTGTTCAGTCAATTAGCAGTTATTTGGATTTATTTCAGCTTCCAGATGCAGGGCATGACCGGAGTAGTTGCAGACCAAAGAGCACAAAATACACTGTACCCAGAAAGTTGGGAACTTGTAACTAAAACAAAAATAACATTCAGAGGGAAATATTTTCCTAAGTGCCCTGCAGTCAAATAATGGGAGTCTCAGAATTTACACACCCAATGTTTCTTAACATTGGTTGGTCATGTTGGTTTTACTATAAATATTTAGTTTACATTTAGTTTTCAATTTAATTCAGAGGTTTTATTGTCGTGAAATCTCAGGTAGTGGAAATTCAATAGATTCTAGATTCAGAGCTAATAAAAATTAAACAAAAGAGTCAGTCATGAGCATAAATGGATTTGTCCTTTCGCACTACATCTGGTCTTCGATTGTGCTGATATTTATACTGTGTTGGATCTGGACTGTCCTCCACATGAGCGTTTGCTGTATGGTCCTGCATGTTCTCATCCTCTAGTGCTCCAGCTCTTTTCTGTGTTACCACTCTTTATTGGTATTTTGGTGTGTATTGAAAGAAAAATTGAGTTGTGACACAGTTTCCCTCCAAACAAAGAGCTGATATGGAGATAAAAGCTGTCACACACAAACACACATGTGCACACACGCACGCACACACACACACACACACACACGCACGCACGCACGCACACACACACACACCGGGTTGTTTTGAGGAGCAGATTCTGCTTCTGCAGTGAGGTCAGTGGTGTTTGATGGGGATGGGTTTCCTCCTGATATGTTCTAACATGGTCTCTTCCTCCCCCCTCTCTCCCCCTCCTCTCTTTCTCTTTCTTTCTCTCTCTACATGTTTGTGAATGAAGTTCAGCAGGATTATGGGAATGATTACTGAGGAGCATCCTCCAGCCGTCCTCCTCCTCCTGTGTTCATCTACCTGCATCTCTCCTTCTGTGCCCTGTATATAAGACTAGAAACTGGGGAAAACTGATAAATTGTTCCTCCGAAGCCTCCGTATTTCTGGGGATGGATCACTTCTGCTGGTGTTTGACATCTAATCCCTGCAGCCAGGATTTCACTTTTTTAATTTTGGTGCTCAAGAGACATCCCCCCCCCCCCCCCACCCCCTTGCAGAATTACATTTTTAAGGCTGTGCTGTAAAATCTGTTGTTTTAATGAAACAAACCCAATTTGCTTTTCTTTTATTAGCAAACTCATAAAGAAGCATGGCACCACAATAAAACCAAAATAAAATCAGCTTTGTAGTCTGATTTTGGTCTGGTGTACAGTTTTACCAAAACACCAGGCAGTCAAGTACAAGTACAAGCTGAAACTGGATCTTTTTTGGGTCGGCTTTATTTCTACCATTTCAACATCTTGACAGAGCTGGGTTGCTAATCTGGCTGTGTCATCATTTGGCAGTGTGAGACACAAAAATGGATCCATTTAACTTCCCTCAAGGCCAAACAAAAGCCCGTAACAGTGCTGCCATGATCACCACCACTGATGCCAGAGCCATCTGTCAGCAGACTCTCGGCACACAATGCTTTTCTGCAGCGTCCCCCCCCCCACTGCAAAGCTGATCTCGTCCCTCAGAGCTTGATGAATCAGCTGAATTGTGATGAAATGCATCCATGCGCTGGGCTTTGTTCATCACTTCCACTCTTTCTGAGTCTAAAACCTAAATTTTTAACTCCGAAACGAGTGATGTTTTCCTTGTAAATTTCCTTAACTTTTTTGATTCACCCAGTCTTTTTATTTTTGATGATTGTAGTTCAGAACTTTGCTTTTGCAGCTTGTTTTAGAACCTCTTTGTATTGCACTGCCTCCACACTGCTTCATTATACTAATAACTGACCTTAGCTCACCCTTCTCTTTGTTCCACTCTCACCCCGGTGGTGGTGGTTATTTGTTGACTGTATTAATCTCTAGACGCTCAAATTGATCTTGATTATTCCCGCCACCCCAGTCCAAACCTTGCCTCATGGAGGCTACCAACCCTACAACCCTGCTCCACTGACATACAACATCCAAGAAGAGGACGGGGAAGAGGTTGAAAGCGAGCCGGACGACTATTACCGTGGCCATCCCTATCAGTACTATCCCCAGCCGCCCCCTCAGCAGGTCCACGCTCGCCGCGGCTACCCCGCTACCCCGACCCACTCCGAGGACACTGAGGTGAGGTCACCGGGCGTGGCCAGAAGGTTCCCACGTGACGTCGTCATCGAGGAAGGTCAGGAGGGAGGACATTAGAAGAACGGACTCACCTGAAGTGCTTGAGCTTTGCATGCCATTATACTGTTGTAAATGAAAATGGCCACAAATATACACTGTCCCCCATTCAGCGGTTTCCTCCATGAGGTGTAAATATCTTTGTGAAATCTCAATAAAGGGGGGGTCCAAAAAGTGCCTGATCCATGTTATCATCATCCAGTGTTACAGTAAAGGTAAGATACTTGCCACAGCTGATGTCATGACTGAACATGAGAAGCTGCATGGCCCTTTGAACATTTGTTTGTGGCTTGATCTGTTTTATCCAACGTTTATTGCGTATTTTCTAGAGAAAACCAAGCTGTTGTTACATTTTGTCCGGTGATATTTCATTGATATTGATCCCCAGATTTGGTCTTGTACTTCTGCACCAGGTTGGTTCATTATGGTGCAATATCGGTCTTGCACACTAGGGGCGCTGTTTTGTTCCAACCTCGTGCTGGAATGACGCCTGGCTCCAGTTACGCGACCTCTCAGCAGCACCAGTAAAAAATTGAACCGTGCGTGTAAACTGTCCCCCTCCTGCACTCCCATCTGACAAACAAGCACTAAAGATTATTTAATCTGTGAGCTGCCCTGCTGGATTTGGGATTTAAACTTGTCGAGTCGTTTTAACGAATGTTTCCACTGTCCCCTCTTATTACGATAACCATTTATTTATTTCACATTTTGTTTGCTTTTATAATCAATAAATCTGTAATTGACAAAACAGTGTTTTAGGCCATTTGTTCAACTTTAATGAAAAAAGGAAAAAACTTTATTACAACCAAACAAATATGTTTATTAGTTACAACAGATAGAAGAACCAATAATTTCTCTTATTGATGAGACCAGAAGCTCTACCCATAAATATCTTTACAGGGCATATAAATGTGTGTACAACATGTAAATATCTTAACTGCTTTCTTATGTTTTGGGACAGAAAATATTGGTTCTGTGTGTTTCTATACACATCTCAACGGCCACAGAAAGGCTGGATCCAGCCACAACGGGCTATCAGGTATCCCATTATAACAAATTCAACTGTAGCTTCCAGGGTGGAATTTATCTGGAGTAAACTTGGGGGTTCGGTCACGTCCGGCAGCCTGGATTTCATTTCATCTTGTAGTCTTGAGGTCTGTGGACAAAGCACCAACCATTAGTATGAGGAGGCATAGAGGTCTGCAATAAGAATCGATTTATCATGAAAGACGCAGAGAGACCCGGAAGCAGAAAGGATCTTATCGTTTCTCTTTTTTAAATGAGACCAGACTGTCATGGAGGGTGGGTGGGTGGGGGGGGCAGCTGATAGCTCAGCCTGCTGAGAACCGGGCTGAGAAGCAGAGGGTTCTTGGTTCAAGCCCCAGTGCAGACAACACAGATGGTGTTCTGGTGGTAGGGAAGGAACCAGATACACCCCCAGAGAACTGCCATGGTACCCTTGAACAAGGCACCAAACCCACAGTTTGTATACCCTCCCTGTGACCCCAACAGCACTAAAGCAGTTGACAAGACGCAGTGAAGATCCACAGAAATCATTATGGCTTCATGC
Source organism: Takifugu rubripes (assembly GCF_901000725.2). NCBI lineage: Eukaryota > Metazoa > Chordata > Actinopteri > Tetraodontiformes > Tetraodontidae > Takifugu > Takifugu rubripes. Next base: position 11,671,489 of record NC_042291.1, on the reverse strand, counting down.
ATCCCACCCCCATTTTGAACAGTAAATGCTTCACTGACTTTGATACAAAAAACAAACATGTTTTCAATTGTAATAGCTCTGCCATCATCTACAACAGTATGTTTATGTTGATTTTCTGCCTCAGCCTGTGTGTTGGTGTGTGAGAGACAGAGCCAATGAGTCTGCATAGCCAATAATATTCTCTCTTCTGCTCCAAGGTTTTCTGAGAGAATATTAACTATATATTTAATAAAAGGGCATCGATTCAATTGCACCGTATGACCTCATCAACCTCCCCAAGATGTAAACTTTACAGAGCGTATACACACACACCGACACACACATGAACAGTGCGCTGAAGTAGAATTTTCAAGGATACTAACTAAGCAAAAGTCTGTCGTTTAAATACACCAGGATTAGTTTGACCTTGACGACCACACAGCGACAGGCCTGAGCACATGCGCTGATTGGCTAAGATTGGACCAGTGACGGAACAGAAGTGGCTCATTTATCACCACACCGACAGCAAAGCCGAACACCAAAATCAACACATGTGTGCACATGAGAGGGAGAGAGATGTTTAAATTCAGAGCTTTTACCATTTTTAAAACCAAATGTTTTGTCCAAAAGTAACAGATTGAGAGTCATTGAGATACTTTCATAGCCCATTTAAGTACTAATCCACCACTTCAAACACCAAAACATCATCTCAACGGCCTCTTTAGGGAACCACACAAGTAGTTTTTGATTTTGGTTGCCAGGGTAATGAGATCAGAGGTTCCTCCTGCTGCCCAAATAGACATGGACCAGTCTCATCTACTGGAGCGTTTGGGGTTAAGGTCGCGAGGTGGAAACGGCCTGCTTCTTCACTTTTCCCGCCCACCCACCAACCACTCATTTGTCATCTGTCAATGGCTCACAGTCTGAAATATAAAGGGCAGCCGTTGGCATGATACAAATACTCAAACAGAATAAATAACGTGCTCGACAGGATCCGGGCGGCCGAGAAATGCAGAAGTTCCATGTAATTTATGAGACTGTCAGACATCATGCGGGGAGGCTGTGGTTTAATTTGGTTTGACAATACAACAGTTAGTAGTTTAGAGGCTGTAACTGGTGTCCTCAAAATTAAACTTAATGTAATATTAGATATTGCCCACATACACAACCAGCCATCTTATTAAGTCTGTCCCGACGTGATCTGCAACCTTGACCTGGACGAACACCTAGAAGATGGATAAGGGCCTGGCTGAGCAGGTGGATGAAAGGCTGCTCTCAGTTAACCCCGCAGACGCACAACAGGACTACATTATCATGACGGCAAACCACCGGTCACCGTGTCAGGCTCATCTCCAAATGGAAAAATGCTTCCCTGCGAAAGTCATGAATATAATTATGCTGAAAAACATATGCTGACCCTCTCTCTCTCCTCTAAATGTGGTGGTGGGAGAAACAGGTGACATCTGATGAGTCTTTGAGATAATCTGTCATCTTTATTCATGTTATGCTCAGGCCAGGTCTGATTTGTTGGGTTTTAAAGTGCCATCAAGCATACACACAGGGTCTGGACGCGCCCTCTTGATTGTATGCTGATGATGGTGAAAATGTCCTGTGTGTTACAATGACTGAGCTTCTAATAATGATCCTCCTGCAGGAGACTTTGCACCACACTTCTGCAGAAAGGAACATCCTTCATTTGAAAGAAAACGGAACAAATGACACTTCTTGGTACTGTAGGCTACTTCCTGAGAGTCGATTTTGATGAAGCACGCTGCTCATTCGCTAAAGTCTGATCTGTCAAACGTAACACAAACATGCGTTTGTCTCTGACAGATTTTTATTATATAATAATTACTGGTGCAGATGGCAGCATTATACATATGTCACGATCGGCAATCCTTTACACCAAAACCCTCTAAGCAGTAATAATATATCGCCCCCGTCTGGCTGCTCTATGTCAATACAAGCCCAATCCTACATCCTACATGATAAAAGGCATCAAAACATGGAACTGCACATATGGAGGTCTGACATATGTAAAACAACAATAATTGTATATGTCAGATGATTGTTTGATGCAATATTCCTAACACATATACAAAACTGTACATGAGCATGGCTGAGAATGTCCACCTCAGTGGGTGTGTTGACCTCTTCAGTCAGAGGAGGAACATTATTTCAGTGTCACCCTGCTGAAACATGTGGAAGTCACTTGATGATGATGTTTGTGTGTGCACAAAAATAGTGTGTTCTCATCCGCCTGTACAGGCGTATTTCATAGACAGTCACGCCAGCATGCTTCCTGTGTTTATGGACTCTGCCTGTATTTGTGTGTGCTCTACATACGGCGTCCACAGCCTGGGGAAGGCATTCATCTCCTCCTGACTGTACTCGTCGAGTTTTCTGGGGATTTCTCGGGGCTGAGGCAGCTCTTCTGTTAGGTTTGCACGGATGTCGTCCGGCAGCTCCTGAGGAGCGGTTGGTGTGGGGTAGGGGGGGGACAGAGAAAACGAGAAATAAAAGAGCCGATTTTACTTTCCAGTCATTGTAATTCAGATTTATTTCATAATTGAAAACACCACTGTGAACTGAAGCAGGCGAATGTTAAAAACTATAATTCTGAAAAGCTATCAGATTTTTCTTCCTTGACTCTATTCATACATTCAATTATGCCCAATGTCCAATTTTGTTTCATTGCCGGCTGTGAAAGCACGATAGATTTGATAAGCATTACATCTAGCTAATCTGTGAGCAGGCTGCTGAGGTCAGATATTTCATTTTAGTCCCTTTACAAGCCGCGAGGTGTGACGAAACGGCTTCTCGTCGCAATGTTTCGCATTATTTCGGGAACCCGTGAAATTGTAATGCTGCAGCGTGCCAGAGGCCACGTCTTTGAACTGCACTGACAAAATCAGCTGCAACGCTGACACGACTCAGGTTCGCTCCCCCAATTTAAAGACTATGGCTCGAAGTTAAGGGAAATTATTTTAGTCACCTAATATTCAGGCAACGCCATCAAAGCCGCACTCCTTTGCCAAAACTACAGAACCTTTTTGTATATTTCTCCAGAATCCTGCATCTCAACAAGTGCATGGAAAGATCTAAAGTCAGGCCAATTTTCAAACCTTTATGCGCCTTAAAATCTAATATAGATCTCACATGGATTTTCATTAAATATAGTGTCTGTGGGCTTTAGCAGATTTCAACCAGACTCCAATTATCCAATTATCTACTCTCTTTCTGCTCCTAATATTCTTCCTCAACTCCTGCAAAAGGTTCAATGAAATAAAAAAGAGCTTTAAGAGCTGTGACAGCCGAGATATATTCACAGTTCAAACTACTTCAAAGAAATCCATTGAATTGTTAATTTTGATGTACCGGTAGTCTGATGGAGTTCTTTTGTGTCTGAAGCAGCAATTGTTTCTTTCTGACACATCATTTCTAGTTATGCTTTGTTTTTCAGGCCTTTGTGATGATCATGACATGTGTTTAATGTGTTCAGCAGACCCGATCTGATCTGCACCACAATGTCATTGAATCCATATAGACATGAAAATACAAACACCTTTTAAGATCTGCACTCTTTCATTCCTGCCTATGTGGTAATGAAAATGACTCTAACAATATCACCGGCTGGGAGAGATAAAAAGGTTCTTGACTTACATCCTCAGGAAAGATGTGTAGCCGCTGCATCATGGTGCGCCGGTGCAGATTCCTGGGCAGCATACCGTACACGGCCAGCTTCACAATCTGGTGAAAAGAAATGTGGTGATACTCGGGTTTTGTTTGGCAGATACAGCAACTTTTCAAATGGCAGAAGCCAGGCAGTTCATCTAAGCCTGTCTCTTTGGATGGTTTTCTCCCTCTGCACCAGAGAGATAGAGACAGAGGTCACAACTCAACTGGGCCTTTAAACATCTGAGTATGCATCATGTTTGGCCTGTGTGACAGGAGCTCTTTTACAAAATATGGCATATCAGCCACCACTGTCGATAACAATAGTATATACTGTCAGCATAAACGATAATAAAGTTGTCAGTATACTTATTTTTAACCTTTTCTTAAAGTCAAATGTCTGGCTCCACACCCATCAGGGCAGAATGTAGGTGACTACAAATTCGGAATTTAATTATCATTGTGTTGGTAACGGTGAAGAAATCATGAATATGCAACACAAGAGAATCTTTTAGAAATATCCTTGAACTGTCATCCCTCACGCTGAGCTCAGAATAAACTAAAAAAACACCACCAGTTCCAATCAACAACTCCTGATCCCTCCTCTCTGAAATGTACATATATGCACGAGGTGCACATCTGTAAGAAGGGCTAAAGGTCAACAAATACCAACATAGAACGGCAAGATTAATCACCAAGAAAACAGTGTGGAAAAACATAAAAATTCAGTCAAAGGTTTATTGGAATATCTAAATTTATAAAATTCTTTCTCCGTTTGGAAAAAATATGTAATGGTCAGTGATTCTTACAGCAGTTGGGTCTTTGTGGTGCAGCTGGGCAGCAGTGACTTGTTTGAAACTACCTGGGTAACTAAAGGCGGGAAAGAAAACACACAGAAATGGGATAAACAGCCATTCATTAGATTGTTCAGCAAACAGGGCAAAGCCACAAATTTCAATAAAAACATACCCTGAGTGAGAGGAATAGACTTTCTGTTCCCATTTATTTCCTGAGAAAGCAATGTGTTTGGTGTTTACTATCACCACATGGTCCCCACAATCACCTGCAAAGGCATTCGAACATTGATTCTTATATACACACACACACACACACACACACACACACATACATACACACACACACACATAAAGTAGAAGAGCTTCTCTTCCAGAATAACAGACAGGTCTCACGGACACAAAAATGCACAAATACTACTATTTTAACTCACTATAAAATCATCCAGAGCTAGCTTTACTCTCAGCATAATGATATAAATATCATTCACAACATGAGGTATGTTGTGTAACAGCTCAAACTCACTCAGCGCATGATAAATAGGTTTGTGTTTTCCCTGTAACCTAATAGAAGTCATGGCTGCAATCTTCCCAGGAGGCTGCATCCTTGCATCAATCAGAAACCAGGAACGGGCAAATGTTGCCCATTGCTAAATGGGAAAACAGAGATGTTAAAAAAATTACTTTTTAAAATCACTTGTCACCCAAGGTCATCTTATTAGGCCTTTTCTTAAACCCACAAATTTTGGGGGTTTAAGAAATCTCATTCAGCATTGATACATGGGCCTAACACTTCAAGTGAGCTATTGCAATCATCTTTACATGAAGGACATTTTGGAATGTGACAGTGGTAAAAAGACAAATGATAACTTGGCTAAATGTGTTTAAAATTTACTGTACACTACAAATTTACACTAATACACAGCAAATTCTTGTAAAACCCTTCATTCATGGTCGCCTGAATTACAACGCAGCATTACCACAAGCGCTAATCCACAGCAAGACAATAGAGATCTATGCGCTCTGAACATAACTACGTTAAACCCTGTGTGTAAACTACAAGAAGGACTTGTGATAATACACATGTATACCGTAGGTTACAATTATATCCAGTATTTGCAGACAGTCGCTAATTAATTGGCTAACCACGTTTCCACATGTTTATTTTTACGTCGAAAAACATGGACATAAGTAAAAGAAGTTGAAAATTATTACTGTAAGACAATATGCTTACCTGGGCAGATCTTGAAAAACTAGACATTTTCACACTGCTGCTAATACTCTCTTAACAATTTGACCCTTAACGTGAGTGGCGGTTCTTCTGATTATTTTTCTCGGGTAAAACATTCAGTGAAACATCAGTGTTCCGACATCATTAAAACTATCCTCTATCGCACAAACTCACACAAAGTATACATTTATGATGGAGGTTCAAAATAGCACTGCAATCCATAATTTATACTCATCATTATTAGTGATAAATGGGTGTACTGGAATTTATCTGACAAAAATCGTTTCTACTCGGGTGTATTTTTACGTGACGCAGCAAACCTGTCGCTGAAGGAATTTCTTTTTTCTCTGAGATCGTCCAACTAAAGAATTGCCATTTTATTCACTGAATTTCTCTTTCTTTTGTGTCATTAACCACCAAATAACTATTAATATTTCGTGAAATATATATGATATTGTTGTTCCAGGAATATTTGTCCTTTAGGGGCCGGTAAAATAAAAAACAGCGTCCAAAATACCCCAAGTTTCCACGAAGAAGACATTATACGTCACTTCCTTCCAACCTCAGAAGAGCGCGGGGAATTTTGACAGGCAGGAATTTGCTTCAAGTTCGTTCATGCTATTTGTTTTATAGAACATTTGTATTGCATTCTACTTTGACGTATCGTAAAGCTTTACCTGACACAAAATGAGAACATTAGAGGAGGTACAGGCCACACTGGAAATTGCCAAACTGAAAGAAGAGGATCTCCAAAAAACAATCCACTGTCTGTCTTTCGGAGAAAGTGTTTCTTCTGCAGACTATTGTTTGATGGAGCTGGACGACACTTTGTGCAAACACATTGAAGCTGGACAAAGGTATGATATTAGTTGTTGATATTATTTAGAGTGTGACTAAAAAAACAAACAAAAATAAGACCAATTGGCTTCTATTTTGTCATAAGTTTTTCCATTTCAGTACTGATTCGTTGGTCACGATATATCCCCTATAAGTTCATTTAGACACATGTTTTATATCACATGTAATGTATTGCAAACTGTAGAGTGATATCAAACAAGAACTCATCTTATTTCTTGTGTTTGTGACTTTATATAATAAATTCTGTATCTACAATATATCCCCATTTTTGTGTGATGTTGTGAAGCCTAATAGAAAGTCAACAGGTCTATTGACACAGGGGTGTTTAAATTTATGTCTTTACGCCCAGTCTAGTAATTCGGGGAGATAAGGATGAACGTGCAGTTCTATGCAGCGTGGACACGACCTACGATTTAAAGATAGCTGACACGTCCAATCTGCTGCTGTTTGTGCCAGAATGCAGAAAACCAAATCATGTCACAAACAGCGAGGGCGTCTCTCACGTGGCACACACAGAGGTTTGGAAATGACAAAGACACAAAAGCATGCCATGTATGTCACAGAAGCACTTTATTATTAACACTATCTTACTTCTATTTTAGATCTGGGGATTTTGTAACAGCTACTGGGAGCTCAGGAAACAGCGTCCTAAACTGAAGAAACTGAAGAAGCTTTTAATGGAAAATCCTTACGAGGGTCCAGCTATAGGAGGGCAGGAAGAGAACACTGAGAACAGGGTATAAATATTAGTCAGCTTTGTGGTAATAATTTCAGCAAGTGATCTGTACCAAAATGGTTTATGCAGAGTCACAGTTACTTGTGTTAGTAAATAGCTCCATTTAATCTGTGTTCTTTATTAGTACACCATGTTGGATCTCCTGGAGAGGATTCAGGCCAGTGAACAAGAGATAAACACCCATTTGGAGACCATCCATGCTTGCCAGATTGATGGTAACGTAATGTTTGTGGAAATGACCACTTGGATAACCATTCTAAGATTAGTGAGCATGTCTTTTCTGCCTTAAAGGCTACTGGAGGATACTGGATTTTGACTATGAGATGAAGGTGCTCGGTCATCTGACTCAGCTCGTGGATTCTGAGTCGTGGTCTTTTGATCAGGTACCCCTCCAAACCTGTCTTGAAGAGTTGGCTCCACTGGAACCCAAGTAAGGCTATTTAGGGAGCTAATTAAAAAACAAAATTGTAAGCTGAAATTAATTTTGAACCTTCCTTCAATACAGAGAGATGATTGAGCACTGTTTGAACTGCTATGGCCAACGCTATAGTGAAAACGGTAGTTACGCTAGTTGACACTAGTAGATTCCCAAACAGACATGATGACACCATTTGAGAACACCACTGTATTGCTTTTCTCTACACAGACCAGGTCTTTTATGCACTTAATGAGGATAAGGTCTGTCGGGGTCTGGCACTGATGTTACTTCAGAACGCTGTTAAATTCAACCTGAGGGAGTTTCAGGAAGTCTGGCAGCAGAGTGTCCCTGAGGGAATGAGCACGAGACTGGATCAACTAAAGGTTAGTACGCTTAAAAAAAACATTATTGGTGTTATACATGCTTGTGGTCTCGCCTATCTTCAGATATTATGAAAGTGTTGCACCTTTTGTCTGCTTGCTAAACCTCCGGCACTGCAAATGTTGCAGAGTGTTGCCCTGGTGGACCAAGCCTCCCACCCTGAGACCATCTGCCTACTGCGGGTGGAGGATCTTCCAGAGGACACACTGGAGCGCTTCCACCACCTCTTCACGCTCAGGGAGAAATGGACGGAAGATGACATCACACCTTACATACAGTAGGTGTTGCACGTTTTGGAAAACATCAAAAGAATCCAGGCGTGAATCTAACTCATTGTCTCTAGTGTAGAACTGGATCACACATTTTTTGTTGTGTTTTTTCTTTTTAGGGACCTGTGTGGAGAGAAACAGACCACCGGCGCCCTTCTAACCAAATATGCTCGCTCTTCAATGCAGAATGGAATCAAGGTCTTTAACTCCAGACGACCTGTAGCTACGTGAATATATGGCCTGTCCAGTAATGAGCTTCAGCCTTTATGTGATTAGCTTTTGTTCAGGAAACTTGCAAGTTCAACAGAGGAATCTCTTTACAAACCTTGGTGGGATATATACATTTGGTTGTATGTTGTTACCATTCTGGTGTTGCAATCATGAGATTGTTGGGAAATCGATTAATAAAGGATTAATTGTAAGATATCAAATAATCGTTAACACATTTCTCAATACACATCACTCAGTTTTATTAAATAATTTATTCTTGTCACAGCAACAACCTCTCATAATCCTATTTTTCGAAGGTGTCAATGAATACCAACCAGGTTAATACTGAAGGGGACATTAATTATTAACAATATTAAAGCTCGCAACCATAATGAATCACCAGTTGTTTCATAGTGGAGTTCTATAAAACTTTTTTACTGTGTTTGAGTCTGACCGACTCGGGTTCCAACAACATCAAAACAATGTTTGATAATATCTTAATTAAGGGTTGTCAATCTCCTTGTAGACATATTTGGAGATTATGTAGAAAATTCTTTATTTTTCTTCCTGGCCTTGCAGTAATTTTACTAGCTCAAATGGTATTGTTACGACTTGGCTCAAAGTTGTAACAAAAGGAGGGAATCAGCACACAGAAAGATCAAATTATCTGGATATGTTTATTAAGAAACCCAAAGAGTGCTGAAATAAGGATTCAAACCCAAACTAAAAATGATGAGACAGCCATGAGGTATGGTGGCAGCAGCACAGCCAGAGAGAGACAAAGGAGAACCGCCCCTTTTATGCCCTCTGGCTCCTCGCAGGTGAAACCAGTCTCACTGACGACCCGCCAAGTCTCTGGGTAAACAAAACAAAACACATGGGCGGGCCGTCTTATGGAAGATAAGCATCCAGGTTCATGCTCATATGTTCAGCTGTTGCAAACCCACAAGCTGGTGTGCAGGGTCAAGATCCTACTATCATGGTGTACAGAACCTGGACTCCAGAAGACTGTAAAAAAGCTTGTGATGACATTTTCTCGCCCCAAATGGACATAGAGTCGTGCATCCAATACATAAGACAGTTACTAAGAAGTTACCATACTGAAACACAGCAAGTCCTCATGTGCGTTAATGGCAAGAAATGGGGCACTGTCAGAGGAGATTGGGTCCCAGTGGATCCAGCCACTCAACAACCATGGCAGCCTGGCAGCCAAGAACTAAATGACAGACTTGACAGACTGTACGAGCGCATGCGAACTACTTTTACTAGACGAGCTGACTACAGCGCCATTACGGCCACGAGACAAAAGACTGACGAAAGTTTTGAAGACTATAGTATGAGAATGAAAGATGTGTTCCGGAAGGATAGTGGAATTCCGTATGCGGAAGAACCAGAAGGTCCCTACCAACAGCAGTTAAAGCAAGCTATACATGGGGGATCAAAATCAGAGATAAAAACCTGGGTAGAGAGACAATTAGTTGATTTCGGAACTTGTAACCTAGGCCGCTATGAACAACATGCTATGCATGCTGAAAGACAATGCCAAAAGAGTAAGAACCAATCAACAGGCATGTTTTTCAATGCCAACCCTCTCCCAAGCCGAGGCCGCGGACGTGGGCGAGGCCGAGGCGGAAGGGGAGGAGGAGGCAATTTCCGTGAAAATGATCAGTGTCATTATTGTAAAAATTATGGACACTGGGAACGTGATTGTAAAAAGAAACAACGTGACCAGAGATACAATAGAGGACAGCAGCAAGGTTCTAATCCACCCCAGCAATGACTAGAACCGGAAAAAGATGTCACAAAAATTAAAACAAATCAGGGCACAAAATTTGACCAATTGGAAAAAGATGACTTAGAAGATGTTTTGGACTTAGAAACCATCTTCCTGTTTGCTGAAGGCAAACCAGAAATACAACTGACCGTGTTAGGCAATTCTTTAACATTCTTAGTAGACACGGGTGCAAGTAAATCAGTAATTAGAGATCCAACAGCCGTGAAGCCAACTTCTACACAGATTTTTGTGAGATCAGCAAATGGTCTCGTAACTAAAGAAAGAATGTCAGTTCCTGTAGATGTTTGTGACCCTGTAAGTGGAATCACACTTAAAGCCCCTTTCGTGATCTCCACCACGTGTCCCGTAAATCTATTAGGAAGAGATCTTATCTCTCAGCTTCAGTTGATGATTCGCACCACAGCCGAAGGGATGTGGTCTGTAGATAGAATGGTTAATCTGTGGGTAAGAGAAGGAGAGACGTGCAGTAAATTTTGGTCACTGGACATCCCTGAAAAGCAGCCCCCTCCATTTTCTGACCCAATCACTATGATATATGGTAAAGCTCTGTCATACTTACAGCCTGAAGCCCAGCTCCACAATCAAGCTGACCTGCATGTAACCATGCACGTGGAGCGCATAGGTGAAATCTGTAAATCAGACTCACACGGCACATCAAGCTATGCAGAGCAGTTTGCTAAACTCAAAGATCCACAAATGATTGTAATTATGCATCTATATGTGTGTGGTCAAACAGCTGTCTGCACGGCAGGAAGCCTTTCCGCTGAAGCAGCAGCACTATTCAAAGTGTCAGGTTCTGTACCACATGTTTCTATTGCTAAACCGCTTAAGAAAAGATGGCAAGACTTGGGATGTGACGTAAAACACTGGAGCAGCCTGCCCTATAGGCCTAAGGGTGAGGTTGATTTTAATGATCAGTTCCAGGTGTGGCGCATTCCCCTTAAAACATGGTGGCTGACTCATCCAGCAACGCACCTCACAGACCAGAGTTCATGAGAAGAAAACATCTTCCTCACGCAGGAGGAAGAGGAGAAGCTGAAAGAGCTTCCCCCTGAATTATGGTCGGAAGGACCTGCGGATGTAGGGAGCAGAACCTGTAAAAATAATCTCTAAATCAGATTATAGACCATTCCAGAGACAATATCCCCTTAAGACTGATGCACAGGAGGGTATTGTTCCGATATTTAACTCACTGCTTAAAGCAGGAGTCATCAGAGAGTGTCCTGAGTCTCCTGTAAATACACCCCTATTTCCAGTAAGGAAGTCACCACCATCTACCGACTGGCGGATGGTGCAGGACCTGCAAGCTGTAAACGCTGCAGTGGTCCCTAGGTCTCCTTTAGTCGCAGATCCATACACTCTGCTGAATGACTTAAACCCTGAACATCAGTGGTACACGGTGATAGATGTATCCAATGCATTTTTCTCTGTACCAGTACATCCAGACAGCCAGTTTTGGTTTGCGTTTACGTTTCAAGGACGAAGGTACACCTGGACAAGGTTACCTCAGGGCTACTGTGAGAGTCCCACAATCTTCTCTCAGGTAATGATGTCATCATTAGCTAAGTTTAAACCTCCGTGTGGAAGTCAAATCCTCGTCTACATGGATGACATCCTCATGGCGTCAAAAACAGAGGCAGATTGTTGGTCAGACACGCTAGCATTGCTACACTGGCTAGCCTCACAAGGCCATAAATTAAGCAAAAGCAAACTGCAACTGGTGAAGCAGGAAGTGATTTATCTGGGCCATGTTTTGACACATAATGGTAGAGCTATTCTTGAGTCGAGGAAAACAGCAGTGCTTGAAGCCCCAAAAACAAAAACAAAGAAGCAGATGATGTCATTCTTAGGACTAGTGAATTTTTGCAGATCATGGATCTTAGACTATGCGAAAATAACTGCCCCTTTACAAGCATTGATGTATGATAATCCCTTAGCAATGACTGATGTGTTAACATGGACCCCTGAAGCTGAAGAAGCATTTACACACACAAAGCAGGCCCTTGTAGGTGCTGGAGTGTTAAAGCTGCCAGACTATCAGAAGCCTTTTGAGCAGGTCGTAGATTGCAAAGGTGATTTTATGACATGAGTTTTGTTGCAGAAGCACGGACATAAGAGGCAGCCAGTGGCCTACTACTCTCACAAGCTAGATCCCGTAGCTTGTGCACTCCCGCCATGCGTTAAAGCAGTGGTGGCAGCATCTGAGGCAGTAAAAGCCTCCGCAGGAGTGGTGCTATATCATGAGCTAACTTTGCTAGTTCCACATGCAGTGTCAATACTGCTGCTACAAAGTAAGATAGCATTCCTGTCGCCCGCACGTCTTTTCTGCATGGCAGTGTTGCTGTCTCAGCCGAATCTGACGATTCGTCGCTGTACGACCCCAAACCCAGCAACGCTGCTACCCACCGCAGAAGAGGGACACCAGCACAACTGCCTGGATGTTCTCAGCCTCTAGATGGCGCCACTCTGTGAGGTCACCGGAAAACAAAGAACACAAAAAGAAACACCAACAACTCCCCTGACATGTAACAAGCACACAGAGACAATTACCGGTAAGATAAAAATAAAATAGAATAGAATTCGGAATATACAAAGAGGAAGTATATTTACAGTAATCCAGATAAATGGATACTCGGCCCCTGTATACCTGTACATAGTACAGAGGGAGAATACAATATACATATCAGAATATATAATACAGTATTCACATTGTGCTAGCGAGCGTTATGACAGCAGCTGTGGCCAGCAACAACCCCACTGATAGTAGTCATTCCATGCTGCAACAAAAAGATGATGATTGCTGGAATGAGCACAATGTTCACTCTGGCACCTGACCAAAAGTACTCCCAGGTGAACAATGTGCACTCTGGCACCTGTACATATGTTCTGCAGAGCAAGCTTTACCAAGCTGTGATCAAAGAAGCTGGGGAAGCACATCTGTAGGTACATTTCAGAGGACCATACAGTTTCATAATAAAGACAAAACAGAGTTCGAACCCCCCTCATTACTGCTCAGAACGTTGTTTGCATAATAGGCCCAGTGTGACTGAACACTGTTAAAGGGACGTTACTTTTAGGTTAAAGACGTTTTCTGTTAAATAACAGGTTTTTCCACTTTGTTTCGGTTATCTCGCCTATTTTACTCATTTTAAAAATGATCTCTCTGGCACCTCAGTCCTTCAAGAAGCTCGCGGATCGACAAAATATATCCAACCCATTAATCATGTTTGTTGGGGGAGGGGTCAATTTAGTCCTGTCAGTAAGGTCCAGTAAAGTCCTGTCAAGATGCTCCTTAAAGACAGATCAGAAAGTATGGTTCAATACATTTTCCTGTTTTTCTTTGTTTTTAAATAAGACGGCAGGTCCCCAGGTTCGAACCGTAATTGGAGTCACGCCTTTTCTCGAGCACGTGATTAGACGTTGCAGGTAAAGGGAATAGGGTTTCCCGACCCGCAGTGTTGTCTATCACAACTGAAATTCAGTGGAACCCTCGGCCATGGCTGTCAACGTGCCTGCTCTGGTGGCGGTGGTGTTTTTTTACATCGTCATAGTGGCCATCGGCTTTTGGGCTTTCAGGAAATCAAAGGAAGTTGAAAAGACGTTGGGGGGCAGCAAGGCAGAAATCACTATTGTCGGTGGTCGCAACATCAACGTCCCGGTCGGAATTCTAACCCTGACAGGTAGAAAGACAATCTTTCTTGTGCGTCATGACGCGCGCGGCACTCTTTGGCCCACTTCTTTTTCAATAGAATAACTTATTAATCACTCAATCAAGCTTAATTAAAGTATTTTTTATTTCAGCGACATGGGTCGGTGGAGGTTATATTCTGGGAACTGCCGAGGCAGTCTATTCTCCGAACCAAGGTCTGGCCTGGGCCATGGGACCGTTCGCATACGTCGTCTGTTTTATTTGCGGTAAGTGGCCGAAGACAAGCACTTTGCATCACACTGAGCTCCAAGGAAGTTTTCTATGTCAGCTGGACTGGGTTTCTTCTCTTGAAGACGTTTCGCCTTCTATCCAGAAGGCTTCTTATATAGACACCCAGCGATTTCAGAACTGAGAATCTACACAGACATATCACACTGAGCTGTTGGGTATATCCGAAAACTTCTGTAGTAAGTCGCTTTATATCGGACACCCAGTCAGCGCACAGGGGGAAAGGGGAGGGGGCCTTTTCAATCTGTGTAGTCACACATGCAGATGCTCTTTAGGTGTGGGATTTATGCATGATTGTTTTTTCAAACGAGACACAAAATGCTCACATTTTGCGACTAAAATCAAAGTGCACTAGTGCCTGTGCTGCAGTGTTGATACCTGCATGGAAAGAAGCCTGTTTTCAGTCTGAGGTGACGTGACATTCACTCCCCCGTCCGTGTTGGTTACAAATCGTACGATGTGACTGCTGCACGACCGACGTCTATATAGGCGTTCCGCTGTTACACAGTAATCCGGAGGCTTTGGCACGTGTAGTCACACATTCTTCCTTCTTTTTATGGCATGTGTGCTGGAGTCCAGTCAGCATTAGCAAAAATTCACAAATCCAGACTTTATTTGTCCGCTCCTGCCCAGAAGGATTTTATCAGAGCTTTTAACCCACTGTTCCATCAACTGGATCCAACTGGATCCGTCACCAGGTGTAACCCGGGGACTTTAACATCATCTGGGATTAACAACATTTGTTTTTGTATTAGCTTTGCACCTTTGATTTCAAACATCAAACAATTAAGATGTTAAAATTAATGTGAACTTCTAAGAGGGTCTTCTACTCTTATGCAACCAAGCTTGAAGAAAAAAATATGTTGATTTGTTAATTTGACGACAAACATCATGTTGAATGACAAAGGCTTTTCTCTCTTCTGAAGGAGGATTGTTTTTTGCTAAACCAATGCGGTCCAGCAATTACGTCACCATGATGGACCCGTTTCAGCAGCGTTACGGCAACGTGTGCACAACGCTGCTGCTCATTCCTGCCTTAATCGCTGACATCTTATGGGTCGCCTGCATCCTCGCTGCTCTTGGTAACTGGCCCTGACCTCCAGGAGGCTATCCATCTGTTTGTGTTTGAAATTAAAGCTTCTTTCCTTGTGTCTTCTGCCTGCTTCCTAGGAGGAACCATGGCCTTAATTCTTGGGCTGTCCTCGACCATCTCCATCGTTATCTCAGCATCTGTGTGCATCGGCTACACCCTTCTGGGGGGCCTCTATGCTGTTGTCTACACAGATGTCATCCAACTGCTCTTCATATTTGTCAGCCTGGTTAGGAACATGAAGTTGGAGCACTCAAGCAATAAAAAAGAAAAATTCATTTACATATAACCTCCCCCCCCCTCCCTCCCTCTCTCTGTCTGTCTCTAGTATATAGGTATTCCTTTTATAGTTCTCAGTCCTGCAGTTACTGGGGCGTCCCATTTCAACCAGTCACACTCCACATGGGTGGGGGAGCTGAAGTTGGAAGATACAGGAAAATGGATTGATGAATTTCTGCTATTAGTGAGATGTTTTCATTGTTTAATTTGCCTATTCTTCTTCCTCCATTTGCATCAATGTTTACTTGAGTTAATCATAAACACATACATGTTCAGGGTTTACTGTAAAGTTTTAAAAGCTGCAGTTCAATTCCTCAAGCTACAAAATGTTAATTCTGTTTTTACTAGACTATTCACAGAGTAGCTCTGTTAGCGGTTGTCATCTATGAAATCAATCACCCATGCATGGAAAATTCCAAACCTTTCCAGGGGTGGGGTGAGAGTTCTCCCAGTACGCACAAATCTGTATTCGGCATTCAAGCATAATGCCTTTATTGTTGGATTATCTCTGTATTGGGCCACTGGCTTTTTGCGCAACAAATGAACAGGAAGTCCTCAAAGTTGATATGTTGGGATCATAAAAAATGACATATGTGTGACAACAGCCAATGTTTAGCATTCTTAAAACCACAGCCCTGCTGGGATGGTCCCAGTCTGCACTGGCAATACTCTATCAAATGTCCAAGAGATTGGATTATTTGTTAAGGGGTTGATTTTTACACTCAGAACAGTGTTGAGGTGAGTCCCAGCCAGCAGTTGCCAGCTTGTTAGTAATGTTCTTACCCAAAAAAGGGAGCTGTACAATAAGTAATTCCTTATATTCCAATAACTTCCTTCCTTATTTACACCAGCATGTGTTTGGCACAGAGGTGGCACTTTGGGCTAGCTATGATCTCAAAAAAGAGCCACCTTCTGTGCTGTGGGTTATATGTTTTTCTACAATTTTCTGTGCATGTGTGTCACAGGCTTTGGGGGGACTGTCCTACCAAGCTCTTTACCAGAGGATCCTGTCTGCTGCTTCGACCACACAAGCTCAGGTCACCTGTTACGCCGCCGCTCTGCCCTTTTTCATCATGGGAATCCCTTCCGTTGCAATCGCGGCAGCGGCTGCATCTGCAGGTAACTTGTTCTCAGGAATATTGGCTTTAGGGGGAACACCTTTGGAGTCTGGGAAGACAGATACTGAGGGAGGAATGACACATTTTCTTTGCCAAAAGAAAAGAAATGAAAATCCAAAGAACAGCCCTTTGAGTGCATGTTTGATGACGTTGGTCAGATGAGTTCCTACTCACTTGAATACTCTTTTCTCCCCCCTTGGTTTCCGCTCTTCTCCCTCTGAGACTGGAATATGACAGCATATGGTTTGCCCTCTCCCTTCGAGCGTGGCGAGGCAGGGAACATCCTCCCCCTGGCCATGCTGTACCTGGCACCCCCCTGGTTGTCAGTGTTGGGCATCGGTTCTATAGCTGCAGCGGTCATGTCATCCATGGACTCTGTGCTGCTGTCCTCCGCATCCATGTTCACGCAAAACATATACAAAAGATGTTTGAGGAAGCAGGTCTGTGCACGTGAGTGGTTTGTTATAAAGAACGAGGTCGACGTCTTTATTCATTTGTCTTCCTGCAGGCCTCGGACCGGGAGCTGCAGTGGGTGATCCGTGGCAGCCTGGTGGTGGTGGGCTTGGCAGGAATGAGTCTGGCATTTGGTGAAAAAAGTGTGTTTGCTCTCTGGATACTGAGTGGCGATCTCCTCTACTGCATCGTATTCCCACAGCTCACCTGTGTGCTGCACGTTAGCTTCGCCAATGGTTACGGTATGATTGCTGGGTTTGTAGCGGGGATGGTGCTACGTATTCTAGGTGGCGAGCCAGGACTCGGCATCCCTGCTCTCCTCCTGTACCCATGGTGGAGGGAGATAGACGGGGTGATTATACAGTACTTTCCCTTCAGGACTTTTGCTGTGATTTGCTCGTCTGTGTGCGTTGTCGGGATATCAAAGCTGACGGAACTGGGCTTCCATCACAAAAAGATTCCCGAATCTTTGGATGTACTGCAAGCGTTTCAGGAAGATAAACGGAGATATAGGAAGTCCCATCTTTGCACCATGGACACAAAACTTTAAAGAAAATATAATTCTCTAATCATGTTTTGTTACCGCCTCTTTGGCAAAGATTTTGTTTACCCAATACTTGTAAGTTGCACCAAAAACTGTAAAGAGTTTCTTTGAAGATTCCAAAAGTAGGTTTTCTTGGTGGAGGAAAATAGTGACTTAATTAATAATTTTGTAGCTTGGTACCGTACCCTAAGGTTTGTGGAACTACTGTTGCCACTGTGCTGGGGAGAGGAAATATAAGGACATTCAAATAAAATTAAAGGAAATACAAATAATTACGAATATGCACAGAGTACAACTGTAATACCAATAACACAATTCTAATTGATTGAATTGATATCTAAGAGCCTACATTAATCAAAGAGGGTCCTCGGTGCTAGATAAAAGGTCTCCTTTTCTACGTTGCTGTTTACTTTTTAAAAAAAAAAATCACTTTAACTAAAATAATTACCAAAACATGGTAAATGGGAGATAAAATTTGCCTGTCTTTTTAGCTTTTTTAAAAACTGAAGTCATATTGTTTCCAGTTGAAGCAATTTGGCAAAAACAAAACAAAACGGAAAAACATTCATTTTGGCGACCGTCGAACCGTGTTTGACTGGCTGCACCTCGGATTTCTCGTTATCAAGAGTTTATTGAGCATGAGATCATTTTTTCCTTGAGCTTTGCTTAGATAAGAGAAGAGAGCCGCAAACTAGTTTAACTAGTTTAACGCCGGGTGACATGAGATGTGACCACTTTGGGTGTTTCGGCCTCACCATGAACGTTTCCATCTCACCAATACAGTACACTGTTGCTCATGAAGTCGGAATAAAATATTTCTGCCTCTTCGTTGGACCCCATGTTTTGTTCTTGATGGAGAACGTGTGTAAACCCTGAAAACTGTATCGATCCTGTGAGAAGAATTATTGTTGTTATTACTATTATCGTTTCAATGCTATAGTAAGTATAGTAAGTAGATTTAGAATGTTTAATCAAAAGGAATGTATGAGTGTTTGAACCAAGTGTTGATGCTGTTAGGTACCCAGCACTGAGAGGTACCATGTTCAAGGACACGGAGAAGTCGGAGAAGGAATCATGAGGTCAGATTGACATAAATCTTGTGTGCACCAAATAAAAGAGGAGAGCGAGCAGCAGACTGACGGAGTTGAGAGAGGAAGCTTGAACTGCTCGTCAGCTCTCCCTTGCAAGGCCACCTGTTGTCTGTGTGGTTGATCTGAGTATAGTAAACGAACAGCGCGGGTGACCAAACATCACCCTCACAAAAATTGGTCCTTCGAGCCGGATCCCAAGACCTGGAGAGGAGCGCCGTGGGACGACCGAACGCCGAAGTCTGCGCGCAGCCGGAGTCAAAAGGACGTCCGAAGTGAAAGACCTTTCATCACGAGTTGACGGAAGGCCGGTCTTCGTCCCTCCCAGGGCGACCATCTCCAGTGACGGGAAGAAGGCACTAAAACAACTCAGAGAGAAACCATAGCGACAACGGAGTGAGTATAAGACACAAAAAGCGCTACACAGAAAATACCGCGGTATTGCCTGCCTGGTCATCGGGAGAGAAGCAGAGGCAAGATACACCCGCCTCCTCGGAGGTAGAAGCCTGGTGTATACTCTCCTGATCGAGAACGATTGACTATAAGGCCACGGCAGGGGGGCTGAACTAGATATCCTGTATGGATTGAGGGTTGTTCAGTCGGGAGATCAGGCGTCTCCACCCAAGTACATAAAAACTGATGAAATAAAGTGCAAACATGGGCAACCAACATTCCACAAAAGGTGCTGAATTCGAAATCCCAGCATCATGTAAACACATGGAAGACAAATATCCAGGTTCATGCTCATATGTTCAGCTGTGGATGACTAAGTTCGATTGGGATGGTAACTTAGACAGGCCAGGCAATATTATAAAATTAAAAGAAGATTTAATAGAATATGGAAAGAAACATCCAAAAGTAAATGTGGGGTTGACACAATGTCATCTCTGGCTCACTGAATCAAAATATAGAAGAGAAAAACAAAATCAAGAAAAAGAGAAACACAGCAAGTCCTCATGTGTGTTAATGGCAAGAAATGGGGCACTGTCAGAGGAGATTGGGTCCCAGTGGATCCAGTCACTCAACAACCATGGCAGCCTGGCAGCCAAGAACGAAATGACAGACTTGACAGACTGTACGAGCGCATGCGAACTACTTTTACTAGACGAGCTGACTACAGCGCCATTACGGCCACGAGACAAAAGACTGACGAAAGTTTTGAAGACTATAGTATGAGAATGAAAGATGTGTTCCGGAAAAATAGTGGAATTCCGTATGCGGAAGAACCAGAAGGTCCCTACCAACAGCAATTAAAGCAAGCTATACATGGGGGATCAAAATCAGAGATAAAAACCTGGGTAGAGAGACAATTAGTTGATTTCGGAACTAGTAACCTAGGCCGCTATGAACAACATGCTATGCATGCTGAAAGACAATGCCAAAAAAGTAAGAACCAATCAACAGGCATGTTTTTCAATGCCAACCCTCTCCCAAGCCGAGGCCGCGGACGTGGGCGAGGCCGAGGCGGAAGGGGAGGAGGAGGCAACTCCCGTGAAAATGATCGGTGTCATTATTGTAAAAATTATGGACACTGGGAACGTGATTGCAAAAAGAAACAACGTGACCAGAGATATAATAGAGGACAGCAGCAAGGTTCTAATCCACCTCAACAATGACTAGAACTGGAAAAAGATGTCACAAAAATTAAAACAAATCAGGGCACAAAATTTGACCAATTGGAAAAAGATGACTTAGAAGATGTTTTAGACTTAGAAACCATCTTCCTGTTTGCTGAAGGCAAACCAGAAATACAACTGACCGTGTTAGGCAATTCTTTAACATTCTTAGTAGACACGGGTGCAGGTAAATCAGTAATTAGAGATCCAACAGCCGTGAAGCCAACTTCTACACAGATTTTTGTGAGATCAGCAAATGGTCTCATAACTAAAGAAAGAATGTCAGTTCCTGTAGATGTTTGTGACCCTGTAAGTGGAATCACACTTAAAGCCCCTTTCGTGATCTCCACCACATGTCCCGTAAATCTGTTAGGAAGAGATCTTATCTCTCAGCTTCAGTTGATGATTCGTACCACAGCCGAAGGAATGTGGTCTGTAGATAGAATGGTTAATCTGTGGGTAAGAGAAGGAGAGATGTGCAGTAAATTTTGGTCACTTGACATTCCTGAAAAGCAGCCCCCTCCATTTTCTGACCCAATCACTATGATATATGGTAAAGCTCTGTCATACTTACAGCCCGAAGCCCAGCTCCACAATCAAACTGACCTGCATGTAACCATGCACGTGGAGCACACTGGTGGATTCTGTAAATCAGACTCACACGGCACATCAAGCTATGCAGAGAAGTTTGCTAAACTCAAAGATCCACAAATGATTGTAATTATGCATCTATATGTGTGTGGTCAGACAGCTGTCTGCACGGCAGGAAGCCTTTCCGCCGAAGCAGCAGCACTATTCAAAGTGTCAGGTTCTGTACCACATGTTTCTATTGCTAAACCGCTTAAGAAAAGATGGCAAGACTTGGGATGTGACGTAAAACACTGGAGCAGCCTGCCCTATAGGCCTAAGGGTGAGGTTGATTTTAATGATCAGTTCCAGGTGTGGCGTATTCCCCTTAAAACATGGTTGCTGACACATCCAGCAACGCACCTCACAGACCAGAGTTCATGAGAAGAAAACATCTTCCTCACGCAGGAGGAAGAGGAGAAGCTGAAAGAGCTTCCCCCTGAATTATGGTCGGAAGGACCTGCAGATGTAGGTCTTATAAAAGGAGCAGAACCTGTAAAAATAATCCCTAAATCAGATTATAGACCATTTCAGAGACAATATCCCCTTAAGACTGACGCACAGGAGGGTATTGTTCCGATATTTAACTCACTGCTTAAAGCAGGAGTCATCAGAGAGTGTCCTGAATCCCCTGTAAATACACCCCTATTTCCAGTAAGGAAGTCACCACCATCTACCGGCTGGCGGATGGTGCAGGACCTGCAAGCTGTAAACGCTGCAGTGGTCCCTAGGTCTCCTTTAGTCGCAGATCCATACACTCTGCTGAATGACTTAAACCCTGAACATCAGTGGTACACGGTGATAGATGTATCCAATGCATTTTTCTCTGTACCAGTACATCCAGACAGCCAGTTTTGGTTTGCGTTTACGTTTCAAGGACGAAGGTACACCTGGACAAGGTTACCTCAGGGCTACTGTGAGAGTCCCACAATCTTCTCTCAGGTAATGATGTCATCATTAGCTAAGTTTAAACCTCCGTGTGGAAGTCAAATCCTCGTCTACGTAGATGACATCCTCATGGCGTCAAAAACAGAGGCAGATTGTTGGTCAGACACGCTAGCATTGCTACACTGGCTAGCCGCTCAAGGCCATAAATTAACCAAAAGCAAACTGCAACTGGTGAAGCAGGAAGTGATTTATCTGGGCCATGTTTTGACACATAATGGCAAAGCTATTCTCGAGTCGAGGAAAACAGCAGTGCTTGAAGCCCCAAAACCAAAAACAAAGAAGCAGATGATGTCATTCTTAGGACTTGTGAATTTTTGCAGATCATGGATCTTAGACTATGCGAAAATAACTGCCCCTTTACAAGCATTGATGTATGATAATCCCTTAGCAATGACTGATGTGTTAACTTGGACCCCTGAAGCTGAAGAAGCATTTACACACACAAAGCAGGCCCTTGTAGGTGCTGGAGTGTTAAAGCTGCCAGACTATCAGAAGCCTTTTGAGCAGGTCGTAGATTGCAAAGGTAATTTTATGACTTCAGTTTTGTTGCAAAAACACAGAGATAAGAGGCAGCCAGTGGCCTATTACTCCCACAAGCTAGATTCCGTAGTTTGTGCACTCCCACCATGCGTTAAAGCAGTGGTGGCAGCATCTGAGGCAGTAAAAGCCTCCGCAGGAGTGGTGCTATATCATGAGCTAACTTTGCTAGTTCCACATGCAGTGTCAATACTGCTGCTACAAAGTAAGATAGCATTCCTGTCGCCCGCACGTCATCTTTCCTGCATGGCAGTGTTGCTGTCTCAGCCGAATCTGACGATTCGATGCTGCACGATCTTAAACCCAGCAACGCTGCTACCCACCGCAGAAGAGGGACACCAGCACAACTGCCTGGATGAGGTCTCCACCAAGGTCCTGCCGCGACCAGATCTCAGTGATGTCGCGTTGACGACAGGACAGACACTCTTTGTGGATGGATCATCAAGAAAGGATGACTGTGGACGCACTAGAACTGCCTATGCAGTAGTTACAGCAACTGAGGTGGTGGAGGCGAAATCACTTCCCTCCTCCTATTCTGCTCAAGCTGCAGAACTCGTCGCACTCACACGTGCCTGTGAACTAAGCAAAGGACAAGATGTTACCATTTATACAGATAGTCAATATGCTTTTTCCACGCTGTTTGTGTTTGCTCAACAATGGAATTTAAGAGGGATGAAAATGTCTACGGGCAAACCGGTC
Source organism: Takifugu rubripes (assembly GCF_901000725.2). Classification (NCBI taxonomy): domain Eukaryota; kingdom Metazoa; phylum Chordata; class Actinopteri; order Tetraodontiformes; family Tetraodontidae; genus Takifugu; species Takifugu rubripes. Next base: position 11,648,207 of record NC_042291.1, on the reverse strand, counting down.
ATGCATGCAGAACTATTAAAAAAGTGATTGGCAGCAGTACAGCAGCCAAGCAAAATAGCTGTATGTAAATGCGCTGCACATACTAACAACACAGACGCAGTCTCACAAGGCAATGCCTTTGCTGACAGAGCCGCAAAGGCTGCAGCAAATAACAACACACTTCTTGATAATATAGAATCATTTACCTTAGAACCTGCAGATAATGATATTCTAAAAGAAATGCAACAAAGTGCTCCAGAAAAAGAAAAGGCCACGTGGAAGAAGCGAGGAGCCAAACTGGATGACAAAGGACTGTTAACCATAGGAAACAAACCAATCCTTCCCCGGAATATGCATAAATGGGCAGCATTAGTGAGCCATGGGCCATGCCATGTCTCAACAGGAGGGATGGTACAGATGGTTAATGAACATTATTATACTATAGGATTTCATACCTACTCAAACATTTGTTCACAATGTGCTATTTGTGTAAAACACAGCCCACAGGGAGCCCTTAAGGCCCCTGCAGGCACTACACCATTACCAAATCATCCATTTCACAGTTTTTCTAGATTTTATTCAGCTAACACCATGTGAAGGTAAACAATATTGTCTAGTAGTGTTAGATGGATTTACTAGGTGGGTAGAAATTTTCCCCACAGCAAAAGCAGATGCACTGACAGTAGCAAAAGTCCTGTGTAGAGAGATCATTCCCAGGTTTGGCATCCCGAAGGTCATCTGGAGCGACAATGGAAGCCATTTTGTAAATGAGATAGTGAAAACTGTAGGAGTAACTTTGGGCATTGATTTGAAGAATCACTGCGCATACCACCCCCAGAGTGCAGGGTTGGTTGAAAGAGTCAACAGTACTATTAAGAACAGACTGAAGAAGTGTATGGACGAGACAGGAAAGATCTGGATGTTTTGTCTCGACCTGGTGAAATTATGGATGCACATAACACCACACAAGAAAACAGGCATCACACCCTTTGAAGCATTATATGGGCGGCCTTATTGCCTGCCATACTTTGCAACAACAAATGAGCTAAAACATGTTGAAGAAACAATAGCAGATTATCTGAAAAAAGTGTTACTTAACCGATGTGTGAATACAGTAAATGTTCTGCCTAGTCCTGTGTCTTCCACAGATTCCACCCCCCAGGAACCCATTCAACCGGGCGACTACGTGTGGGTGAAGAAGTTTGTGCGGAAGAGGTGGAACACGCCTAGATGGGAAGGTCCTTATCAAGTACCGCTGACCACAAAGACTGCAGTTCGAGTGGACGGGAAACTGTCGTGGATACACCTTTCCCATTGTAAGAAACAGAAAATTCTTCCAGGTGAAGGCGAGGGAGCAGTGGTGGACTCTCCGTAAACGGCTGACGGCCTGTATAGGTCCAGCAACGGCTGAACCCCGTCGGAACCTGTGAAGAGGATCTAAAAGGAAATGAAGTTGTTCTTCCCAATTGTGGTGAGTGCTGTGACGGCAGGGCTCGTGAGTTTTGGTCTTTGGAACTTCCGACAGGAGGGAGGTAATCAGGGACAGAAAGATGCTCTGAGACAGGATGAGAGCTACGCGCACGCTAAACGCACCGTAGTTAGCCACTTAGAACATTCGTGGTTAGAACAAAATCCAGAGTCCTCACACACTTATAGTTTGAATACATGGTGGCGCTATGCTAATTTCACAGCTCGGACACAGAATCATTCTCGTTGTTATGTTTGTTCTATGCTACCAGTTTCTGTGCATACACCGCGGGTAACTGCTGAACCGATGACAGGGAGTGTAGGACAGTGCTTTGTCCACATAGGGCTAAGCCGTGACCCGAATTTCACAATCAAGTTGTTGGATGGAACGTGGTTCGCTTGCAGCAACTGCACCCAAGAGCCACTACGGACAATGGCAGGGAAAGCCAATAGATTCAGATTCCCTGTGCTAGGTGCAATAAATCACACATACTGTTATGCACGGAGTGGTGGTAGGGGTCATTACACAAGGATGTCTGTAAAGTTGTTTATACGTCACTGGGAGTCAGTCGTGATGTGAGGTTTGACACTTCGACTAATCGGCCTTATCGGAAAACGTGTCTACAGCAAAATAAAAGTTCCGAACAGTGTGAACAGGAGTGTATTGATGACCCCCGGCACTTATGTGGTTTATTTACCTTAGATGAAGCAACACAGAGGTGTCCAGAAGGTTATAACTGTACATGTAACTATCCCGCTTTCGCGCCAGGAGACAAAGGTACGCAATTAGTGGATAAGGGATGGTGGTTATGTGGACACAATGCGTATGCAGACCTACCAGCAAACTGGTCAGGAGTGTGTGCTCCAGTACACCTCAAGGATCACACAGTCATAATTTATGCTGCTAATGCTAGATCTGCACCACAGTTGCGCTCCAGGAGAGATTTGAATGACGAGTTCAAACCACATGACTCAGTGTGGGGCACAGATGTACCACGAGAGTTTAAGCATTGGTCAACCGGAAATAAAGTGACCATGACTCTCTTTCTGTGGCTAGGAATAGGAAAGAACATATTGAGATTGGAAACAGTTGATTACAGGTTGAAAGTATTTGCTAATTTGACAAAAGTTGCTCTCACAGGAGTCAAGGAAGAAATGACAGCGCTAAGACTGATGACCATGCAGAATAGGATGGCCTTAGATCTCATAACGGCCCCCCAGGGAGGAGTGTGTGCAATGGTAGGAGATTACTGTTGTACGTTCATCCCAGAGAATGATGCGGACGGTCACCTGATAGATAGCGCATTGAAAAATTTAACTAAACTACAGAGAGCTATGATTGATGATGGTAGTCCCCCACCAGACTGGCTTACAGGAATGTTGTCAAGGTGGAGGGAACTGTTGTTCAAGATAGGAATGATGATAGGGATAGTGCTGCTAGTATTAGCCATACTAGCTTGCTGTGTAGTACCTCTTGTTCGGGGTTGCATTGGCAGGCTCGTGGGATCAGCTGTTACTAGTACTTTGCTGCAGGTGGAAGAACAATCTCTACTGGACAACGATGAAGAGGAATCAGAAGAAGAATGGACAAATGTGATGCAAGATGTAAATGAAATGTTTAAGATGTCTTAAGCTGTACCCATGTTGAACTCTGAGTGTAAGAAATGTGTTTCTAGGAAAATGACGTAATGCATTTAAATTTCATGAAATGAAAAGATGTAATACTGACAATGAGAATCTAGACGCATTTAACGATAAACAGGAGGGAAATGTGAGAAGAATTATTGTTGTTATTACTATTATCGTTTCAATGCTATAGTAAGTATAGTAAGTAGATTTAGAATGTTTAATCAAAAGGAATGTATGAGTGTTTGAACCAAGTGTTGATGCTGTTAGGTACCCAGCACTGAGAGGTACCATGTTCAAGGACACGGAGAAGTCGGAGAAGGAATCATGAGGTCAGATTGACATAAATGTTGTGTGCACCAAATAAAAGAGGAGAGCGAGCAGCAGACTGACGGAGTTGAGAGAGGAAGCTTGAACTGCTCGTCAGCTCTCCCTTGCAAGGCCTCCTGTTGTCTGTGTGGTTGATCTGAGTATAGTAAACGAACAGCGCGGGTGACCAAACATCACCCTCACAAAGGCACTAAAACAACTCAGAGAGAAACCATAGAGACAACGGAGTGAGTATAAGACACAAAAAGCGCTACACAGAAAATACCGCGGTATTACCTGCCTGGTCATCAGGAGAGAAGCAGAGGCAAGATACACCCGCCTCCTCGGAGGTAGAAGCCTGGTGTATACTCTCCTGATCGAGAACGATTGACTATAAGGCCACGGCAGGGGGACTGAACTAGATGTCCTGTATGGATTGAGGGTTGTTCAGTCGGGAGATCAGGCGTGTTGGATTGCAATACCTCTTGTGTGTCACTGCCAATCCGCGTGTTCTTTAAATGAAGACTTCAAGTAAACAAATGCCAATTTCAAAATGTATTTACAATAAAATTATTTCAAGATACAAATATTACAGAGCTCTGGGCCAGTTCATAACCCTACAAACAACAGAGTCAATTGTCAGGGCATGAAGTCTGACGACCTAACTATCCCTTGACCCAGTCTTTTATAGAAAGATATATGTAAATTATTGATGCTAATTCACTCCAATCCAGTCCTTCTTCTTGGATGACCCCATCTTCTTCTTCCCGCCTCATTTGGTGTTGGTGCAGTCCTTCTTCTCCATTATCTTCCCAGATAGCCAGGTCAGAGGTCATTCCTGCCGAGGAACTTATCAACACCAGTAAACTATTCTGTCACGTTTTACGATGGGGGTCTACCACTTTCCTTCTGACTGTCTCCTCCTGGCTCCAACTGTCTAAACAACATTCATGTCAAGGAAGGGTCAACTGACTGCTTATCTTTATTCCACTGATTAAACATTCTACTATTCCTAACTTCTAAAGTGCTTATAACAGAAAACAGAAACATATGGTACAACACATGCTAATAAGATAAAAGATGCTAACAAGATAAAATAATTCTCTTCAATCCCCCTTTTGGCCTAGCCTAAACTAGGCCAATACTACCAAATTATTGTCAATTCCCTTAAATCTCTCCATCACTTACTCCCATCAAGGGAATGGTTTCCCTTCGAATTTGAGCCATCTGGTAAGGAGGAGGTTGCTTTCCTTCAATTGCAGTTACGATTATACGATTACATAGAGAACGAATACAAGGAATACAACAACAACCACACAAAATTAAGCCGGCGGTAGCAGAAATTAATGACATCAAAACAGATACAATGATCACTTTCCATTTACCAAACATTCTATCCATCCATTTCTGTAGTGGATTAGTTACACCAGAATGCTCCTTCATTTCGTCTGACAATGTCCGCAAACCTTCCAGTGCCCGGGTCACAGAACCATCTGGAGCTGTATTATTAGGAATGAATGTACAACATTGATCTCCAAACATAGCGCAAACCCCTCCTTTTTCTGCTAAAAGCATATCAAGTGCCATTCTATTTTGCACAGTCATCAAAGAAGTGGCTGCAACCTGTTCTGACAACCCAGCCACTGCATCTCTGGTGAGATTTGCCAATCGCTGCACATTATAATGAACATAATTGATTCTATCCACATTCTTATTTGGGGTTATAGGAAACAGTGCAGAGATTAAAGGTAAATTTTCAAATCCAGCTGATACCTGGTCCACTAATTTATATTCATCAGGGACTCCCCTTGGAATTCCAATTGAATCAATATATGTTGGGGATCCCTGTGTGAGATCAAATGATGTTCCCCTCCTATGTCTAATTGAAGGTAGCACCTGATCCCCCTTTGGACTTAATAAAGTGATAGGGAGTAGGAGACGAACCAGAGTACATGTTCCTGACCAATCGGGTGGGATTACTGGCATCAGAGCGTGTGGATCACAGTGCCAAAACAAATCAGCTCGATGAACTGGAAAGTGTGAAGCGTTACTCCATGTAGTGACATTTACCATGTACTTACACCATGTTGAAGGCAAGTCACCTACCAACCTTCTTCCCATTCGTGACAAGCAGGTAAAATTGGATCTGACTGAAACAAATGTAGGAGGAGCTGTCTTATTCGAGACCACTGGAAAAAGATCTGACAAAGTGGAACAATTAACAGGATTATCATACATGTGTAAACTTAACATACAATGAAATCCCTGAGGGTCTGCTTCTACAAGCAATGGGGCCAGAGCTGTATATAACTTAGGTCTAGCAGCGGAGCAGGCAACACAATTTGTCATTTTTTGATCCTTTGCTGTAGCCTGGATCCATTCCAACCAAATATTTACATCCCCATAACCTGTAACAATCTTCACCACATCTTCCGCAGTAAATTTACTAAAATCTACTGCTACTACATTAGGATCGGCCACTGGAGTTGCCAAAGTTGGTACAGGGATTGAATTATTCCTAAAATTTATTTGAATTATACCTTTAGGATCTTGACCTCCAACATGTACACCTAACACTATGAATAACCTATCATCACCTTTATTATTTATTATCTCCGGAAAATAATGCATACTTTTAATAGAGAATAATAAAGGATTCAACCCCTTATGATTCCGCCGTGCTAAAAGTCCTCTAGTGAATGTAATTTTTTCCCAGTTTTCTTTTGACCAGCCATGTGGAGGAGAGGCACTCCAGGCCTGCCCTGTCCACCAGTTAACATAATCCCAACCTGGACACATTGCCCCAAAACGTGGCCCATAACCATTTTGGCAAATCTGATGGACATTTCTGTACATACATAAGTAAACATCCATGTTCCTCCAATTTCCAGGGTCTCTACAGCCACCTATAACCTCACATAAATCAAACTGAAATGTTGTATCACTCCCTTTGATGTAATCAAGAATCACCCCTGTGTAACCCAGGCAGATCTCTCCCACGTTGCCTTGAGATCCTCCCCACAACGCATACAAAAGTAGAACTGTAATCATTGTGCCTTCTCCTGTAGATGTTTCCGAATCTGTCCAAGCGTTCTCTGTGAATTACCTGCTGGGGTACATTGATTCCAGTGATACCAGAGTTAGGGTTAATGTGTTAGAGTGTTAGTATGTTAGTATGTTAGGGTTAACATGTAATGTTCACTCTACAACTTCAAAGGGACCAGTCCACCTGTGCTCTGACCACTTTCACTTGATGACTCTCAGAAGAACACATTCAGCTGTGTGTGGAATTCCTGGATCCTCACTGACTGTGGTTACAGAGGTTGCCTGTTGGGAGAAAACTGAGAGAGTCGTTTTTAGTTGAACAAAATAAGATTTATATTTCATAAAAGTGCTGGGCTGGCCTATGGATTTTCTGCTTCTGGTCCCAGAAAGGGAACACCCCGCTCGAGCTCAAAGGGGGTGAATCCTTTTCGGGAGCTTAACAGAGCTTCTCACTGACATCAAGGCTATTGGAAGCGCCTGTGTCCATTTCATTCCACTGTGAGCACATATCTTGCCAATTTTGCTCTTCAGTGTTTGATTCATTCTTTCTACCTTCCCTTGTAATTGTGGATGATAGACGGTGCCAAATGCATGTTTAAGGCCTAATGGTTTTTCTACTTCTTGTAAATCTTTATTGATTTAAAGTGTCCTTTATTTGTTTAAGTAAACCATGTGTCGGATTAATCAAAAATTTTTGCATCTTCTGCTTTTACGGGAACCGCCTCCAGTGTATGCAGCCAGTGTATGCATCCACTGCCACCAAGAGGTATCGGAACCCATTGACTCAGTCTATCATATCGGTGAAATCTATAATTTTCCTTGCCCTGCTATGGAAACTTGCCCTCATGTGGTCGAATTGTTGATTTTACATTAAAGTGTTTGCATATTGAACATTCTCTGCATCATTCGTGGTTTCCCACAGTGTGTCAGGCCGTGGGCCTCTTCCAGAACGGCATCTACCAGACCGGGCGGAAGAACAGGTCTGCCGTCTGGGCCCCGCCAAATTCCTTCAACTTTCACAGCCCCCCTTTCCTTCCAAACTGTTTTTTCATGTGGAGAAGCTTCTTCTTGATCACAACTAAGTCTTTCCCTGTCGTATCTTGGAAGAATTTCATGAACCGTTTTCTCTACCATCAACAAATTGTAACTTAGTTTATAACCTGCAGCCTTCTTTGCTGCCTGATCGGCCACCTCATTACCTTTTCCCTCTAAAGAGTTCTCCTTGCTGTGACCTTTGCATTTTATGACTGTGACCTCTGCTGGTTCCATGAGTGCCTGTGCCAATTGCCTCATATCTGCCTAATTTTTTATAAGAGAGCCTGATGCTGTGTTAAAACCTGCCCGCAACCAAAGTTCAAGTTGACAAAGTTCTAAGTGAATCGCTCCCACTACATACGCTGAATCTGTATTGATGGTCACTCTCCCTTTGATATTTCTAATGCTCTAATAACTGCCCTCAATTCTGCAAGTCGTGCTGACTCTTTACCTGTTATCTTTCCTGTTTCCACTTCCATTTTCTAACTATTGCCTAGGCAGCTTTCAGCCCCTCCTGTGGGTTTCTGAAACAACAGCTATCTGTGAATAGTATTTCATCTGGATCCTTTAACAGCTCCGCCTTGAGGTCTACTCTGATTCTTTCATCTTTCTTCACTTTCTTCACATCTGTGTGGTTCACCCTCTCCTATACCATCTGCCATATTTTATCCCTTCATGAGTGTATGTTATGTGTGGTGCCGTTAAAATCTTGTCCATCCTGGTCTGCCTAAGTGAGGTCAAGGTGAATGCTGCTGAGCTGACCAGTGATACCACACTATGTGTTGTAAGAACTGTCAGAGCGTAACTAAATGTGCTGTTTTTGTAAAAGTTTTGCTACCCCTGCTACATGCCTTACACTGTATTATCCTTGCATACATTAATACTTTCCTTTCACCCCCTTTTTTCTGAAAGAGAACACCATTTACTGTATGTTCTCCTTCAGAAACATCCAAAAAGAAAGTATCCTTATAATCTGGAACTGCCAAATGTGCAGCTGTGGTGAGTGCCTGTTTAAGAGCAATGAACGCTTTCTCTCCCTCAGTTGTCCATGTTAACCGAGCTGCCAAATCACGCATTCCCTGTTCATTTACCATTGCACGTAGGGGCGTAGTCTTTTCTGAATATGTAGGAATAAAATGTCTACTATAGCTCGCGAGACCCAGAAATGACAACATTTCCTTTACAGTCTCTCATACCACTCATTCTGTTCAGCAAAGTCGACCTGCGCAGCCACACCCTCAGGCCCAACACACAAACACGGTGATGTAATCATCCAGAAATTTCCCTGTAACTTTTCTCTAAACGCATCCTGATAGACCTCATTATTCCCACGGTGGTAAAATAGGGTGACATGATAGGGATCAACTGGCGGGGCAAAAGGACTTAGCATCGACAACCAGGGCCTCCAGCTCTGAAACAATGCCACAACACCGACACCAGGTGAGGTCTCAGGCTCAAGTTCTCCCCAATAAATGTCCGCCCACACCCCCTGTTCTGGCGAGGGTGTCGGACTCATCAGCATTTGTCCCTTCACACCTTGGTGTGAAATACAGCAGTTCAGTTTCATTCCATTAGGAAATTGCACCACAAGACCTTTATCTCCACACAGAATTACTGCTCCTGTCCTCACAAGGAGATCTCGTCCCAACAGGTTGATAGGGCAATGTGGTGAAATCAAAAAAGGGTGCAACACAGTCTGTCTGGCAACACGAGTCACTAATGGCACCGAAAACGGCAGTCTCTCCGGGCTTCCTGAGAACCCCACAAGCTCGACGGTGTCAGATGAGATCGGCTCCGGTGATAAATTCCATGAGATGGTGGAACACTGCCTGGTACCTCTGGGTAGTTGTGATATGGACAGTCCCTTTGCCAATGACCATACTCTTTGCAGGTGTGACACTGATCTCGGCCTAAGTACCCGCCTATCAAGCCGTATCCCTGCCCGCCGCGTCTCCCACACATGCCTCCCCTTGGACTGACCCAATACGGGTTTATCAGAGCAAAATCCTGTTGCGGACATAACTGATCTGGCTGCACCTGCCGAGAAAACTGCTGAACCATCTGTTTCTCTTCCTTTTGTTTATCATATAGCTTTTTCCATGCTTCATCTAACTGCATTTTTAGGAGCTGTTCCTGCGCTGTCATCACCTCCTCTTTCTTTCCCTGTTGTTTAACTTTAAATGTATTGATGTGGTGAGAGAGATGTCTCTCCCAGACATCCGCTGTGCTGCCTGGAAGGTCAGGATTTCCTTCCATGGCTTCTTTCACTGACTGTGGAAGTCCTAAAATTATTGCCTGACGGAACAAAGTGGTGTGTAGATTATCTGAGCCAGGATGGCACCATGTGGCACACATCCATTCCTCTTTACACCTCGCAAGGAATCCATGTGCTGACTCACTTTCCTCCCACTTAAATCTTAAGTTCTGCATTGCTCCTGGAGATACTGGAAATATCTGTCTCATAGCTTCACCAACCCTGGTTGCACAAGGGCCAAAACGTGCAGCGTTAGGTCTGTCTTTAATACCTGCTGCTACCTCGACCTTATCCAAATCCCAGAGAGACACTTGTCTCCCTAAAATTCCTCTAAAGTCTCCCATCGCCAACTGCATGCTCTGTGTTAAACTAAAAAGGCTGGACATCCACTTGCCGCCTCCCTCTGCAGGTGGGGGCATCTTATCCACCAACAATTAATGTCTGTGATAGCAAACGGAACATATACTGGTTCCTGTCCTCCTCTTTTCTGTATCAGAGGGGCCTGTAGCTGCGGCATTCCTGAAACGGGCCCCTTACTCCTCGTGTGTATTCCTGTTTGACCCACCTCCTCATTATTTATGGCCCCTGTCAACGGTACACCTCTGTACTCACACTCACTCTCTTCCCCTGATTCTGATTCATAATTTTCCATACTTGAAGCTGGGTCTTTTTCATATAATTTTGTCTGAGCTTCAACGGGCTCCTGAAGATCCGATTCTCCAATAAATGTAGCTGGAAGTTTGAGGGTGTCTGTCTTACTCTCACTCTCCTCTTTACCGTATTGGCCCGAATATAAGACGACCCTGATTATAAGACGACCCCCTCTTTTTCAAGACTCAAGTTTGAAAAAAGACTTTTTGAACACCAAATTTAATTTTTATACAGAAAATAATTACAGTACATCTGAAACAAATGATTATATCTTCGACCCACTTTTCTCCAGATTGTCGCTACATTTCTCTATTTTCTGTTATCTCTTCTCTTATTTTCTTCTCTTTTCCTTCTTACCGATATTTTTTTATTTTTCTTCTTCGTGCTACCGCTATTTTTATTTTTCTTCTTCGTGACAGGGGTTCGCTTTTCCCTGGGACGTTAAGTTCAGCATTCGCTTCAAATATATCTGGCGCCATCTAGCGTTGTGAATGGGTATAATGTCTAGACCGCGAATGTAAGACGACCCCCACTTTTTCAGTCTTGTTTCAACGCAAAAAACACCGTCTTATATTCGGGCCAATACGGGTATCACTGCCATAAATCAGTCTTGTCTTCTCCTCCCTCCGCTCAGCCCTGGCAAATCCTCCTGAGGGATCAGCTCTTTTCTCTTGTTTTGTTTGATTGTTAAGTCTTTTAAAGACATTTAATGCAGATTTTTGACTGTCCTGTTTCTTAAATATAGTTTGTTGGGAGATTTTAGGGCGAACCACTTGACCTTTCTCTCTAAATTCAAATTTTCCCAAGCTATCCTCAACCTCTTCCTGTCTCTGTTTGATCCTGCTAACCTGTCTCCGAAGATCCCACACTGTCTCACGTAACTCCTGCATTTCTTCATTTCTGTCCACATCTAACTGACCACTATTAGGAGTTAAAACTGGCAATTGATATGGGGGTGGGGAAGTGGTAGTAGGTAATGATGGATAAAGAGTGGTGTTAAGTGTCAGTGCCTGGTTTGGATCTTCTGATGGAGGCTTCTCTACATTGGGCACTCGTGTAACCCCCCTAGCTCTGCAATAGTGCACCGCTGCACATGTCACAGCCACAACATGTATCCTTCGGCGCTTATCTTCTAACTCCTTACCCTGTTTTTTCCATGATTTTCCTGCTATCAAGCCTAATTTTGGATTATCCAAATGATCTTGTAATCTAGTGTGAATTTCTGACTCCCACTTACACAATGCTTCAGCTAAATTAACCTTCACCTCTGGAGGGGGAAGTATCTTCTGCTTCTGAGCTTCCTTCCACAACTTTTTTATTGCATCCAATTCTCTTTCCCTGTCCTGTTCTTTCATGCCACTCACCACCTGATCAAGAGTCCACTTCCACTGTTCTTCCACAGACCGGGGATAGGGAGAACATTCTCCCTGATCCCAACATGCTTTGCCACATTCCAGTTCCATCTTTAACTATGATCCCAAGTGAGATTGAATGTGAATGACTCCAACGGTCAACTCAATGCCTCAGTGAAACAAGCTTCTAGACCAAACTCCGTTGATCCGGTTCCACTCTGGGGGTTAATTCCCAAGGACAAAGAGCCTTTAAATTCACGTTCACTCTGTCACTTTTCCAACCTACACAAAAATACAAATCTCGGGCGTCGGGAGTGTCCGTCCCGTCAACTGTGCTCCGAGTCCAAACCCAAATCTTTTTCATATACAGTGCACTGTATATGCAATACAGCACTGTACTAGTTCCGGTTTACTCTAACCGTCTATTCCCTGTTTTTTCAACAGTACTTCCGGCCTCTAACCGTTCAACTTTACGGACTCTAACCGTACTTATGGACTCTAACCGTTCAAATTTACGGACTCTAACCGTACTTACTGCAGTCGTTTCAATATTTGCAATATTTGTATCTGGAATTTATAACTAGGACACTTCAATTGACAGTGACGACAAATTTTTGGAAATTGCCAATGTGCAGAACTTTTGATTAAACAGGTGTCTGCTTACCTTTTATTAGGGATCCCTTTGTCGTCAGTTGTCCTCCGAAGTGACCGTTGTTGAATTCTTTGCCTCAGATGTCTTTTCTGTCTTCATCACGTCGGGGTCACCAAATTGTTGGATTGCAATACCTCTTGTGTGTCACTGCCAATCAGGCGTCTCCACTCAAGTACATAAAAACTGATAAATAAAGTGCAAACATGGGCAACCAACATTCCACAAAAGGTGCTGAATTCGAAATCCCAGCATCATGTAAACACATGGAAGACAAATATCCAGGTTCATGCTCATATGTTCAACTGTGGATGACTAAGTTCGATTGGGATGGTAACTTAGACAGGCCAGGCAATATTACAAAATTAAAAGAAGATTTAATAGAATATGGAAAGAAACATCCAAAAGTAAATGTGGGGTTGACACAAAGTCATCTCTGGCTCACTGAATCAAAATATAGAAGAGAAAAACAAAATCGAGAAAAAAAAGAGAAACGAAAAATAAGAACCTGGACTCCAGAAGACTGTAAAAAGCTTGTGATGGCATAACCTCGCCCCAAATGGACGTAGAGTCGTGCATCCAAGACATAAGACAGGTATTAAGAAGTTACCTTACTAACGGTACTGAAACACAGCAAGTCCTCATGTGCGTTAATGGCAAAAAATGGGGCACTGTTAGAGGAGATTGGGTCCCAGTGGATCCAGCCACTCAACAACCATGGCAGCCTGGCAGCCAAGAACTAAATGACAGACTCGACAGACTGTACGAGCGCATGCGAACTACTTTTACCAGACGAGCTGACTACAGCGCCATTACGGCCACGAGACAAAAGACTGACGAAAGTTTTGAAGACTATAGCATGAGAATGAAAGATGTGTTCCGAAAAAATAGTGGAATTCCGTATGCGGAAGAACCAGAAGGTCCCTACCAACAGCAGTTAAAGCAAGCTATACATGGGGGATCAAAATCAGAGATAAAAACCTGGGTAGAGAGACAATTAGTTGATTTCGGAACTTGTAACCTAAACCGCTATGAACAACATGCTATGCATGCTGAAAGACAATGCCAAAAGAGTAAGAACCAATCAACAGGCATGTTTTTCAATGCCAACCCTCTCCCAAGCCGAGGCCGCGGACGTGGGCGAGGCCGAGGCGGAAGGGGAGGAGGAGGCAATTTCCGTGAAAAAGATCAGTGTCATTATTGTAAAAATTATGGACACTGGGAACGTGATTGTAAAAAGAAACAACGTGACCAGAGATATAATAGAGGACAGCAGCAAGGTTCTAATCCACCCCAGCAATGACTAGAACCGGAAAAAGATGTCACAAAAATTAAAACAAATCAGGGCACAAAATTTGACCAATTGGAAAAAGATGACTAAGAAGATGTTTTAGACTTAGAAACCATCTTCCTGTTTGCTGAAGGCAAACCAGAAATACAACTGACCGTGTTAGGCAATTCTTTAACATTTTTAGTCGACACGGGTGCAGGTAAATCAGTAATTAGAGATCCAACAGCCGTGAAGCCAACTTCTACACAGATTTTTGTGAGATCAGCAAATGGTCTCGTAACTAAAGAAAGAATGTCAGTTCCTGTAGATGTTTGTGACCCTGTAAGTGGAATCACACTTAAAGCCCCTTTCGTGATCTCCACCACATGTCCCGTAAATCTGTTAGGAAGAGATCTTATCTCTCAGCTTCAGTTGATGATTCGTACCACAGCCGAAGGAATGTGGTCTGTAGATAGAATGGTTCATCTGTGGGTAAGAGAAGGAGAGATGTGCAGTAAATTTTGGTCACTTGACATTCCTGAAAAGCAGCCCCCTCCATTTTCTGACCCAATCACTATGATATATGGTAAAGCTCTGTCATACTTACAGCCCGAAGCCCAGCTCCACAATCAAGCTGACCTGCATGTAACCATGCACGTGGAGCACACTGGTGGATTCTGTAAATCAGACTCACACGGCACATCAAGCTATGCAGAGAAGTTTGCTAAACTCAAAGATCCACAAATGATTGTAATTATGCATCTATATGTGTGTGGTCAGACAGCTGTCTGCACGGCAGGAAGCCTTTCCGCCGAAGCAGCAGCACTATTCAAAGTGTCAGGTTCTGTACCACATGTTTCTATTGCTAAACCGCTTAAGAAAAGATGGCAAGACTTGGGATGTGACGTAAAACACTGGAGGAGCCTGCCCTATAGGCCTAAGGGTGAGGTTGATTTTAATGATCAGTTCCAGGTGTGGCGTATTCCCCTTAAAACATGGTTGCTGACACATCCAGCAACGCACCTCACAGACCAGAGTTCATGAGAAGAAAACATCTTCCTCACGCAGGAGGAAGAGGAGAAGCTGAAAGAGCTTCCCCCTGAATTATGGTCGGAAGGACCTGCAGATGTAGGTCTTATAAAAGGAGCAGAACCTGTAAAAATAATCCCTAAATCAGATTATAGACCATTTCAGAGACAATATCCCCTTAAGACTGACGCACAGGAGGGTATTGTTCCGATATTTAACTCACTGCTTAAAGCAGGAGTCATCAGAGAGTGTCCTGAATCCCCTGTAAATACACCCCTATTTCCAGTAAGGAAGTCACCACCATCTACCGGCTGGCGGATGGTGCAGGACCTGCAAGCTGTAAACGCTGCAGTGGTCCCTAGGTCTCCTTTAGTCGCAGATCCATACACTCTGCTGAATGACTTAAACCCTGAACATCAGTGGTACACGGTGATAGATGTATCCAATGCATTTTTCTCTGTACCAGTACATCCAGACAGCCAGTTTTGGTTTGCGTTTACGTTTCAAGGACGAAGGTACACCTGGACAAGGTTACCTCAGGGCTACTGTGAGAGTCCCACAATCTTCTCTCAGGTAATGATGTCATCATTAGCTAAGTTTAAACCTCCGTGTGGAAGTCAAATCCTCGTCTACGTGGATGACATCCTCATGGCGTCAAAAACAGAGGCAGATTGTTGGTCAGACACGCTAGCATTGCTACACTGGCTAGCCTCACAAGGCCATAAATTAAGCAAAAGCAAACTGCAACTGGTGAAGCAGGAAGTGATTTATCTGGGCCATGTTTTGACACATAATGGTAGAGCTATTCTTGAGTCGAGGAAAACAGCAGTGCTTGAAGCCCCAAAAACAAAAACAAAGAAGCAGATGATGTCATTCTTAGGACTAGTGAATTTTTGCAGATCATGGATCTTAGACTATGCGAAAATAACTGCCCCTTTACAAGCATTGATGTATGATAATCCCTTAGCAATGACTGATGTGTTAACATGGACCCCTGAAGCTGAAGAAGCATTTACACACACAAAGCAGGCCCTTGTAGGTGCTGGAGTGTTAAAGCTGCCAGACTATCAGAAGCCTTTTGAGCAGGTCGTAGATTGCAAGGGTGATTTTATGACATGAGTTTTGTTGCAGAAGCACGGACATAAGAGGCAGCCAGTGGCCTACTACTCCCACAAGCTAGATCCCGTAGCTTGTGCACTCCCGCCATGCGTTAAAGCAGTGGTGGCAGCATCTGAGGCAGTAAAAGCCTCCGCAGGAGTGGTGCTATATCATGAGCTAACTTTGCTAGTTCCACATGCAGTGTCAATACTGCTGCTACAAAGTAAGATAGCATTCCTGTCACCCGCACGTCTTTTCTGCATGGCAGTGTTGCTGTCTCAGCCGAATCTGACGATTCGTCGCTGTACGACCCCAAACCCAGCAACGCTGCTACCCACCGCAGAAGAGGGACACCAGCACAACTGCCTGGATGTTCTCAGCCTCTAGATGGCGCCACTCTGTGAGGTCACCGGAAAACAAAGAACACAAAAAGAAACACCAACAACTCCCCTGACATGTAACAAGCACACAGAGACAATTACCGGTAAGATAAAAATAAAATAGAATAGAATTCGGAATATACAAAGAGGAAGTATATTTACAGTAATCCAGATAAATGGATACTCGGCCCCTGTATACCTGTACATAGTACAGAGGGAGAATACAATATACATATCAGAATATATAATACAGTATTCACATTGTGCTAGCGAGCGTTATGACAGCAGCTGTGGCCAGCAACAACCCCACTGATAGTAGTCATTCCATGCTGCAACAAAAAGATGATGATTGCTGGAATGAGCACAATGTTCACTCTGGCACCTGACCAAAAGTACTCCCAGGTGAACAATGTGCACTCTGGCACCTGTACATATGTTCTGCAGAGCAAGCTTTACCAAGCTGTGATCAAAGAAGCTGGGGAAGCACATCTGTAGGTACATTTCAGAGGACCATACAGTTTCATAATAAAGACAAAACAGAGTTCGAACCCCCCTCATTACTGCTCAGAACGTTGTTTGCATAATAGGCCCAGTGTGACTGAACACTGTTAAAGGGACGTTACTTTTAGGTTAAAGACGTTTTCTGTTAAATAACAGGTTTTTCCACTTTGTTTCGGTTATCTCGCCTATTTTACTCATTTTAAAAATGATCTCTCTGGCACCTCAGTCCTTCAAGAAGCTCGCGGATCGACAAAATATATCCAACCCATTAATCATGTTTGTTGGGGGAGGGGTCAATTTAGTCCTGTCAGTAAGGTCCAGTAAAGTCCTGTCAAGATGCTCCTTAAAGACAGATCAGAAAGTATGGTTCAATACATTTTCCTGTTTTTCTTTGTTTTTAAGTAAGACGGCAGGTCCCCAGGTTCGAACCGTAATTGGAGTCACGCCTTTTCTCGAGCACGTGATTAGACGTTGCAGGTAAAGGGAATAGGGTTTCCCGACCCGCAGTGTTGTCTATCACAACTGAAATTCAGTGGAACCCTCGGCCATGGCTGTCAACGTGCCTGCTCTGGTGGCGGTGGTGTTTTTTTACATCGTCATAGTGGCCATCGGCTTATGGGCTTTCAGGAAATCAAAGGAAGTTGAAAAGACGTTGGGGGGCAGCAAGGCAGAAATCACTATTGTCGGTGGTCGCAACATCAACGTCCCGGTCGGAATTCTAACCCTGACAGGTAGAAAGACAATCTTTCTTGTGCGTCATGACGCGCGCGGCACTCTTTGGCCCACTTCTTTTTCAATAGTATCACTTATTAATCACTCAATCAAGCTTAATTAAAGTATTTTTTATTTCAGCGACATGGGTCGGTGGAGGTTATATTATGGGAACTGCCGAGGCAGTCTATTCTCCGAACCAAGGTCTGGCCTGGGCCATGGGACCGTTCGCATACGTCGTCTGTTTTATTTGCGGTAAGTGGCCGAAGACAAGCACTTTGCATCACACTGAGCTCCAAGGAAGTTTTCTATGTCAGCTGGACTGGGTTTCTTCTCTTGAAGACGTTTCGCCTTTTATCCAGAAGGCTTCTTATATAGACACCCAGCGATTTCAGAACTGAGAATCTACACAGACATATCACACTGAGAAAACTTCTGTAGTAAGTCGCTTTATCTCGGACACCCAGTCAGCGCACAGGGGGAAAGGGGAGGGGGCCTTTTCAATGTGTGTAGTCACACATGTAGATGCTCTTTAGGTGTGGGATTTATGCATGATTGTTTTTTCAAACGAGACACAAAATGCTCACATTTTGCGACTAAAATCAAAGTGCACTACTGCCTGTGCTGCAGTGTTGATACCTGCATGGAAAGAAGCCTGTTTTCAGTCTGAGGTGACGTGACATTCACTCCCCCGTCCGTGTTGGTTACAAATCGTACGATGTGACTGCTGCACGACCGACGTCTATATAGGCGTTCCGCTGTTACACAGTAATCCGGAGGCTTTGGCACGTGTAGTCACACATTCTTCCTTCTTTTTATGGCATGTGTGCTGGAGTCCAGTCAGCATTAGCAAAAATTCACAAATCCAGACTTTATTTGTCCGCTCCTGCCCAGAAGGATTTTATCAGAGCTTTTAACCCACTGTTCCATCAACTGGATCCAACTGGATCCGTCACCAGGTGTAACCCGGGGACTTTAACATCATCTGGGATTAACAACATTTGTTTTTGTATTAGCTTTGCACCTTTAAAATGAATGTGAACTTCTAAGAGGGCCTTCTACTCTTATGCAACCAAGCTTGAAGAAAAAATATGTTGATTTGTTAATCTGACGACAAACATCATGTTGAATGACAAAGGCTTTTCTCTCTTCTGAAGGAGGATTGTTTTTTGCTAAACCAATGCGGTCCAGCAATTACGTCACCATGATGGACCCGTTTCAGCAGCGTTACGGCAACGTGTGCACAACGCTGCTGCTCATTCCTGCCTTAATCGCTGACATCTTATGGGTCGCCTGCATCCTCGCTGCTCTTGGTAACTGGCCCTGACCTCCAGGAGGCTATCCATCTGTTTGTGTTTGGAATTAAAGCTTCTTTCCTTGTGTCTTCTGCCTGCTTCCTAGGAGGAACCATGGCCTTAATTCTTGGGCTGTCCTCGACCATCTCCATCGTTATCTCAGCATCTGTGTGCATCGGCTACACCCTTCTGGGGGGCCTCTATGCTGTCGCCTACACAGATGTCATCCAACTGCTCTTCATATTTGTCAGCCTGGTTAGGAACATGAAGTTGGAGCACTCAAGCAATAAAAAAGAAAAATTCATTTACATATAACCCCCCCCCCCCCCCCCCCCCCCCCCTCCCTCTCTCTGTCTGTCTCTAGTATATAGGTATTCCTTTTATAGTTCTCAGTCCTGCAGTTACTGGGGCGTCCCATTTCAACCAGTCACACTCCACATGGGTGGGGGAGCTGAAGTTGGAAGATACAGGAAAATGGATTGATGAATTTCTGCTATTAGTGAGATGTTTTCATTGTTTAATAAGCATAATGCCTTTATTGTTGGATTATCTCTGTATTGGGCCACTGGCTTTTTGTGCAACAAATGAACAGGAAGTCCTCAAAGTTGATATGTTGGGATCATAAAAAATGACATATGTGTGACAACAGCCAATGTTTAGCATTCTTAAAACCACAGCCCTGCTGGGATGGTCCCAGTCTGCACTGGCAATACTCTATCAAATGTCCAAGAGATTGGATTATTTGTTAAGGGGTTGATTTTTACACTCAGAACAGTGTTGAGGTGAGTCCCAGCCAGCAGTTGCCAGCTTATTAGTAATGTTCTTACCCAAAAAAGGGAGCTGTACAATAAGTAATTCCTTATATTCCAATAACTTCCTTCCTTATTTACACCAGCATGTGTTTGGCACAGAGGTGGCACTTTGGGCTAGCTATGATCTCAAAAAAGAGCCACCTTCTGTGCTGTGGGTTATATGTTTTTCTACAATTTTCTGTGCATGTGTGTCACAGGCTTTGGGGGGACTGTCCTACCAAGCTCTTTACCAGAGGATCCTGTCTGCTGCTTCGACCACACAAGCTCAGGTCACCTGTTACGCCGCCGCTCTGCCCTTTTTCATCATGGGAATCCCTTCCGTTGCAATCGCGGCAGCGGCTGCATCTGCAGGTAACTTGTTCTCAGGAATATTGGCTTTAGGGGGAACACCTTTGGAGTCTGGGAAGACAGATACTGAGGGAGGAATGACACATTTTCTTTGCCAAAAGAAAAGAAATGAAAATCCAAAGAACAGCCCTTTGAGTGCATGTTTGATGACGTTGGTCAGATGAGTTCCTACTCACTTGAATACTCTTTTCTCCCCCCTTGGTTTCCGCTCTTCTCCCTCTGAGACTGGAATATGACAGCATATGGTTTGCCCTCTCCCTTCGAGCGTGGCGAGGCAGGGAACATCCTCCCCCTGGCCATGCTGTACCTGGCACCCCCCTGGTTGTCAGTGTTGGGCATCGGTTCTATAGCTGCAGCGGTCATGTCATCCATGGACTCTGCACTGCTGTCCTCCGCATCCATGTTCACGCAAAACATATACAAAAGATCTTTGAGGAAGCAGGTCTGTGCACGTGAGTGGTTTATTATGAAGAACGAGGTCGACGTCTTTATTCATTTGTCTTCCTGCAGGCCTCGGACCGGGAGCTGCAGTGGGTGATCCGTGGCAGCCTGGTGGTGGTGGGCTTGGCAGGAATGAGTCTGGCATTTGGTGAAAAAAGTGTGTTTGCTCTCTGGATACTGAGTGGCGATCTCCTCTACTGCATCGTATTCCCACAGCTCACCTGTGTGCTGCACGTTAGCTTCGCCAATGGTTACGGTATGATTGCTGGGTTTGTAGCGGGGATGGTGCTACGTATTCTAGGTGGCGAGCCAGGACTCGGCATCCCTGCTCTCCTCCTGTACCCATGGTGGAGGGAGATAGACGGGGTGATTATACAGTACTTTCCCTTCAGGACTTTTGCTGTGATTTGCTCGTCTGTGTGCGTTGTCGGGATATCAAAGCTGACGGAACTGGGCTTCCATCACAAAAAGATTCCCGAATCTTGGGATGTACTGCAAGCGTTTCAGGAAGATAAACGGAGATATAGGAAGTCCCATCTTTGCACCATGGACACAAAACTTTAAAGAAAATATAATTCTCTAATCATGTTTTGTTACCGCCTCTTTGGCAAAGATTTTGTTTACCCAATACTTGTAAGTTGCACCAAAAACTGTAAAGAGTTTCTTTGAAGATTCCAAAAGTAGGTTTTCTTGGTGGAGGAAAATAGTGACTTAATTAATAATTTTGTAGCTTGGTACCGTACCCTAAGGTTTGTGGAACTACTGTTGCCACTGTGCTGGGGAGAGGAAATATAAGGACATTCAAATAAAATTAAAGGAAATACAAATAATTACGAATATGCACAGAGTACAACTGTAATACCAATAACACAATTCTAATTGATTGAATTGATATCTAAGAGCCTACATTAATCAAAGAGGGTCCTCGGTGCTAGATAAAAGGTCTCCTTTTCTACGTTGCTGTTTACTGTATTTATTTAACTTTTTTTTTAAAAAAATCACTTTAACTAAAATAATTACCAAAACATGGTAAATGGGAGATAAAATTTGCCTGTCTTTTTAGCTTTTTTAAAAACTGAAGTCATATTGTTTCCAGTTGAAGCAATTTGGCAAAAACAAAACAAAACGGAAAAACATTCATTTTGGCGACCGTCGAACCGTGTTTGACTGGCTGCACCTCGGATTTCTCGTTATCAAGAGTTTATTGAGCATGAGATCATTTTTTCCTTGAGCTTTGCTTAGATAAGAGAAGAGAGCCGCAAACTAGTTTAACTAGTTTAACGCCGGGTGACATGAGATGTGACCACTTTGGGTGTTTCGGCCTCACCATGAACGTTTCCATCTCACCAATACAGTACACTGTTGCTCATGAAGTCGGAATAAAATATTTCTGCCTCTTCGTTGGACCCCATGTTTTGTTCTTGATGGAGAACGTGTGTAAACCCTGAAAACTGTATCGATCCTGTGAGAAGAATTATTGTTGTTATTACTATTATCGTTTCAATGCTATAGTAAGTATAGTAAGTAGATTTAGAATGTTTAATTAAAAGGAATGTATGAGTGTTTGAATCAAGTATTGAAGCTGTTAGGTACCCAGCACTGAGAGGTACCATGTTCAAGGACACGAGGAAGTCGTAGAGATAGGAGGAGAAGGAATCATGAGGTCAGATTGACATAAATCTTGTGTGCACCAAATAAAAGAGGAGAGCGAGCAGCAGACGGACGGAGTTGAGAGAGGAAGCTTGAACTGCT
The DNA here is from genome assembly GCF_901000725.2 of Takifugu rubripes. Lineage (NCBI taxonomy): Eukaryota > Metazoa > Chordata > Actinopteri > Tetraodontiformes > Tetraodontidae > Takifugu > Takifugu rubripes. Next base: position 11,626,203 of record NC_042291.1, on the reverse strand, counting down.
CGTCAGCTCTCCCTTGCAAGGTCTCCTGTTGTTTGCGTGGTTGATCTGAGTCTAGTGAACGAACAGCGCGGGTGACCAAACATCACCCTCACAAAAATTGGTCCTTCGAGCCGGATCCCAAGACCTGGAGAGGAGCGCCGTGGGACGACCGAACGCCGTTGTCTGTGCACAGCCGGAGTCAAAAAGACGTCCGAAGTGAAAGACCTTTCATCACGAGTTGACGGAAGGCCGGTCTTCGTCCCGACCAGGGCGACCATCTCCAGTGACGGGAAGAAGGTGTGAGAAGAATTATTGTTGTTATTACTATTATCGTTTCAATGCTATAGTAAGTATAGTAAGTAGATTTAGAATGTTTAATCAAAAGGAATGTATGAGTGTTTGAACCAAGTGTTGATGCTGTTAGGTACCCAGCACTGAGAGGTACCATGTTCAAGGACACGGAGAAGTCGGAGAAGGAATCATGAGGTCAGATTGACATAAATCTTGTGTGCACCAAATAAAAGAGGAGAGCGAGCAGCAGACTGACGGAGTTGAGAGAGGAAGCTTGAACTGCTCGTCAGCTCTCCCTTGCAAGGCCTCCTGTTGTCTGTGTGGTTGATCTGAGTATAGTAAACGAACAGCGCGGGTGACCAAACATCACCCTCACAAAAATTGGTCCTTCGAGCCGGATCCCAAGACCTGGAGAGGAGCGCCGTGGGACGACCGAACGCCGAAGTCTGCGCGCAGCCGGAGTCAAAAGGACGTCCGAAGTGAAAGACCTTTCATCACGAGTTGACGGAAGGCCGGTCTTCGTCCCTCCCAGGGCGACCATCTCCAGTGACGGGAAGAAGGCACTAAAACAACTCAGAGAGAAACCATAGCGACAACGGAGTGAGTATAAGACACAAAAAGCGCTACACAGAAAATACCGCGGTATTGCCTGCCTGGTCATCGGGAGAGAAGCAGAGGCAAGATACACCCGCCTCCTCGGAGGTAGAAGCCTGGTGTATACTCTCCTGATCGAGAACGATTGACTATAAGGCCACGGCAGGGGGGCTGAACTAGATATCCTGTATGGATTGAGGGTTGTTCAGTCGGGAGATCAGGCGTCTCCACCCAAGTACATAAAAACTGATGAAATAAAGTGCAAACATGGGCAACCAACATTCCACAAAAGGTGCTGAATTCGAAATCCCAGCATCATGTAAACACATGGAAGACAAATATCCAGGTTCATGCTCATATGTTCAGCTGTGGATGACTAAGTTCGATTGGGATGGTAACTTAGACAGGCCAGGCAATATTATAAAATTAAAAGAAGATTTAATAGAATATGGAAAGAAACATCCAAAAGTAAATGTGGGGTTGACACAATGTCATCTCTGGCTCACTGAATCAAAATATAGAAGAGAAAAACAAAATCAAGAAAAAGAGAAACACAGCAAGTCCTCATGTGTGTTAATGGCAAGAAATGGGGCACTGTCAGAGGAGATTGGGTCCCAGTGGATCCAGTCACTCAACAACCATGGCAGCCTGGCAGCCAAGAACTAAATGACAGACTTGACAGACTGTATGAGCGCATGCGAACTACTTTTACTAGACGAGCTGACTACAGCGCCATTACGGCCACGAGACAAAAGACTGACGAAAGTTTTGAAGACTATAGTATGAGAATGAAAGATGTGTTCCGGAAAAATAGTGGAATTCCGTATGCGGAAGAACCAGAAGGTCCCTACCAACAGCAATTAAAGCAAGCTATACATGGGGGATCAAAATCAGAGATAAAAACCTGGGTAGAGAGACAATTAGTTGATTTCGGAACTAGTAACCTAGGCCGCTATGAACAACATGCTATGCATGCTGAAAGACAATGCCAAAAAAGTAAGAACCAATCAACAGGCATGTTTTTCAATGCCAACCCTCTCCCAAGCCGAGGCCGCGGACGTGGGCGAGGCCGAGGCGGAAGGGGAGGAGGAGGCAATTCCCGTGAAAATGATCGGTGTCATTATTGTAAAAATTATGGACACTGGGAACGTGATTGCAAAAAGAAACAACGTGACCAGAGATATAATAGAGGACAGCAGCAAGGTTCTAATCCACCTCAACAATGACTAGAACTGGAAAAAGATGTCACAAAAATTAAAACAAATCAGGGCACAAAATTTGACCAATTTGAAAAAGATGACTTAGAAGATGTTTTAGACTTAGAAACCATCTTCCTGTTTGCTGAAGGCAAACCAGAAATACAACTGACCGTGTTAGGCAATTCTTTAACATTCTTAGTAGACACGGGTGCAGGTAAATCAGTAATTAGAGATCCAATAGCCCTAAAGCCAACTTCTACACAGATTTTTGTGAGATCAGCAAATGGTCTCATAACTAAAGAAAGAATGTCAGTTCCTGTAGATGTTTGTGACCCTGTAAGTGGAATCACACTTAAAGCCCCTTTCGTGATCTCCACCACATGTCCCGTAAATCTGTTAGGAAGAGATCTTATCTCTCAGCTTCAGTTGATGATTCGTACCACAGCCGAAGGAATGTGGTCTGTAGATAGAATGGTTCATCTGTGGGTAAGAGAAGGAGAGATGTGCAGTAAATTTTGGTCACTTGACATTCCTGAAAAGCAGCCCCCTCCATTTTCTGACCCAATCACTATGATATATGGTAAAGCTCTGTCATACTTACAGCCCGAAGCCCAGCTCCACAATCAAACTGACCTGCATGTAACCATGCACGTGGAGCGCACTGGTGGATTCTGTAAATCAGACTCACACGGCACATCAAGCTATGCAGAGAAGTTTGCTAAACTCAAAGATCCACAAATGATTGTAATTATGCATCTATATGTGTATGGTCAGACAGCTGTCTGCACGGCAGGAAGCCTTTCCGCCGAAGCAGCAGCACTATTCAAAGTGTCAGGTTCTGTACCACATGTTTCTATTGCTAAACCGCTTAAGAAAAGATGGCAAGACTTGGGATGTGACGTAAAACACTGGAGCAGCCTGCCCTATAGGCCTAAGGGTGAGGTTGATTTTAATGATCAGTTCCAGGTGTGGCGTATTCCCCTTAAAACATGGTTGCTGACACATCCAGCAACGCACCTCACAGACCAGAGTTCATGAGAAGAAAACATCTTCCTCACGCAGGAGGAAGAGGAGAAGCTGAAAGAGCTTCCCCCTGAATTATGGTCGGAAGGACCTGCAGATGTAGGTCTTATAAAAGGAGCAGAACCTGTAAAAATAATCCCTAAATCAGATTATAGACCATTTCAGAGACAATATCCCCTTAAGACTGACGCACAGGAGGGTATTGTTCCGATATTTAACTCACTGCTTAAAGCAGGAGTCATCAGAGTGTCCTGAGTCCCCTGTAAATACACCCCTATTTCCAGTAAGGAAGTCACCACCATCTACCGGCTGGCGGATGGTGCAGGACCTGCAAGCTGTAAACGCTGCAGTGGTCCCTAGGTCTCCTTTAGTCGCAGATCCATACACTCTGCTGAATGACTTAAACCCTGAACATCAGTGGTACACGGTGATAGATGTATCCAATGCATTTTTCTCTGTACCAGTACATCCAGACAGCCAGTTTTGGTTTGCGTTTACGTTTCAAGGACGAAGGTACACCTGGACAAGGTTACCTCAGGGCTACTGTGAGAGTCCCACAATCTTCTCTCAGGTAATGATGTCATCATTAGCTAAGTTTAAACCTCCGTGTGGAAGTCAAATCCTCGTCTACGTGGATGACATCCTCATGGTGTCAAAAACAGAGGCAGATTGTTGGTCAGACACGCTAGCATTGCTACACTGGCTAGCCGCTCAAGGCCATAAATTAAGCAAAAGCAAACTGCAACTGGTGAAGCAGGAAGTGATTTATCTGGGCCATGTTTTGACACATAATGGTAAAGCTATTCTCGAGTCGAGGAAAACAGCAGTGCTTGAAGCCCCAAAAACAAAAACAAAGAAGCAGATGATGTCATTCTTAGGACTTGTGAATTTTTGCAGATCATGGATCTTAGATTATGCGAAAATAACTGCCCCTTTACAAGCATTGATGTATGATAATCCCTTAGCAATGACTGATGTGTTAACTTGGACCCCTGAAGCTGAAGAAGCATTTACACACACAAAGCAGGCCCTTGTAGGTGCTGGAGTGTTAAAGCTGCCAGACTATCAGAAGCCTTTTGAGCAGGTCGTAGATTGCAAAGGTAATTTTATGACTTCAGTTTTGTTGCAAAAACACGGAGATAAGAGGCAGCCAGTGGCCTATTACTCCCACAAGCTAGATTCCGTAGTTTGTGCACTCCCACCATGCGTTAAAGCAGTAGTGGCAGCATCTCAGGCAGTAAAAGCCTCCGCAGGAGTGGTGCTATATCATGAGCTAACTTTGCTAGTGCCACATGCAGTGTCAATACTGCTGCTACAAAGTAAGATAGCATTCCTGTCGCCCGCACGTCATCTTTCCTGCATGGCAGTGTTGCTGTCTCAGCCGAATCTGACGATTCGACGCTGCACGATCTTAAACCCAGCAACGCTGCTACCCACCGCAGAAGAGGGACACAAGCACAACTGCTTGGATGAGGTCTCCACCAAGGTCCTGCCGCGACCAGATCTCAGTGATGTCGCGTTGACGACAGGACAGACACTATTTGTGGATGGATCATCGAGAAAGGATGACTGTGGACGCACTAGAACTGCCTATGCAGTAGTCACAGCAACTGAGGTTGTGGAGGCGAAATCACTTCCCTCCTCCTATTCTGCTCAAGCTGCAGAACTCGTCGCACTCACACGTGCCTGTGAACTAAGCAAAGGACAAGATGTTACCATTTATACAGATAGTCAATATGCTTTTTCCACGCTGTTTGTGTTTGCTCAACAATGGAATTTAAGAGGGATGAAAACGTCGACCGGCAAACCGGTCATGCATGCAGAACTGTTAAAAAAGTGATTGGCAGCAGTACAGCAGCCAAGCAAAATAGCTGTATGTAAATGCACTGCACATACTAACAACACAGACGCAGTCTCACAAGGCAATGCCTTTGCTGACAGAGCCCCAAAGGCTGCAGCAAATAACAACACACTTCTTGATAATGAAGAATCATTTACCTTAGAACCTGCAGATAATGATATTCTAAAAGAAATGCAACAAAGTGCTCCAGAAAAAGAAAAGGCCACGTGGAAGAAGCGAGGAGCCAAACTGGATGACAAAGGACTGTTAACCATAGGAAACAAACCAATCCTTCCCCGGAATATGCATAAATGGGCAGCATTAGTGAGCCATGGGCCATGTCATGTCTCAACAGGAGGGATGGTACAGAGGGTTAATGAACATTATTACACTATAGGATTTCACACATATTCAAAACATTTTTGTTCACAATGTGCTATTTGTGTAAAACACAGCCCACAGGGAGCCCTTACGGCCTCTGCAGGCACTACACCATTACCAAATCATCCATTTCACACAGTTTTTCTAGATTTTATTCAGTTAACACCATGTGAAGGTAAACAATATTGTCTAGTAGTGTTAGATGGATTTACTAGGTGGGTAGAAATTTTCCCCACAGCAAAAGCAGATGCACTGACAGTGGCAAAAGTCCTGTGTAGAGAGATCATTCCCAGGTTTGGCATCCCGAAGGTCATCTGGAGCGACAATGGAAGCCATTTTGTAAATGAGATAGTGAAAACTGTGGGAGTAACTTTGGAAATTGATTTGAAGAATCACTGCGCATACCACCCTCAGAGTGCAGGGTTGGTTGAAAGAGTCAACAGTACTATTAAGAACAGACTGAAGAAGTGTATGGACGAGACAGGAAAGATCTGGATGTTTTGTCTCGACCTGGTGAAATTATGGATGCACATAACACCACACAAGAAAACAGGCATCAGACCTTTTGAAGCATTATATGGGCGGCCTTATTGCCTACCATACTTTGCAACAACAAATGAGCTAAAACATGCTGAGGAAACAATAGCAGATTATCTGAAAAAAGTGTTGCTCAACCGATGTGTGAATGCTGTAAATGTTCTGCCTAGTCCTGTGTCTTCCACAGATTCCACCCCCCAGGAACCCATTCAACCGGGCGACTACGTGTGGGTGAAGAAGTTTGTGCGAAAGAGGTGGAACACGCCTAGATGGGAAGGTCCTTATCAAGTACCGCTGACCACAAAGACTGCAGTTCGAGTGGACGGGAAACTGTCGTGGATACACCTTTCCCATTGTAAGAAACAGAAAATTCTTCCAGGTGAAGGCGAGGGAGCAGTGGCGGACTCTCCGTAAACGGCTGACGGCCTGTATAGGTCCAGCAACGGCTGAACCCCGTCGGAACCTGTGAAGAGGATCTAAAAGGAAATGAAGTTGTTCTTCCTAATTGTGGTGAGTGCTGTGACGGCGGGACTTGTGAGTTTTGGCCTTTGGAACTTCCGACAGGAGGGAGGTAATCAGGGACAGAAAGATGCTCTGAGACAGGATGAGAGCTACGCGCGCGCTAAACGCACCGTAGTTAGCCACTTAGAACATTCGTGGTTAGAACAAAATCCAGAGTCCTCACACACTTACAGTTTGAATACATGGTGGCGCTATGCTAATTTCACAGCTCGGACACAGAATCATTCTCGTTGTTACGTTTGTTCTATGCTACCAGTTTCTGTGCATACACCGCGAGTAACTGCTGAAATGGATTTAGTTGCTGATTTACTGTCAAAGCCATTTTCAAGACGGACTTTTCAAGAAAAGCTGGACATTGTTAAGCAAGGTCGGGCAACTCCGAAGCCAGCAAGCCTGTCACAACCGGGAAGAGGATTTGTCCGCCACTTTCAGTCCACTAACTACGAGCGGTACTCCTGGCTCACAGGCTCCGAGGAACGCTGCTAATTGTCTTGCTGGGAGTGCTTGTTATTGGCCACTGATCGACGTGGTGTTTGGAGCCACACTGCATTTGTAAATTTGCCGGACACTTACAAGCAACGGTGCTTTCCAAAACTTTTGGGGAGACCAGAGTGGATCTACAGCTGAGCGAGCAAATGCGCAGGGAAACGGAGCTCCGCAACGAAAAGGTGAAGAAAAATAGGGAAATCTTAAAAAGACTGATAGACTGTGTTTGGCGGTGACCATCCCCGTGTCTACTCCTTCTGTTGAACGGACATTCTCAGCCCTAAAGCGAATTAAAACTTATGCCAGAAATACGACAGGGCAGGCTCGACTTTCAGCGTTAGCTTCGATGGCGATAGAAAAGGACTTCTTGATGGAACTGAAACGCACGGATAATCTGCACAACAGAGTCATTGAAATCTTCTTGAAGAAATAAAGGAGGATGGATGTTGTGTACAAATAATCAGGATTTTTGGTGAGTAAAATGTTGCTATATTCCTAAATAATATTGCAATTTTATCAGGTTATCTTTGATGCTTTTTTATGTGTGTCGCAGGTGTACCTGCAGTAGACGTTTTAGAGCCATAAAATAGTCATTGAGGGTTGGACTGATTCAGACGGAGCACTACTGAAGGCCCAGGTGTGAAATGCACGGCCCGCCACTGGTTTTCATGGAGTATTCATCGAAACAATGAATATGTATACCAAAGTGGAAAAAAGACTTTCGTAACGTAATTTTGGAACGATGAAAGCATTTGGGGAAAATTCATATATCAGATTTTGGGGAAGATCCTAGTTATCACCCCTTTTTTCACTTCAGCCTCATAGTACTCGACCTCAGGACACCTCCTTAACGAATTTTAGAAAATTTAAATAAACCTCCTTCAAATGTACTTGGTTTCAGATTCAAATTTTGCGGAAATCAGGTACACTATAACACACCATCTCAATTTTTGAAGGTTTATTTTTAAATGCTACATCAGAATTTTTTTAAAATAAGTGGGATAAAGAGGAATTTTACACAAATTAGTGTCAATATCTACTTTTTAAATAATTTCTGTCTGTCCTAAATCCTTTTCAATGATTTGTTTTTGTATTGTTATATATTTTTATCCCATGAATAGTTTCAATGCATAGTTTTCATGCAGAACAAACGCGCTCATTTCTGTCTGCGCTTTTGTGGGAAGCATTTACGGTAATGCCTCGCGTACACAGGTTTCGGGAAAATGGATATTTTCAACTATGGAAAATATAGAATCTGCCTGTGTATATTTACATACGTAGGAAGAATCTTCCATTCAAAAAATTGGGAATCCACAAACTTTGTGGAAACTCTCGAAAGAGAACCAAAAGGATTTTTGCCATTTTAAATTAGCTGTATCGGACCAGAGTAGCACATAAACACATACACAGCATAATAGATAAATATATAGGTAAGACAGCATTTATCCCAGCCTTTTTTTTAATTGGGTGACAGTAGTGTCTGTAGTAGGTGTCTGTAGTAGTCTGTCCTGGTTTTACCGGGATGAATTCTCCTGGTTAATGTTCTATGTCCGCATCAATATTCCTGATGTGTTTATGTGGAATGTTGCTTTTTCCTGTGCGCGCTCGGGGCTGGGTTGGGCGGGGACGACGCGCCATGTACATCTGAGACAAGCCCGGACCGCATGTGGCGGCCTAAAATGTCAGTAAGCTCATCCAGCTGGCTATTAGCGGGCACGAAACTCTCTTAAATATAAAGGGTATTGTGAAGAATGTCCACCCACACAACGGTTTCCTTTATTGAGCTTAACTGCGCAGGGAAATTAAAACAAAACCGATTTCTTTCATTCTTAGCAGTTTCATACCACATATTTCTGTGCAATTTATACTGTGTCATGTTTATTAATGTCGCATTCGTTTGGTATGTTAATGTAATTCTGATAATCCCGCTCAATAGAGCAAACATATTGTAGCGTGTTGGGGAGGGTCAGAGTGGGAATTTCCCAGCATGCTTTGTAGCAGTGTGTTCTGTGGGTTCAGGTTTGTGTTAACCCTGTTTTTTTATTTGTTGTAAATGTTATCCTTTGTAACTTTCAATGTTAATGTTCCATTTATTGAGTTTTGGTCGTTAATGTGTTTAATTACTGTTTTAATTATTGTTTGCACCTGGACACCATAAGCGAGGTTATGTGTGTCATTGAAGAATTCCCTTTGTACATGTGTTTTCTGTTGAGTGTTGTTAATTAAAGTGGCTTTTTCTGCAGTTAAACAGCAGAATAAGCTGACTAAACTTGGCATCTGAGTTCTTCCTGCGCAATGTATGCGTTCTGCGGCATGTTTGCACAAGCCTTTTATTAGGTGGTGCAACATGTGAACGATGGGCCAGATTCACCAATATGTTCTTAAGAATCTTCTTAGATTCGTTCTTAAGAAAACCCTATGTCGGATTCATCAACGCGTTCGTAAGCCCCAGAATTGTTCGCAGCTGTGTTCTTAGATTGATGAATGCCATCTGTTCGTAAATTGCGAGCGCGTGCCAGGTGAGTCTAATTAACATACGATTAGCACAAGTCACCGCCCACTAATGCCCAAAAAAGGAACTGCAGCAGGACCCTGTAGACAGAGCAAAAAGCAGCCAAATGCTCAAAGCTTGCCTCTCCACGCCTGATTTCTGACGCCGTGTTGAACAATCAAGAAAGGATGGCTAACACGCTTGATAAAATTGCCTCAACCCTGATGACTATAGCCAACACGCTTAAAGAAATCAACGAAAATGTAAAAAAATAAGAATGTATAAAAAAAATAAACGTGTAAAAGCTGTGCTCTGAAACCGGTCTCTCTTTTTTTTTTCTTTTTGAAGTGAATCAAGACTGTTAGACTGAAATTGTGACAATAATGCATTTTATTCACAAACGGGCAATTAATCGCGCTTGAACGTGAACCGCGTGCCTGCAGTCTGGCCCCATCATTGCGTCAGGAGTCAACAACCAGGGAGCCAGGGCATATCCTCGATCCCCTAATAAAATAAATCAAGATAAAATCAAATAAAAAGACAGTTTTGGCATGGTTTCCAATTTGGTTGATTAATGTTAAGTCATTGGCACATTTACGTAATTTTAAAATTCTCCGCAAATCACCAAAAATAGGGAATAAACAAATAAATAAATATGACAGAATTATCATTGTAATATTGAATTTTATTGAACTGCACAAGAGAAGAAAACACAACCATGCCAACATGTCGGCACTGAAATGTGCGTAAGAGTACTCCTGAGTGTTCGTAGGATTTGTTCTTACCTACGCATAAATCCAGGATAAGAAGAAATTGGTGAATGCCACAATCTTCGTAAAATGTTCGTAAGTGGGACTTAAGAACAAATTTGTCCGTAAGAACGTTTCGTGAATCCGGCCCGATGTCTCCAAAGTTACGTGTCACCTCTGACTCTGACTCATACAAACATGTGAAGACAGGAGGAAGAACGAAACAGGTCAGGGGTTCGTTTCCATGTTGGTTCACTCAGTGCGTGAGAGGCGTCAGAGAGTATCAGCGCCCCCTGCTGGGAACATCGCAGATGGCTCACTTTAAATGGGAAGAAAAAAGGTCCACAAAGCATTTCTCAAAGGTAAAATCGGGAAATAATAAATGAGTTTGTTCTTTACATTTAAAAATGTCATTAAAGCAGCTTTGTGTTTTTTTCTGTTCACAATCAAATCAAATATTACCTTCACGTCGAACTTAATTGCATAAGATTTATAAATTTATCTCAACAGTTGTCTGTGTAGATTCTGTTCTGAACAGTTGTTTTTTTTAACTTTATATAGGCAACTCTTTATATAGTTCCACCACATTCATCCAAGTCCTTTTCCCCTTAATTATAGGGAGAAACAAGATACAATATCAGAGCTAGTCACAGTTAGAATTGCTTGGTTTAAAATTGGAATTTTCATTGCAATTTTTAGAGAAAAATTGATTAAAAAAACATTGGGCCCGATTCACCAATATGTTCTTACGAATCTTCTTAGATTCTTTCTTAAGTTGTCCTTAAGAAGTTTTTTAAGAAAACCCTATGTCGGATTCATCAACGCGTTCGTAAGCCCCAGAATTGTTCGCAGCTGTGTTCTTAGATTGATGAATGCCATCTGTTCGTAAATTGAAAGCGCGTGCCAGGTGAGTCTAATTAACATACGATTAGCATAAGTCACCGCCCACTAATGCCCATAAAAGGAACTGCAGCAGGACCCTGTAGACGGAGCAAAAAGCAGCGAAATGCCCAAAGCGAAATGCCCAAAGCTTGCCTCTCCACGCCTGATTTCTGACGCCGTGTTGAACAATCAAGAAAGGATGGCTAACACGCTTGATAAAATTGCCTCAACCCTGATGACTATAGCCAACACGCTTAAAGAAATCAACGAGAATGTAAAAAAAGAAGAATGTAAAAAAAAATAAACGTGTAAAAGCTGTGCTCGGATTGTGACAATAATGCATTTTATTCACAAACGGGCAATTAATCGCGCTCGAACGTGAACCGCGTGCCTGCAGTCTGGCCCCATCATTGCGTCAGGACGCACAGCCTCACGGGGTTGTGGCTCTGTGTCCAAACACATCCAGCGCCCCTTTAACATGCCGATGGTGCGTTCAATGGTGGAGCGACTGCGCGCATGCATCTGATTGAATAAAACTCCTGTGGAGTCTGAGGGTTGGTCAGTGGTGTCAACAACCAGGGCATATCCTCGATCCCCTAATAAAATAAATCAAGATAAAATCAAATAAAAAGACAGTTTTGGCATGGTTTCCAATTTGGTTGATTAATGTTAAGTCATTGGCACATTTACGTAATTTTAAAATTCTCCGTAAATCACCAAAAATAGGAAATAAACAAATAAATAAATAAATATGACAGCATTATCATTGTAATATTGAATTTTATTGAACTGCACAAGAGAAGAAAACCCAACCATACCAACATGTCGGCACTGAAATGTGCGCAAGAGTACTCCTGAGTGTTCGTAGGATTTGTTCTTACCTACGAATAAATCCAGGATAAGAAGAAATTGGTGAATGCCACAATCTTCGTCAACTGTTCGTAAGTGGGACTTAAGAACAAATTTGTTCGTAAGAACGCTTCGTGAATCTGGCCCATTGTGTCCCTGACAAAATCTTGAGCAAGCTTGAATGGTTAAGCTTAAACTTCCTGGGATAAACGTCCTGTATTCCAGTCTTCTGTAAACAAATGCTGCATTTTGGTATAATGATATTTACCCATATTTAAAAAATATGTAAAAATATGAAAATGAAGATCTCTCTCTTTTAATGTTTTCCTGTCTTTCTTGGTCAATGATTACACTTATGGGGGTTACATGACATGATTGTCTATGCCTTTCTTACAAAATTGAAATGAAGATACATTGAAAACAAAATGAATGACGCGAGTGGGCACATTAATTTTATTTAGGGCATTAATAATGTTTACAGAACTGAGCTGCTTTCTTTGCTACTGCACCTCTTGCTTAAGTAAAGAGTCATCTCATTTAAAGAAAAATCACAAAAACGGTTGTAATTTAAAGCATCTGCGTTTATTAGCAAAGCGAATTTTAAAAATCCAGTAAAATTTACTACATTGCTCTCCTCTTCAGACATGCAAGATAAAGAGATAATAAAGAGTATTAAAAAAAAAAATCAAGATTATTTTGCAGCTCGTCCACACGGTGGCGCCCCACTCAACAAATCCCACATTCAGCCGTTTTGTGCTCTGAAGCGCAATACCACTTACTCCTCAGGCGTGTTTGATAACCACCTCCTGTGTCGACTTGTAACCTTACTTTCTCAACGAAACCAGTGCTCTATAAATTTGTTGACTTCCTCTTATGGGACTGTTGTTCTAAGGCAGAGCTTTGGGACGGACAATTCTGCACTAAAAGGATACATTTCTGGTCAGAACCAATGACCGTTCTGATGAATCTGGAGATGATCCCCCTCCTAAATTCATTTACCTTCTTCACATGAGGAAGGTTTTTTTCGGATGACAAGTTTAAAATAATTATGGACAGTGCGTGTGCGTCACACACAGGCGATCAATCCGTCCATAAAGTTTACACTTTAATGCTGGTGAAAACCTTCCAACTAAGATGATGGGAAGTGACTTCCTACAGATGATGCAGACAACATCTCTGTGCGTCACTTTGCTAACACAACTGTGTGTGAGTCACTTGAGACTGAGAAGTTGGATAGATATCAGGCTAAATGTTGCGCAGCTCTGTTTCAACACAGACATATGTCCATACAGGAATTTATGTGCACCGGCAGACTGACTAATCTTGACATCACCCTGATCCGGAGAGCTGACTTATCATTTTATGCTAACAGCATCCCAGCTCTGTGTGTGTGTGTGTGTGTGTGTGTGTGTGTGTGTGTGTGTGTGTGTGTGTGTGATACATCCACTGAGCCAACATTTCAGTGTCTGTTTCACATCTTTTCCATGACAGTCTGGCTTGTTCCCTTATCATCTTTCTCTATCATCTAAAGTAAAGACATTCAACCACTGGAATTTCAGGCAATGCGTGCTTACCCAACACATTTTGTCGTTCCTAAGTTTACCATTTGACTACAGATCAACATTTAACTTTTTTCCCCCCATGCTGGTCATAGTAAGAGTCATTGACCCAAGAACATTTCTCATCCTGCTTTCGGGTACATTGAAAATGAAATATATACATATTGTAATTTCAGTCATTTTATGTACATTATAAAAATGGTGAATTCCTTTCTTCACATCATTTCGTGTGCCAACTACCTGGGGAGCATGTCCTCAAGGTCAGCCACAACGTAAGCGACCACGGCCCACAGCGCGGAGCAGAGGTTCATGTCTCCAGGGTCCTGAACAGTCATGGTGTCACCTTCAGTGTGGTGGAACCAAAAGTACCGACTGTTTTCCACATGGAGGCTGGCACCTGAGTGACAGATGAAGGGGAGGGTGAAATATAATATGACAAACATGATAATCTACCAAACCGTCCCTGGCATTTTGGAAAGATACCTCAGTGTTGCGTAATTTCAAAGCACACCTCAATGCTACGTATGCTATGTAAAAGCTTCATTTTACATAAACTTAAAATATAGACAGCAACTCACCCGGTACCCCTGCCTTCATCCACAGTGCGATATCCGTCCCTTCTGCGCCCCCCTCCAGTTTGGTTGTATTAATGGGGGCCAATAATTTAACCACTTCCTCCATGATCTGTTATAATAAAGACACATTAAAGCACAATCCCTAACATATCACCCCTCTATCTTAAAGTTCTTGGTTCTATTTGGGATTCTTTCCTGCAAGGTCATCAACAGTCATCAGCACCTTTTTTGCTGCGTCAGAGCCGGAGAACTGCAGAGCCACTGGCGTAAAGGTGCCCATGTCAGACTCCATTATCAGGTCAAAGTTAGACAGGTTCCCCTGGAGTGGGAGAGGTCACAGAACGAGAAAATATAAAAAGGAGCACATGGAAAAGCAAGAATATAATTCTCCTCTCTCCATACAGGTCAAACTTAAAGAAAATCTGCTGCTTCACCAGTTAACTGTGAAATTATAACAACTGAAAGCTAAAAAGGTTTTTGGTGAACAGTTTGACGTCCAAGTGAAGCTGACAGTTGACATTTTAGGTTTGAAATGGCATTGTTAATAAATAGCTTGGGGCTCCATTATGACCAAAAATGTACTTTGTTTGGTCAGAATGACCTTTAACAGATGTGTTGTGATCACTGCATCATTAAAGTCTTTTCTATTCGTCCAGTGAGGCCTTGGAGGCAGCCAGAGATAAGTAATGTCACAATGCTTGCACAGCATTTATGATATTTCCTGTTATAATTTCCATACGGTACAATAAGCCGTACCTTGTGGAAATTATAGTACTGCTGCGCTCCGATTCCACCTTGCTCTTCAGCCGTCCACAACACCGTCCGTAGGGTCCTTCTTGGACGAAGACCTGGAGAACAAAACAACATTTTCTCTCTATATTAGACAAATGCACAAACTTCACTGAAAGTATTTCCCCTCTTACCCTCTGGTGTTATTACAGATTAGTACTTTTTAATCCGGTTGACCTCGGTCAAACAAACAGATTGCTCAAAGCTTGTGTAATACTTTGATATCTTCTTGTTGTTTTTTCTCCACTGGATGCCAGCACCCATGCATATATACACGTCTGCTGCTGTACCTAAGTCCTTGATCAGTGACAGCGCCTCCCAGGATATCATGGCTCCCCCTCCGTCATCCATGGCCCCTTGTCCAACATCCCAACTGTCCAGATGCCCGCTCAGTAAGACGACCTGGAAGATCAACACGACACAATGATTCCAACATAAAAACACAAAAAGGTGTGCGTCCGTAGCAAAGTGGTCATTGGTCCAGAACCAGAGCAGACAAAACAGTTTTAAACCCTTCAATGTGGCTGCATTTCTACTAGCAATGCTTTAATACGCCAGGATGGACTGATTGAAAAAGCAAAAGTCAGAGATAACACATCTCTGGTTCCAGGAATTTCAAGGACTAGGATTCCCATCAGCAACAAGCCTCTGACCTCATGTTCCAGGTCACAAAGCATTTTCTGACCATTTACTGGAGCAAGTCTCAGTCTGTACAAATACCAGGAGGCTGCACATTCCAGTCCACAAATCAACACGAATGCATATTTTGACTAACTTAGTGTCACTTTGTTGGCCTTCATGAAGTATATTTTTAGCATGACATTAAATCCATTAAATCAGTCGGATGCAGTGACAAGTCACCAGACGACAGGGCTGGAACTGGCCTACATCGATTAACAGCAACAAGCAAATAGGACCAACTTATTTTGGAATGGGGGTAGAAGCTAAAATATCCAAATATCCGGATGCTGAGATGAAAGCTGGGGCTTAAATGTCAAACCTGCATGCTGTGCCAAGGCACATCCACATGTTATCATAGGTTTTTGTATGTCAACGGTCTATTTTTCCCACTAACTTATATATTTTGATTAATAAACTGTCAACACCTTAATAAAAATGCTAATAATAATCAAATAATTATGATTAAACTACAGAATTATGAACAAAAGATCTGCACATAAGATAATTCAGATTTTCTTCAAATTGTGGAAGTGCAACAGGAAAAAAAAGTGGGCAATTCATCATTCTGAATATGACTATGAAAGGATAGTGTGGAAATGACTCATAAAACCACATTTAGATCTTTTTCTTGAGACACACACACACACAGTCATTCATGAAGCCAGAAATGAAGTCAAACATGTATTTTGTTCCTTTCCTCTTTTCTATAATGAACAACCACGCATTGGTTCCCAGGGCTAACACTCAGCAATGGTTCTCTAAAGTCAGTGCTTCTTGGTTTTTCGCTTCGCTGACCATCCCAAACACAACGCCCCCCCCCAAAAGAGACCAATGTTTAAAATATCCCTGTTTCCTATCAACATTTAAATGGGTCTAGTGTTGCATAGGAGTATGTTTCTTTCATTTTAATGAAACAATCCTGGGGAAGCCCCAGTAAAATACTGTCTTTCCCCTTTTAACAAAACACAGCTAGTCAGAAACACACCCAAACACACTTCCCTAACAGCAATGGCATGAACAAATTTTGGCTCATTTGGGTCATTTAGTGATCATCTTAAAAAACAAGTGCTACTGCTTAGCCGATGAAACGAGGACAATCCTTATCAGCAGAACGCTTTGCTCCTGCTTGTCATTCATGTTTACTCTGATACAGCTAACAAAAACCTTGAGCAAGTGTGTTTTAAATCCACTCTGCTGGTCTTACCAACACACCTTGGGGCTGGATATCAGTTAAGGTGTCCTGAACCTACTGCATTTTTTTCGGTCCTGTCCACTGAACACTCATTTACTCGCTCCCATACAAGCAGCATGTACCTGCATGCACTGCAGCTTTGTTTCGCAATATCTTCATTGCTTAATCAGGTTGTTCCTGTATGACAACTGTGCCTCTGGGCTAAATGTCCTTATTGGCTGCATTATGTGACGTTAGATGTATCTTCAACCTCTCCAAGCAACTGCGTGTGTTGCCCTTTAAAAACAAGTGTTACAAGCTGAGTCAAGTGAAGTGATAGGTATCTGACACTGAGCAGATAAGGACATCTTATAATGAAAACAGCCATCATCATTATTGCCTATGCTTAATGCAACAGCTTATAGAGTATGAAGCTATTGTTTATTGGAGTTACAAGCACAACACTTGTCATACCATGAAGGGATTAAATTTAACATTAGCAATTATTCTGTAATTTCAGTTGAGCTGCTTGGACTTGCAGTGATCTGTAAAAAAACAACACACAGCATGTTTTGGTTTAAGGTGATTAAATTCATCAATCAGCCGCAGCACTGAAACCACTGACAAATGAGGGGAACAGCTATAATCATGGTGGAGCAATGCAATTTTCTGCTGGGATATTTTGGTTCCAGGCATTCATCTCAGTTGTTTCTCTGTCAAGAACCACCCACCTCAGCAGTACACCCCCACTTTAATGGCATCACTGAAGTCACAGAGCCAAGGAGGGCACGGGGGCCAACTGAAACTTGAATATGTATTGTAATTTCAGGAGATAAATTTCAGGAAATTCAATTATAATATTCAATGTTTACTTGGGTAGTTCTTAATGTTGAGTTGCCATAAAGAGCTGGTTAATCCTGAATAACTGTCAGTGTCATTCCCCACAATTTTCAGAGAGAAGCTGAATGTCCACTGGAAAGATTAGATCACCCACACTGGCAGCATACAGCCAGACTAAACAGCTGTGGGAATATCTGGAATCAGCAAAAAAGAGACTACACTATTAATTCCCCCTCCGCCCTACCAAACCAAAAAAGACTGAAAGTCTGACAAATTAAGAGCGAGAGAGAAGAACTTAATAATAGAGCATGTTTTTGCTGAACACGACATCTGTTTCCCATAGATTTTTTGGAAGCCCACATGTTTTGGTCACTTTGAGTCACGAACACAGAGCTGATGACATGAGTGGACAAACAAACAAGGCGAGAACGTCTGTGATAGGAGAGGATTGACCTGTTCAGGGTGTTGCCAGCCTTTTATCTCAGCAACTGTGTTGAAGGAGTCAACGTCCGGCAGGGTTCTGGCTCCCATTGTGAGTTTGACCACGATCTTCTGCCCCCTCTGTGCTATACGCCACATCAGCTCAGCATCCTCTATGGTGATACAGGCTGTAGGAATTTGTTTCACTCCTTCCTGGTAGTCCTGCCAGCCTGTGTGAGGACTACAGAGAGAGAAAATATAGCCACTATATGTGTCACTATATGTGTTTCCATAAAATATTTGAGGATGAAAAGACTTCTCTAAATATAAATACAGAGTATAGTCATCATACCTGTTGATCGATAATGGTGTGATGGATCGAATGAGCGTAGCCACTGCTCCTACTTTAGCTGCCTCAGAGGCGCCATATTCTCGGTAAGCCACAGTCTCGCCGTAGCTGACAAATGGCTGGTTGAACACCACTATCTTTCCTTCTGCATCACTTGCTCTCTGCTTCAGTTCCTCAAAAGATTTAACCACTAACACTTCCGCCTGGATGCCTGATGAAATTATCGTGAGGTATTAGAGCTGCAACAGATACAGTTGAGACAATAATCAGGAAAGTCCTTACCATCAGGTGGAGTCCCCACACTGCTGCCCAGGCCCAGGATAGCCAGGTTTTTAGCCCTAGGTACAATCATCTCCGCACTTTCCTTCCCTCTCACCCAATGTGGAATTTTAACAGGCTCTAAAGAAGAAAGTGACACATGTGTTGTTTAATTTCAACAAACCCCTATCACATCTGCACCCTGTTGGAAACAACAGTCCTAACTCACCCAAATGTACATCCAGCCCATCCTTTGTCATAGCACTGTACATGTATTTGATAGCCCTATCCAGGTTGTGTGAACCACTGACACGGTTCCCAACGGTGTCAGTGAAGTCTGCCAGTCGTCTGTAAGAGCGGTTCTGGGCGACTCCAAACACAGCCAGATCAATGATCTGTTTGGCTACACCAGTATATCCTGCAACTTCTGCGGCTATATTAGAAACTGGGTTTATGGAGAAAGATAAACACACAAGCAAAAATGTTAAGCCATACCAAAATCAATGGCAAAGTTCTAAAAAAAATGTGGTTCTGTTAGATAATCTACCCCAAAATTCACTTCATAGCATACAGTAAAATTATATGACAAAGACAAGAAATGCAGTTAATACACTGATACTACAATAAACAAACTGTATTGGTGATATTTATTATATATATTGTATATTATTATATATTGTATTTTCAAATCTAGTAATATAGTTTGTGACTAATTCCACCATACAAATACAGATCCAAATTAAAATAAGCTTCAATCAACCCTAGTTTCATAATATGTTTGTTTGGTTATGTACTGTGGATGTGGAAGAGTACCATTCTTTGCACCTTTATTGGGCATGGGCCTGGCTCCATGGCTCATGGTCCGAGCAGGGGGGACATGACAGTCACTCAAAGACAGCAAGGACAGAAAAAGGAAGCTGGAGAGGAGGATATGGAGTACAGCCCTACGGAACATCTGCAGAGAAAAAACAGTATTAACAAAAACACCTGTCGCTACCAACAATTTAGTTACAATAGTCAAATGTCATTTTTATGAAGTCAGAACTGACTGTAAATTACTCAGTTGTATAGAAATCTCATGTTAGATAATGAATAAATTAAACTTCTGCTAGACACTCCACCTAATTCTACCAATTTAGCAGCATTGCTCAGTTTAAAAATCCACGATTTAAGACTGGATGTGTTTTTATGTTTAGAAAATATGATAAATTGAACTATATCATTTTTAAAGGAACACACATATACAGTAAACATACCAAATTATTGCCATGATATAGTAATTCCAACGCCTCTGTAGATCTTTGCAAATTGCATCAACACCCATATATTTACAAGTGGTTTTTATCCTCATTTTTCTGTAAATCCCAAAGAGTACATTCTTAAATAACCGGTTGTATTCACTGTGAGAAACTTAGTTTGTAAATAGTTAAATAGTTCCTTTGCTCTGTGACTATCTGGGACAGTTGCTTTTCTGCAGAAACCTGCAGAATATTGCAAACAAGTTGAAGAACTAATTGGAAAAATAATGACATATATGGTCCACCTACCTTAGTCCAAGCTGATTATTCCTTCTGATACCACATGTAAGTGTAAGATTCTTACTGGTCCAGCCTCCAACTCAAAATATACCTTCATTAGTGACATAAATTAAAAAGCAATTAGGTCATCAACATTGGTTCTTGAACATCTTAAAAATCTTGGCTTTTACCTACTGTGATTGTATTAAAATGCAATTCAAATGTGAATACGTGAAAGATGACAATCCTGCCATAATGGGACTTATTTATAGGTTATTTATAGGTTAGTATTATTATGCATGTTTAATAGTTTCATTTTCACACTTTGGGCGTACAATTTCCCCAGATGCTATTTAGTAGCCACTATACTGCCTGACTGCGAAGACATTTGATAGCTTTGCCTGTTGTGTTGCATCATGATTGACCACAATCACGACCAATCGACACTTCAGATGTCAGAAGACTTTATTTGTTGTGCATAACGGTACAGTTTCTTGCAGTATATAAGATGTCTCTTCTCCTCGTCAAAGACAATCGAATCGTGCAACCTGAAATACAGGAAGCGTCTAAGCCCCCGCATGAAACATCCCTTTTCATGCTGCTACATTTTGGCTGTTCCTTACCGGACTGGATGTATCTGTCCTGACCTCTTCTATCAGTACCTGTCGTATTACTCTCTTCGGAAACTACCTGAAGTTACTTCGCCTTGCTCCGTGTTACTACAATGTAATAACACAGGAAAGGGGGGACAGGGATCGCATTTATCGTTTAGGCAAATTCAGGCGAAATTTCTAGGGGCCCCAATCATCTGATAAAGTCAAATTATTACGGATTAATTCGATTCAAAGCAACTATTTTAGTTCTAATTCAAGTGTATAAACTTAATCTGCTTTATTGTTTCGACGCCCCCCTCCTCTCTTATGTAATGGTCAAGTCTATCTTTTTACTGCGCATGTGCAGACTTCAGGGGAAAAACTTGTTTGTGCGGTTGTGAGGCGCAAGAAGTTACCCCGGCGGAGGGTATTACAGAGCCCTTCTGGTGACATTTATCAGAAAATTGCGTGGCTACAAGATAATTAAACTTCAGTCGCGGGATGGTTGTCTCTGTGGATTTAAAAAGTTATGCTGTCTATAATTCATGAAAGCCTGCTACATCTGTCCGATCCGCGACAGCCACTATGACGCCTGGGTCGCTGCTTGTGTATGCAGCTTCCAGCCAAATTATTTTACACGAAAATTGATCCACGGAACCACTGATACGGATTTCATATGACTTTGACTTGTAAGAATCGATCAGCAAAGTGCGGCCTGTGGTTCAGTCCTTCCAGCTGTTGAATGATGACATCTATGACTTCTGGATATCATATGGTCGAAGCCCATCCATTTCGAGCAGCCGAATTTAGTGACCTAAAGATGTCATTGTAATTCATTCCTAAATGAGAATATAATAAAAACAATTCAAACTTGCTGTCAGCATCAGCAGAGGTGGGTACAGTAGAGGCAAGTGTGATGCTTTTCATCAAGAAGATGTGAGTATTAAAGCGGTCCAAATGGTAAACTACATTAAATGCTGATTAATGTTCTTTTCAATTCCACTAAAAGCGATGACTCAGAATGAGACAGTGATGGATTCAGGGGAAAGTTAGTCTGGCTCTAAGTATGATTAAGAGGCAGATTGTGAGGCTCCATCACCATCGGCAGTTTATAAATCTGTGTTCCCCACTTGAAGATGATCATAATGGACAGGAAGACAAAGGGAGATAAAGAAAACATCCAAAAAAAGGAGGAAGGAGAAGATAAAGGTGCATTTGATAAAATTGCACTGTTTAAATGGGTCTTCTCACAAAAATCTCCATCAGGGCTGAGATGTCATTGGACAAGCCCAGTGTCCTTCATGAAAATCAATCACTGGGTCACCTTTCATGTCTCAGAAATGGTCAATGATTATTTAGAATGTACAAAGTACAGGCTAAAAATGTTTGCTGACCGACCAGGATGAATGAGTGACAATGAAAATGAGCTCATGAACTGTTCAGATCGATCTTAAAACAATAAACACCATTCTTAAACTGAAACCAGTCAAATTAAAACTTAAAATAAAATGTTTATTTAATTCATTGGGGAAGGGGCATTTAGAAAAGTTATACAACTAATTATGACAAAGAAAAGAAATTGAACCAAAGCTCGTCACTGAAAACAAGGATAAAACAAGAAGAGCAATAGGAGCTAAATACTGTATAATGATTTATCACCAACATATTACACTGGATTATATTCTACGCAAATATAAATTAATGCACATAAATTATACCAGTAACATATTTAAATTAACAGATTTGTCTTCACCTATGAATTATGAGCAAGTGCAAACCTCGTCTTAAAACTTAATTTTGGTTGATTCAACTGACTGCATTTTCAGGTGAATCTTGTAAAAGCACAGTAAACAGGAAAAAGAGTTTGAGGTACTGACAGTTTGTGGTGTTGCTAGATCGTCCCTTTATCTGGTTTGTGTTTGCACTTATACTTTCAGCAGTATTTTCCGTGGAAACTGTTGTGTAACACAGAAGGAAAAAAGACCATTATCCTTGCGGAAGTTACAGAAAAGAGAAATCAAACAATCAGACAAAACAACTGCTGCTACATTTGCTAACACACTAATCTAATATCAAATAAAGCAGCACAATCCCACAATGTGACTCCAGTATTAGATTTTAAAGAAAACAAGTGGAAACTGGTCTTTGCTGCTTTGACAATCAAATGTGGATTTTAAAAAATATATTCGACCCCTATAAAGGTTACCATTTTGAGGTTGTATCACATTTCTATTTCCAAGACTGATGTGACAAATAGTTGCACAAAATGAGAAGTATAGGTTTAAAATTCAGAGGCTATACTTAAGGCAAATCGTCTTTATTATAATATGTACATATTAACAGGGTGTACTTTGGGTAAAGATATATGTCGATGGGGAATACGACCCTGTTGATTCAATGTTGTTCTGCGTGTCTCTAAAACTCTTGCTTCTTTGGCTGGTTGAGGCAAAGACCAACAGGGAAGAGGGATAAAACCATCTCAAACCCAGTTGTGTCAAATTTAAAAGAGAATAAATAAACCAGTTTAGCAAACTCCAGACCACTTCTTTGATTTTCACAGCTGTGTCAGCAGTTTCACATGGCGGAACCCCAACTATGAGCCGTTAAAATCTTGGACTGAAATCATCCCTTTAATTCCAAATATGCTACTGTAGCTGCACAGTGGATATTCTGAAATAAATGCAGCTTCCAGATTACAGTGTTGTCTCTGATTTAGTAATCGTGTCTATGTGCTTAGTCAAAGTCACTGAATAGGACCATTTTTGCATATTTCTCCGAGAACAGACTCAAGGTTGGGGGGGCTTTTAAGGCTTTGACTCACTACGTTATCATGACAAGAGACATCACCTTTATAAAACGTCTTACAGAAATATAATCTCTAACAACTGAAAAGGCACATTTAATGGTAGATCCATCTTCAAAGTGTCACATATCAAAGTCAAAAAAAACAAAAAGTACCTGCAGAGTAACAATCTCTCATACCAATACTGGACAGCATCTAAAAAACCGTACGCATTGTTAAAAAAAAACAAAAAAAGATTCATTCAACGTAATCGTACAGGAAAGGAAATGCAACAATCAAGAGGTTATAGGTCATCTTTGGATAATACTTTAAACATGTGGTGTGATTTTTATTAATGGCATGTGTTAACCTTTCGGATGTGTAACAGAAAAAGCTGGACTGGGACAGATGATCTTTCTGTCTAACCTGGGCTCCTCAGCTCAGAGAGGTGATGGGGGTTTAAAGGCACGGTCGATGGCTGAAAAGATGACATTTCCTGATCCCTGGTGATACTCTAGGAAGAAACTAGAATAGTCTGATGGGAATGTTTTTTGATAAATTAATTGGATCCCTTATGACCTCTCTTTGCAAACCCTGAACCATGTATTGGTAGGACATTTTCAATTTTTAAAGCCCTTATTATTCAGGTTAGGCATAGAACTCCTTGGTGGGGGCTTTGTGATACTGTGCATTGGAAAGTTTGGTGTCTCCCAGGTCATAACTGCCTTCATCCTTCTTCTTCATGCGGTAGGCCAGGAGGAGGAGGAGGAAAACGGCACAAAGGAAACCAACTACTCCACAGGCTATTACAGCTGGAGAGAGCAAGAAAGGGAATTAAAACCTCCACACTCGATGGAAAATGTATTCACGAAGTCTTTATAACCTATTAGAAACCAGACTCACCTGCCAACACCTCTGTCCGCTCCCACAGATTCTCTGAAGTCACCTCCTCAGGACGTTGGCTGTCGTATATCCTGCTGCCTCGACCATTACTGGGCACAATTTCATTCTCAATGTGCTTATGCTGGTCGCCATCGTCTTTGGGCGTGGGCAGTTGCCATCTGTCCAGACTGTTATCCCCATCGGTTTCTTTGGGGACAATGACGTCGGTGCTGAATCTGGTGGTTTCAGCGGGAGGCGGGCTGCTGGGACTAGTTCTAACAAACCTGTCAGCTGCTGGGTCAACAGTCGCCACCTGGAATAATACACGCATTGGTTCCAAATTTGTTATAGGAGGAAGTAAAAATGTTCTTTTAGCAGTTTCAGTAACAACTCTTCAACTCCATACTGTAAGTTGGAGTTTTAGTTCCTGCTCAGTATCCACAAGCACTACGAAGTGACTCTACATTACCTCCTCATTTTTGTTGTCCGATTCCTTTGGTGTAGTTGATAGATGCTGGCTGTCTGCTGCTGTGGATTGTGGGTTGTCAGGGAAACCTGCGGTCGTTGGTTTTAATTCAGGAACCACTTCACTGGAAACGGTGCTCGACATGTTGCGCAACTTCACAAATTCCTCTTTTTGATTCATCCAGTCTGTAAACGCTGAGGAAATAATCACCACAAAAGGGATTCATGATTGGGATTTGTGCAGGCGTTTTCATTCAAAACTATCAATGTAATGAGAGAAAAGGAAATGACAGCTTTTAAAACACTTCCCTGAAGACTGAACGGTCATGAACGCATTTCAAAGCATCCAAACACATTTAGAAACACTGTTTTTGTAGATTAGTGAAACCAGACCGATGCAATTTGTTAATTTTAAAACTATTACTATTATGACCTCAATAAATTCTATGAGTCACGGTGACATAAAGAAGAGTCAGTGATAATAAAGGCCATCTGACAGCTGTGCCCCTCCAATAAAAGCTCACCTGCTTAACTCCACCACCCCTCAGGACAAACATCTGGCACATCGTCACTGCTTCTGTCTGAATATACAATCACGTCTACGCTGTGTGCTGCTCATTCTTTTGCCACATGTTATACACACAGCAATGGTGGAAAAACAGACAGACTTTGGAGAAACCGTTGCAAAGGCTGTAACAACATTTTCTGCCCCTTCCATTAACTTAATAAACAATATATTGTTGATATTTTCAGAGGACAACTTCAGACTCATCTTTTTACTTTAGCTTTTTATGAATGCTAACAGTTCTCTTAACCTAATTTGAATGAATCTGCATTTATCCTTGCACTCTTCTATTTTGCTTTGCTTCTCTTAGAAAATACTTTTTAAAATTCTGTCACCTGATGCTCTTTTACTCATTACGTGAACTCAAGAAAAATGAATTCCTGCATCAGTTCGTTTGCAGTCCACATGTGTGAGGATGCCTTAGGTCAACCCTGAGAATGAATTCATGAATGCCAGCGAGCCTTTGTGATCCGCTACATTTCACTCATATTTTGTCACCCTGGAAGCAGAAACGTCCCACTGAACTGTTTCCTAACAGTTTGCTGTGTGTGGCAGCATCTGATAGGAATGTAGGGAACATTGTGAAAGTATTTTCTGAAGGGACACAGAGGCCGCTGCGATGCTGATTCAGAATGTGTACACAGTAATGTCAAAGTACTGTAGTAATAAGTGCGGGTGTGTCCTCATGTCAGTCTGTTACTGTTTGAACAATTGTGGGGGGTGGGAGGGCTTTTCCTTTATTACCTGCTTGAAATCTTTCATTACTTTTCTTGGTTTCTATCTATAAAGCACTTGGTCCTGCTTGCTGTACAAAAAGTGCTTTACAAATAGAATTGATTGATTGATGCTAATTAACCAGCTCCAAAAAGATGAATGGTTTGAAAACAGACCCGGGGGTTTTCTTACCATAGTCTCCAGATCCAGAGCCTGAACCATCGTCTTCACCGTCTTCATCATCCACAGGGAAGTTGCCTGAAGTTCTGCCCTCCAGGTACAGATCATCTGTCGTGAGGCTGGGGGACCGTGCAGAGACCTACAAGAGGGTAGAAAATTACAGATATTATTCAAGCGTTAAAGACAAAAAGAGAGAGAGAAAATGAACAGAGCTCTTTTATCACTCTCCCCAGAATTCTTTCCACTAATCAAAAGCATGTGAATGTCTCCTCAGTTGAGGAGTAAGACAATACCCCTCACAAGCAGTGACCTAAGCTGTCCAAGTATGCAGTTTAACTGAGGTGTGTATAGTATCCATACTGTAACATGTATTGTAGAAAAAGGCCCCGGTCTCTTTTTGATTTCAGTGGTGGTCGTAATTCTTGATGCTTTGCAGAACAGAGGGGGGGGGGGGCAGCTTCAAAAGATCAGTGGTTAGACAGGAAAACCGGTTTCAGACTTAGAAAAGCCTCCCACCAACTCAAAGGCCACATCGGAGAATGTAAGTGAAACCAAAGTCCCCATCGCACTGCCGAACATATACTGACAGAGGAAACTGGGCCCCAACCAATGAAAACACAAAGGGGGACTCAGCCATACTTTTCACACACATGTGCTTTTGCACTGAAAAATCAGAGGAGCGATAATAGAAAATGAAAACGAGGGAAAGGCTGGCAGATGTTGGTGGAAAGAGCGACAGACATGGGGAATATGGTCCATCGAGACCCGGAGCATGTCTGGTATGTATACTATGCTGCCTCTAACACAGGTGCTGAGAGCTGGAGAAAAGAAGGAGAATCCAGGAAAGAAGAGGGATGGTCAGCGCTGCTTGTTTCTCATAAAACAGGTGGTGTGACAGGAGACGGTGAGTGAGGGCAGCGTGCTGCTGGAGCCTTCAGCAAAGCTTCAGCAAAGCTAAAGAAAAACAACTTTCTTTGGTGGCAACAGATGGGAATAATGTTAAAACCCAAATCCGCCACAATGTATGCTGTAGCTGTTTGCATGTGGCAGCCAAAAGGATAAAACACCATTTAGATCTATTTCCTTTGCAACGTTCCACATGGTAATTTCCCAACCCACAGGTGTTATTCAGTGTGGTGAAAGAGTCCAAAAGGGACAATATTCCAATCATTTTCCAAACGTCACCAGCATCTCATTGCTTTTGGTGGCATGTTTGACCACAGGCTACAACACCAGAGGCAACTGCACATGATTTACATAAATTAAATCACTAAAAACATTTAGCGCCGAGGTGATTTTCCTCTTCATCTATACAATCCAAACAAGGATTTAGAAACATTTCTTAAAATAAAAACACCAAACGCTGACAAAATGACTCCAAACAAAGAAAAAAAGCTCTATATGACAAAGTGTTCATCACTGTAACTGGAAAATCAATCTTTGATAACCGACTATTTATGTGCATGTGTCAGACAAAATGAATCCCTTATTCGCTTTTGTTCCCTCAGGGAAGCGAAGCATCAAGACTTATTATGTGTCCGAGTCACTGAAGGGTTACACACATCTGGAAACACGTGTCTATCATCCACACAGACAACACAACCATCTGGCGTTCCGGCGCTTTGTCCAAGTGGAGACAGTTTTCTGGGGAGGGGAAAAAAAAAAAACCCTGGTCAAAGCAATAAAACACTACCGTCTGTCAAGAGGAACGCCGTTTGAGCGCAATATTAAAGCTTGGACAATCAACAAGTCCATATTTCTTGCCTCTGCAAGATTAGAATTATGACAGTCAATTTCCCCATTGAGACAGAAGTCAGTGATACGGAGGGAGCAGCGGGGAGGTTGTGCAACAAGCAAACAAGCAGCCAGGCTGTCATCACATCTACAGAGCAGCGGAGACAGAAGGCTGTGCTCGAGGGGGTGTTTGAGCAGGGTTTGGACTGTTGCATGGATCTACTTAACAGCCGGTACAGTGGAAAAGAGGAAATCAGCTTTCCCTCCACTGCTTACATCTCAAACCCCACCTTTCCGTTGTAAGTTAGCACGGCTTAATTTGAACACGAGGATCGATAATAAAGAAACCAGGGGGCACAATCTTCCGACCTAATTGGGAAAACTACGTGCGTGCAGCTCCGTGCCTGTCTGAACAAGCCCAGTGGGACTCACAGTGAGTCATCCATCCATAAAATAACACCACTGACTCACCAAATCTCACAAGCTGGAAGCACGTTCCGACATCCCATCTTCAGATGTGAGCGGCTCCACGGACCGGACAGCCAGTAATTCAAAAGCCACCGTTCAAACGTACTGTAACTTATCACACCCTGCAATTTAGAACTGAAGTCTGAAGCACGAGATGAGAGAGGCACAGAAACAGGCGCAGAGCACAATGAGACTGCTATCCCTCGTGCATTTATCCGATTTAAGCTTTAATCAACTCCCCTCATTTCCCAAATATCATACAGCAAATGGTTACAATCTGTTTAGTTTCTCCTACGCAGTAAGAGTTTAAGGGCTCTCCCCCTTTCACAATGCAGGAGTTCATAAATCACAAATATCACGTATTCCTGTAGAGGTGTTGAAATTCCCTGGCTGCGAATTTTGGGAATTTTGCAGCCAATAAATCATACAAAGGGGATATTTTTTTGACGTGTGTGACGATCTGCAGAGCTCTGCTGTAGCTTGTCATTTCCAGGTGTTTTCCTGCTTTACTGAGAGAAAACACACGCGCGCACACACACACACACGCACGCACGCACGCACGCACACAGCTAAAGGGAAATATCTGGCCTTGCTGCTTTGTTCAAGGCTATTGTGATGATATTCCGTATTCAAGGCAGTTTTGCGCTTAATGTTTCATTTCTAAAATATGAAATTTTAAAATCTGACCCCCTTGATGTGTGGATGAAAAATACAGGGCAGTTACACGTTGGTGAGGTTTGTCAAACCTGTGTGGAAAGTTGACACTAACCAACCGCCTGAACCTGTCGTGATTCCACCATTTACCAAGAGATCTAAAGCAGCATTACAGCCGCCACAAAGGTTTTCTCGACTGAATAATATTGAATTTTGAAGAGAAATTTTGAACATTGTTTTAAAAGACATTTACGTTTTACTTAAAAAGACATTTCATTTTCCTAAAATATAAATGCTGCAGAAATAAAACACCAGAAAAACTATATTTAGATCATTTACAACACTCCCCCCAATTATTAGGAATTTGGGATGAAAACCACAAAAACAACGGCGGGTTTTAAAAGGCGGCTGTTACCGAACGATGTCTTCGGTAAACTACCTAAACGGATAAATAACGCCGTTGTCGGGAGAAAAACGGTCAAAAACACAGATTAGATGAAGTGTTGGAAGTTTTGAATGAAATAAGAGAAACTCACAGTTTCAGCCACGAAGACCGTCGCGAGCCCCACGAGAAACAACAGCCGAAGATTCTTCATTTCAACTTCAAAAGAAACCGCAAATTATGGCGAATCTGTCCACTTGAACAAAATAAGTCGAGCTGGGTGTAACTAAAGACGCCTTTTTTCCAAACCGAAACGCTTAGTGCTCGTTAATTTTTCGATGGTAAAGTCCTTTAAGTCTCGGGACTTTAATGGTCGGCTCCTGGACGCGCACTGCCGCGAGGCTCCTCGCGAGGCAACGTTGTTTGGTCTGGAGGAGCAGCGTGACTGCGCGGTGACGTCACCACGGCGTGACGCTGATTGGGGCGCAGCGCCTATATTACCGGGGGCGTTCTCTCCATGGAGACGCGTTCAGGACTATGGACAAACACACACACACACACCCACACACACACACACACACACCGGTGCTGGATACAGGTCACATGACGTCTTTGTTTACGGGAATTTCTCTTGATATTGTAGATTGTCTGCCGCTTCACACTTCACTACCGTCGAAAAGTGGAGATCGACTCCTCGAATTAAGAATGTCTGGTTCAAAACTGTAAAACTCACTAAACGACTTAATCACATACAGTAAGTGTTGTTCAATTCAATTTCCCTATGGGGATGAATAAAGTAAATCTTCGTCATTATGCAGTTTGTCTCGTTCATTTAGTATAAAGATCAGACGTTCTTGTTGAGTTCCAGTCGATTTGGAGTCCGCGCGAATGTCTCCCTATAGTGTACAAAATGATTCTGGTCATTCAACCTCGCACGTCTTCTCCGAACACAAGGCAAAACACCACGCTTTCAAAAACTTTATCATTTTACTTCCAGTTAAAGGAGATAACTGAGACACAAATGGTGAGGATGCGCGGACATAATACGAAAACATTAAACATTAGAAATATGCCCATTTCTATGACAATAAATAATTATTATTTTTTTTACAATATTCTAGATAAAGCTTTCTAAGGCATAAATTGTTCTATCTAACCCATGGACAACCACAAGATGTTGATACTCTTTTGACTTTCATTATTCCCAACATGTCATCAACATGCTGCATAATATGACACCAAACCCGAATGGATGAGGCATTTTTGGATGCCATCCAGCCATTGTTCCCAGTAATCAAATCAGGATATTAACATCTTGTTATTAAAGGTCCAATCCTGGTACTTAAACATAAAGAAATATACTCACTGGAATTCCCTCAACATGGTAAATTAAATACAAGACCAAGAACACAGAGACATACAATGAGGCACCATTTGGCACCAAAAAAACAAATGGGATGTCTTACAAAAATAATATTTCTGAAGAATTTAGGAGGTCTTCGGTGTTGAAAAAAATATTATAAAGCAACAGTGTCATCAGGGCTGGAGGGTGTCATCATCTGGCGCCTATCTTCACGTCTGATGCTTTCAGATTTCTCTTCCAGACTGTAGGGATCTGTATCACAAACAGCGGCAACGACAATTACACCTTCATTCACCTCTTTGCCTGGTTAAATAAAAGCACATTTGTTGGGGTATTTGTTACCACTGGAGGCATCGAAGGTTCCAGATGTCGCCCCAGAAATGACAGCAGCCGTCTCCATATCATCCCGCTACCCAAGAACATAAAGCCCGTCACCAGCCAGAAAGCCCAAGGATCCTGGTGATAAATGTTAGTGGACATGGTTATGAAGGTTCAGAAGTAGGGAGCAGAAAATTGTTGTACGTTAGAAGCTCTAAATTACAGCTGTTAAATCACCTCTTCAAAAGTGGACGATAAATTCATGCCGAAGGCTACACCAATCAGACCGAACAAGGTCAGGGAAAAGGAGCCCATAGTCAGCTGGAGATTCAGACGCATCATCACATTGCGATGGCTGAGGGGGGAAATTGATAGAAATATATAGATTTGCGCTGGCTAGTTCAAACACATTCTTTACATTTGCAATTTTTTTTTGTCTCAGCCATGTGATTTAGTTTTACAGACAGGTTTAATCAGACCTTCGTGTGTGCTCACCTGTCCAGGTTGATGAAGATGACACTCTCAGAATCATCTATTAGACCTTTCAGCTCTCTGGTCCTGTTCCCCAGCTCCTCGGCCTGTGGTGACGGTCACCAAAGAGTGAAAATAAATAAACACAAACAGATCCAACTCCACAGCAGAAATACACACGTATCAAGTTTGGTCACATCATTTCCCGTCAGCAATGATTCTCTAAACAAATTACATTAAAAAGGATAAGGTCTATACTAATTAGTTAATCAGAGATCACTCTACCTGTAAATAGTAATTATCCAATAGCAGCTCCATCTCCTCAGCATGGTCAATGCCCAAACTGATTTCCTCACTAGAAGCAGACATATATATGTTGATAAAGACATTTAAAAAATGCATTATCAAAAAAGGCGGAGCAGCTAGTTAAATTTATCAGCATCGTTTTACAGTTTGATGTTTATTATAGCTGTGTAGAGTACAAAAACTATCGTAATAATAGTCTTCCTTATATACTGTACATTAAACAGCATAAGGATAGCAACAAATGTCCAGGTTAAAAAGGTTAACAAGTGGAATTTTGGACAGTGCATTTAGATGATGTGATGCACAGACCAAGTTATTCGATCAAAAACCTTTCCCTCGGTAAAAAATAAAAGGAAATTGGCACAGAGCCAAGGCTACGTGGCCTAATGGAGAAGGCGTCTGACTTCGGATCAGAAGATTGAGGGTTCGAGTCCCTTCGTGGTCAACTCTTTTAGGAGCTGGACGTGGCAAACCTGCCAACTGTTGCTGTAACACAGCTTCTATCTTTGCAGTAATGCTTTTAAGATATTTCAACTTTGTGGTTATGATTTTAAAATGAAGCATTGCATCATTACAGATGTTATCATATAAAAAAATTGTGAAATCGCAAGTTTTTAAACTAATTAATCTTGGTGATAATTTATTGCCTTTTACAGCATTTAAGTTAAAGTAGGGTTGAGTGTTGTGGGTGACCTACAAAACTCTGGGGTCTGTCCACTTGGTCAAACAGAATTCTTCAATGAGCTCATCCTCATCCAAAATCTTCAGCAAAGAATCCTTAAAAACCTTAATGTCCGTCTCCAACTCTGATAAGCTGTCAGTTGCACAAGAGGGGAGATGATGTAACTGAAATCCTGGAGTTAAGAGTGTTCATGCGAGCTGGTGTCTCCAAAAATGTGCTTTACCTTTTGCTGTTCTGAAGCAGAACGTGAAGTTTGCTTCTATCAGCAGAGAGAATTTTAGGATCCACCAGAGATTCCAAAATGTCCATTATTACTGGTTCAACGTCATTCAGCCAAGCTTGTAAAGAGTTCACCTATCACATGAAGTCACATTCTTCTTTACCAAAACAGAAGCATGTTATCACGTCTGAGAACAAAGTTCTCTTCAAATCTAGATCAAACGCTTAAATACACATATAGACAGTGTTTCTCTTATCTCGCCTTGTGCTGCAGTATGGCCTCCAGAGCTCTGAATTCAAAGGGCAGAGAGTGTGTCTGTGATGCTAGC
The DNA here is from genome assembly GCF_901000725.2 of Takifugu rubripes. Classification (NCBI taxonomy): domain Eukaryota; kingdom Metazoa; phylum Chordata; class Actinopteri; order Tetraodontiformes; family Tetraodontidae; genus Takifugu; species Takifugu rubripes. The sequence goes on along the minus strand of NC_042291.1, from coordinate 11,593,114 downwards.
TGAGAGGCTAAGTCCAGCACTAGCCAACGCTCCAGGCCAAGACCACGGAAATCCAACACCAGCAGCGACTGGGGGGTCACAATTGCTTTCAAAGTCTGAAACACAACACATTTATGGGATGCATCAATGGCACTTTGAAAACCAACGTTTGTGGGTGCTGAACTACATTTCCATGACTGAAGCGCCAATAGCTGACTAGTATGTAAATATTTGCAGTGAGAGCTGCCAATAGGAAAGCTGCTCTTATGAAATCAATTGTGCTGAAGAACACTTTTGTTTACTTTTTTATAGTGATAAGACAGCAAGCAATATCTAGTCCAACATAGCCTCTGCAGTAGAAACCCCAAAACACAGCTGCAGCAGAGGGCTTCAGTACTTCAGGTGAGGCTCCTGCTCTACTGTATACCTTATTCCCTGTTTCTCCACCCGCAAATGTACTATTCTTTAATGTATTTGTGTTTCAGGATGGCTATAAAGCTGCACTGCCTCAGCCTGCTGCTGCTTCTAACGTGTTCCAGCAGAGCCAAAAGGCCACATTGTCCTAAATCTGCCACCGACTGTAATGAGTGTATCAGGTCTGGCCCAGACTGTGCCTGGTGCACCGCTCCTGACTCTGACATCCGCTGTCAAACATCAAAAGTTTTGAGGAGAGCAGGATGTCCTAAAGATCACATCTACAACCCTCGGGGAGAGGTGCAGGTTGCCAGGAATGACAGCAGGTAACGAACGCTGATTCATGCGGGACGCCTAATGGCCACCCTCAAAGTAGTCATCAGCTCTCTTTCTACTGAACCTTTGCAGCGTGGAGCCAGTGAACGCAGACTCTCTTTTCCTCCAGCCTCAGGAGTTATCTGTACAGTTGAGGCCAGGAGTGAGGCAGTCTTTCTTCATCACTATCACCAGGCCTTCAAACCAGCACATTAGAGACCTGACTATGGATGCTTCTCCTCTGCCTGTGGGAGTCAACATCACCTTCAATAACATCGCAAACAGAAGCCCCACTGTCGTTGAGGTCAGGGAGAATCACACAGACACAGTGCATAATGTATGTGTAAAGACTTGGTGACATTTTTTTAGGTGCTTGTGAAGGCCACAGGGTGTCTCAGGGAGAAAGATAACTCAAACCAGATGCACAACCGGACTGGACCTTGGTCTGTCCAACTAACACCTAGAGGATATTCACTGGGTGTGAAGTTAGAGATAAGTCTGGAGTGTGAGTACAGCTTTAGATCAAGGGTACAGACAATATAGGAAGGCAAATAACAGTATATTTTGTGCTATGGGGCTCCAAAAAATAAAAGAAATGCTTTCCTCAGGTCAGTGTGAGTGCACAAAGACCCGTCAGGAAAGCAGCCTGGACTGCAGTGGCCATGGGGCTCTAGTGTGCGGCAGATGTGAGTGCGATGAGCCGTACGCTGGACAACGGTGCCACAGTAACCTGGACTCATCATCACAAAATGAAGATGCGTGCCGGCCAGGTCCGAACGAGCCTGTTTGCAGCAACAGGGGGAGGTGTGTGGAGGGCTTCTGTGAGTGTGCCCAAAGGGAAAACCCAGATGAAAAATATTCTGGAAGATACTGCGAATGCGCAAACTTTGACTGTCCGTACTGGAACGGCAGGTACGATGTGCAAAGATTGATATGGTTTTTTAATGAGATCTAGCTTAATGAAAAATCTCATCCAAAAGAGTGTGTGGAGGCCGAGGGCAGTGCATGTGTGGCCAGTGCCTGTGTGATGATGGCTGGACAGATGACGACTGCGCCTGCTCCATGGACACAGCTGCATGTATGACAAGCAACGGCATGCTGTGCAATGGGAAGGGCACATGCCAGTGTGGGATATGTAAATGCGAGCCACCATATGCAGGTCCCACCTGTGAGACCTGCCCCTTTTGCCAGGGCCCATGTCTGCGATACAGCGCATGCGCAGAGTGCCAGGCGTTCGGCACAGGAGCAGCTAAGGATAGGTGAGCCTTTCTTAATGTTTGCATAAGATACTTCAATGAGAGGTTTTTAGAATTTAATTTAAGTCCACTATCTTTTTTTCCCCACAGGTGTGAGAGAGAATGTTCCTCTGTCACTGTGACAATGGTGGAAACTAGACACGATCTGGCCGAACAACTGTGTAAAATGAGGAGCCGTGATGACATGTGCTCCTTTTACTTCAGCTATTCCAGAACCGCCTCTGGACCCCAGCTGACTGTGGCGCGGGCTAAAGATTGTCCCAACTAAGGGTGTTTTTGAATTGGATTAACGAGAGCGTACCTGCATTCGTATAATAATGCAGTTGTTTCTCGCGGTGAGACTGGTGCTGTGCTGAAAACGAAGGTCTCGAGCCTGAAGACTTAACTCCTGGCAGAGCTCTGTTTTCCTCTTCTCTGTAAAGAAGATTTAAAAAAACAAAATAAAACCCTTAATATACATAAATATTCTTCTATTTCATAAATGATGTTAAAACAAGAACTTACCAAATGTTGTCACGTTCCCTTCTTGGTCAAACTTCATCTGCGAAGTAAAGCATTGTTACTCTTTTCAAGTTTCTTAATCCAAAACAATATGCATCTATAACCAACAATTATCAATAGAGACAGAAATATACATGTTAAATTTGCAGAAATTCAGATAGATTTTTGGCTGTTACAATAGAGAAGAACCTCATCTCCCTCATACAGCTGTTGCTTAAAACTTAAAATGCTGGAGCTACTATAGCACAGTGGACGTTTCTGGCAAAGATTAGTGTGTTTTACCACAATAAAAGATGGGGGAACACCAGAAAGGGAAGCATCTGTCACCCTGCAGCGGACAGATGATACTGTTCAAATAAAAGACAAAGTTAAGAACAGTAGTTATTCAAATATTCCTGAAAGTCCTAACTAAAGACAATGATCATCAAAATGTCTGAGATGTGTTATTGGTTCAAACATCTGACTGGTTCAAAGACCAGGTGGCCAGAGCTAAAGGTGAAAGAACAGTAGCAACACAGTAAATGACAGCAAACAGTGACTAGGTATGGCGTAACACTGCTGGACTCACTGCCAAAAAAGGGAGACAGGTTGAGACTCAAAAGTGTCCAAAAGAATTCAAAAATGATGTTTCAATCAACTGGAACAATTTTTATTTTAATGGCAAATGCAGATAAATACAATCCAATATATTACAGTGGTGTGCTAATGTTGTCACTTAGTCTAAGCCATGAGTGTTTGGTTAAATCAACTGGAATTTTTCATATGTAAAAATTCATAATGTCTAACAATAAAAGCTGAAGCAATAGACCTGGTTACTGTTAGCAAACAAAGACGGCTGCAGGCACAATGTGGTAACAGATGTTTGGGCTTCTTCGAGGAGGCTTTTATGGCCTGCTTTTATAGTCTACAAAATCACAGAAGGCACAAACTCAGGAGGATGCCAGTCCGGCGACTCCTCCTGCACACACTGCATTAAATTGTGGGTCTAGGCTTAGCAATTGTTTATGAAAACCAGGCTTTCTAGTGATTTTGGTCCATCTTCCTCATCTGTTTTAACAACAGGGGACACCAACTGTGGGTACACCATCCAAGGTGCGTGCAGCTTCTTGATGACATAAACAGTAAATGGATCTATTAGGAGAATGGTTACATTTTTGCCATTCAATAGAAAACTGCATGCATATAAAACTTCTGAATGCTTTTTTAAAGATGTCAAAAAAGTGTGTCCCATTGTTATTCTTACCGGGCACCATTGCACGTCCTTGCAGCAGCGTCTCATTCCTTCGTACTGCAGGGTCACAGCTTCCGATTTGATATTGTGGCACAGTTGGACTAGAAAATACCTTTGAACCAGCAGAACTAAAACTCTTGCTGTACAGTCCAAGCTTTCTTTGTACGCTGTACTTAAGTGGGTATAATGTTGTATGAGCAGAACAAATCAAGTTGGTTGTAGTTCCATTTATCCGTAAGCAGATCGGACTAACTGAACTGAAAAGGCGCATGAAATAAAGGTTCCTGCAGCTTAGCTGATGCATCCTTGTGCATCTCTCAATACCGCCTAACAACACACCCTTCACACAGATTGTCATGGTGGAATCACCAGGCAAGAATGCTGCAGGAATTCAAAATAGCCCCCCAAAAAGCGAAAACTGGTGCTACAGAACGAGATGGGAAGATCGAGTTCCAGAGAAGACATGAGTACAAATACTGGAAGAGTAACATTTAGTCTTTCTGTCTTCACAACATAGTGCCCTGAAGTTATTTCCTAAAGACAAAAGCTCAGAGCCACAAGGATAATAGAAATAAGATGTCATTGGTTTTAAGGTAAGATTATATATTGAAGAACATGACAGAAAAGACGGTGACCTCTTCTCTTAGCTTGACTGCTAACTTTCATAAGTTTTCCTTGGGTTATGCTGCTACGTTTGTTATGCTAGGTATGCGGGGACACGTTGCGCTCATAAAGGCGATACTTCAAATGTGATCGATGACAGTTGACAAAAATACTGGGAACAGATGTCAGTTACCCACTGAGGCCTTCAATGAAATACATAAATAAATCAAGATCCGTTTCAGTCTAAAAACCGGTGACTGTATTCACTCGTGTTAGCAAGAGACTAGGAAGAGACTGCTGCGGTTACCCACAATGCACCGCAGTAGCAAGGACCGACCTCCAAAGATCGTCAAAAGCAAAGTAAATCACTCTGAATGCTAATGTTTTTCTCTGTCGTTATTATTTTGCTCGAATAACAGCCGAAGTGATGTTTTTATCTTGAAGGACAGGTAACCCCGAAATAAATATTGTATTTATTTATTTTGATTGCAACTCAACTAACGCACTTTTATTATATTAAATGCCCCATTTATTTTCAACGTAAACGCCCGGTGCTTGCCTTAGAATAGATTATAGTCTTTTAAACGTTTCTGCTTGCTCAAAAAATTCTGTCGTGTCTAATCACGGTTATTATTTGAGTATATATATTTTGTAATAGACCCAGTACCACAAGGACAAAGAAAAACCGAATGTTATTTGTAGCTGTGAACTTCCGGACAACCAGCATCTCACCGCTGGATGCGGATAACCGGAAGGATGCTGTGACGCGCGAGGGACTGGGGTTGATGCGGCAACCAGTTCCGCCCGCAGCGCTCTTGACATAAACATTCTTTAATCAGAGATATTATTTTATTCGCTATCATGTTTCCGTCCTGTTATTCCAAACCCGCCGACGGCAGCAATAAAAGGATCTCGGTCGCAAAGATGCTGCTGGGGGTGTTTGTGGTTTACATGCTCCATTCAGTGTGGATGCTGCACGGCTTCTTCAGCACGAAGAGCTGTGATAAAGGCCGAGGAGAACAGTGCATCACTTCCTACCTGGGCGCAAAACCCAGAATACAGGTTGGTTAAAACCTGCTTTATTTTTGATCTTTGGCATCTAGACTGAATTGCTGTAAATTCACGTAATTACAGACGAGAGACTTCAAAGTGTTAATATAGGCTGCACATTAATTGTTTTGATCTTTTTGTGTCTACAATAATCCAGACATACACTATGTTTGCTTTCTATTAAATCCAAACAGATCTATATTTGGCAGCAATGATTAAACACAGTCACAGATGCAATTGGAATGTTGGAATGTCTTCTAAAATAAAAATAAATCTAAGTGTTTTCTTTGCAATGGTTAAGGATCAGATAGTTTTGGAGTTTTCTTTTCTTCCTCAACTGACCATCAACTGACCATCTTTTTATCCAGCTAAGTGTTTTTACCTGCTTGGTGCCGGACAACAGTCACATGGACCTTATTGTTAGAGAAGATCCATTTAACCCTCATGCCACCTTTGAGAGGTGGGTTTAACACGGAGCTGCTCATTTTAGGTCAAAGAAAACCTCCTTGTTCCTCACTGTAGACCCTCCCCTCCTGTAGGCACCTGAACATCTCATTGCCGCAGGAGACGAGGAACAACGGCACCCTTTACGCAGTGGTTTATGTCCACAAAGCTGGCGTCTCACCTCTGGAGGACAGCAGAGAGGTCCACTATGCAGCTCCGCTCACCACTTCCATTGTCCCCATGCAGGATGAGGAGCAGAAAGACACGCAGAAGGTTAAATACAGTGCATATCTGCAATTTTTCCCCTTCTTCTTTACCACCTTTATTGTAGATTCTAGATGATAAACTTGCAGCTTGCCGTTCCCCCAGAAGCTACTTCCTGTTTCTCATTGGAGACCTCACCTGTCAATCACCATAATGTCAGAGGACTTCACCTTCAACAAGCTGGGGCTCCCTAGTGATGTAAGGCGGTACATTAAGGTGTAAGTCTCTTTTTAGGTGGAGATGAAAACACTTCAAACATGATTTAAAAACAAAACAGAAACATTTAATCTGGAAAAACACCTCCTCCTTTAGTTCCCAGGACAGCAGACAGATGATCTACCTCCCTCTGCTGCTGGTCAATGAGCTCAACGTCAGGGTCAGAGACCTCATGGTGGGTTGTTATTCCACTCATTTTAAATATTCTCTGTCGGTTTTTCAGTGAAGTGAGCTCATGTTGTATCACTTACACATTCGAAGGAGATCAACAGCAGCACAGCTGAGCTGCCCTTGACCGTGTCCTACGAGGGAATCTCTTTAAGGACCTTCAGGTTCTGGGTGCATCTGCATGATGTGGTGTACTCCCTGCGACAGTTTGGTGAGATCTTTGTGATTCTCTTGGCATCTGAGGTCATTCTTCATGATTTGATAGGAAGGGGATGTTTTCCTTGCACAATTTTTTTTTAAAAGTCTTTAAATCAACGGAATCATTTGTATTTATCAAGGTTTCACAGATGAATTCATAGACGAGATCAAAGAAACCTTGTCCAGTTCCAACCTCTACGTGTTAGGAATGGCTGCACTCGTCACAACTGTGCAAGTAAGATCAGGCCTTGTAAAATTAGATATCAAGCTGCACGAGTGTCCGTGCACATTCGATATAAAGTAACGTGTTTTTCTTCAGCTTGCCTGTGAGTTATTGGCCCTTAAAAATGACATCATTGCATGGAGAAAGAAGAAGAGCATGGTGGGAAACTCCAGGACATCTGGTGAAAATATAAATACATTAACATGTAGTAAATAAAGTGTTCCAGAATTTTTCTAACTATTCTGTCTCTGTTTTGTAGTTCTGTGGCGTTGTCTCTGTTCTTTGCTGATTTTTCTCCACCTGCTTGAAGAGACCAGTCTGCTGGTGCTTCTTCCTGTTGGACTGGGAGCCTGCGTGGAGGTATTTCAAATATTTTAGTCTCCTTCAAAAGAATCAGATAGAGGCAGACTAAATTGCTCTTATCTGTAGGTGTGGAAAGTATTTAAGTTGTTTTGCATCGAGCTGCAGCGGAACGCCTCTAGACTCCACGTGAGTATGGCCTTATTTAACCATCCACAGGCAGAGAGTTACTGGGATTGTGTGGAGAAAAAACATGATCTGAAACAGGAAATCATCATATTCTCCACTGTCTGACTTTGTAGGCAATTAAAATGGATGAAGAAGAAAGAAAAACGATGGAATATGATGCACAGGTATCACTGTTTGAGCCTTATTAGATGTTGTTTTTAGAATTATAGCTGAGCTTGTATAACAAGATATCATAAATAAGCAAACTGACAACACAGTTACTATGAAATTATGCATAAAGTCATGATATAATAAATTAGAAGACTTTGAAGAGCATGTATGTCATATTTTATGTTTGCTGCTCTAAACTATGTGTGTCCTTCGGGAAAATCCAAATTTACGCCTCCGTTTATAAACCACCCTCTGAGATATTGTGTGTTCTTCTCTATCCAGGCATCCAGATATTTGTCCTACTTAGTTTATCCTCTGTGCATCAGTGGTGCCATTTTCTCAATGTTCTATTTGAGGCAACAAAGGTGAGAGAATCTGTTGACGCTTGCAGATCTGAGACCTCTCAAGGTTTGATGCCATTGATTATGTCTGTCCAGGCGGAAACTGACCACTGTAAAGCAGCCAAATGTTTTTTTTCCCTTCACAGTTATTACTACTGGTTGATCAACAGCCTTGTGACTGGTGAGTTCACGTGCATGCGCACTTCTCAAACATCTTCACTGTGTTTGTGATATGCGTCCTGACTGACCTCTACTTTGACCTCTGGCCTCCTCTCAGGAGTTTATGCTCTTGGCTTCCTGTCAATGGCGCCTCAGCTCTTTCTCAATTACAAGGTCGGTTCTGCGTCACGTGTGAATATTTCAGACACTGTAAATCAGCCTATGAATGAACGTGTGACGCTTCTCTGTGATCCTCCAACCTGTATGGATCAGCTGAAGTCGGTGAGCCACCTGTCGAGGGCGGTGTTGGTGTACCGGGTGAGTGTAAACACATTCCTGCATGTTGTCTTAAAAGAAGGCTGAATTAGGGCTGCTCCAAATATTTGTTTTTGCCTTCCTGCTTTTCACCTCTTCTCCAACTTCCCACCAGGGGGCGAACACGCTGATCACAGATGTGTGCTCCTGCGCCTCCTTTTTCTCCCCTTCCCTTTCCATCTCCTCGCCTCATCACCTCTCCTGCTTCAGAGACGAGCTCCTCCTCTTCTTGTACCTCTACCAGCGACGGTGGGACACCACACACACATTAATGACCACAAACTCGCTCGCTCGCTCACTCATAAACTCTCTCACCCTCGCCTGCTGCTTCCTCTCATCACCAGGTGTTACTCCCCCAAGAACAGACGAAGAGAGTCTGGGTCACAAGGCAAGAAAGTCAAGACTCACTGAATGGAAGAAAAAAAAGAAATCTCTGAACAATGAACACCCAGAAGCTCTCTTTGAAACACACGTCCATCCTGAAGTGTCGGATTGGTTGGATCAGACAAGACGTCATCAGCACTGTTTCTGTCTTCGCCACAGTCAAAAGCAGCATCTTTCTATTTTAATGTATGATGTGATCAAGTCAACTCTGTTCATGCACAAATCCTCCCTGTCAGGTTAGGTTACGTTGTATGTTGTGTGCAGCTGTGATGAAAAGAAAATGAATGAAAAGTAAATTAAAAAAACAACAGAGAAATCGAAAAGATGTGGAAGGTTATGCTGCAAATGCAGGTGCATGGCAGTGTGTGTGTGTGTGTGTGTTTGTGTGTGTGTGCGCGCGCTAGGGGAAAATGTATTGTGCAGCTTCATAAGCTTCTAAAATTTTGTCCAATATTTGGTGGAATCAATTCTTAAAATTAAAACACAAGTACCACTGTGACATTTGTAGCAGACTCTGGTTTTTGGTGTTAAACCTCCAACACACAAAATGTTCACCTTTAACCACATCGTTTTAGAGCTTCAATGTTTTTCACACCTCTGATTCCTAAAATGGAGCGAAGTTTGATACAGATCAAATAAGTATCGCCTCTGTGAGCCCGTAACAACACCTGCCATCAACAAAACCGACAACACACCGGTTGCCATAGCAACTGCACAGCTAGCTGTGCATGTTTGTGTGTGTGTTTGGGAATGCTTTTCATGTCTTTACATGGGTTCAGCTCCAGGTTTTATAATTAGGCATCAATCATTGATAATATTATATCAATAATAGATAATAGTTATATGAATGTTCTATAAAAGAGTGTGCTGTGTTGCTGTAGGTGTGTGATGGGTGTGTACTGACACATTCCTGTGTTGACACCGGACAAATATAATGATGTCATAGGTGAAGCCTGGAAATGGCGCCCGAAATATCTGCAACACAAAAATGAAATGCAGATCATTTTTCCTTTTCATCCAGTTTTGCAATAAAGATTTTTTGAAGACATTGATTAAATGATTAAAAACTTACAGAAAGCACACACACACACACACACACACACACACACACACACACACACACACACACACACACACACACACACACGCACACAATTTTCACTCTTGATTTGGAAACTGAGAATTTTAGTGAGTCTTTCCTGTAGATTTCTTCAAGTCTCCTGATTTCCTGGACCATCCAGGTGTGTAATACAACAATAAAAATAATGTTTTTGTATTTAATTACTCGCATTACCGTGGGTTTATATTCCCGGCTGTTTCATGGGTAGCGACAGCAGGTCTGTGGCAGATGATAAACAGTATCATTGAAACCAGAACCAAGAATGTCACACATGCACACAAGAAGGATGCTTTCTGTGCTGTGCAGTGGGTGGATGATGTGGGTGGGACTGCTGTGATCAGGTGCATCTGTGAGGCATATAGTCCAAAAGACACACACACACAAACATGTACACACATGCACGTGAACTCCCAGGAGAGACAGCCACAGCAGGTTCAGGTCAACTCACAGATAAAGGATATGCTGCTCAGCCTGCTGCTCCTCTTCGTCCTCGCCTCTCCAGGTATGTCCAGCCGAAGTGTCGGGGGCTTTAATCCAGCCTTCAATCTCATTTGCAAATTATTATGTGTGTATCAGAGTTGTGGTCAATATTAACGCTCCTTTTAATGACTACATACCAGTATCTGACTTATAAAACAATCCCTATTTATCCACTTGTTCACTTATGAACAAATCTACCCTCCTACAAAGGTTATGGAAGGTGATGGTTCCTTCAAGGGATTCTGGTCGGCAGCGTAGAATTAATCTGCTTTTACAGTAATGCTTTATGTAAAACAGAAGAGCAATAAATCTGAAGTGGGAGGATGACTATTATTACAAAAGGCTTATAATAATCAAAGCAGCAAGCCTGACGAGTTTTGACAATGGCTCCTCTGGGAGCAGCTGACCTGTTGTTTAAGGTTTCGATGCATCTTTAGAGTTTGTAGTAAACACAGCAGACCTGTAATTGGCCTCCTCCTATAGAGAGTGAACAAGCGTTGAGTAAAGCTAAATAAATTCTAATTAGGGCTGGCAGCAGACAGCCAGGAGCCCGTCTTTATTTAGAGGATTATCCTGTTAGAAAGATAAAAAAACATATTGGTTCATTTATGAGAGTTGCATCATGGACAGAAGCTAAAACAAGTCAATGAACAATCATCTCCAAGTCACGAGTCCAAGTCTGTGTCTGATCATTTCTCTTTTCTGTCCTTTTATCTTTTTTTTAATTTATTTATGGGCTTCTGAAGCGCTGTCACTGAAATGCTATGTGTGCAGCTCATCCACCACCAATGAAGAATGCAACAACAACACTCAGGAATGTCAAGCACCTGTTGACATGTGCATGACCGTCGTCGACACTCTAGGTGACTCCAGCGACTCAAGAATGCACGGATGATTTAAGTGGTCCAAACGGTAATGAAACCCTAAATCCCAAATTTCCTGGTGGTTTTTTTTTTTTGCTTGTGTCCAGGCTCTGCCAAGTCCATAGTGAAGCAATGCGCCAGCCAAGACACCTGCAACAGCGCCTCCTCGTCCGTGGACGCCAACGGAGACGGCAACACCATCAACTGCTGCAACACTCACGATCTGTGCAATTTCAGCGGAGCAAAGTCCGTTCACGTGCGCACGTCCGTGCTGCTGTCGGCCGCGGGGGCGTTACTCCTGCTGTCGCACTGAAGGTGGTCGCCGTCGACACGTTGTCGGGATGTGTGACTAATTTATGAAATAAGGTTTTGAACATGTGTTTGTTTATCTATACATGCAGGAATGGCCTATAAAATCCTACCTACTTATAAGAGGTTGGCACATTAAAACCAGGAAAACCCATTTTCCATTTTGACATTTATTTCCTTTTGTTTCTATTTGACAAGATGGCCAATTTCGCCAAGAAGACAAAATAAAAACCAGTGTTTACTAGTACGAGATCTGTACATTCACCAGTGATACACACCAGTATAGCTTACAATATACCAACATGAGCAGATTTACACTACAACAAAGAAATAAAATAGTTGTTTTGCTTTCCCCCCCAAATTCCCAGTAAACCCAGTGGTTTGATAGTGTAACTGCTGGCTAAACATGGAAAACAAATCTGGAGGGTAAAATTTTTTTGGTGCTGTGCAAATAGGCTTGTTTCCATCCCAGTATATGATTTGATACCAGTACAGTCACCAGTAGGTTTCAGATAACTGAGTGTCAGTATATATTAAAAAAAAAATGTGTGAGACAAATATTCCCATCATGGGACACTTGACAGGAAGTGGAGCTCATTTCATGGTGACACCAGCGAGTGAGGGGACAGTTTAAAATGTGACACTGCTCCTATATCAGAAATGTGTGACAGTAATGGAGAAAGCAGATGCTGTTCTCACAAAATGGGCTAAATCAAGTTCAGTGATCACACTGAAACAAAATGTGAACCCTTCATCTACGATAAAAAATAGTATCCAGTCACCCAGACTGAATCTTCAGGAACATTGTTTTCATTTTTACATCACAGTCAATGCTGGGATTGAATCTCAGTGTAGAGGAAGAAGACTGTGAGCGCTGAGAAACGGCGTGTCAAGAACATGGAGCCAGCCAATAAAAAGGACAACAGAGGGAAAGTCTGGAGTTTCCTCTTTGCTGAGTCAGATTCTTCACATTTGCTCAGAGAAGAGCTGAGGAAGACTTCAGGGAGGAGTGGGACAGTGAGCCAAAAACAAGTAGAAACAAGAAAGTGTAGGATAGTGTCAGGCAGCAGATTGATGCTAGCATGTCTGAACTCTTCCGGTCTCCGTTTGCTGCTTCCTCTGAGATTTTTGAGTCTATAAATAAAGAGTTGGGGAGATGGAGGGAAGACGAGAGAAAAGGGAGGAGCCACTCCAGGAAGAGTCGCTCCAACCAGACCACCTTCCACAAGGCAGTGTAGCTGAACAGAAAACACCAGGTTTGATCTGCTCGTGTGCGGTGATGCGGAGGTATCGGAGCTGACGGGAAGGTTTCACATCGAAGGGTCATAACACGATAGACAAATGTACCAATGTGGCTCCGCGCTGATGTCCAGTTTCATGCAGTTTCAATTTGCAGATCAAAACATAGTCCAATCAAGTTGTGATGGCTTTGCTCAGGGGCCTCCTGAAATCTTTTTCAGGTGCAGAATCTGAGTTAGCCATCATTCCTTCACTTCCCTGGGTTTGATTCCAGTCCATGGAGAGTGAAGCTGCCAGATCCCTGATTCAGGTAGCATTTTTGTTTCTGTTCTTGTAGCAAGAAAGTCACAGTGAGGGAGAGTTAAATCCCAGAAAAACGCACAGATGTGGTTTACACAGGATTTAACGTCAAGTGATTCTTCACAGACTCTTGCCAAGGGTATCAGAGCCATTTTCTCCACTAATACAAAATCTTTCAGCTCCAACAACCCATCTTTGCTCTGGGAGTCTTTACGTTTAACAGGAACCACCAAGGCCTGAGGGTCAGCTCAGCTGAGGCAGGGCTAATGTGGGCGGGAGTGCGCCATCATCTTTAGCCGTGATTGGTCGATGACATCAAGGAGGTTCTTGGCATCGACGGCGAGAGCGTGAGCTGCGGTCAGCATCTGCTTCTTGTAGTCCTGTTGGAGACTGCGGCAAAGCAAACGCACAGATTTTTTCATCACACAGAATTTTCCCAACACATGACAAAATTAGCTACTTTATCGTGGAAAATTACACTGAAGAACTTGATAAGTTGCGAAAATAAAGACGCCATCGTATAATTCGACCCACCTGGTCATCACATATTGCTGGGCTAACTTCATTTTCCCAATCAGCTCTGCCAAATCAGAGTTTAGGAGTTTCTGTGCCATCTCGATCTGTCGAAGTAAACACAGACACGCAAACCACCACTTTAGCACAACTGTCAACGCTTAGGGTGACGTTAATCACAGAGTGAGAGTTATTACCTCTCTGTGGGTGCTAGCTGGAAGCTGTGGTAATGTTTCATCTACGGTGGCTAATAAAGTCCGAAGCGCCAGGCCGACATCCTAAAACAAACAAGAAAATGTATTTAAAATTGTATGAAATGATATTTACAAACCATTTACACACCTAAAAGATTTGAATTTCAATTCAAACATTACTTCCTGGGTAATGCCAGACAAACGTGAGGTACCTTGACCATGGGAACATATTCCTCTGGAGGAGCTGGCTGAATCTTGCTCGACATCTCGATCACGGCTTTGACCAAGCCGGTCACGTTCTCGTACACCTTGTCATTGGAGCGGTCCAGGTTGGCAGTAGGAGGCGGGCTTATCTCTTGAGGCTGAAGCTAAACAGTGAGAAACGCTGAGTAAGTGAATGAAAGAACACCCGCAGGCCTGTGCAGAGAGCACAGAGTGACAATAACGAACAAAAGACAGGACGACGATGATGACTAAGATTTCAGTATCTCAATAATCAATAATTGATCAAGACAGAATGCTTAACTGAAATCTGTGGAAAAACTTTATAAGAACAAGGGTATAGATTAAAGAGAGAGTGACAGATTGAGAGGGAGAGCGAAAGAATGTTGCAATATATAGTTAATGAGGGGTGCCTAAAAGGGGTGCGTGTAGTTCTCCGGATGGCCACTGGGAGGCAGTGACACAACCCATTAACTGAATAAAACTAAACCGAATAAACCAATAAAAATAATCATACAAGTGAAGAACCAGGTCATATTACAGCAGAGCAGGACCACAGCCTCTCATAGTATACGAATTAACATTCATAATTTGCTGATCACTTTCAGAAAAGACTAAAATTAGAGAACGTTACTCAAACCTTACAGTATACACAGAAAGACAAACAATGATTCTGCTATACGATGAAGGAAGATAAACAAGGAGAAATCAGACAGAAATCTGGAGTAAAATGATCCAGAAGGACATAAAATGATCTGCGGTTGTTTTGCTTTGTTGGCTTGAAAGAAATGATGAAAGAGAAAGAAGCAAATGAAAATAGGAGCGATCAACTAGCACACAAGACGTAAACACACACAGACGTGGTGCTGCTTACCCGCCAGGGCTAGGGGTCAACAGTAAGGCAGGGTGCAGGAGGAAGAGGAGGAGGAGGAGAGGAGGGAGGGAGGGAGGGCAGTAACCAAAGGAAAAGAAGAAAATATTAATGTTCAAAACATTGAACATGCAACCTATATTTGGCGAATGCATCCTTAGCAGGTCTTATATGTATCTGAATGCTATTTATGTCTCACTGTCTGTGATAGTGTTGTGCTTTCTTTGGTTATTAGATCACTTTTTGCTATTAACTCTGTCTGGGCTTACCTTTACTCCATCATTATAACTGTCTCCAGTATTCTGACAGGCCAGATTGCTTTGCGCGCTGGGTCGAGGGGGTTTCTTTGGAGGAGCCACATGTTCTGCAAGATACAAATGGGGGAAAAAATGAATAAAATGAAATTAAGCATACATTTACCTTAGATTCAACAGAAGCTAATGCTTAAGACAGCTGTGAAGCTGTATTAAATTCAGTCGGACATATTCACAATGACAGATTTGATGTTTGTTAAAAAAACACCTGGACACTTTAATATATTGTTCACAGAGATGGTAGGTACTGCAGTTTGCTATTGCAGAGAATAAAACATCAGCAGTTGTAGGACTGTAATTGCAGACTGTGTCTATTACCTGGTTTACCAACGGGCTGGTATATGTGCTGGTTTCCTGTCTGTACAAACAACATAAAGAGAAAAAACTGGGTTAGCACCTCAAGAGCAGTACACATAATTAGAAGCTGCCCAAGCAATATATATAAATGTATAAAAAGAGTTCTTAAGCAAAGGAAACCGCCAAGTTATTTCTAGTGTTACACGACAGCAGCTCAGTTTTCTTCACAAGGTTTGCAGTCATTTCCTGTCGTCAAGCTCCTTCTGCTCTCACACATCAGGTTGGAATCGGCTCTTATCTTATCACAGATGACCACTCAGTAAATTGGAAGACCTTAAGTGAGGAAACATGCTTTGATTTTTCTTTCCTCAAAATTGGGCTGAGTTTTATCATTTTCTTGAGGACTTCTTCCCTCCTTCCTGAATTAGAGCCAGGCCAGTTGCATTTTTCTGAACCCACATATAGACATACTACATACACTCCCCCATGACATACACAAGAACCGCTTGACCAGCATCATTTATGTTACCATAAATATGGATTTAAAGTGTTTTTTTGAGACATATTTATAGTTATGCACATGAAATGGTGTCAGGAGTCTCTAGAGATGGGAGGTGCGAGAGTTGAGAGTTGTGGTGTGACAACCACTGACCCCCAGAAATACTCAAATACAATGTTACACAAACACGAGCGCACGCATGAGACTTTCCCACCACAGGCTGCAGCCATGAAACTGGGAGGAGCAAGAGGAGAAAGAAATGATACAGACAGATATCTGGCAACTGCTGCAGATATATGATGGCATATTTAAAAATAAAAAAGACTACAACTACAACTCATTTTGTGAAAGAAACTGGAAATTCTTTTATTTTCCAACAGCTGAGACACAAACTGATGTTGCCTTCATGATGCATAGATGTATTTAACCTCTCTGGAGGATCTTAAAACCACTCCGCAGGTACTATAATTACAGCTGACCATGACAGACTTAAACTTTTGACTGCAGCTCCAATATTCCAGAGGAAATTCAACCTATTTTCCCAGGAATGGTGCTTTGGTGATGTATAATTACACCCAGTGATGCTGTGGGAATCCACTGACCTCCTCATAGCTGACCCCACCCCCCAACAGGTCACTTCCTGTCCTTGAATCAATCTCCTCGGCACTAATGAAAATAAACTCTCCATAGCAGCAAAGGGACAGAAATGTGGAGTCGTATCAGGACTTTATCAAGTATTCTTATCAGTTTGAAAAACAATTGAGAAAAATAACTATAAAATAATGTGGGAGTGAAACGCTAATGATTCTGGCGGTCAGCATTTGGCTCAGTCAAGAACAGCTTGGACAATCTCTCCTGGGCTTCAGTGTAAAAGCAAACAAAGCAACTTACTGGGGGTTGTAGTACTCCGTCTTCTCTGTCCAGACTCCCTCTAGAACCTCGAGATTCTGGTTTCTAAACACAATTTGAAAATATTATATCATACATCACCAATTAAATACCCAATTTGCTGTTAAAATGGTGCAAAGGTTAAAAAAAAGCCTCAGGTCATTTAGTAAAGAATGACCACTGGATCAGAGTCCAGTACTACCAGTCACAGATTAATTAATGAAGATAGTAATCGAAAATCCCCACAATCACTTCAAAACTCTTCAAAAGACAGACTATTTCCTTTCACGCATCCTTTCCTACCAGTTTCCCGAGGCAGGACTTGAAAACCATCATTGTGTGGAGCTCATCAGTTGTCTGAGGAATCCCTGTGATGCCTCTGATTCTGCTCTCCTGTTCTGTCTGCTTGTATGACTCTCTGTCTATTCTCTCCTTGCCTGTGCCAGATGTTTAACAAAGCCAAGAATTCAGATGCAACGCTTGCTTCCTCCCTCCTGCCCCCTTATATTTCCCTCATTCATGGAGACGGGGCAGGATAAGAGGAGGTGGAAGAGGGAGGGAGCAGTTTTCAACAAACCCAGAGTGAGGAGAACATGGACTTTCTTTACCAAAACCTTTCTCCTTTTTCATTCCTGCTCTCTTTACCCCTCCCTGACGTGAGACTATTATAAAATCCAGCCAGGCAGCAAGCACGCAAACACACCACACGCACGCACACAGTAGTCCCGTGCGCTGTCAGTGGTTGTGGCTCGGAGTGTTGACTCTGTTGTCAGAGTTTCGCAGCCCATCATTAGTCTGGAATTCACACAGGCCACACCTGCCTACAAACTCAAAAACGCGCATCTATATGTGCACATGTGTATATGGACACCAATCAGGACAAAGGCACAGACAAAGTAAAATGTAAGAGTAAGAACCAAAAACAACTCTTACAAACAGCGTTGACATAAGGATCCATCCATCTTTCAGGCAAAAGGGTCCCTGAAAACTGCATTCCTCTCAGAAGTGGGGACATAATATAAAAAATAAACAATTTCCCCCCACGTGTTCAGGTTTTCAGTCTCTTACACTCCAAATCTCTAATGTTTAAATACATTTTAACCAGCTAAGCCTGGTTAGTTGCTGATATTAATCAATTGTGATGGATTGTCAATAAAAACAATACCCAGCATACATCACGACATACTAATACACACCAAAAAAGCAACCATGACACACCATGCACCAAAGTACACACAAAGTTTCCTTTGTTGCAAATCTACTTTATAGAAATACAGTAAATACAAACACAATGGACACAATGGCAAACAGATCTCACTTAATTTGACTGCTTTGATGTTAGTATTGTTCCTGACTGTAATTTTTTTTTTTTTTTCCAATGTGTGTGTTACCAGCAGCCTTTCTTCCTGTTCCAACCACCTCTGGTCCTCCTCCATCTGCTGCTGTTGCATCATCAGCTGTTCTTCCATGAACAGGCACTGCTGACCTACACACTGCTGCATGTCTACTGCCCTGTCCTACACACAGATACACACAAACATGCAACAAAAGACAGGAACAGTAACACACATGCACACATAAATAAAAAGAAACAAATGAGAGACTGAACTGAAAGGATGGACACAAACATACACACACTAAAATAATGGCTCTTGATGTGCACCATTTAAATATTTTGAAGATAAAATTGTGGGCGGGTCCTTTTTACCCCTTTTTCTCAGACAGTCTTCACACCACTCAAACCCAATGATGTCATAGAGGGTAATATATGTAAAAAAAAAAAAAAAAGAAAAAAAGCCTCCTACCTCTATTCCTGGGCCCCACAGTGCCATTTCATGAGGAAGGTGCTGTGCATGCGAGTGTGCATGGACATGGTGGCGGGGGTGTGTGTGAGCATGGTGTGTGTCCACCATCGTTGGCTGTGGAGGGTACAGGGCGCTGGGCACTGAGGGGAGAGTGTGAGGCCCGGGGTATCCTGCCATCTGAGCCAAAAGAGCAGAAGAGAGGAACACACACTTATCAGTCGCTATTTCATGACTGACTGCTTCATGCTTGTATGTCTGACAGAAATTTTTCTCTATACCTGATAGTGTCCAGGATGTTGGGAGCTGGGGTAAAAACCTTCACTGGAACGAGGACTTGGATACCCTGGCCTACTGGGCTAAAGAGTGAAGGAAGGGGAAAGAGAGAAAGAGAGAAAGAGAGAGAGTAAGACAGACAGAGAGAAAAACAATTATCACACTTATAAGTCTTTGTCCTCATACTGAAGAACAAGATATGGGTCATTCACACATTCAGCACACAAACCTCCAGATGCTGTTTGTGTGGCCAGGTTAGCTGTCAATCAAAACAAGGAACACCCACTGGGCTGCAAGTCCACCAAACCGTTAGTTGAACGTTTGCATTAATACTCGTGAGATATTATGATGTCATTCTGTTAATGTTAAAGTCATGAGCTGTCATGGGTTGCAGTTGGGTGCAGGTGTGTTATGGTTGCTTGTGTTCAACAAAGACATTTCTTTTACGCTTTTATGAAAATTAGGGGGGAAATATTTTCCGACCAGTATAAAAATCAATACAAAATATGAATCATCCACACACTGAAGCAACAGTAGCTTAAAGAAGTCTTTGGTGAAGCCATAGTTTTGTTTCTTTTCTTGATTTCAGGTGATTTGTTGGGATGAAACTACTGAAAGATGAACGTTTTCCCCTCTTTGGCAGAGTTTTTTCCTTCATGATGAAATCTTCTGACACAGAGTTCATTTTTAGCATTACAGAGTTGTAACCTCTACCTTCCACAGCCTCTCACAGTAGCTTTCTCTGGACCACATCTTCGGTGGCAATGCAGACACAAAGACACACAAGGTGGGAAAAATAAAGAAAAGAAGAGCAGTAGGGAGACAGAGAAAGAAAAAGTAAAGCAAACAAACAAAACCCAGCAGACACGACAAAATACTGGCACAAAGTGAAGCTAAAGGTCTGAGATTCAAATAAATAAATAATATCATGGACACACACGCAGGGTCAAGTGATTAAGGTCCACTAATGTCAGCTAAAGTTAAGTCTTCAAAAGCTAGGTGTTCATAAACACACTCAAAGCATAAATTCCAATACAATGACAACAGACTAGTTCAGGAATTTGTTTTTGGTGTTAAAACCTTGTTAGATTACATGCAGTGATGAAGGTCAGTGATCCGACCTCGTGCTCAGCTGTGTCAGACCTCTGCCTGCTTGTATTTGTCTATCTAACTGGAAGACTGCAGATATAGATATAACAAATATAAACTCAGTGAAAACCCCAAGAGAATAAACTCTGAAAATGTTAAAATAAAATGGGTGAAAAGTGCTCATCACTGCCTTTGAAATTGATGAAAATCAATGTAAAGGTATTTGCACAATTTGTACAATGTGGGCTGATTTTTCAGATTTAATTAGCAGAATTGTATTGGAATGATATAAGGTTTAAGAGGACTGATCATTTTTAGGTCACTACTGAGTAATCATGAAGATGACGGTATAAAAATACTGTCTTTTCCCACAAAGTCTACTGTACTTTCCACATTATTGGCTGGTATAACTATTGCCAGGAAAAGCAAGGCTATATGTTACCAACAATTCAGGAACATCGAACAGGACTATTTCAGACCGTAATCCGGTTATATAAACATGAATTCCTTCGAGATAGTCGCCTATCAAAATCAAGCCCCACGTGTTCCAGAAGACAGCAGCACCCAACAGAGAGATCAAGGTGACCCAGCGGCTGTCCTGCATAAACAAGCTTATGTGCAGACACATATTTTAGTTTAGCTCACCCTTCACATATTAATAGCCACCATCCTTCACTTGGCATATTCTCAAATGCTTCATAGAATGTAGACAAACAGCACCATGTTTAATTTGTTATGAAGCAAAGACACTGTTAAGTCCTTCTACTAGAAATAAAGCAATTGAAAGCTTGTGGCTGTTTGTTTTGGGGTTTTTAGTACATTAAGTGTACTGTCAGATGGTTAGTGGAATGGAGGTTTATGACAGGCATGCCAAGAGGACCATAAATAGGATGCAATAATCCGAGGTCAAATCAACACAATGCCTGATCTGCGGTCGGTCATGACAGAGGACGGCAGGTCCAACACAAATAAAACAGGCCACCAACCAAACCATAAATGGGCTCATTCACTCTGCGTTGACTGGCGATTACAACCGCGGTACTAAAAACACTAGTTAAAATGGATTTAAAGACTGGATTAGTATTATACACGATTGAAAACATGATCACAAAATGTTGCAACATTATATCATCTTTGAAAGAGCAAATTCCCAAATTAATTTTGCAGCAGACAATTGTCCCCCCCCCCCCCCGTAATAGCCTTGTGATTTGTTGCATCTCTATTGTGGAATGATGATGGAATATCATTAAGTTTAAAAATGAGATTTTATTCAATTATATTCAGCGTAAAATTGATATCAATGTTACAACTTTTTGATTTAAAAAAAGGTTTTAAATTTAAAGCACCTGCCTTTAAAGATTTAGTCATGGGTCCTTCAAAGCAGGGAAGATGATGTGGGTGGGGGGTTATGGTGAGGCTTTGCAATGAACTGTGTGCACTGTTGGTGTAAGACAGAGTACAGGTAGAGGGGGCTGCTAATAATCTCTCTGGGGGTGGTAGACAGGAAGCTGAGGAGGGACCAAGCCTGTCACAAGACAGCATGGCAGGACGCCTGTTCTGCGGGTCAGAGTCAGACTGTAATGGGGTAGTGGGATTAGTCTGAAAGCCAGTGTGACATCTGGGCAACAGCAGCGTTTGAACACCAGAATTTGACTTGTGCTGGACATCTTGGAAGGTTTGAGGACAACCATTTGACATGCTCCAGTGCAGAGAGTTAGGGTTAGGACTAGGCTGGGAATAGAGCGTGAAGCGACAAGAACGGGAGCGAGAGCTGTTTGACTTTGGATGGGATGGACACGGGGGGTGGTTGTTAGTGAGGGCATTTGTCTTGTTAAAGCAGCTGCTATTGGACTGGCTGTCTGAACTGGCGTAAAGTGGAGAAGAGAGGCTAGCAGGGAGCACTTTAGTCAGGCTGGGGTGAGCTTTAGATTCAAACTTCAAACTGGTGTTGTACTGGGAGGAAGAGTGGCTGTTGTTAGATGTGGTTTCAAAGGGAGGTGACCGAGGCTTAAGATCAGGGCAAGAAAAAGACTGATGAGGGAGCGATGATAAGCACAGTGAAGGAGAGGGCTTGTGAGAGAAGGTACAGTCAGATGAAGAATGAGAGTTTCCAAGGCATAGAGAAAACTGTGAAGTAAACTGCTGGTTTGGATGGCAGAGGTGGTGAGGAGAAGGAGCAAACAGACAATCCAGACTGGGCTGCAAGGAGGGACGGCGGCAGGGCTGCAAACAGAAGAACAAAGAGGTAGTAGGAGGAGGGAGAAATGGAAATAAAGAAGGTAGCATGAAGGACAAACACACAGTTGACAAGTGAGTGAGACGGGGATGGTATAAAGCAGATTGGAGTCGACAGGGCTGAAACAAAAGCCATAATGTGACTGATCAAAGTGTCTACAGATGATGAATTGGATGTCAAAATGATCAATTAGACCATGTTGATAATAAATGCTCAATGTTAATCAAATTCAACTGGATGGTTGGATCTTACTGACACACTTGGATAACAACTCTACAGCTGTATGGGGGACAGATTTATTGAACAATCTAAGATGTGGCCGCCATGCAAAGGTGGGGAGTAGATTAGAGATAAGGAATATAATCCCTTTAACCAATTTAAAGATTTTATCTGGAAAAACTATGGCTATAAAGGTCTATGAAAGCAAAATCCTGAAACGTATGGGCTACTGCTTTAAACATATGGCTTTAGTTGTAAACAAAAGAGGCAGTTAACAGATGCTAACAGCAGGGGCGTGGGGGAGTCGGTGAGGGGGAAGCAGCTGGAGCAACAGGGTTATGGGGTGGGATGGTCTTAGATGGTGATGGAGTAGGAGGAGGGTCAGAAAAGAGCTTATTATGAAAGAAATCTACCTCCTTTACACACAAAAAATGTGCTGTTATATGCTTTACAACGATGTCTTTAAGAGAAAAACTACAGATTCTAATGATCCAGGGCCTGTTTGACATTAGGGGAGAAACACCTGAGTGGAAGCACAGAGACCTGGATTTAATGAATACCGGTATTAGAAAAGTATCATACGTACTCCTAAACCACATTAGAAAAGTTTTAAAACGGCAGCTTCAAGTACAGTGGAAAGTGCATGTGGGGCTCTGAGGAGTTTCCTGATCAAAATGATGTTCAGTTTCTTCTGTCGGATGTGTCACCCTTGTTCATGAGAGAAATGAGACTTTGGATGGAACACATGATGAAGTAGCCATGCAGTTTCTATTATACATTGCATCCATGTCAGGTACAGCAGAGAAGGCTTACATTAAAATGAGTGAAATAAAGTCACACATTCATTAAGTAACTGGTTATCATCACACATCATCACTCTGTATATGCAGAACCCAATAAATCTCCCCTTTGTGTCTATATTAATATTATAATGAACTAGTCTGCTCATCTATTTATTAATAAAATTAATAATAAAATTGCTCGATTTTATTCATTAATCAATCATGATTCAAAGAGTTGTATGACTGAATATTGAAAACCTATCAGAAATCCTGCAGTCCTTCTATACAGAACATAAAGGGAAGATTATCAATCTATTATGCTCTAAAAACAACAGCCAGAGACAAATACAGGTAGGGTTGAAGCCCCTTACTTTTGGGGGTGCTTCGTCAGAACCCCCGGAGTCCCACGACACAGTGACTTGTCTCCTCATTTCCATCCTGTTCCTCTCCTTCTGCTGAAGCTTCTCCTCTTCCAATATTGTGCTGAAAACACAGAAAATAGATTCAATGGCAATGCACAGTTTCAGAAATAGTGTTGAAAAATACATTTAAATGTAATGCAACACCCACGTCAGAGCAAAAATGTGAATCCCCAAGGCTGTTGCATACAAATTCTTAAAAAATAACCTTAAAAACTAAATAATATTATTTCAAGATCTATCAGGGAAAACAACAACTGTCTGTGTTTAGCCACAGTAACCACACAAATGTCTCTTACTGACCTGTTCCCTGGGAAAATGCCTGCTAAACCAAATTCCCAGAGGAAAAAGGAGCTGCTGTGGCAGAGGAGTGATGACTCCACAACTCCAACATGCCAACTCCCCACTTTGCTACACACTGTTTACGCCCTCCTTTCTTCAGTGAGGTTAAGAGCTACTGCTGTATTTATAGCAACATCATCACCCCCTCTTCAGCCATCTCCTGCTGTGTGTGTGTGTCCTGTCACACCTGTCACACTCACTGGCCTCTCTCGAGAATCAATATATGATGGAACAGTGGCCCCACGTATCCCAACCAGCAAGACCCCAAATATCTGCTCCTGATATCCTGATGTTTGTCACCTCACAGGTCGAACATTTATGTATGATGTCATAACAGGCATAATAATGCACTTGAATGGTGTCAATTTTGCCAACAGGAACACTAAAATTTTGATAATGATAATAATAAATGAAAGATGTATTTCTCTAAAACGAAGACCAACTGAGATGTTTGTGATTGTTATGCCTTATACTAAAGAAACATTGAATTAGAGGAGAAATAAGTATTAAATATGACTATAATCATTAATAACTATGTTGTTACTTATGTTGTGACATTACAGATGTGAACATTTCACAGCATGTTCACCTGTATAAGTGATTACAAATACTCCTGTAAGTGCATCGGAGTAATACTAATAAATAACATGATGAAAATGTGGATGAATCAGAAACATCAGTGGCAAACAAGCCGCGTGTATTCCCTTAATACATATGCCACCACCTGGAATAAAATAGAATATTCTAGGGATGATTGTAAACTTCTATATTTTAACAAAATATTGCTCTGAGAAAATACAAACTGTATGTTTGCATAGTTACTCAAAGAATGCTGCAAAGAATTACGTGAACCCTTCACTCATGAGAAGTAGGAAAAGACTTTACCTTATGATGGGGCTAATCCAAAAGCACCGGTACAGTAAGAATCTTCTGAAACCATAATGAAGCCATTAATACTAACAGGTGGTGGCACCTACCACAGTCATGCTAATAATGACCCATGCAAATAACCACAAAACACCACGCCAAAATAAGGACCAGCTACTCCTGGCAGGACTCCGCTGCAGCTACACACCACAGTAGGGAGTAGGCAGATATCCTTCACCCCAGGTAGACGTGCAGCCTGCAATAGGTTTACTTTTTCCATTCTGCCTAGTTTCCATCTCTCTCTCTCTCTCTCTCTGTTCTTTGGAATGCTCTATGTCTTGGCAGCTGCCCACTGTGTAAACACACACACAATCTAGGAAATATTTAGTAGTAGCTGAGAGCTGAATATTTGGCAGGAGAACCCTCTAACTGATATTATTAAATAACAGTCAGCCAGACTAAAGAAACAGCAAAGTGTGCATCCTTATACGGTGACTTTCTCCTAATAATAGCCAGAGTTCACATAACACTGTCAATATTGACTTGGTTTCCAAGACATCGGTATTTTGAGGCACACAGTTTCTCACCATTTCTTCAAACCAGCATAGCAATGCCAATTAAAACAAATGTTCTGTA
Organism: Takifugu rubripes; assembly: GCF_901000725.2. Classification (NCBI taxonomy): domain Eukaryota; kingdom Metazoa; phylum Chordata; class Actinopteri; order Tetraodontiformes; family Tetraodontidae; genus Takifugu; species Takifugu rubripes. Next base: position 11,567,637 of record NC_042291.1, on the reverse strand, counting down.
GGTTTTCAAATTAGTGCACAGCTGGTTTTCGGACCAGTAAAACAGACCTGCAAACATGTTGCACATGTGTCAGACTAATGAGCAGAGATCAGGAGGATAATGAAAAGATGGAGAGCTCAGAGAAGTAAGAGGGGAGAAAAACTGACCTTAAGAAAACTGTATGATATTTTATGAAGGAATTTAACCTTGAAATCAAACATAAAACCACAGGAATTTCGTGTGGGTTTTTTTGTGTGAAAGTAAAACTATGAATACTAAGGGGAAAGAATAACGGCCCCCTGCTGTGCCATTAAAATGTGCACTGATACACCTCTATTATTAGGCAAACATGTCCAGCTGAATATTATTATACTGACGGCATGATGTCAACAGTCCAAACAGGATGTGCAATCTCCAAAATATTTGGACATTAATGTTTTGTCTTAATGCTAGCGCACCTTGCATCGACCAGCAACATTAAGAGGTTAAATCAGAGGGTATTGTCTTCTGAAACTGAAACTTGTCATGTGCATTCATCATTGTGTCTGGACCTTGGAAGGATATCTACTTAAATAAACAGTTGTTTTAAACAACCCTGACAGATGTTATGTTTCAAATTAAATTCCTTTAACCATGTCTTTCTTCATCATTAAGGATGATGAATTACTGTTGGCTACCAACACTAAAAATTGTAATTCTTCGAACACGAAAAGGACATTTAACTGTGGTGACGTGTGTGCTTCAATTATTGAACAGGCTATCAGCGACACCTGGTGGAATATGTGAGAAAACACTCTTGGAAATTTCTTTATCTAAATGACCACTGCTAAATAAATATCGCAACAGTGCTCTTGAAAGAGTTGGATTTTAGAAATGAATCAGCACGTCAAGTTATGGAAAGATGATGATGAATTATGGGATATTGTACAATGTAATTTTTCTAAAATGTTTCGTTACATTTTTATGAGCACACAGACACAGGCAAAAGATAAATGCAAAGATATGTTTAAACCTAGCTTCCATTTACAGCTGTGGAACACCATACACATAAATAATCAATAGATATGGGGTACCTGCACTTCACATGAGGTGTCACACTGAGACCCATTTTAACTCATAGTCAGGAACGTGTCATACTCATCATCAATACCTCAGTTGTGTTTTTAGTTCGGTGAATCGGGGCCTCTTGCTGGGATCGTATGACCAACACTTTGTCATCAAGCTGTAGAGAGTAGGAGGACACTGAGGGGGCATAGCAAGACGCTCGCCATTCTCTATCCTGCCAATGACATCGTTGTTCTTTACGCCCTGGAAAGGCTTGATACCAAACATTAGGATCTCCCACATGCAGACACCTGGAGAAAAGGGCAAAAGATATGCTTTCACATGAAACTGGAACAAACAGGTACATGAGTGAAGACATGCATCTCAGTCTCACCAAACATCCAAACATCACTGGCTGTGGTAAATCGTCGAAAGTTGATGGACTCGGGAGCCATCCATTTAATTGGAAGCTTTCCCTTCGATGCTAAAACAAGATCAATCAGAAGAATTGTGTTCACGACCCTTCCCTCATGAAAAGAAAACTGAAGATAAACTGCTTAGATGGGACTGGAAGCAACCCAGAAGCATGAAGTTACGATAATTACCTTTGTAATAAGAGCTGTCTTCCATGTACCGTGACAAACCAAAGTCACCCAGTTTCACACAGTCAACTGTTGACACCAACACATTCCGTGCTGCAATGTCTCTATAGAAATACATCAAACCAGTGAGACATTGGATTTAGTGAATTTTTTCATAAACTTGGCATTTAAGGTAATAGTTAAGCTTTATTACTTAAGGAGAAAACGTGACAATAAATGTAATTATTTGCCTCTATTTTCTGTTTGTAAGACAAAATAATAATATATTTATTCCATATACAGCTCCTAAAACACAGTTTCTGAACTATCCATTTGTACCTGTGCACAAAGCGCTTGCTCTCCAAATATGCCAGTGCTGTGCTCAGTTGGTATGAATACAAGATGAGAGTGGCCAAGTCGAGACTGTACTTTCTCACTTGGAGAAATGACCGTAACTGTGGGAACAAGCAGAGGAATGAGCTGTTAGGCAGATGGGAAAACAACAATTTGGACCATGAAAATCAGAGGAGGAAGAAAAAAGCCAGAGGAAATATGGGCATACAAGTGAAATTGGCAAACTGACAAAGAAAAATGTCTAACAGTGATAGTAATGTCACACAATGAATGTATTAGCAGAGAAATGTGCCGTAACAGCTACTAATTTCAGCAGGCAGCTACATTGTGACCCACATAAGACAGTAGTGAGTTTAATGTGCTACGCTCATGACGTCACTCAACAGAAACAGCTGAATATTTTCCTCAGACTTAATCAAATCATGTTCTATAAAATATCTAAACTATAATGCATCATTTTTAAACAATTAAAGAAAATGAAAGAGGTTCTGTAGACAAATACAATGTACGGAAGCAGTGGTTACTGTCCTGTAATGCTCATCTCACCTCTCCGAGTGTGCAGAGCTCCATGATGATCCAGACTGGATTCTCTGTGATGACTCCCATTAGCTTCACAATGTGGGGATGATCAAACTGACGCATGGTCACTGCAAGGAAAGGAATCACGGAGGTCAGAGGTCAACAGTGTGAACAAAAGTCAATGCCGAGACTTTAAAAACTTACATGCTTCTTGTAGAAACTTTTCCCTTACGCTGTCCGACGTTGAGTTTTTACACGTCTTCACAGCAACAGACAAGGCTGGATTCTCCTACCATAAAATAAAATGAAAAACAGTCACAGTGTAATGAATTAGTGACCTTGCACACAGATAAACCATCATTGGGACTGTGTTTAAGTATTACTGATGGCAAACCCTGTATATGGTCTGCAGTAATTTCTGTGTGTGGACCTACGGTACTTTACATACCGGGCTGATGTAGAGTCCTTGGTGGACATCTCCAAACTGGCCCTCGCCTATGCAGCGTCCCAACTCAATACAATCCCGCTGAATCTCATAATCCCGTGCTAGAAATAAACAGAGACATGGACACAGGCAGACAGACACAGGAACAAACAGAAGACACATCTGGATTAAACAAACACATATTTCTTTATTGTCAGGATTGCATTTACTAAACTTGTCAGAGTGCATTACAGCACACAGGGATCAAATCTGACTCTAATCTGAGTGAATAATCAACAGTTAAAACTGATAATGAAGAAATTACACAGCAGTGTGACATAGGTCCTATTTAAAATAGATCCAGTAATGGAAACCAGACAATATATTTAATCTTCCATTTCTAAAATCTTGATTAACAGAACCTACATACCACCTACCTGCTCTGACAAGCTTAGTTTTGATAGGAATTAGTGTCGCTTGACGTCAACAACATGCAACAACAGCATTGGCAGACCAAAGCCAAACAGGCCAAATGACACAGAGGAACAGGATCCAGAAAGATTAAATGCATGAAATTTGTACATTAAATCATATTTAATATGTATATACAGTAGTCAATAGGACTATGGCGTAAATCTAAAGGCCAATCTAGAATGTTATCATTTTCTTTCGTCTGTGCAATGTTGACTGTTGAGGCTTATGGTTTGCTTTCCCGACAGGCATGATACTGCCATGTAACCAGCATATCAATACAGTTCACAATGGCACATCTAAAGTTCTGAGTCAGCGTTGTATTTAGAAAAACAACAAGAGTTATGAAAAGTCAAAATCTGTGTACGTCTGTCATATAAACCTCTTCCCTCCTGCAGGCCTACAGTCACGGGTTCCTGACCTTTGTAAATGTAGAACTCTAGACATTAGAGCAAACACTGTGCTTTAAACTTTTAAAGTACAAAAATGGATCTCTGGAAGCTTCAACTCCCAAAATGACAGCACATCACACGTCAACACAGGGGGATCAAACCAATGGGAAACAGATGCCAATTTTTGGTTTTCATTTAACTGTTGCAAGCAAACATAAAAGAAGGGTCACAGCAACCACCAAAGTAAAGTGCCATCACAATACATTCAGAATCATGGTACATTCCAATTATTACCTTGATCTAGTCCATAGTATTCTGGGAAAACGAGTTAGTGATAGGAGACAGAAATAACTAGCTGTGAGTACAGAGAATCTTCAGTTATAATGCCATTAAATCACCACAATTGCAATTTGGAAGAAAGCAGATTGTGTCAACGTTTACCCATCCCTCCTTTTGCAGTTGTGTATTAAAAAGCAAAAATTAAAAATATAAATGCTAATAATGTTTTGAGGCAAGCTCATTAGTGACTTTATCAGTAACTTTGAACATTATCAAGACGCCTGGCCTTTATTTCCCATTAATACATCATCCATTCCCGTCACCTTCAACTGTTGCCTCCGAGCAGGATGATTCTTTTATTTTAATGTGAATATAGCAGTTCTCAAGGAGACAGATATTTTTTTTATCAGCAACAACAGCAGCACCAGAGTGTCATTTCAGGTTTTATAGTATCTTGTAAGTTCTTCACAGAAAAGGGAAGTTGTTCGTTAAATCTTATGACAGGTCACTCCACAGATTAGTGTGGTTTCCCCTTTTATTTAAAGACTAAGAAAAAAAAAAGATTGTATTCAAACACACAGAGACACACACACACAGTAAGCCGTCATTTTACTAAAAATCATACTTCAGATGTGATTTTAGCTTTTTTTAAAACTATGATTGGCGTAGATGATTACATATAAACCGTTTGATCATTTCACCATGTCAAAATCTGAATATTTCAGTATGATATTAACAAAACAAATCAACAAAAAGACACACTAGTAGCATTATTTTTTTTAAAGCGAATCTGGTTTGGGGCAGAATTAGACGCCAAATGATGAGAAGAAGATGAAGATAAGTAGATAAATACGTCAACAAAAAAAGAATAGACAAAGAAAAACACAAATGTTATGTAATATAACAGTAAATGCGCGCGAGCACACACACACACACACGAGACTAGTCACATTAGCTGCAGACATTAATTAGGATATCAATGCTTACTTGATGGCATGGTATACGTGTCCTCCTCATCTATGATTTCAGCATAGTCGTCAGTTTCTGAAGAAAAAAAAGGGGGCGATAAAAGATGATCTCTCCTGGCAATGCACAATATCTGTTGAAGATCATTTACAAATATACGTCTAAAACCTATCTACTAGTGCACGCTGAGCTCCATAATCCTAAGATTTTGCACAAACAAAACCCCACAACTATTGATTAACTACGATTCTGCACGCAACCTAAAAAGGCACCTTCTTACAAAATAAGATGTAAATACAAAATATTACAGCAAAACAGCAGTTACAGCATACCGTTCCCAAAAGTTGTGACCATAACCAATTCCAAACATGCAAAATACGTAAATGCTAATGCAGTAAAATGCTGTAGCACATGAGGAATGTAACACAGAAGTGTGTAGCAGACGAGGGGATGGACACAGATACATGAACGGAAAGGGGAGGGGTGGAAAATTGATTCTTTCCACAGAAAAACAGGTTGAGTCATGGATAAAACCCAAACAGCAACGTGCAGATTCAAAGAAACAAAAGTCACACGCAGTTTTGCTTGATAAATGTGGACACAGATTGGGATTTCTCCTGTTAAATAATAGAAAAGATTGTTATTTACCATCGCCACTAGTATGACCTGCAGCAGCCGTTTACAGGCACAGATTGGGAAAGGAAAGGAAAGACATGTTAATGTTGAGTTATGTGAAAAATAACGCTAAAGGTACTGATCTATGATGTTAGATTCCAGAAAACGCTTGTTTAATTCTGCGTGAGTGCCAGTTAGTCAGAGGTCAGTAGACAGGGAATGACAGTGACTAAGACCCTCCATTGTGACATCTGGAAAGACAAGGACTCTTCACTGCACACAGATGAAGCTTTATAAGGGGGGAATAACACATCTGTGAAGCCATATTTAGCTCTCAGCACTGAAAGTCATGAATGGTCATGACATTTAAAGCAGCAGAAAAGGAGGCTCCAACGCAGACCATCATCCGAGGAGAAAGGGAAATTTTTACCTGAGACACAAACTGCTCGACTCCTGACTCCATCCATCCGTTTCTCCATCCGCCTTTCGTGATTTGAAACTCTGAAGATGGAACATTTTTGTAAATTTTTAGCCTGAAGTTAAAGTTCAAGGTGAAAATGAATTGAGCTATAGATTATAAAAATCCTGAAATATGTTTTCATCATAGCAACAATGCTGATTAATTTTCATTTATTACTAGAGCTCCACTCGCGCTGTTTTGCAATGCTAAACTTAAGTAAATCATAGAACAACACCGGCTCAAGTGGCACCAAACCTCCTGAAAGTCTTATTTCGGCATAAAACACAAATGAAAAATAGCAGAGAGCCACAGACTTACTTTGGAATAGAGGGCAAAGCTCTGTCCCCATCTGCAGAGATACAGCAACAATAACGATGTCAGTCACGAAACTGAAACTATAGTTAACAGTGCAACTTTTGTCCTTACTCAAAAGTCTGTTTAATATACTCTTTGCAATCAATGAAAATAAATAACTCCATTACAGGTTTATAGTTATCTTCAATAAAGGAAACAAGCAGATTTTCCTGGGTCAAACTCAACCCAAGGAAAGGTTAAATATTTTCTACAAACTAACAGTGGGTTAATACATATTAATATTATTACTCTAAAAGTAGCTGTGCAGCCTACCTTTATGAACTCTGACAATGAAGGAGTGAGGAGATGAAGAGACAAGCCTACAGTAACCGTCAATCAAGTCAGCCATGTTTTCTGCTGTGGTCAGTGATGCCGTCGTGACTGTGAGGGGCTATGCACACACATACAGATTAGTACCAGAGAGAAGGACAGTGCATTGCTTCATCGCGACACAATGCGGGCTTTATTATGGGTGTCTTTGACCAACACACATATGCACACACACATCCTTCCACTGACGACTTTTCTACAGTAAGTCCAGCTTAACCACACGTCTACTAAAAAACACTAAAGAGGAGACACGTTCACATTTACCACATCCATAAGTGTCACAAAAACGTACATTTCTAACCGTGTTATAAACTGTGGATGTAAATGAACGATGGTGGTGAGGATTAAAATAGTTTGTTTATTTGTAGAATGGAAGACATCTCTTTCACAGCCAGAGAATGGTTCGAGGTGTATGGGTGTGTGCTTTTACCTCAGGAGCTCCTGCTACGTTGAGCTGTAGCATGCCTTTCCTGTCCTTCTCTTCCAAAGGAGAATACTGAATTGATTGAACCTGGTTGAAGTTAGCCAAGTGTGTTGGCTGCAGAAACAAAAACAGATAGTCAAAAATAAAAAAGTTTGCATATTATAAAAACACACATGAGCCCTGTAGGTGAGTGGAGAAGTCCTTTACTAAAAATGATTAAAAAGAAAGTAGTAAATAGAGGAAGTAGAATTTCTATGGCTGCTATCCAGGAGTGACAACACTGTTGCTGTTTATGAGCAACAGAAGCTCTGATTAATTTAATTTGCATGCAATATTAACATATTAAAATAAAAGATTGTGGGCTTGACGGGTAATTTGTCCTTGTTAAGTTTAAATGAAATAACTCAATTTACACAGTGACGTACCATATGCGCAGTCTGCAGTCTCATTTGTCACTGTGGTGAGCAACTGTGCATATAATGAAATAACATCACCTGATTACCATGCATATGGCTATTTTAAAACGCCACCTGAAAGGCACGCCAGCAGAGGGCAGTATGGCCAATTCACCTTCAGCATTGTAATTAAGAGCCAACATGATTAAGAGGAGTGTTTTATATATGAGGTTATATATGAGCATTACTCACCGTCGAACCTTTATCTGTGAGGTAGCTGATTCCTTCTTCTGGCCCAATAGCTAACTCAACCGATATTATCCAACTAGACTACAGACAGAGACAGAATGTGAAGAGAGTATATGAAAACATGCCATAACTGGTCAAATAAGCTTTTTTTTTTTTTTTTTTTTTTTTTACTAACAACAACACTGTCACTGTCATCTGAAGAGTCCAAAGCCATTATAATTTTAAATGCTCTTCAGTACAGAGAAATACATGCATTATTTACCAGAAAGCTTTTCTGTGATGACAGTATATGAATGTTATAGTAAGAATTATTATTGTAATGCAAATCAATTTATTGACTTGGCGATAATTTAAATAAATGGACAATGTAGAAGACATTTCAGTTAAAATGATTGTTAGCCTACCCCCAAAGCACATTTGAAGCACTCTTTATCGAAGCGGTAGATGGGCGAGACTATTTCAAAGAACTTGTGGATGCTCTGCTCATCATTGAGGTTAGCAAACTGCTTGAAAGTCTGCTGGATCTGCTTTCGAAGAGTCTTCGCCTGGCAGATATGAGAGGGAAAGAGAAAAAAGTTATATCATTGGAGGTTAAATCTTTGATGAGAAAGATCAGTGTCACTTGTGCTGTATGACCTTACATGGGAGATTCATTATAGTGACCATCTTGCTGATGTTTCAGGCTTACCTTGAGGGACTCCAACAGGCTTCTGGGGAAGAACCTTCTCAGACCAACATCTTTCCTGTGGATTTTGCATGAAGTGTATACATTAAGACATATTTCTTGCAGTTGTATTAGCAGCCGTAGTAGCAGTAGTAAATAACAAAATTCTTACTCTAATAATTCATAATTGGACTTTTTATCCAGGGCATTTCCTGGCATTTCTCTGAAGAACCGCCTAAACAGATGGAGGGGAGAATAATTTATATACTGTTTGAATTGTAATGCGATGCAACACAGTGTGATAAAACACAAACGTTGTGTGTGTGAGTGTGAGTGTGCGTATGCATATGTGTTTCTCTCACCTAATTTCCAAACAACCCAGTTTCAAGGCAACATCTTGATCCACCTGATCAGCTATATGTTGCATGTAGTCGCTCTTGACCTGGAAAAGAATAATAATTAGACTATAAAGTTGCTTTAAAGAAAATAAAACGTGCACAAAAACATAAAATCCCTTCTTCATGCCTCACCTGATGATAGAGGTAGTTGAGAGAGGGTTTGTCTTCAGAAAAGTGGCTGAGGTAACCTTTAGGAAGATACCGTATCCGTAACTCATACCTGAGAAAGGGAGAGAAACATTTTGGCTCAAAAAGCAATGGTATTAAAAACCAATGTTGTATAAAATCCATAATGGAATTCCTGCTGTTACAATTGACAATTAACTGCAACAAAGAAATGCCCACATGTTTATAATTTCATACTGTATTAAGTTATGACTGAGGCACAGCAGCAGAAATGGGTCGGAACAGGAGCGGTGAGCACCAAGCTGCTGTAATAATACAGGGCTGCAGTTAATTAATGTCACCAAGAAAAATGAATAAAACATCCCTCTGTATAATGAATGAACAAAATAAAAGAGAGAAGAAAGAACTCTGCACGAAGGAGAAAGAGATCAAAGCGAAACGAGGGAATGCAAGCGGGCAAGATAAAAAGGAGGGGGGGGGCACGAGACAGTGAGAGTGCAGCCGAGTTAACGCATCCCCAGGCTACTTTCGGATTGTTCTAACAATAGCCTGGCAGAACTGAAAGAAGCTCCTGTGGGTTTGCGATTCTGCTGCCCTTCAAGACACAACTGGAAAACAGCAGCTTGGAAAATGTGCTGCAGCTGATGTGTGTAAACAGCGTTTGCAGTCTGGAATAATGGACAGTGATAATAAAGGATGACAAACATAACCCATTAACTATGCATTTGAATGTAAGGCAAGATGTTAACAACGTCAAGTGCATTATAGTATCCTCGATGATGTAACCAGCTTGGATTTAAAAGCCTTAAACAGTTCAGATTCTGACTCGAATGCATTGAATGTGTGAGGCCACCATGGCCTCGATCTTTCAAAATTTAATCAGCTCATCTTTGAGGTCGAGTTCTGTATACAGAATGTGTATACCCTGTATACAAAATGTGACGTTAGATGCTGTGACGCTCAAGCTTTTGAAGGAAGAGGGAAATACATGTGGAACCCGCAGAGAACATCAGCTGATTAGAACACTACCTCCACTCGTCCTGGGGATGTTGTTTTTCATATTTCTCCCTGATATGGGAAACACCTAAATCGGGGTGTAACCAATGGAGTGCATCAGAGTGGAGATGGGTGAGGCGGAGGCCCAGAGAAGACACGCAGCGCAATTTGTGGATCTCTGCTATCTTCTGGATAACACCCTGTTACAACACAAGGAAGGAGAATAGTTAATATCAACACTAATCATGACAATATTGCAAATGTAGCATGTAAAATGCTTCTCTGTCTTACCCTGACATCTGTGCCATCCCCATGCCTGATATTACTGGCCCAGTTGCAGGGCTCATTATTTGTTTCAAAGTAATGGAAGATTTTCAGAACCCGATCCATGGAGCCCGGGGGTCGTTCAAGGCCTCCGGCAGAGCCACCAGTACCAACACCAGTGTTGCTGGGCATCCCAGAACGGGATTTAACCCCACAACCACTGGCTGCTGAGTGATTGTGGTTGGGTTCCAAGTAGGAAGACGATGCCATGTCTGACTCGGGAGATCTTCCTGGGGCTAACTGGGCATCATATTCTAAGAGAGTAGAGAAGTAAATGCACAAGAGAGTGTTCAAGTGTCTTTAAGGTACCGTAATCTTTATAGCCAATATATTTTTCCACTACACAGTATCATCTCTACACGGTTCGACTCGACGTGGATACGGTTGCTTTGATTTTCCATTACACCTTTGTACCTCTGCAATGCAGGTGGGTTCTTCATAACAAGGCAGTCCGAAACTCTGACCACGCCATTAGCATGTCTGCAGTTGTTGTTAAAACCAATCAATATCTGTTTCGTACATTGCTCTCATGACTTGTCAGCAACATCAATCCCCTGGCCAGTCAGGGCATTAACAGACTTCATTAACATAATAGCAGCTACATGCTTGGAACCCCAGCTGAGTACCAACTCAGCCCCGGGTCCCCCTAGTGGAAAAGCCTCTGAATCGTACCATGTTGAGTCGAGGCGCGGCGAGTTGATAGTTGCAGGAAACTGGAATTATATATCTAAAAATGCACTCAGCTATGAGCAATAATACAACATCTTAGGGATAAAATGTTTGAAATGAAGAAAATGATTGATATAACAAAAAAATAAAATAAAAATTATGTTTTAACATCAAATAAGCATTGTAAATTAAAGGTGAGCTACTACTGTATCTAGATTGAACTGATGTGGATTATATTCACAGGATTGGTCTTAATAATTATGTTGTAAGGATTACAGAAGACGAGACTAAAATATCACCATGTTGTCATTACCATGTAGTTAAAATAATCCCACTGTCACAACCTCTGGAGACTGACTGGTTGCCATTTCAGTGATCTCATTACAACACACCAGCTACTTAGCTAATAACAGGCGACCTTGGCTAATGACTAATGAAGCCTTGTAGTATAAAGAACATATCAAAGGTACAAAGTCAAATCATTTATAGTAACCCTGACGTCCTTCCCCCAGCTACTGTATATATTCAGGCTGTAAGGATTAAAAAAATCAGTTACAAAAAAGCTGCAGCATATTTGTTCAGCGGGCTTAAATGCCAGAAAGCTCTCAGCTGCGTCTCATGTTCTTACAATATATAGATGGCTCATTAATCAGTTTACATAACAAAAGGAAGGAGCCGAGTGCTACATCCTGCTGACCATTTTCCACTGTTGACGCAGCAACTTGATAAAGGCTTCGTTGGATATCTCTCTAAAGACCTAAAGGATGAAAAGAATAATGTAGACTAAAAAAAGGAATACTGTAGATAAATGTGTTGCTTTAGATGTATGTTGTATGTTCTTAAGCATACACATTTAAGTGCAATACGCAATTATTGGCTGTTCAGATGTAATAGAGCAGGGCTGATTTATCAAAAACACTATTAAAATCTATTTATTTAAAACCGCAAGTTCCAAACTGCATTACCTACCAAATACAATATCATTACTTTGGAAAGTGCTGCGCGTGCAGCAGCCATATAGTTTAGCCATGTGTTAATGTATAATCATTACATAATTCACACCACTGCATAAGCTTACCGGTATATAACACACACCCACACACACATAAATCAATATTCCATAGAAGGTTTAAAGAAACCTATGATACCACTGTTTCATTCTGATAAAGTTACTGGAAATATTTAATTTCACATTTGCTTCCAACAAGCAAGAAATTCCTGTAACCAAAATGAATAAATAGAATTATAAATATCAAATTAAAAAATTATAATCTATGAATCTCATTTAAAGAAAAAAAACACTTGGAAATAAAAAAGTGGAATAAATTAAAGGTGCTACCAACATGAATTATTTTTTAAAATATGAATTCAAATTAAAAGCCAAATGATGGATTCTTTTTGCCTTCACCAAGCAACTATCGTCAGTCATAAATTTCAACATGTCTGACTGGGAAGAACATTCCAGAATATACTGGTAGCTGCTCTTCCCACATTCTTTAACCATTAACAAGACTGCACCACTTATATTTTGAAAGAGATTTTGGATGGTAATAAAGAAAAATCATCCATTTGGAATGTCTCTTAAAACACTACTAATACTCAAATCCTCGTTTAATCCTGTTTACATATTATAAACAGTAATATTTCATCATAGTTGTTAGCGAAGCCCTAACTGCATCTTCCCTTCCGTGTCTTGATTGCGTATTGTGGCACTCTGTATCTCATCATGATGAAAAAAATTAAAGCTTTGGAGGACATAAATGCATCCCAAACAACCCTGCTTCACAATTTGTGCACAGCTAATAACAAATGAAGTCATTTCTCTTTGCACCAATTACAGCACTGACTGCTCATAGGGATAAAACAGACATCACATCAACTAGGCCAAGCAGGCTGCCAGAAGGGGGGCGGGTGGCTGCCAGGTCCCCCATAGCCCCTCTCGGTGGGGCCGCAGCGACTGACACTCAGCCTGTTAAGCTACTGTGGTTTAGAGTTGAGCTGTGTCCCACAGCGGCAGCAGCAGAAGGACGGCCGATCTCTCATCTAACTGGTATCTGGGTTACTGGGGTTAACACACTCCTGGGGGAGCTCAGGCCTCTCTATATTTTCACCATCCTTTTCTCGGTCTCTTTCTACTTGCTTTCAGTTGTTCATTCTTCACTTCCATCCAAAAGCCCTAAATTCCCCCTGACTTTCAGTCCGACAGCCCTTCCGCACGCTTTTCTCCCTTCCCCATCTACAACACCACTGCTCTCTTCTCTTAATCTCCACTTTATTGCACAAGCCTTTTAGCTCCTCTCTTCAGATCTATTTGATGCCACTGTCCTATTGAACCATCGCTCTTCCTTTCTCCATCTCATCTTACGTTCATCCTTTAACACTTTCCTCTCTTGCCCTCCCTGCATTGCAACCTCCCTTCCCATCAGCTGGATGCATCATAGCTTAAAACGTCTGCATGATATTTACAAGTGACAATATTAGAAAAAACAAAGTCCACAAATCCAAGAAACAGACTGAAAGAAGTGCAGTAAAAAAAAGAGCTCCATGAACCAGCAACGGGCATCTAAGAATAAGAATTTATCATAAACAATTTTCTGTATTGCTTTTTCATTTCCCACCGAAAGCAATAAGAATGTTATTCTCAGAAGCCAGAACCCCCCAATAACACCTACACTTGGACAAATATGAAAAACAAATCTGTCTGAACCAGATCCTGCGGCTGAAAAACCAAATTGAAGTTCATCCAGCCTGACAAAATTTGCATAGATGCAAACATCAACAGGTCCCAGTTCAGATTTGTATAAATTATTTACCTACTACTACATGCTGCAGACTGCACCTTGATTTAATACTTATGTTTTAGCTAAATTATTTCCTGGTAATAGAGCAGAAATAGACACAAAAGCCTGTTGGTATTTATGTTCTTATTGAAAATACATACTTGGAAGTGGATGCTGTGCATAGATACAGGCCCCCTTGCTCCAACAGAGAGGGATGCACCCACTGTTCTCCATGTGTTTTGTGGTGTGGTTCTGTCTAGTGTCTGGCCACAGGGCCCAGACAAACCTGTTAAACCCTAAAAACACCATAGACTATCCTATAGGACTGCCTTTTAACAGCCTTTAACAAATCTGATTAAGACACGAAAAGAAAGAAATCAATCCTAATGTCTCTGGGTCATAACCTGTATCTCCAGTATAAATCCCAGTCGTGGGAAATAGCATATGCTGAATATACTGTACTAGAAAATCTATCACAGGAGTCTCAGCATGTCCTGTCGCACTGTTGAGGTTTTACCAGCCACGCCAGAGTCCAAGTCCAGCTGATAAGGATGATTCAAATGTTTTCACCATGTAAACCAAGATACAGGGATCAGGAGCTCACATCCACAGTGGGCAATAAAATAATAAAATAATCTGGTCATTTCAAGTCTTTAGGCAGAGGCTTAGCTTCCACATCCTAAATCAATCCACAAAATCCTGTCAGGGGTTTTAAACCAGGACACACTGTTTAATTTCCCAGAGACACAGTCCTTGAAGATTCAGTGGATTTTCTGTCCATTAGAAGTCACAAAACCCCCCAAAAATATCAAATTGCGTCCATGCAGAGTCGTGGGTCTGCTCAATCACTCGATGTAGAATTAAAAAAATGTGATATCCTTGCGCTGAAAGTCATCCATCCAGATTACGAAACCTGACATCACCGGCTGGAAGGTTACATTTCTAATCCAGTTAAAACGGTCAGGGAAATCCAACAGTGTTATCCGGAATTGATGGCAAAACAGAAGGAAAAAAACAGAAACAAGCATCAGTGAAGAGACGAAATGTAGGGCAAAGTGAGGCATCAAGAAATGGAACAGCAAGTGAGAGAGAGACAGAGAGAGAGAGAGAGAGAGAGAGAGAGAGAGAGAGAGAGAAAGATGAGAGTGACCGAAGCAGGAGGGGAAAGTAGAAGTACAAAGAGAGACAAGACTGAAATAGACTAAAGCATGGTCGTGAAAAGCAGCGCAACATCTGCAGAGAAATTATAAACTGGAACAATGAACGAAAGGAAAAACAGAGCGGAAGCAGAGAAACCCCTGGTGAGAAGCTTCCTGACAATGCGGAGAGCTTGGAGGAGTCAACCAGGTCAGTGCAGGTATCTGATGTCAGAAAGACACGTAAAGTGACGCAGAAAAGGTCAGAACTGTCAGAGTTGAGATATGATGACATACAGGATGGGAGGACTTGCAAGGTGAGGACAAGGTGGTGATGTAGGAGCTTTGGATTTATGAATAATGATGTGGTAAAGTCAGTGCCAAGGCAGACATCTGGGCGTTCTTCATCTGGATGGGGAAGGCAGCTAAACCATGTATAATACACAGGCAATTCAAACCATTTTTAAGCAGCTGTGGAGCAGAAAACACATATTCCAGTGGCTGATCTTTCGTAGATCACTTCCTTCACTTCATTTCTTTTCATTATCCTCCCACTTGATCTCTGTCCCTCTTTATCCAGTGCCTCAGCAGTGCCCTCTGCCTCATTATTATACTTTTGTGCAGTGACGAAGAGAACTTCAACTCGACACAAAAATATCCTGATGATTCATGGAGGTTATAGATCAAGAAGGGAGACTGTAAAACTGTATATGCCAGTCAGGATGGGCTTACTATGTGTATATATATATATATGAGAAAGTACTCACCAGCATAGTAAGATATTCTGGAAATATCTACAAAAATGACAAGAAGAGAAAAATACATTTTAATTTGACAAATTGTTAAAGTGATGCAGTTTCTACACATGAACAGGAAAAACAAGTTTCATATAATGTGGATTTATAACAGATGATTAAACAGTGGATGCAATTGATGGAAAATAGAGTAAATAAATAAGCAAGTAGATAAAATTGAAGGAAATAAAGTGTAAAAGGGTCCAACTGAATCTCAACTGTCCCACATATTCAGTCAGCATATACTGTAAGATCTCCAAGCAGCAGGATTCTGCGTCTTTCTGCCACCCTTGCGACCTTGTGACACCCTTGTCTCTGACTCAGGTGTGTGCTGCTGTGATGCAGCACTTTTGCAGCTCTTGTCAGTGACACACCTGCATTAGTGACACTTCGTGATGCAAACCCACAATAAGTTGCAGTATTCTGCGGTTTTGGAGTAACTCTTCCCATGAATACGACCGATACATCCTCCCTGAACCGGTAGCCCTTCCATAAATATAATTATTATAACACCAAGTTAAATTTCATTTCTCCAATCAATATGCTGAGCTGCAGGCAGCGGCTGAAACTCAAATAAAGAGGTCGAAAACGTGCAGAAAGCTTAAACCTAGACTATAATTCCCATTGACGCCTTTTCTCAGAGCTTCTGCCTCCAACTCAGAAGCATCTCCTCGCCTCAGTGCTCTCATCCTTTTTCTTTCTCTCCCACTCAGTTTACAAACCTGCCGCCTCTGGCTGCCCACCACTACACCACACTACAGCTGACACCCCATTAAGCGCGCTGCACAAATTCATTCTCATCAAGAAAAGGGAAAAAGATGTCTTTTTGGAACTGCATAGTACTGCTGAGGGGCACAATGAGGCAGAAAGGATCAAGACCTAAAGTAACGTCACAGACAGTTAATTACTGAAGCAGCTTTATGGAGGTTACTCACTGCAAAGCTATAAAAACACCATTGTAGCATCTGGACTGCTGCAGAGATAGAATTAAAATACTGCCGGGTTTTATTTATACCACGGCTCTTTTCTTTGAGAAAACCTTTCACATGATGGCGCTAAGAATCATCTGAAATGAAAAACATGCACCCTTATTATTTTTACAGCGAAGATGCAGCGACATCCTACCGAGCCATCTGGGCAATATAATTAAATCCTTATTTTTATTCATTTTCTATGCTGGTTGCATACTCAAATTGGCTTCTGTGCGTCAACTGGGCTGCTAAGATTTCTACTTATTTCAAAAAACAATTGGGACCATTGTTACGCTACTGGTGCGTAACAATGGTCCCAATTGTTTTTTGTTTATTAAATGGTCAAACTGGGCCATAATGTATCCGGTACCATTTAAAAATGCATCACTGCAACATAGGGAAAAAAGAATATGACACAACCTGTCAGGTATCTTAGTAATAACTATTAGCACAGCAGCAGAAAACATGGCCCGGGGCACAGGATGGGTGTTGAAGGGAGAACTGTCCTGGAATTCAATACAGCACAATGAAATCACCACAAATGAGACAAGACATGAGACGATACCACCATTGAGTTTGTAACAAGGCAGAAATCACACATCACGTGGATGTTTACAAGGCTGTGTGCAATTCTTTCCAAAACTTAAGCAGAAACAAACACACACTTCATCCATTTCTATAGTTATGACCCCTAGAGAAACGTTGGGTATTTCACAGAAAGCCTTATTTTACACACATGTGTCCTGTACAGAGGAAAGGTGACATTAAATAGCTGTGGTAGCTTGGTATAATTTTGCTTCTACATAAAAGTAGAATCAGGATTTTTACCTATATGAGGTACAGATATAACCAGAGATAGCAGAATTCTTCTGACCAAAGAAGGAAACTCTGATATAAACCACATTTAAAATGATTCACCTTCTTTTTGGCATTTTGGGAAAGCCTAGTTGGTGTTGTTAGAATCCGCTTTTGCTTCTGCCAAAACTAAATGTAGTTCACCAACTGTAGGCCTACGCGGCTAATCAATACACATTAAAAGCACTACATAAACTGAGGTGACACTGAAGCAAGAAGCCTTTGGCGTCCTTGTTTGTGTTCCGCACTCGACCTGTCTGACGTTTTCACAAGCAACTGCTTGCATGGCGGTGAGCAGCACAAATTCCTTTCCAGCCCTCAGTATACCAGACCCTCTATCTGCCGAGCACAGAGCACCAGAACCAGTCCGATCGCGAGCAAACACATTCACTGAGTCACCGGCATGACTGCACGTATTCATACCTCCGTTGGCGCAGCCCAGGAAGCCCAGGAACTGCATGTTGACAGTTGTTAAGACTCCTCAATCTTCACGAAGTGACATATGTGTGCGTGCGTTGCCGCCTGTCTGCTCACTTCCTAGTTGCACTGTACACTGTCACTTATAACAGTGTGAGAAGACCCGCCCACTCATTGTTTTAGTCAGACACACCTGGAGGCTGAGTTATATGTCCCAACAAGGGCCGCCTCCCCTTGCTAATAGTACTGACACTGCATCTGCGTTCACTTTGCATCTTAGCCACTGCTTTTGAACACACAGATGATCTAAACTTGTGCTCTCCATCGCTACATCTTTTGATTAGCGAACATGTTTCCACACTGTACAATCTAATACTTTTACAAATGCATGTCTAAACATGTATTTCATGGCAGTCTGGGGTTTTTTAATGATGGAAATCATTAGTACAAACAAAAAATACACACCGTTCTTCCACAATGACTTCAAGTACAATTGCTTTTCTGAGACTACAAGCTTATTATATTTGGTCAACAACTTGCGTGCAGCAACTTGAATGAGCTTCAGTCCTGTAGAAAGGCATTATTGGTTGGAGAAGTTGCATGCAACCTTTTGAGAACAAGTCATTTGAACCTTTTCTGTAGCACTAGATTACAAAAAAAATTAGTTGCATTACTGAAACTCCAGAGCGCCATAATTTACACGTTTTTTTTTCTCATGGTTGACAGCAGGCCTGTGTTCCTCACACAGGCGTGGAAAAAAAATATATCCATGAATGGCATCATTGGACAGCCTGGCAAATATTAACAGCACGTCAACAGCATTACACTGTAAAGTCTGAACTCAAGGTAATTCATGGGAAGGGAAGTGACGTCCCGAAACAGAGCGAAAGTTATAAGATAGAACAAGACAAGCGTTTAGCACCAGATTTGAGATGCTTTGGCATTTTCCAATACAAGCTGCACGTGACTGGTGGGGATGGTGATGTCAGAGACTTCAAGGATGTGATCAGGGGCAACAGTCAAGGAAAGGAAACAGGGATTAGGGGAAAAGGAAGGGTATTGTATCATCTGAGGAAGACATGACTGGACAGCACTTTTTTTTAACCTCAATCAGTAAAATTTGCAGGAACAGTGACACCCAGGGGGCTGCCTGAACCAGGCTGCACCCGGCGTTGGGGTCTCGTATTTTTAGCATTGAGATACCCCTCTAATATTACCATAACTGCTCCATTTATGTAAATCAAGTTCTAAATGTGGCATTTGTTCTTCATAGAAGATTTCTGCTCCTCACATGGAAGCCGTGTAACACATTTAATTCGGCCTTCGTGGCGTTTCTACTGTTATTGTGGCTGACATGGCAGCGAAGCACCCAGAAACACTTGGAACGCACAGGAACAATCTTCTTTGTCCGCGATTCGCCAAGTGCAACAATGAGCCTGAAGTGTGTGCAGACCGTAATTCCACATGGCTTCTGAATGCCACTCTTGCAGCTCTTATGACAGAAAAGCCTCCCTGACTTGGACCTTTGCACCTAACCGTGGAGCCAGAGAGGGGTGGTTTCGGCCACTGCACCACTGTCTGTCTGTTAGGAATACAAATGACTTCGCGGTGTAAAAGCACCAGCGTTCAATCATCTCCAGTTCAGCAGATTCCTCCATAAACTCCACCACCAGTCTCCCAACACACCCATTCACGTATTCCATCTGCGGCATTCCCATTGTCTGTTCCCAGCTGAGCTAGCTCGGCTAACGGAGGACCGTTTCCATTTAATCCGCCCCCCCAGATGGGATCAATACTCACCGCTTTAGCGCCGGAGCTCGGCCGCAACAACGCTCCGCGACCGGTCAGAACATTTAAAATTTAGACGGTTGTATATCGGCGTGAGAGCCGGCTGGGTGACTGTATCCCTCCCTCACTGGTCCCTCTCGCTGTCTGTATTTTTTGTGTCCACAACAGCGCCGTGCCCGGTGGTTAGTGTCCACTGACGCTAGCCGTTAGCAGCGCCGCCGCCGCCGCTGTAGCCGCCGCTGCTGCCGCTGCTGCTGCTGGAGCCTGAGATTTTCCAATATGGCTGCAGCTGGAGGGGCTGGCGGACAGGAGGAGTGGGCCCCTACGTGTCAAGCACGGCAAGGGACCCCGAATGGCTCTTACGTAAGATTTCAATTTAATAAATGTTCCCATTCCTCATCAGCGAGGGGGTTAAAGTTTGATCAAGTCATAAAAAGCGTGCCATTCGTCCAACATATAGTTTAAAATTTACAACAATCGCTATAACATGTGGCCACTTAAGTCTTCCATATATACAGTATGTTGTAAGGGAAATATGAGCTTGTAGTACATGTAGGAAAAATACATTTTGAGATCCTAACCTATCATCTTCATCAAGAGCTCCTCAGCTTTCAAGGATGTCAAAATATATTTGTTTAGTAAAGAGCTGTAGAGTTTCAGCGGCCATAACGCAGTCACACAATAAACCTTTTGGTAATTGCTTTACATTGATGAGGGCTGTTTGAATAAAAAGTCAATTCAAATGCAGACCGCTCTCAAAAAGGACTTAAAACCAGTGGAGCACATTGAGGTCTATGAAGATGATGCTTGGGTACATTTTTGTCAATCTCCAGCCATCCTGCGTACATGCAGGACCATCCCTTAATAACAAAGGAAGTGTGCAGATTTGCTGGGATGCACCAGTGAATTATCAAGGAGCAAATGGTAGTGCAGATTTAAAACCCCATAGTGCAGAGGCTTTTTCATGTTTATAGGAAATCACTGGAGACTCCGAACATAAATTATTCATCATTGTATCATGGTGTATGACAAAAACACAAAAGAGCCTTTCAAAGACGCTCCCATCACCCACCACCCACAGACACGCAAACAAAACAATGAATTGTGACTTTGATGTCTGCTTCCATAGTGCAGCCTTGGGTCCCGTGTGTTTGCACTAATTCACAGATGGGGTTCATTTTTATTTATTGAGGACCCCACAACATATGGCGCACATAATATCCTTGCAAAAACACCGTTGTGAGGCAAAGAGCATCAACTTCACATTGAAACTGAAGTTAAAACTGCAGTACACAGCACTTATTCATTTAATTATGTATTAATCGGGCAATTTGTTATATACGTATATTATAAAAGTGGGAAAATATAATGTTGGGGGGGGGAATAAAACTGATTTGTATTTCTCCCCTATTGAAGTTGTAATTTTGATATACCGATAAGCACACCTAAATAATGACAAAATATGAATCTAAGGCAATAGAGATTACAGCAAAATTAAGAAAAAAATGCTTCACTGTCAGAGTGAACAAACTGGACCAACTACAAAACCATGTGGAGAGCGCAGATCAAAGGTATAGGCCCATTGTCAACATTTCCAGAAAATTAATGATTTTTTGAGTTATTTTGTTCACAAACTGACAAATAAACGCTAGCTCACATATTCGTTTGCGGGGGTAATTATACGAACTGAAAATATGATGAAAATTATACTAAGAGGTTCCTCCGATGCGCTGGAGATGCGCCGGTCAGAAGCGGGTTTAGACCGCCCCCTAGTGGACAGAGTGGCGATGTGCACGGAAATGTTTGCTTAAAATAGATTTATATCATATTTTTTAGATACGAATAACTCACATTTTATCTGGAAATTCAAAGCGAAATTTATACTGTAAGGTTAAATAATGTAATGATTATAATCAGTCAATAATTATTAGCATTTATATAATATAAAATATTTTGAAAATGTAACAAAATTTCAAACATTTGGTCATCAGTTTATTGATTTATTACTGTATTTTTACATTCATGAGCGTCTTTATACATTTTCTTATCACATTTTTCTTATAATTTGAATTCACATATTTATGTTCCTTTAAGGACTAAGCCATGATACAACATGAAACAAACAGTATGATACATGTATGTGTCTGCCTAGTAAGTGCAGGTCAAAGGGCATTATGGGTTAAACTGAGCTAGTGATGGGAAGTTCTACATTTCTAGTCATGAGGCATTAGTGGATTAGTGTGCATGAGATTAGGATGAGGGCTGCGTTCTAGCACGTCACTTCAGTGGACTTGGAGATGCTCTTGGACATGTTGCTGGTGGAGATGCTCTCCATGGAGACGTCTGTGTGCGAGCGCCCGCGTTTCTCCTCGGCCCCACGCGAGTGTGTTCGGCCCCGCAGCAGCTCGTTGGTGTGTGAGCGGCTCCGCGAGCCATCAAAAGATGAGATGCTTGAGCTGGAGGTCGTCCTTGACCGCAGTCTGGTCATACTGGCATAGGACACTGGAGATACAGGAGGTGTTTGGAACACATTTTATACAGGTAATGTTAATTGGAACAACTTTTAAAAAAATTATTTTATTAGAAATAAAATAAGAAGGATTCAGTGCTGCACGAAGTGAAAAAGGTTACGGATGCGTCTTTCTACCATTTAAGTCAGAAAAAATGGTGGCTTACAGTATCCCATTCCCTGGATGAAATATTTGATGGCTTCAATCATTTTGGCCGGCTGTTGAGAGACAAAAAAAATGTTAAAAATATTTGCAAGCGAGTCACTAGCAGGACTAGAAGGATGCAGCCTACCTGATCCACCTGAGGAAGTCCTCCACAGTCCGCCATCTGAAACAGCCCAGCCCAAAGATGCTTTAGTCTTATTATTGTGTTTAAAAGACAGCGTTTTTTAAATTATTTAAAAAAAAAAAAATCCCTTCAATCATTCAGTCACCTTAAGCAATGTGGTTTTGGTGGGGTTGAGTTTAGCGTTGCAGTCGACCACCGATTCCACTACTGGAGAATTATCTCCTACCACCAGCAGAGTCGGGCATCTGAGAAAAACAACACATCCACAAACATTTCTAAACAATACGTCCTCCAAACTATCTCTGGTGAGACAGAAGGTGGTGGTTTGGCCCTAACTTGAGGGTTCTGGCGTTGATGTTTCCTCCAGGAATGGGCCTCTCCACCTCCAGGGCGTTGCGGCTGTTGTAGGAGCGGAGGAACTGGCTGACGTTGGCTTGGTTCATGGTGGCTGTGATGTAGTGACGGTAGGTAGCGATGAGGTCGTGGTTGTTTTCAATCTCTTCCTGCAGAAAACAGCGAGACAACCATCTGTTACTAGAGACTCCAGACACAAGACAGCAGGAGAAGGTTTGATCATTGACCTTTCCAAACAGTTGTGTGATGATCGTGTCCGGGAGAGTGTGTGTCCACTCAGTGATCTAGAACACACATCACGTGCATGTTATTACATTTAGTAAGGGAATAATAAGATCTTCTCTATTGTATGACTAATGTCACAGTACCTACCTTGTTAGCAACGCTGTTCATTAACCCTTTAGAGTTTGGGTCAATATTGATCAAAACTAACCCTTCCACCAGCTCGGGATGATTAAGCTGTGGAAACACAGAGCAACACGCTGTTACCGCACTCTTCTCCCTCTCTGCCATGTTTTTGTTAGTTTTCCTGTTAATTTAACAGGCTCCAAAGGTTAAGAGTATTCAGAGGTGCCGATATCACTTACAGCTAATTTAGCCAGGGCGTAAGCGCCTGCTCCGACCCCCAGTCCGATCACGCTGCGCATCCTGCAGAGCACAGCAAACCGTCAAAACGCTGCCTCACACCAAGGGCAAACCTGTTTATAGTTAGAAGTGGCCTTTCGATGCTGTCTGACTGTGTTAGTTCCAATATCTGTCGTACCCAAAGTGTTTGAGGACTGCGGTCAGCGCCTCAGACAGCTGGTCCATGGACGGGTAGGTATACCTGAGAGGTCAACGCAGAGGTCACTAAAAGGATCACATGTAAGTTGAAGGAAACGGGAACGAGTGAGTCAGTGTACTGACGCAGCGGGCAGGGTTTTGGCTCCCTCCTGTTGTCCTGGTGCTTCAACGTGGCAGTGAGGGAAATGCCTGATGATTTCCTGCATATCTTCATGATCAAACAGCGCTCCAAAACAGGACTTATCTATCGGGAGGACAATGGTTGTCAAATTTAAACTGCTAAATATCACAGAGCGAGGAGTTCTGGGGTAACATTAAGGGGGAAATTATATTAATACATGGATACATTTTTAAGGGGAGTTATTTAAACTGGTTGTTGGGGGTCAGACTCACAGTTTAGTCCCACGTCATGAAACGTCAGGATGACGGGATGGTTCGATCTCACGGTTCCTGTCATGGTGCAGTGGAGTTTTCCATATGGAGTCTCTACATTTTCCTCCTGAAACGGACAGAATAAATCCTTTTTAGACAATTCTTCTACAATGAAGGGTAAAGCCCCTAAAGGGGGGTGTTTAAGTGTTTTTTCATGTTTCACAAAACCAACTAGTGATGTTAAAATTGTAAATCATATTTACTGAGTAAAATCTGGTAAAACTACGCTTTAAATCTTATCTCGATGAATAAAAGTGATTTTAAGCGTTGGATCAAGATGAGGAGGTACTCACAGTGATTTGAGGCTCAAAGACGGAGTCACACACGTTGTCCTCCAGAACCATGGCTGCTGGCTTTGAGGAGACTGGACCTCTTCTTCAGTCGTTAAGACTTCCTGGATCCTGCAGTGAGATGAGACAGCAGCAGGGCTCTTTGTTTGTGCCTGCTGTGCTTGAGCTGGTTTATATATCCTCAGATGCTGATCTGCCCATAAGCTCTAACTCCAACCTGGCTCTGATGGTCAACAACTGGTTCCGTCTTGTTTTAATCGGATCGCAGGTTCTTACAGTCCCACAAAAACTGACCTGTAGAGGGAATTGACCAAACATCTCTATTGACAAACACCTCACTCTGGAGCTTTCCTGTGTTTCTCAGTCAAACTAAATATCATGAACTCATCATCTCTCTCTAAATTCAGATTTGATGAAGAGTTTATTGGTGTTTTGTGGGAAAACCCTAAATGTTCTCATGTTTCTGCCTGGTATCATTCCATAAAACAAGATAAAACTTACCTGTAATCAGCTGAATGTTTGTCAATTTTTCTCTGGAAAAACTGTATATCACATGAAAAGCATTTTATTTTCTGCCAGAAGGTGTTAACCAGCAGGTCAAGAGTCTAATCTCAGTGAGCCACCTGTTCCTCAAGGCCAACATTCAGACCACAGTTCAGTAACCTTGATCCAGCTCATTAACAGGTGGAAGTTGAAATCCAGCACTTTTTAGATTTATTCATCACTTCTGAAAAATGGATCTTGCATCGTAGAATAAAAGATGATTTGTTAGGATTTATAGTTAATACAGACTGAGGCAATTTGTCACCAGTTAGCAAAAACTTGTTGCATTTGTTGTTGACTGAGGATGTAGATGTACACATGATTTGATGGATGTGAGGTTAACCTTCCATCTCTTTTTGTCGGGCTTGCATTAAAATAAAATACCTTACCTCATGCGAAGCTGAATGTGTGATCATTTGTTCATTTAGCTATTTATTGTGACTGAGATGGTGTTTTCCTCTTAAAATGACAGGTTGATGGGTCCACTGCAGCCACGTATCAACGATCATTGAATTTAAATTTGTTTGTTCCAGAGCTTAAGTGCTGTACTCATACATGTTACGCTGCTTTTAACACACGTACAGAACTCAGTGTAAGCAGCAGCCTTAATCTTTTTAGTGACGGCTGTTGGCCAGAGGTCAGCAGATGGCTCCTGCCGAGTCTCACGTCTGCCTGCAGTCATTATAGCATCAGTGCTAACCCCTCTGGCCTATTAGCCTATTTCACCAACGTCTCTGTCCCATATTTTTGTACACTAACTTCAGCAAGTCACATTTAACATACGTAGATTATAATGCATAAACAGAGGAAAATTTTTAATTGAAGAAGGGTGTTCCTGCTCATGAACTGCCGCTGACTTTTATAACAGTTTAAAACATACAATGTCAAATTGTGACAGTCCAATGTAATCCAGGGTTCTGGAAGATTCATTTCATAATTTTAGAATATTCTATTCTATTCCATGCTGAAATCGTTTCAGGTGGTTTGTTATTTTGACTATACTGGTATTATAACACCTTAATACATTTAGATTCAGTATAGATTCATTATTACCAACGACCCCATGGGTTAATATATAATATAGAAATGCATTTTTGTATTATATTACAAGGACAAGACACCACTGTGTGCTACACTTCTTTCTGGTGGCAGAAAGGCGCTACAGGCACTCTTCAAGTCACAGAACTTAACGAATTCGCAGATCTGCAACAGAAATGTTGCAGTTGTTACATTCAAACCACACCGAATTGATCAGATCTACAAATGAGTACAATTACAGACTGACAAAGCTCCAAGCAATAAATGAAAATGTCCAGACCTGAATAAAAAATTTATTCAAGACACCAAAATGTCGGTCTTTTGATTGAAATTTCTACCTGTGTCCTTGTGGTGAGAAAATACATTTAAAAAAGAAAGAAATACTCATTCCACAATCGACTGTTGTGTGAATAATGCTGAAAACTCTCACATGATATCACTTCGATGTGGTGTTTAGGAAACAAGATCCTGATTTAATGTATGGGAAAAATGTCCACAAGATGGTGCTGTTTCTCCAGATAATCACAGTTATAATCACAATTTTGAGACGCTTTTTCAGGAGTCTTCATAGCATTATGTTTCCAATGAAGAATGATATACTAGAATTTAGCATCTGCACTGAAATTAAATGGTTTCTTCTGGTTTTTATTTATTCTCTATGTTTGATACAATTGGAGAATACTTTCACTTCTTTAAATAAAGTTAGAATGTTCCATAACGGGGTCACTGGAACTTTGGAACTGTACTAGTCTTTTCCAAAACAGATGGGACGGACGGTGAGATGGAAAGTTTAGAAGAACACACACCCCAGCATATGGTCAAGTGACTGCTAAATGACAGGTATTGATATGGACCCCATGTACACATGCTGTAGCCCGGTACAGCAAAGCTGAATTGTTACCTTTTTAATGAAAAGTCCGCAGGTGAAAGTGTCTATCTGAATCTCTGATTTCAAAACTTTCTAATTATAAACACAGCAGCTGCTGTTGCTCGCTCCAAGCATGACTCTGCGTGCGTGTGTGTGTGTTTGTTTGTGTGTGTTTGGGAGTCGTGCTTTCTCTGTACTTTCTATGAATGTGACCGCGTGGTCATGCTTGTTGTGATTGACTCCTTTTAAAATTTTCCTTTATTGTGAAGTAATTTGGTTCCAATTGAGGCTGGAGAAATTTTGCTTCCAACCTGTTGAAAAGAGTTTTAACTCTGTGTGTTTTTCTTGAAAATGGAAATATGAATGAAATTCCAATTTTCTGTCAGCATCCTTCATATTTAGGTTTAGCATTCGAGTTTCCTCCACTGCAACCACACATATACAACAGTTTCCTTCTTTAACTTCAGTATCTCGGTAGCCTTGAACATGCTGCAGCTTTGCCGCCATCCCAGCTGTGTACCGGTGCCCCTTCTGCAACATTGCGTCCACTAAATAGGTCCTGCAACACCTGACAACATTTATGTGAATGCATGTGAGACACCACCAAGGCTTTCTCAAACAGGAAATGGCAGCGCGGGGTATAAAAATATGATTCCCTTTCATATCCGGTTTCTTCCTAATGCTGTTGGAATGACAAAGCATGTCACACGGCTACAAGAGTGTTGCGCCTGGGGGGGCTGTATTTCCAATGAAAGGGATGCACTGCGTAACTGTGTATATATATCAGTATGTTAAATCGGTGTGAGTGTTTTTCAATCCCACTTGGACCATCATGATGATCTTCCGTGAATACCAAAAGCAATCTTCCAGGGATGTCAGCAGGTGAATTCAGGGAATTCCAGAGAAATTTGCAGATTAGCACCAGCTGCTAACAGGGAATTACCTGCTTGTACCAGCAGTAGCAGCAGTTCTGGAAGGTTACATCACTGCGGGTCATGTGTTGTTTTGGGGTTTACGTTCACCGGACACAAACACAAGTGTTGCAAAGGGATTCCGAGCCAGATTAGAGACTTTATATCATTGATTGTCGATGAAAATAGCACCAACGGTAAAAAGAGCTTCCCGGCCACAATCTAATTAGGCAACAGGTAAACAAACAAACACACTGGGGACACGGGTGATTTATAGATTTAACCTATTGACTCAGTAGGCTGTGTTCTCATCCTTCTTTATTTGTCTGTTTACAGGAATGTTATCTTTGAAAAGTCAGTGATGAACAGGTGTGAAATGGTTCACGTAAACCATTTGTGTTGGGGGGTGATCTGAAGTCCAGGATTTGTTTCACCTTTCTTTCTTTCCTTTTTTAAAATTTGAGTTCATTTTCCCCATCACCTGCGGCAGTGTTAGCTTACTTTTATGACACAGGTCAAATTATTTAGGCTTCCCTCTGGTAGTTGAGCCCGTGGTTATTGTTTCACTGTTACCTCATTTGTCACCAGCAGAAATATTTGTTTTGCAAGGCTCAAACACTTCCTTGACATTTTGTGCCCAAGCAGGTCATCCCATCGCCATCATCGCGCTATAAGCGGCACTCAGTGTCCTTTAGACTTTATAAAAAAAACACCAGGCAGCCAGCTGACCCGCAAACTGTCGGCTCACATTTCCAGAAACCGCTGCGGCGGCCATGTTTGTGAGGCCACACGGTTGTTGGACTTTACATCAAAACAGAAGTTGACACGACAGAATCATCCAGGGGGGACCTTTAACACGGGGAGAAGTCACAACAAACAGTTTACTGCGTAGTTTCATCTGCAGTTTTTCATAATTATCAAAATGGATGCGACTTAAAATCTAAGATCTTCTGACACCATGAAACATCAAAGCAATATAAAACCGTAAAGGAATATTTCAATCAGAAATTGAGCATGCCAGAATTGACCAATTATAAAAACAGAACCTATTTGCTAAAGTGTGTCTATGGTTATATAATGCATCTACTCACATAGCGCTCCCCCACACTCAGAGCATTGCTGCGTGTCAGGCCCTCGCGTCGCTCCTCACAACTCTCAGATTCACACTTGGAATAATCACACCGTGTGTGAGCAGTTGTTAAAGGAGTGTACAGAATGTGGACGAGCTGTATTCAATTCTATCTAGAAACGCTTTTCGCGGTCGACAGTTTCATTTGGAAAGCTGCCGTTTTCTCCTCCTGTTGAACCATCTTTTGCTTTTGACCCACTTGCAATGTTTATATTCAGTAGTAAAAAAAGAAAATAAAACAAATAAGCCAGCTTATGTTAAATGATGACGTCTGCAGGCAAACATTTCTACTGGTGCTTCAGCTGATTTTAGCTAAAATTAACTTCTAGTCTGTTTTTTTGTTGTAGTTTTTTAGTGCCACGAGTGGTTGAACAGTCATGTTACCTTTATAGAGTAAAGTATGAACGGGAGATGCCACACTTTGTATTTAAAAACAACCCAACAGGCTCAAAATCTCCTTTATTTTAATTCATTAACAAAAAAATACAGAAAAAAATTGTTATTGTGGAAATTTCTTCTTGCAGCCATCATAACTGATATGTATTGGACAAATAATCTGTGGCAGCAGTAATGTGGCTCCTCGTGATGTATGAAAACAATGATGACAGTAAATTAATGGCTGTTCGTCTGTTGTTAGTCAGCTGTCAGTTGGGGAGAAAGTTAACTTCATAAACTGGGACCCAAAGGTTTTTGGTCTGGTAGTTAAAAGGGCCAGCTATTTTTAGCCGCTTCAGTGAAAGGAAGGGGGGAGAGAGGGAGGAAGGGAGTACGAGAGATGGTCCAGGCAGACGTGTTGTAGCAGAAAGGGCTCGTTAGGATTTCACAGAGTCTTGTCGTCATTGTTGAAAGAAACAAAGGGCTGCACTAAGGTGGTTAGCGTGCTCTTGGCTACACCAGTGCTGTAAGACGGGCGAGGAAAGGGGAAAAACAGCCCCTCTCCACTCTGAGCGAGAGGAGGGAAAAGTGGATGAAGAGGAGAAAGAACAGGGGGAGGGAACCGGACTCTTCTCGTCTCTCTCTCTAAGAGCATTATCTGTAGAGTGTTCTGGCAGTGACAGGGCTGTCAGGGTCAGATGGCTGCTCAGCCTGATTAGACCAGCTCACAGCAGATCCTCCAACCAGGCACGCTGCAGTGCTACGAGCAAGGTAGAGCTCCAATCTGGTGTGTGCAGGACGCCACAGCAGGTCCTCAGAGCTGTTTACGTATAGAGGGAGGAGGGCGGCTCGGCGGTATACAGCCACAGGTTGTTGCAGAGCAGCTCCAGTTCCTGCAGCTTACCTGCAAGACAAAATAAACACGGGCAGGTGGACTTTAACAGGATCATAAACGAGCTGAGGCTTTGTCTGTTGTTGGAAATGACATTTGACAACAGGTAAGGGCAAATAATCAATAATATCCTTTCCTCCCCTTGTTACAGTTAACATCCAGGTTTCCCAGAAGCCCCACTACAAGAAGTGTGGAACAACATTATATTTATGAAAGAATACTTCAACTCCACAGGGACAAGCTGGGAGAAGGGCTTGTTTAGGTTCACCACACATCAGAGATGGTCATTTCCAAAAATGAATAAAGATGATTTAAAAAAATGTGATGTGTCATAGAGGCAGCCCCTCGTATAGATGCATCTATAAATACAGCTGTAGGGTATTCAGTGTCTGCAGGGGTCTACTATAACAGGCAGTCAGCTGGTTCTCTGTCAGCACTCACGCGGTTGTAGGGCTGCGGCGGCGGCAGGAGCCGGTTGTAACGATGTGAATTTTCCAGTTGAGCAGCCAAACTGAGGTAAGAGGAACGGCTGTCCACTGAAAAAATTCCGTCTCTCCAGACAGAGCAGAACCGCCATTTGAAGGCAGTAGAGGTGAATGATGTGCACTAACCGGATTTGTTCGGCTTGACACCACTACTGACCTGTGTACTACGACTGACAAATGCTGTGCAGGTACTTAAACATTTGCTGCCTGGCCTGAAAATACACTGAAATTTAAATAAAAAGAACTTTACAACTTTGCTTCATGCACAAAGTCAGCTATATTTACATTAAGCATTAAGAATTGTTGCTATTTTCTTTTCATGTGCTTGTAAAGTTTTGTAGAAGTTAAAATTAGATCACTTATTCACTAGTAAACAATAACTATTCCGTCCCGGGTGTGAGCTGTCCGGGTGGGGAATAGTTGGCATCAATCCTGATTAGCTGTAACGCAGGATAAATTCCTAATTATAGACTTGAAAACCCAAACAAGAGACTCAGGGTCAGACTCGCCTTCCTTCATGTCCATTCTTTACAGTGATGGAATAGTTTTGGACCAGTACACTAGTATAGTCAGTCAACGAGTTTCTGTTTCAAACTCTCTATCGTAGTTATCAAGGTCACGTAAAGTTCTGACTTTATCTGAAAGATTTTCACCCCTCGGATGGCCAAGATCCACCATCAACAACCTGCACCTTTGCCTCCTGGACTTCGTGACAAATATTACACCTTTTCATTTTATTCAGCCATTCATTCAGCCTCACGTTTGGACAGCTCCTCCTGTTTGCAACTGTTTTCATGTCTCTATTGTCTTGTATGTTTTGTGTTCCAGAATTGCTGGTTGATGGCGTTTCTACGGCAGACTGGCGACTACTGTCATGCCCAACACATTTAGGCCCAGTCAGCGTTGAGGATCCAACCATGCCAACCTGTAGCCCCGAAACCTAAAAGATCTCAGGCCTCTGCCCTCTGAACCAGCCAGCTGATGGGGTAACAGGTGGAGCTTTATCACCGAACGCTAACAGGAAAGAGAAGGAACGAACCACTGATAGGAAGAGAAAAGAACTGAACAATTCAATAAAAAGACAGAGAGTGAGAGCCGGAGTTGACACTGAAGGATACGGTCCACTGATGGGGTAATATCAAACAGCAGGCCAACACTGGGAAGAATATTTTAAACTGCTGTAAACAGACTCCAAACAGGAAGTTCCACAAGAGTCAGGAAGTCCAGCAGCCACCTGGATAAAGGCACAGCGGATAACTTCTACAACTGGAGTATAAGGTGACCAGATATCCTCCATGCACTTCACTGGCTCTCTCTGATGCTTCTTTGTTAAGTCTGTTCTAGTTTGAACTGAGGTGAATGAGTTATTGATGAAGATGAATTTGCAAACTATATGTACTCAGCAGCAACTGTAGTGACTATTTAAGTCATTTCCGCACATAACTACTGGCATTTATTTGCATGGTTGCTGCAGTTTGCATGCAAGGTGTTGCTCTTTTTAAATTACTCAAGCTTTGTTCTGACAAAAATAAATAAATTTGGATGTAAATCACAAAAATAACAATTATTATAGGTCAACGGGTCCCCTGGCCACCATGAATCGCCCCGCTCCGGTAGAACTGTGCCACAAGAACATGAGGTTCCTGATCACACACAACCCCACGGACAGCACACTCAGCTCCTTCATAGAGGTAAGAAATAGGAATTTGTCTTCTCAACACATGCAGAAAGAATCATCTGTATGTTCACTGTCTATTTCTATCAGGATCTGAAGCATTACGGTGCCACCACAGTTGTTCGGGTCTGTGATATCACCTATGACAAAACGCCATTGGAAAAAGATGGCATCAATGTGGTGGTGAGCATGCAGGAAAACACACACCAACATCCTTTACCATAACTCAGATGCTGGGAAGCGTTCTGCTCTGATTTAACCAGGACTGGCCATTTGATGACGGCGCCCCTCCTCCCAGTAAGCTGGTTGATGATTGGCTGAATCTCCTAAAGAAGAAGTTTCAGGAGGATCCAGGGTGCTGTGTAGCTGTTCACTGTGTGGCTGGGCTGGGAAGGTGGGAGAGCTTAAGGAGATAAGAAGATGAAGATGCTAGTGACATGCATGTATAGACTGAGCTGACTGGAGTGTGTGTTTATTCATGCAGGGCTCCCGTGCTTGTTGCTCTGGCTTTGATAGAGAGCGGGATGAAGTATGAAGATGCTATTCAACTCATCAGACAGTAAGCGAATACAGTGTAAACTGTTGAAGCACACGGAATTAACGCGTCACATCTTAGATGACTAACTTGTGTCAATAGTGACACCTGGTGTCCAGGCTGTTGAATTCCGAATTCCAGGACTGTTTCTGTGTGTTGCAGGAAGCGCCGTGGAGCCATTAACAGCAAACAGCTCACCTACCTGGAGAAATATCGCTCCAAGCATAGACTCCGCTTCAAAGACTCTCACACACACAAGAACAAGTGTTGCACCATGTGAACACACACACGCGCGCACGCACGCGCGCGCGCACACACACACACACACACACACACACACACACACACACACACACAAATGCTCTCAGGAACTTAACCACTCAAGCCTTGTGTCACTGTAAGAAACTATCTGAATCAGTTGTTCCTAGTTGTTTTTTGGTGTGCTTTCTTTATAGCCTATAATAATAAATACATTTATTATACAGGGAGAGAATAATTTCCCTGCAGACTGCTGTAATGATCCATAGCTCAATGCTAAAACATAATTGCTTTTCAGATCTTTTTTAAATAGTTATAAAACACACACACACACACACACACACACACACACACAATGTTGAGTCAGGGCTTGTGTGTTTATGTTTATGAATCAGCAGAATATTTTTGGCAAGTGCATAGCATTCTTTTTAATGTCTTCCTGAACCTCCTCCCTCCACATAATTTTCATTATATACCTTTTGGAATTTGGTTTCATTTACTTTTCAGTGAGTTTTTCTTTGGGGTATATTTCTTTTTTTAAAATGATAGCTCTAAAGTCATTCTTGACACTGAAAAGAATGCATTCATCCTGAGATTCTACCATTATCTGCCACTGTGAAATTCTGCTTTCTATGTGTGATGGATAATTTTTAGTAAACACAATGATTTCATCTGGGTTTGTCACAGCCACTGTTCTCTTATTCATTGTGCTGAACTGTTTACATGTCATTGTGTGCATTACAGTATTGTATACTCTGTTTACACACACCTGCAGAAGGAACATTCTTTCTCAACAGCTGCTTTTTCAAGCTAGAACTTTATAGTCTGAAAAAACAATGTTTCTACACAATATCAAATCAGCCAACCAACCAACCAACCAACCAACCAACCAACCAACCAACCAACCCTGTAGCTGCTTTTTACCTCTGAACAACAGGGAACCACTTAACCCATTCATTTATTTGGAAAAAGGGAAAATCCTATATTCTATGATCTGCAGCATGGATGTTTCTGTTAACAGCATTACCCTATGTTAAAGCTTACCTTTGAGAAATTTCTAAATGTTGCTGTGCATCATCATTCAAATGTTTTAGATATTTATTTTGTGGTTAAGTTGATCTTCTATTTTTTTTCTTACGCAATGCATGTAACCTACTGCTTCTAATACTTTTTTCCATCAAAGTTCTTTCTGACAATATAGCATGCACACTTGCGTTTGTGATTTATTGAGCTTGGAGTCACCTTCTCATCCTCTGTGTTAAACAAACCATAATGCCCTGAATAACAATTCGTGATAAAGGCAGACGTATGTAAAATACAACAAAGGGAGTATCTTGTCTACCAACCCAATTTTTTAAACAAACTGAATAGACTGAAAATGAAGTGTATATTTGAATGTGTATGTTAAGGAATCATCAGATGTATTGTGACTGGGCACTTTTTTAATGTAAATGCTGTAAATAAATGCACTTTATTCCAACATATGATTGTTCATGTTTTATGATTTTGTCCAGTTAAATCATTTTATCCACTTGTTTAAAAACACTCTTGTTGTTACCCAATTGATATAATTCTATAGATTTTTACTGATTAAATATTATAATTTGAATCTCTTCACACTCTACGTTCTCCCTAATAAACCAAAAATAGGTCATTTCACTGAACTGTCCAGCGCCCTCTGTGGCAGGACAGTCCTCCTGCCACAGAGGGCGCTGCTATTTGACTGCACTGACGCTTCGCCCAATCTGCTTCCGGTATTTGGAAGGACCTGTTTGGCAGATTCGACAAAATTTTCAGCGTCCATAATGTTAAAATTTGATTTTAAATTCAACTTCCTACATGTATTTATTTGGACAATTGCTTAAAACGACACATTATACTGTGCATTTGTTTTTACAAATCTAAGAATGGATTTACCAGAAGCACGTAAGAATTTCTGCCTCTTCATCACGAATATGTTTATCGGGTCTGCATGTCAGTTGGACTCAATCAAAATAATAGCAAAGCTGATTTTTTTACGCTCCTATCTGCATTTTATTCTATGTTAGAATTTACACAGATGACAATATGTAAAGATTATGTTTTACGGTAAATGCAGGAACGTTTCTGGCTTAAAGTAATCCATTTTTGGTTATTTTAATGTGTTTTCCGAAATTCCAACGCTAAGGTAATAAGAGCTCAAATAATATTTGATTTATAACATTGATTTTGTAGTAATTTGCCCAATAGTGTATATTTCCTTTCCTACCATGCAATCTCAAACTAGCATACTATTTTTTGGTCTAGTTTAGAACATATTGACATGTAAATGAAATAGTCCAATATGAGGGCATATATCCTTTTTTAAAAACATATAAAAAAAAAAAAGCAAGACCGATTTTAAGGTGTAGTGAGGAATAAATGGTTTTTTTTTTTGTTTTACAGCAGAACATAATGCATAGTACTTCTTTGGGCTGAATGATTGGTTTATTTTTTGCCAATGACACATTTCTTCTTCCACAAGCAGCTGGTTCTGTCTTTATGTGCCGACTGTGCAACCTCTTCTCTCCAAGTCACACCCAACTGTCAGCACATTGTTCCCAACTGCACCCTGAGCAGACCTTTGATGACATTATTATTGTCCTACAACCCCTTGCAGGAGAGCCTTTGGAGACACCGCAAGGTCATAATCATTTAATTATATATTATGGTTTGAATCTTGAATACATCTTCAAATCCGTAGTTATTATTTATTTTGAGATACAGCACTCTTGTGTTAGCTAAAAGAGAGTAGAATCCATCACTATTATCCTTATATTTAATACTGCCTTGATGGCCGACAGTGAGCCCATTGAAGCGAAAACGAGGACGACCAAAAGGTTCTAAGAAAAAGAAGACGGAACAGAAAGAATCCAAGGCAGACTCTGCCCAGTCACGCAAGGATAATGGTCAAAGCCATGAAGACATGAATAAGGAGGAGGATGGCAGGCAATGTAGTCTAATAAAAGCAGGTATTTAAAAAATTATAATTGTAACCTGTTGTTTGCAAATGTTAATTAGTGTGACAGAATAGATTCTTCACATGAATGCAAATATCACTATTAATATGGAATGTAGATACTTAGTAGCGCTACCTATTTTAGCAGCTTTGGTTTCACCTGATTAAATAATTAGATGAAAATAGCATTTTAATGTATGTTTAACCATGTTATTACTATTTAGTAAACACAAACATGTCGAGAGAATTTAACATTCTGCAAAATGTCCTTTTTAAAAAGAAAGCCAGGATGGATCTCTGGCACTGGAATGTAGAAGTTGTCATCGCTCCTTCCGGAACAGACGACAGATCTTAAAACACATCTGCCTGGGAGAAGTGGAAGAGGAGAATGACGAAGAAAATGGTAAAGAGCAAATCAATTTAGAGGTAGATACTGTATGTTAGTATATGGCAAAGTCTTGTGAATAGAAAATTGTGATGGGACATTCTCCTTTGCAGGGAAAATCTCTGATGATGCTGGAGTAAAGGGTTATGGGAATTTGGGTCCTGGGGGAACAGATTCAAACCAGACACAACAAAAGTCAGCAAGACGAGGTTTCATAAGTAAGAAGGGTATGTGGGTCATCTGAGTTCTTGGCTCTTGATTTGTTTAAGCAACAGTTTAATTGTATTATTTTTGTTCATGTAGAACATAGTAACCTAAAAACCTTGAAAACCAGCCAAAGCAGCATCTCCAGGGAAGGAAGCCTGTCCACAGGTAACAAAAAGTCAGTCGTCAGCGTTGTTCTAACAGAAGAGGCAACAATACCAGGTCAGTTTTTTTCTTTTATGTATAGATATGTATGCTTGTAAGTATACATTCATGTAAAAGATATCTACTTATATTTGAGTTGCATTCAATTGCAACAGGTGTGTTTAAACTGGTTCCACTGGAGGAGCGAACAGCAGAAACAGACGTCCCATCCATCCATCTTCAAGATCAGGTAAAGACTGGAGTATAAAAAGTTTGATTCACCCATTTAGCTGTCCAACCTCACCCATTATAGTTCACATGCATTTGTCCTTGTGTATATTGTAGCTAACAGATATTTTGGATGTTGGATATAAAATTAATTTAAGTGTGGCACTCACAAAAGCAAAAAGTTGCCACTTATAAACTATAGGGTACATCAGTTTCTTTTAAAATGATTTCTATCAAAACAATGAAATAAATAAGACCACATGCAGTTTTACCAAATAGAAAAAATACATTTAAAATTCTCATCTTCTATATTATCTGTCTTTTATTCAGTCTTAATTATTTACTATTTAAAATGTACTAATTTCTTGATTTTTGTATGTTAATTTATTATATTTTTATATCCAGAGTCAGTCCGCAGAACCCGCAAGTAATGTGAATATTCATGAAGCTGGCACAGAAATGGATTTGAAATCAAGGTAACAAAACACACACATATATAAAAGTACATATTTCTTTTTTAATATACCATAATATGTAAGGGTCTTTGATATGAGTGTAATATAACCTGTATATTTTCCTGAATATTCTGCTGCTTTTTTCTCTTAGTAATGACGTCACCTGCACAAAAGTAACAACAACAGCGGCCAACAAAGGCTTCTCAGAATATTCTATCCAACAACACGCTACCAAGTACAGTATGAAATTTTCTTGCCAAATGCATTCATTATGCTTGTCAATAAATACAGCCTTATGATATATAATAACCATTTTCCAGCAATGTAAAAGAACAGACATTTGGCTTTAATTTTCTTTAAGATTAGATTTAATGTAGATTTCTACTGATAACTGTGTTATTAGTACTGATGGCATTACCCATAAAATGTATTCACTTATAATCTCAATTTTGAAGAATGATTTACCATTAATGTACTGTTTCTCTCAGTTTCATCCACAGCCAGTTGAAGATCTTTGCCTGCGAGTTTTGTAACAAGATCTTTAAATTTAGACACTCACTGGTTGCCCATCTCAGGACACACACGCAGGAGAAACCTTTCCAGTGCCCACATTGCGACTATGCATCAGGCATCAAAGGTAAACCGGAACTTCCTGGTCAAACTGTTGGAACATAAACACTTATATGAACCAAACATGGATTAATGAATTTAAAAAATATATATATATAGTCGGACATGTGACAATACGAAATCAACATTCAGGTTAGAATTGGTCAACTGATACCGTCTGTGATTCTCTACTTCAAAGCTAATCTGAATGTTCACCTGAGGAAGCACACTGGAGAGAAATTCAGCTGCCAGCACTGTCCTTTCAAGTGCCTCAGTCCAGGACATCTCAAGGTAGTATTGTCATTGTTAATATCATGTTTTTGCGTAATTCTTGACTTGTTTTTCGTCGTATAACTTTGTGTTTACGTTGGTCTTCTGTTTTTCTTGTGAATTCAACTTGTGAGTGTTAAGATCTTAGTTGTTCATTCTACTGCAGGTGCATATACAGCGTGTCCATTTGAAGGTGAAGCAGCACTGCGGCTTCTGCGATAAGAAGTACTCGGATGTAAAAAACCTGCTGAAGCATATGGAGAAACAACACAATCTCAAAGACCCTGATGTGAACCAAAGTTACCAAAAACTCAGGTAGTTTTGATGTTCTCGCTTTTATTTTACCCTTCTGTCCATACCAGCAACCTTCTGACTCCCCCTCTGTATAATCTGTGTAAACGTTTCAGGTTAAAAACCCGTCAGGGTCTCAGACAGCTGCTCTATCACTGTCCAACCTGTAACCGTGGCTTTAAGAATCAGCTTGAGCGTGAGCGGCACCTGTTGGTCCACGCGCCCCATCGTCCCTTTGCCTGTCTTCTGTGTGATCATGCTGCAACCAAGATGGAGGCACTTGCTGCTCATGTCAAGAAGCACCTCTTCATATACGTGTGTTACATGTGCGAGGGAAAGTTTGTCAGCTCTCAGGGGATGACAGCTCATCTGAAAGAGTCACACACTGAGCAGGACCAGGATCAGGCCTTCACACGCTGTATTAACAACAGCTACTATCTGATGCAGCCTGGAGAAAACATATGGGGCAATGAGGAGAGAGAAGATGCGAGGAATAGGATAAAGGAATGTAATACAGAGCTCAAGGGTGGAGATGATGGGAGAGTGGAGGAAGATGGAACATTAAAATTAGAAAGTGGAGTTGAAAATGGTGGGACAAAATCACTTTCCCAAGAAATGGAACAACACAGAGTATCATCTGAGACTCAAGTAACTGTACTCCCAGCTGATAAGTGCTCTAATGCAAGTACAACATCAAAAACAGCTGTGTCACTGGGTGTGAGCAATATATCATCAGCACCTCTCACAGAAGAACAAACTCAACAAAAAGAAAAGGTAACTGAACACGATGGTCAGACACAATCATTTTTTTTAGCTCCAGATTAGCTGTCAGGTCTATGAAACATTGCAATACTCTTATGATTGGTCAAACTCTTTTTTTTAGTTAATTGTATGTCTGGAATGTGTTTAGAAGAGTTCCACTTTTAAAAAAATCTTTTCAGACTTTGTTCCTAACAATCTGGCTTGTTGTCTCTTCCCTGCTTAAATCAGAGTGCGTTCCAGCAGGTGTTTGCTTCCCTCCCAAAGACTCAGCTTAATATGGAATCTTTCCAACAGCTCAGGAAAATCTACGGAGACTTAGAATGCCAGTACTGTGGTAAGATGACCAAAGTTTGCTTTCTTTTATGTGAAATCCTGACACCTACCCAGAATGTGTTGATTTGTACTCAGGCATATTTTTTAACCTGCCTCTAAATGTGTTTACATTTTCTACAGGAAAACTGTTTTGGTACAAAGTCCACTATAATGTCCACGTCCGTACGCATACCAAGGAACACTCTCATTACTGTTCAAAGTGTAGCTACTCTTCCATCACCAAAAGCTCGTTAAAGCGGCATCAGATCCAGAAGCACAGCGGCTTGCAGCTATCTTGTTCCAGTGCTGGCTGTAAATACACCACACCTGATAAATACAAACTTCAAGCTCATTTGCGGATGCACCAGCACCAGGTATCCAACCTCGAGCTCTCTTGTAGAACAGACTCTCTATAAACATTTGATTATTTCTCACTTGGGAGGCTTTTTCAAATGTGCCATGGTTGTTTACAGGGGAAAAATGTGGCTTGTCCCATCTGTCAGAACAGTTACCCAGAACACCGACTAAAATGCCACATCAAAACAACTCACCCTGGTGAACAGCACAAAATACACCCTCACATATGCTGTCATTATTTAAACTACTCATGCTACATTATTCCTTCTAGTCTGCTGTCCCATAATTTTTTTTCTTCCATGTGTTTGTGTTTGTGTGTGGACAGATGCACTCCCGATACAGGCCAAGGGTGTCATGGTGAAGCGTGCAGAGAAGTGTCCCTACTGTGACTCCTATTTCCTTAAGAACAGCAGCGATTATCAGCGACACATCTGGGCCCACCAGGGTTTGATATTCCTCCACATTTATTTCAGACAAACACACACGTGGCTCCATCAGAGTCGTTGTTGAACGTTTCAGGTTCTGATGCATCTGTTGTCTGGGCCTCCATCTGTCTTGTCTCCTGGCTGTCCTCCAGCAGGGCGGACTGGATCACTCAAGAAACTTTAGAAAAGAACATAGCCCGATGGTCAAGTCTGTCATAAAATGAGGAAAACAAACAAACCAAAAGAGACACCCATACATATGCTGCTGTATTTTCCTCAAGGATGAGGAAACCTTGTGTTTTGGTGCTTTTGCAGCATTTAAGCTTTGCTATTGCTAATCCACTCTCATCCTAAAACATGTTACAGTGCTGTTGATCTGTTAAAATGTGTTTACGTGTGCAGGTTTGAAGCCGTATGCCTGCACTATGTGCGACTACGCAGGCCGCAGCAGGAGCAACTTGAAGACTCACATGAACCGACACAACACAGAAAGATGCCACCTTTGTGATTTGTGTGGTAAAAAGTTCAAATCAAAGGTTACGCTGAAAAGCCACAGACTGAGCCACACCGAGGAAGGTAGGTACAGTCGCTCTGTAACACACTGTCCTTGGCATTCACTCCCTGGTTTTATTTTCATTTCTGTATAAATTATCTTATCTAATTAATACTTTTGCGACTGATGGAAAAACAGTTGGAAGATATTCGCAGATATAATTAACGTGGACGTTCTGTGTTTGTTCAGGAAAGCAGTTTCAGTGTCTACAGTGTGACTTTAACACGGTCTCCAAACCTTATTTGCTCAGACACATGGAGCAACATGCTGAATTTAAGGTAAATTGTATATTCAGTATTTAGTCAATCAGGCCTATATCACTAAATTCCACAGTTGGTTTTATCCATAATAAGTTATTTGCATTCATTCAAAATTGTTTTACCCTTCATTGTAGCCATTCCGCTGTGCCCACTGCCACTATTCATGTAACATTGCTGGTCCTCTAAAGCGGCACTATAAGAAGAAACACCCTGGTCAGAAGTATCATAATGTTGGACCTGGCCGACCAAACCCTGATTCTCTGGAGCAGCACGGTCAGCTCCCATACTGCCATATTTAGACCTTTTGTTCGCCTCGAATATCTTTAAACAACATTAACAGTGTTCTAGTTGGCCTGAAATGACTCCTGCGCATTATTCTTTCAAGTGTGTAACTATAGTGTTTATTGTAAATGTGTTTGTGAATGTCGCTGTTTAGGTGGCATGAAGTGTCCTCAGTGTGAGTTTGTTTATGGAACCAAATGGGAGTTGAACCGTCACCTTAAGAGTAAACACAACCTAAAAGTTATGGAAGGCAGCTGGGAGGTAAACACACAACTTTGATCCAACTGTAGTACAGCACTGATAGACTCTTGATTAGTGTAACACAATTATAATGTCAAACTACTTTGATGATATTTCATTTTGCTTTTTTCATTCTCATTCATACAGTCATAGCCCTGAGAGTGATACTGTTTGGAAAATCAATAGAGTAGAAAAATTCTACTAATTCTTTCATAGAACCTCTGTGTTCTGTTTTAGTTGATGTAACTAATATCAGATGTAGCTTTGTGTTTTTTCTATATCGATACTTTTGATATTCTTGGCTTAATAAAATTCAACCAGACTTTCTTTAGTTTTTCAAAGCTTATTATTTATTGACCAAGGCCAATAACTGTGTTATATCCAGGTGGGGGAAACAGTGGAAGCCCAGTATAATGCTGTGGAGGATGGACAGCAGCTGATGGAAGCAACTGAAGTGACTCTGCAGGACAATGGTAAAAGCAGCCCCCTTTGTACACAGACACAGCATTCTGGTAAACTCATCAGCCAAAAACTGGAGGTTGATGCCTGCTGTGTTTTTAGACCTATAGTAATTATGTATCTTATTTTGTACAGTTAATATCCAGCAGATCACTGAACTGAGTGCCGAGACCTATGATGCTGTCACCTCTATGGTTGCAATGGCTCCGGGCACCGTTACCGTCGTGCAACAGGTAGACCAGATCACATCATTTAGAAACAGTGAATGCTTGAAAAAGAGGGTGATATTGAGTTGTGACTGAAGTTACAGATGGCAGAGGAGCAGGAAGTCAACAACTCTGGCAACCAGCTGATGGTGGTGAACGAGGAGAGCAGTCTGACCGGTAATCAGGTGATGGTGGTAAATGAAGATGGGGGTCTAGCAAGTAACCAGGTGATGGTTGTGGAGGATGGACATGGCCTGGAGGCACTGACAGTCCTCACACAGGATGAAAACACTCACCACTATATTGTGTATGTGCAGGAGCACACTGTAGAAATCAATTAGCTCTTCTAAATTCCACTGCTGGTCAGCCAGTTTTTGATCATTGTATTTATTTTAAGCAACATAACGTGTACCAACAGGTAATAACTCAATTGTTTGTGCTAAGTTATGGAAATAGTAAGTGCAATACATTGATATTTTGTATATAGCAAGTATATTTTAAATAAATATTTTTTTTCAAGTGCTTGACACACTGGATCATTTTGTATGGTAGAATTTAAATCTCATTGCTTTTGGTTTTAATTTTGTTGTTACCCCACTCAATGTTTTTATCTGGAACACCTGTAATAAAATACATGAATGTTTGATCTCTGTTTAATCATGATGGACTTTTCTTAGGTGTGGCATCTTATTTATGAGCATGTCAGATTTGTTTGAAGCTATATAATTAG
Source organism: Takifugu rubripes (assembly GCF_901000725.2). NCBI lineage: Eukaryota > Metazoa > Chordata > Actinopteri > Tetraodontiformes > Tetraodontidae > Takifugu > Takifugu rubripes. The sequence continues at coordinate 11,524,367 of NC_042291.1, read as the reverse complement.
TATATATTTCATCAAGAAGTGCTGATCATAGCTAGGGAGGTCTTCAACTTCAACAGGGGATCGATAAAGGCGATAAAGTCGAGGTCTTAAGCAAGCGTTGATTTCGTTTCACCGGTAGGTGGCGATCACGGGCGTCGCCGGTTGGTACTACCCCTGACAAGTTGCAGATACCGAAGAAGAAGACGAACTGGTGGGAAATTTAACATTGCGCGAAAGAGTTGTTGTTTTTGTCGGTTTTTTAATCAGATATAACAATTGGCTGGCAAATTGGAAGATAACACGACATGGATCGGTACATATTAGTTGTGTCGTTTTGTAAAAGTGACAACGGCCCGCTGGGACATTCTAAATGTAAGTTTAGTTTCTGTCATTCCTCTTTTTCCACCACCGCTAAATCCCTTGTTAACTAGCTGGTAAATTCTGCTCTGTCTCTCTAAGGTGAACACTAACTACCTACTAGCGTGACTTGTAATTTGTACATATTTGCTTTTACACGCTAATCTCAGCTAGACTCGCACATAAAGCCAGTTATTAATCATGGCTTTTCGATTGTCACTGTGTCAGGTTTGGAGCCATTAAAACAGATATACGAAACACTTCTGGAGGTCTCAGCCCAGGAACTAAAGCGGGGTGTATCTGTGTTTCCAGGTATAGTCAATATAAGGAATCACCACCTTAGTTAGCCACTTCTATGTCACATATCTCTCTGTTTCCTCAGGTTGTTATCTCAATGGCAGCCCATCAGTCCAGAGGTGGTATTTTGCTCTTCAGGCTTGTCAGCACTTTACCCAGGTTAGACATCTTATTGGGTTTTTTGTATTGGTTGTATCCCGAACCTTTTGTTCCGATCATTTGGAAGGTTCCTGTGACGAGAAATCCAAGTCATAATTGCTTATCTTTTGTCCTTATCTTTAACATGACAAAATAATGTACTTTGGGATAAATATATAAATGATTTTATGAACAAGAGTAAGCCATAATACAGTGATGCAAAAGAAAAAAAATGGCAAAAGTGTAAAGTCAAAGCAGAGTTTGAGATCGCATATATACAAATTTACACACAACATGAAGATGAAGCAGTCACTGTCTCGCTGGGTGGAGATTGCAGCACTGTTGATATTGTGACATGGGTGTATTCAGTGTTTCAGAAATGGTGACAAACCAGGCTGTCAGAATAGAAAAACAAAGCAGACATGACACTTTTGAAAGATGCAGTAGACATTTATTTTCTAGTTGCAGATGTGAGATGGAACGACATCACAGGGGGTTTGCAATTGAAATTGTTGGCTGAAAGTTGGATGTGTTTTCATATCACCACTCTGGTAGTTTTGCAGTTCAGATTGGGAAGAGCTGGGAAAGGACCTTCAAAATAATGAGGACGAGGAACAGACATCCAAGACTGTGGAGTCCCTTCAGCGATATCTGAATAATCAAGACTCGGTTGAGCAAAAGTCTGACCAGTCATCACTGACAGAGTGAGTCACAGACCAGATTTCAATTATGTGAATAAACACATGTGTGTTTAAATGGCAAGTGTGGGAGCCGTATTGGATCTACCCTTTGGTCAATGAATACAATTATTTTTCTATTCAAATTCAAAAAGTTTGACTTTCAGGCAAATTGGCAATATATTAGGGAAATCATTTGAAATTGGTTCATTCTCATTACCCATTTTAATCTTTGTGTCTTTAATGTACAGGATTTTAGTGGAGGCCGCTGAAGGACTACATCTACTGTCAGACAAGCTTCCACCTCCAGGTACTCTTAGCGAGTTAGTTTTGTGTGCTGTGTGTTGAAAAACTGAGTCCGATTTGTCTTCACCACCTTAGCCTATTATTCCGCAAAGTATCCACAGATGTGTAGCTGAAAAAGCCCCCCCAAAAAAACCAAAGCAAAAACTACGATTACTACATATAGTTGGATTTTAGTAAATTGAATATTTTTGTAAAAATCTGCCAATGACAAATTTAAAAAAAGTCTTTACTGTGACAAAAATTCATTCCAATTTCAAGCATTCACTTTTTGACAATCTGCTGGCAGCAGCTTTATAGAAAGTAACCTACTGTTTTTCATAAATATGCGCATACTGTAGCAATGCAGAAACTGGAACATGTTCAGTCCGATTACTTCTTCAGTCTCCCTCCTGGAGTGAGATCTCACTTTAGAAGAAAAGAACCTCTGCAGGAGTTCAGTATCAATCTCCCTCCATCATTTCATGCCCTAAAGAGCTGCAGTCATTACTGCTCCCAACCTCTTTTGCACACATCTCAATATCTAGGACACAAGCATCTTCGCATTTCACTTTTGGAAATATCATTCTAACAAACTATGTCCACTGCTCTGTTTGGAAGACAAATGTATATCAGATATACGGTATGTCTCATTGATTTCATTGTGATTCATTCTGTTTCCTCTATAGGCAAGGCCTTGTTAGATGTTCTGGTCTTGGGCTCCGTAGAACAGTCTCCTCCTGTAAAGGACCTGCTTCCTCTGCTGGGAGCTCTCAAACACATGTCCTGCTGGCACGCTGCAAAGATCACAGTTGTTACACAAAACATAAGCGGGTGAGAAATTCCGCAGGCGCTCTCACTGTTTGCCACAAGGGGGCGTTGAATGAATACAAATGTGTATTTACGCTGTTGTCTTACAGCAAAGGCAGCCTTTTAAAAGCAATAAATATGGGGAAGCTTTGATATTTTGCAACATACGTGATAGAAAATATATGATTTCTTATCAGTATTGTTAATCTACACAATCATTCAGGAACTCTAAATATATCATGCAATGAAGATGCATTTTTTGTGTTCTTAGAGTTCCTTTCATTGTCGTTTTAGTTTTTGTTTGGATTTTTTCCTGTGCAGGTGGCAGAAAATGGCATCCTACCTATGTGCTACAATAATAGAGCCTGCTGAATTGAGGAACTGCATTGACCACAGGGAATTATGGAGGGGTTCACTGGTTATCAGAGAAAAGAAGGTAGGAAAATTAGATCAGTAGTCGTTTGAAAACTCTAATAAATTTCAACAATGCTCACAAAGAATGAAGCGCTTTTTAGTATTATTTTATTAAAAATACAGTCCTGGTGATCCAAGGAACTGATGGTCGTTAAGTATTTTAACAAAAGTTATTTTGTATGTACAGTATTTAGCTGCCAATTTGACAGTTTTTTTAATTCACACCTTAATTGAGACATTTAGAAGAAATTGTGTGGGTGGCAGCTCTCTTGCATAACAAAGTAAGACAATTCTAAGACATCGTGTAGGTTTATGAAACTGTTTTTAATTATACAGCGTTTTTTTTGTTATTGTGTGTTTGCTCTGAATGAAGCATCAGAAAAACAACAAATGCTTGTTGAGTTGGACGCATAAATTCAGTAGTGTCTAAGCTTGTACAATGGAGCAGTGCAGCGGCATGAATTCAAATACATCCCAATGTGTTCTTTCTTTACTGCACTGTATGAGGGTTAAAACTCTGTTTGAAGCTCAAGGTTAAGATAGTCCTGAAATTAGTCCTCACGAAGATGGAAGTAGACACTGTACAGTTTCGTTGGCAGAGATCAACTTGCAACTGACGTGTGAGCGTGGCAGAGAGCAATGCAGGATATGGTGGGTATTGTTGTGACCCAGCCATTGAGGGGGGGGGGGGGGGGGGGGGGGGGGGGGGAAAGGTCAGGTCCTGTAGAAAGATTTAGAAGCCATCAGGGAGAGAAGCAGACACACCTGTGCCTCAAGCGAAGCTGGAGAGTTTGGTGAGGACAGCCATGCTCTGGGTCAGCCTTGGCTTTTTTATTTTGTAGCTGTTTTTCTTAGCTTTGCGCTAAGGACACATTTTTCATTGAAGGTAGCCTTGGCATGAATGCCCCCCCCCCCCCCACACACACACACCAAAATCACGAGATACTTACCAACAAGGTAGAAACATCGAAGAAACATTCCTGTTTTATTTTGTATCACTAAAAGCTTGTTCAAATAACATGTCGTGAATTTAACTCTGCTTGTTAATCAAGGCCGCGTGCTTTAAGAGGAGTTTGTTTGGAAGTTTGTTTGATTTGATTTTATTCCACACTGACCAATTCAATTCTTTTTAATCTTAATGAAGCTCTTAATGAGGTTATTTTTGTCATTTGTAGCAAAAGTCTTGCTGCTTTCTAATACATTAATGTTGTTCTTTAAAAACTAATTTAGCTTCATTAACTCATCATTCAGGCCCATTTGCCAGCATCAAAAAGAAAACAGTGCTACATTTTATCCAGATTCGAAAATCATTCATGGTTTAGGGATTTTCTGTTCCATTTACGTTAAGCTGGACCTCAAATCCTTTGTTAAAACAGGAGATTTATAGCCTGATAGTGCAGACTGTGTTAAACATTAGTTATTTTCCACAGACTCATTCATTTACTCTGTAAAACCTTGGTTGAACTAGCCCCACAATTTCTTGACATAAGTTTTCTCCAGTCATCACTTGGATCCTTTTTAGTGCATTAGAATAGACATGCAGATTTATCTTAAACAAAGTGACCTTTTTCTAAAACGAGCCTTCAGAAGTGTGAAGGTTCTCGCAGTAACAATCTTCATTCACGGAGGTATTCCTACAGGAATACTTCAGAGAGGAACTGCCATGGTTTTTTTTACTGCCACGTTGTCCATAGCATAATAATGAATACACATCAGATAATACAGTATATCCTCCTGTAAGCTGCATTGGAGAAAAATCTAGGTTGCTGCTTGATAATGTAAAATAACAGGAATGTGAGCAGTGTAAATGCAGCAATTCACCCACGATCTCATGACCTTTTTGTGTGTGTGTGTGTGTGTGTTTTCCTCAGTATGCATCAGAGCTCCGTTTTGATGGATTTTCTCTGCGGTCTTGGGGTTCCAGTCTTCTCTCACAATCTGCTTACACCACAACTGACCACAAACTTCAGTCTGAGGTAAGTGCTGAGCTCTTAACTACCACACATTTTAGTTTATTATTTAGGTATTAAAGCCTTCACATGCAAAGGAGTGATCATTTTCAAAGGGATACCACGTCCATAAAGCTGGACATCACATGTTTTTAGGAGCGTACAGTCTGTCACAGCATCAATAGTTTTAACCAGCAGGGCTGTATCATTCTGAAATCCAAAGTACCTGAAAGGTTTTATTAGAGACTTGGAGACTTCACAGCCCCCGTATGTCATCACTTTAATGACTATAAACACTTACTAAACACACAAACGAATAATCTGAAAGCACTCTTGTATAAATGTACCTCCCATGCCTCTCATTGTGACTCGGTGTGCAGATACAGAATAAAACTTGTGATTTATGTGCAGGTGCTTGTTAAAGAGCTAACAGCCCACAGAGAGAATGAACTGATCCACTGCAGTGATAAGTGGGCTGCATTTCAGAGGTCTGGAAACAGTCTTTGTCATGGAAGCATCTCATTTAACATTTTTTAACACCCCGGGTCGTCAGATTTATGGATTTTTATAGCCAGACAGTTGCTTTGTGGATTCAGAAGCAGTTCCCCTCATTATTTTCTGTCTTCTCTCTGTAAAAGGTTTGTTCTCCAACATGCCTGCCATTGTCCCACAAAAATAAGCAGTTTTCCTCCAGAGTGATGCAGAGCTTGTTCTTGAGTCAGATGTTGTGTGTCTGACTTTATGTCAGTCTAAAACCTGGTTTAGAGATTTTCATATGACCTTTAAGGCAAAGCTGTGATTGACAGCAAACTGTGAAGATAATGACTGAATTTTCATCGGGGGCAGAAGTGTTCTTTTAACTCCTCACACGTTACCTTCAAGCTAAAGAGTTAAATGGAGTGCAGAGGGTGTCATTTCTTAATGATTTCTGGCAGCTAGAATGAGCCAAAAGGTCGTTTCCATTCTGTTCTTTGACCACATAAAGAACCTGCTATAGAAGGTCTTATAGACCAATCTGACGCCTTTAACTTTCGAGTCTTTTGTATGTATAATTATGCTGTTGCCTGGAAACAGGATTTAAACACAGGATTTGTGTTTGATTAAGGAGTGCTAATGTTATGTAGGAGAGTGCAGTGGCCTGCTGTGTAACTAAATCAGAATATTTTATTTTGCAAGGTGTGTGACAAACTATTAAATAATTTAATGGGAACTATTTGTAGGGTCACAAGCTAAACTAGCTAAATATTGTTGTTGCAGGTTATGGTCAACATAAATGGCAGTTAAATGCGCATACATTGTTCTAATGTACTGCTTTTGATTCTTGTTATCCATATATTCGTGGACCTTCCATTGCTGTGATGGGAACATTAAATATTTACTCTAGTCTGAGTTTTACCTTTATGTATGTTGATATTGGTAGTTTTGTCTATTCAAAACCAATGTTGTCCATTGAGACAGTGGACTCTGTGAAAGTAGGTCTTTACTTATCGTTGATATCATTTTGCCGTGTAGCGTTTTTTTAAAATAATTTTAAATTAAGATATATTTTTACTATAGCAAAATGAGAACTTTTTCCAGGATGCCATGAAGCAATTTTCAGGTCTGTAATAGTGCACCTTTATTACCATTACCAGCCTCATCTAAAAAAACCCAAACTTTAAAAGATCTCTATTAAACAGATTACATTTTCAATTAAATAATCTAATCTAGGCTAAATGATACTGATGTCAGTGTTATGTAATATGTGTAGTGTTTACTTTAGTCATTCACTTTTTGGCAATATTACACTTAACACAAATAACGTGTACCTTGTTATCTGTGTGTGTGCACACACTCATGGTACTCATTGCATGTGTATGTAAGTGTTTTAATGCAGACACGTGACTTCCTTAGTCCTCTGTACAAGAAGCAGATGGTGTTGATGGTTTTGGCGCGCACACACACACACACACACACACACACACACACACACACACACACACACACACACACACAAAACCATCACATCTCTCCACTGCTGGGAAAACTGGCTGTTAAATAACTCTGCTGCACAATACACACACTGTCTGTTGCTCAAATAAAAACGATTTAGCCTTCTCAGTTGGTCTGTAGAGAAATACTGATGAGGTTTATACAGTTATACATAAATACAATTGCACAGCTTCAGGGGATGGGAGAAAAACAGTGATTTCTTGCATGTTAGAAATCAAGCAACTGCAGAATTAATTCTAAGTTAATTCTAATTAATACACAGAAAAAGATTTTTTTTGCAATTACCTCAAAATATAGGTTTAGAAGGAAGGAAGCTCCGATTTTAGGCTTTGTAATGTAACAGGTTTCTCAAGCATGGGGCAGTGGTTCCTCTCCATCAGGCAGCCAGTAGGTCACTGTGACTTTTCCTACATTTTTCCTTCTTTGTCCTCAGCTCTTTGGTTGTATCCTTTATGGGTTGATTGCGACTCTCTGCTGTTCTCCCCCTTGTTCGCTGCAGGTTTTCCATTACTACACACCAGCTTTAGATTTGATTCAGCTGATAAACTTGGCAGATTTACCCAGCTTTCTGGTGTCCAGGACCGAATGTGACCTGTATCCTCTGAAGTGTGGCTTAGCGTGGGGGGGTCACTTATGGTTATGTTGTTCCTTGACCACTGACAAAAAGAGGCCTTTCTGGGAAGTCGGTTAAAGCAAAACTTCTGCTGGACCAGCTAACGTCGCTGCGTGGAAAGGTAACCCTTCCCCAAGCCCAAGCAAATCTTTCATAGATCATTACATTATTATTACATTTCACTTTATCTCTGAAGTCTCTTTAAAACACTATTGATAGATATGTTCCATGTGTGATTCACTGAAACTGTCATATAACTATGCCTCTCAATATGTACTGTGTACTGTTAAACATCCAGGTTGGAGCATTATTCAGCCTCTCTTGTACAGTCACCCATGTTGCCCAGTCAGCAGCCAGCCAACTCAGCTCTCAGCGCTGGAGGGAGACTATTGCCAGAAGACCAAAGTCCCTAGCTGGTATTTTTAAAATTCTAAATAGTTCTACCTCCTGCCTAATGAAGCTCCTGGGAAGTACATGCAGAAGTGGCACTGGATATATATTGGCAACACAAAGTGGTTATAAATGTTTACACGTACTTGAGGTATTTTGATAAAATGAAAGACTATGCAGGGGATATAAGGTGTTCTTAAGCAGCATAATGTGTAGATCTAATAATATCTTGTAAAATTCAATGGAAAACATTCCGTTTTGGTAATAACAGCATTTAAAAAATGACTTTTTTCCCCCTGCCCCATCTAGTGCCTGATGTTGAGGTCAAAGGTGAAAGTGCTCACTACTTCCTGTTGGTCCAGGGATGGGAAGATGCTGGGCGTGTAACCTGTAGGGTCAGGTTTTTGAACTCAGACAGTCAAGTCAATGGTGCTGCTGCTATGGAAACTGTCTCTGGGTTGCTGAGAAGGACATCTTCATCTGGTACAGTGTTTAATTTAATGCTGCAATTAAAAGAAAATGTTGCTGTGGTGACTTCACGATGACTTTTAAGCCAGCACAACAAGTTTTGCATTTACTGGAGAGACGGAGAATCTGTCGCACTCTAAAAACTTTGAGGAGCACTCATTTATCAACCTTTTTTTTTTTTTTTGAGAACATCCAGCAATAATTGGTTTTGGGTCCATAAAAAGTGACTCAAGAATTGTCTTCATTTATTTTCCTTCTGTTGTAGCAGCTCCTCAGTTTGTCTGGAACAAGAGGTTCCGTTCACTGGCATCGACAGGAGTTGCAAATTTTTACCGCACTACAAAAACATGACAGTTTGCTTGCGAGTTTCTGTCTTTTTCTTTTTTCATGGATTCTTGTTCTAACCTGAAAACTTGATTTTGGCGTTCAGAAGAACTATGATTTTTACTTCGGTCACATTAATTGGCATAAATGACAGAGTCACTAATTCTTTTCAGTTGAATGTGATGAGAATGATAAGTGGATCACCTTGGTTGATGTTGACATTTTTTATGTCTCAACTTAAAGCCTCTGATCCTGGTAAATGTCATGTTGTCTTCTTTATCTTTATGTAACCGAGAGTTGTTATGAAAGAGTGTTTGCCCGCGTGAACATTTCATCTGTCCTCCAAGATTTGAAGTACTGGTATTTTAAAATGCAATGCAACACTGTAAAGCATGCTTTAATCTCTTATAAAAGCCAAAGTGCCCATTTAAAACATTTTTGAATATGATCAAAATCATCCATAAAAAACTTTACACTAGGTAAAGTTTCTATTTACTAGTGTAAAGTTTCTGTTTACTAGTGTAAAGTTTCTATTTTTGTTTTAGGGTTTCTCTTAACATCATACATTCTTATATGGAGGGGGAACAATAATAATTGACTCAAATGAAGAAAAATGACCAGTCGAAGATAATAATTGCCCTAAAACCAGAATGTAGAAAAGTATCTAAGAGTCAAATTGTCAAAGATTAGAAAAATTAAAATCCACATAGTTAAGTTGCTTATAGTATCCAGCAGTGCGTTTGTAATATGTAGTGGGTCAGAATCACTGAAGTAGACAAATCTGCTGTTACCTCTCTGACTGCAGTAAGTTTCTGTATGGATGAGGTTGAGTACCTTTGGAACCTACTCTGGACCCCGATCCCACTTTCAAATGAGTTAATGATGCTCATTTTTGTTCCTTGCTCCTGTTTGACCAGGAGGAGCTGTAGGCAACATCCTCTGCACTCTGCCTTGTCTCCAAGGAGACATGCTCCTGAAAAGAGAGAGGAAGGTGAACCAGCTACAGGCACTGGTACTCAAAGAATACCTCAGTAAGTACACTCTTTTAACGAGACAATGGCACATTAGAAGTGCCTCACAATATATAACACAATATCAGGATATGCTGGCTATAAACATTGTGTTTTATTACCTACTATCAATTCATGTAATATATTATTTAAATTTGGCTCTTCAAAGAGAACCTTTAGCCCATTGTTGTAATACAACTGAGATTTTCCGGCTTAACATTTAGCTTCTGTACCTAATGGTTTAGCTGCAGAGTCCCTAAATCTGTTCCACCATTCACTGATACCCCCCCTCTAGGTACACCTCCTGGTCCCAGGCAGCGGTTTGAAATTTTTAATTTTTATAGACTTTTCACTTATTGGCATGCCAAGCCCTCAGGTCAGGCTGCAATAGAAAGAATGTTTAAATATAAATATATTACTGACTCACGTGTTGTCAGCTAGGCTGGAGCCAGAGGAGAGGGTAGGATGGTGTCCTGACTGACCACAGGCACTAATGAAACTCAAGAGTAATTATTCTGACTGGAAAGGATAATTCTTTATGAATTGTAAGGAACTACGTTAAATATGTTTGGTGGGTTTTCTTAAGGATATTTAGCTGTAATGGTGAGGCAAAAGAAAAATGTGACAAACTGTGGAACTTTGTTTGTCCAGGACAAAAAGAAGAATCATCAGGCTCAAACTCGGTACCGGTCAGTGAACTAAAGGACATTCTGAATCTCGCCAGGAAGCAATATCTGAAGATGATGGACTCTTCTTTGCCTTCTGCTGCGTCCTGTCTTACCAGGCAGAACGACACAGTTTCCAATGACTCAGGTAAAAAAAAATAGACGAATGAATGAGAGAAAAAAAAATTGAGTGACACCGCTGACATACTTTCATACAAATAATCGCGACCAGTTTTTCTGTCTGATTTTTCATACATTGTTTTTCACTATAAAATGTGTCTTTTACCACTTTATGTGTTTTTCGCTTTTACCATATTTGAGTCACAGAATACCAATCTTACATTTACGGTAACTCATCTAATACCTGTTTGATAAATGTCATTATAGTCAGAGTGTGTGCGCAACTCGGTTTATATGAAGATTATGGCCTTTCGGAGATCAGCTGTATGTTTTAATATTGTTTATTTCCTTTAGGGATATTTACCCTGTGTTGGTTGACTCGGGATAGATTTTTACAAATGTTTTTTGGTCATTCTCAGCTGTTTATGGTCAGGGAATGAACAACACAATCTTCACATGCCCTGAAGGAAATCACCTTCACAATTGATTCTTTTCTTTTGAATAGTCTCACAGCAATGTATCACTATCTACTTTGCAAACATTCTGTGGATCATAACAGAATAATATCCGAATTAAGTGTGGGAATCAAATCAAATACCCTGCGGCTAGAATAAATGATTACAAGAGTAGCACTTGCCTTAAAAAATACCACATTGGTGTTTTTAAGGTCTCCAGGCTTTATTGTGATGAATGGAGGAGTGGCGAGAACACACACTGGCCTGGTATAATGTCTTTATGTTTGTGGAGGGGCACTATGACCACCTCACAATGATGAAGGGAAAAAAAGCTCCAGTCACATGGGTTCCCTTTACTTTTATTCACTTTAGAGAGTGACACGGTACATTTTCGTTATAAAATACCTGCTTTGTGCGCCGTGCCCCCTGAAGCCTTTTATATTAGTTTAGTTTTTCGTTCTAGGTTCACATAATATGTCCCAGCTTCAGTGTGAATGGCCTGAGAGGAGCGTCCTCCAAAATGCAGAGAACTTGCAGAAGAGACGGCAGAAAAGGAGGTAAATAGAATTTGATTTCACACAAAAAAAGTGATCTAAATCTGGTATTTGATCCACATCCTCTGTGTTATAGGTTTGGTCTGTTGGGTCCAGGGTCCAGTGATAATCTACTGGGTCCTAAAGATGGACAGAAGGGCTCTCCTGCTTTACTGGATGCTGCAGAATTATTAAAGCACTTCACCCCTGACGGGTTTCCTGTGGGGGAGTTACAACCACTACTTCTCAATCGAGGGTAGGTTTAGTGATTTTTCTGCCTTTCCTGACTAAATTATATGTACATAATTCAGAAAACTGCAATGTGTGTTGCTGTAGTCTGCGTACAAACGAGCGCTAATGGGGGTCATAATGAGGATTTGATTACGCTCATTAGCTTTCATTAGCTCACAACCTTTCTACTAAAATTATTTGGGTTGATCCAACTGTTATTTTGAACCAGAGCAGTCATCAAGCAGGTGTTATCATTCTTTCAGGCTAATTTGTTTAATCCTATTATTTGTTTAATTAAGACCCCTAACACTTTAAATTCACACTTTCTCACCCCCAAACCACATCTGTTCATCTCTCTCTTTACCCAGTGATAATTCCTTTCAGCTGTCACCAGACCTGTCTCCTGGTAGAGTCAGCCTGATGCCCTTCACTAAAGCCTCAGCCTTACATTATCATGGCTTAGAGTGAGTTTCCATAATAGCACTATCCAAATTATACAGAACTAATTCAGTTGCGGTACATCGCAAATAAAGGCTCCAAGTTTGGATTCGTCATTGAATGCCCCTGCAGTTTTAATATTTGTATTTGTGTTATATTTTGACCCAGGTTCTGTCTAGACGAAAAGCGGTCCCTGGTCCAGGATCAAGCCTTTGTAAAACTCCAGTCCCGTCTGATTCGTTATGAGACCCAAACCACGTGCTCTAAGGAGCCCTCGGCTCTTCCTTTCGCCCTCAGCCCTGCTCCGTCCCCTGCTGTGATGTCAGAACCAGGAAGTGTGCCAGATGGAGAGACTTTGGAGAACGCTGATGTAGCCCGACTCAAGCGCAGGTCTTGGGACATGGACATACTTTCAGGGTGTCCACAGAAGAGGTATCGTGTGTTTTTTTTTTTTATCAGTCCTCAGCAGGACGAGTGTTAATCTGCTTTTAATGAAAGTTATCAGATTGTTTGCAGCTGCATTTACATCTTTATTATGCCACAGCAATAATGTTCCATGGCTGCAGAGAGTGAGAAATTATATTAAGCTTTATTAAATATAGATTTAGAAGGATTTACCAAATGCTCACAGATTTGGATTCGTACCACAATAATGACAATCAATAACAATCTTCAGCCTCTAACAAGAAAAAAATAAGAATGAACAGTAACAAAGCAGCAACCACCAACTTTTCAAAACCCAACCACAATTACTAATCTATCAACCAACAACAAACATCAACACTAACGGACAACAATGACAACAAATCAACCAACATTCACCAGCGCTGACAAGCATCACCTGACGCAACCAACAATAATCATGAGCAACAACTATTCAATGAGGATCAACTAGCAATAATCACTTTATTAACAGACACAAATCAAGCACAAGCAACAGTCAACAAAAGCAACCAACAACAGACGCCAACCATCGTCAAAACAACAACACACCAACCGCTAATCTCAAGGTTTCAAATAGCGACTGTGGATTTGTAGTTGTGCTCGATGACATCCTACCAGTTCCCGTTGTTGATCATGTCTTTTTTCGAATGCTCCAGGCTAGTGAAGTCGGAGAGCAGCGACTCTCTGTGTTCTCAGAGCAGTGGCAGCAGTGGGACACATCCTGCCGTCAGGTCTTTACGGCGGCAACCTGGCAGATCCAAGTCCTCCACCTCCTCCTCCTTCTCCTCTACTGGTCTTTCCTCATCTTCTTCTACGAGACAGACAGCCTCAGGTACGACAAACACGCAACAGGCCCAGAGTCTTTACTGGGTTATGTCCTCTAGTCAGCATCAAGAATTGGGTGACTTGCATATTGACACTTTGGCCACATTCACCCTGCAAGAAAAATCTAAAAAAAAAAAAGGTATTTAAAGACCAATATGAACTGAGCCAGTCAGATTTAGTGTCATTGCTCCACAAAAAGCCATCATTTGGTCTTTACACTCATTCTCATCATAACGAGAAGTAGTGTCATCGAAGTAATGTCATTTTATTGTTCTGTGAATGCAGTGTGTTCTGCGTTGATATACTCTGACAACAAGATAGTGAAAAGACCTTTTTCTTTTAAGAAAAAGTCACTGATTGTAGTTTCCTTTGAAGCGTCGGGGCTGTAAGCAAAACATGCTGCCGCTGCAGAGCGGCTCCAAAACACATTATCTTGATCAGTAGCAGCAGCCATTGTGAATTCTGTAATAATTAGCTGTACTTTTTAAACATAATTTGCATTGTGTAGCTGGGGAGAATCAATCAGATAAAAAAGCTTTATTCAGCCAATTATGTAAAAATGATTTTTATATTACTCTTTTAAAAACTAATCCGTAGATGGGGCCATTAGGACCAAGGCCATGTAGATTGGGTTGACATAACTAACGAGGGCTTTTTTTGATAACCTTTCGCAATCAGTGTCAAGTGTGGCATCACACTGATAAAGCGCGCTTTAGAAAGCCGCCGACAGCAGCACCTCAGGGTATCTTCAAATTCAGCTAAGGATTTAATTATTTCTTTATTATTTCACACATTATAACAAGTGTATGTTTTGCAGTTCTGCTTCAGTCATGAAGAAAATGTCTGAGTGCTTTTTTAAAAGGCTTCCACACATGAATCCATTTTGAGTGACGCGTTTGAGCGTAAACACTTTGAGTTCTGCTTTACTGCCAGTCTCATTTTCCTGCTTCTGTCATTACTGTTAAAATCATGTGTGCAATACTGTTACTGTGACGACGTCGATGCCTTATAGCTCTGTTTCCACACAGGTGGAGCGACTCTTCCTTCTTCAGGCAAACACAAACCTCAACAACAGACGACTCTTAATGGAGAAGCTGAGGAAAAAACAGCCAAAGAGTCACGCTCGCAAAAACATAACCGAGTGAGTGCTCCCATGTTTTTAAGCTCAAAAGATTTCTCTTTTTCTGAACCATCTTTGGATGTAGACATAGAGGAATACTTTGGAAACCTGCCTTGATCCATTTTTGGCTTGAATTGACATCATGTTTCATAAACAAGTTTAAGTTATTGAGGAAGTCAGCAAGCTCAATGGCAGAAAATGGATTCACCGGCCTTCAGTAATTTGTGCTATTTTAGTGTGTTTAGATGGAAGTTTCTTAAATTTTCCTCTTGGCATAAAGGCTTTTTTATATTTTGAAATGTATGTTTTTGCAGTTGTGTAATATTCCATTGCTTTTCTTTTCTTCATCTATATCATCCCTAAGATCCCCATTTAGCTCAGAAATATGGCCTATTACAAGAGGCTTTAAGCTATAAACATTTTTACATTTAAAACAAAAAATAGGGTATTGAGAAATCTGCTTGCATTGTAGCAATGTTCATTTTATTGGCTCACTTTTCAACTGTGAATTTTTAGGTTTCTTTTATCCAAAGAATGACACCAGAACTATAGGAGGCATTGGACATAAGTGGCAATTCTAAAAGGTCATATTCAGCCATAGATGGGGGGAGGGGGGGTGTTGTGAGAAAATCTATGAGAATTATTGTTTATTGTCTCACTTTCATCACCAATCGAACGGCTGCGGCAGAGTCGTGCATCATCCTCTGCAAAGATAAATGACTCGCGTTTTGCATAGGGTCACTGAAAGTATGGGCGACATCATGACGCTCTTTCAGAAGTACATCTTAGCAGCTAATGTCATCTCTCACACACACTCACACGCTCACACACACAGTATAGTGTGTAGAGGTTTCGCTGTAATTTTGCATGTTTTTCCAAGCACACACACTCTCTCTCGTCCCACACACAGCCGGCAATCTGCTTTCTGACCTTGAGTTGTTCTGATCTGATTGCTATGCAAACAGACTCATCATACGGACGCGAGTACAGGAGCGAACAGTTGCTCCTATACAGAAATACTAAAAGTGGGTTATTTTGGCCAGAGAGGTAAAGCTGCAGCTCTGCTCCTCGTGAGACACAGCGGCACAGATGATTCTCAACGCGGATTCTTAGTTTCCTCAGAGCAGTCGCGGCGTCATGATTAAAGGCAGAACTTTGTAGCCCAGGATGTCTCCCTGCCCTCATACAACAACACGCAGGTTTGTGCAAGGACGTCCCCTGACATCAAGGCATTTTGACACAAACACAGAAATAATACATAAAAAAGCAACATTTCTCGGAGGTGGGTTGGCATCGAGCGGTTTGGACAGCCGAACATCAACATTTTAACATTCCCCAGTGTAGATTTGAAAAGTGTGTCTTCTGTGTCCTCAGATGCTGCTGGAGGTGGTTGCCAAAACGCTCAAGCATCATGGGATCGGTGTGGAGCACGAGTGCTTTGAGGCCTGCAGCAAAAGGCTGTTTGATATCTCCAAATTTTACCTGAAGGCAAGTCCCGTCGCCTCTTCCTTATTGTTGAGCTTCTGTCCGACCAGGGCTCCAATCCCTCGCCATATGCTGTATTTTGTTACAAATTAACTTCATATCAGAACGGCTGTGAAAAGTAGAATCCGGTGCTCTTTCTGAATAAACGAGCTGGCAGCAAAAGTGGAGTGTAACAGTAGAGCAGGCAGAAGTTAAAGTCCTGGGGTTTTTCTTGATCAGGATTTAAAGACGTCTCGCGGTCTCCACGAGGAAATGAAGAAGGCGGCTGGCAGCAACGTCAAACAGGTATCGGCCGTCCCGCTGGTTGGTTTGTCTTGCTCATGCCCAGACTGAAGGGTGTCTCCTGCTGTTGTAGGTCATTGACTGGATCCTGGAGAAGAATTCAAAGAAATAATCAGGAAAAGAAGAACACCTCTCCTGATTGGTCATTTTCAGTTAAACTCTTTCTTCATGTCACAGATCCAAACTTGGAGGGATGTTGAATTTATTATCTTTCCTAATTTACTTTTATTACTTTAGCGCCATTGTAATCAAATTTTATGGTTGATTTAATGTTTAAAGACAACCTTTAATTATTGTACAGACTAATGGGTTTTAGCTTGACTCACGTTTCTGCTTGCTAGTGATTTCAAATCTATTTTTATTAATGATCTTTTCTTTTTTAAGTAATTTGTTTTCTGGTGTATAACTGGACATACAATATTTTATCAGTTTTACAGGTTTGTTTTACAATAAAACATTTTTTTCAGTGACGTATTGTAACAGTCTGGTATTTACACATTTATTTTTTGTTTTAAAGTTAATATTACAAAGAAACATTGCAAAGTATTAAAATGAATCATTGGAGTTCTGCAAAAAAAAATGAAGTGAAAATGGAACTCGAGGGCGTCAAAACCCGTCCCCGTCCACCATCGGAACACGGCACAAATAAGAATATTTTTTCAGTCATCTGTCTGAACAGCATTTTTCATTTTTGTGAAAACATTAAATCACAGCATCTGTTCAGTTGGAGCAAAATTGCATTAAAACCAGTGGACAAATGCTGAAGATAATGATCATTTCTGTTATTTCTAACTTGATATTTCATGCACGCCGGGTCTGAAGTTACTCTGTCCTCATGAAAAATTCTAATGCCCCCCTGTCTGCAGCTGGAAGCAGCTGTTCATCCAGCCTGTCGTTATTTGTCTGTTGGATGCATTGAAGCGATCTAGAAACCAGCCACGGAGCGAAGTTCAGCTGCTTAAAGGATCCGAGCAGATGGCTCAGAGAGTGGAGCCGATTTCGATCCTCTTCAACTCTAACCAACAGGATTTGAGCCTTTTGTAATCGAGCCACGATTTAGTTGTTTTAAAAGAGCTTTAAATTTGGTTTTTCACCCAAAATGGCCGAGTCTGCGGTGACACTCGGTTCAAAGACGAGTGCAAAAACAGAAATTGACTTATTTCACCTTTGACTTTTTGAAGATCTGATACAAAAAAAACCCAAAACGCTCATTCCTCTTAAAAATCAAATGTTCACCTTTAAAAATGTGGAAATGACTCATTTTGCATTAAGGTACAACCCTGATGGTGCGTTAGAAGAGGAATAAGTGGCAGCTAAGAGGACTGGTATGGTTTTCCCTGCCTCTGTAATACCCCTGGACACCAAATCCCATCAGTCCATCCCCTCATTTGTCACTTCAGAAGCTTTTTGATCTCAAGAATCCTAAAAAGCAGGAGGAAACCCTTCCCCAGAAGTTGTCCCTTGAAGATTAAGGACTCCGTCATGCTGTCCTCGCACGAACGCGTGGAGACGTTAAAATTGTGAAAACGAACCAGATTGTCCCCAAATCCCAAAGACTTCCTGGTTTTCCCGGTGAAACGCTGTCCCCTCGCCACGCGCCGTGAAGAAAGACCCAAGCACGCCGGCATTACCGAACATATTTATGTGCTTCTGTGCACGTTCCCCAGCACAGCACAGACCACAACGCGCACGCTGTGAGACGTGTGCACGTGAGAGAGATGGATGGGGGTGCAGGCTGCCTCCCCATCTCTATCTGCAGCTTCCCGGAGACGGCTGGAGAAACGTGATGGGGAAGGTACCCGTGCGGATGGTCACCACTCAGGGGGTCACGGGAGCAGACAGGCATCCATCAGTCCGCTAATGGCGGAGGGCGGCGCGTCCTCAAAAGTTATTTATCCTCTTCTCCTCAAATAACAGATAATGACGGGGACGGGGACGGGTGGGGGGCAATGGCGGTGGCCTACTTTCTTCATCCCAAACATGCAGAGTTCCATTTGTCTCCCCTGACAGTTCGCACCAGCCGTGCTCATCAGGAGGGCTGTGATTTATGGTGGCAGCTTTTATTTGTAGGTAGATTTGTTTCCATTTAGATTTAAACAAGCTTTGAATTTGTCCCATCCGTGAATTCTCTTTTATTCTGCGTACACGATTCAGATGTTACGCTCGAGCTCATTTCTTTGGCCTGTGAGGTTTCGCTTTATTGTTGAGGCCACCAAGGTTTTTCTTTTGATTATTTACAAGTTTTACTAATATTTTTGGTTTTTCCCATGTCCACCTTTAACCAAATCTTCAAGAAAACGCACGAGCAAGGTCCGGAAGTTGATGTCAAGTGCACAGGAAAGATAGGAATATTTCTTCCAGAGGGTGGTGGAGATGAATAGAGAACTTTAAGTACATGAAGATTGGACTCAAGTGCTCAAAAATCACCTCTTTGAAGAAGAGGAAATGAAAGGCCGGAAAGTGCACGACAGCTTTCCAGGCGTGACTTGCAGCCTGAGTGGGGAAGTCGAGCCCTTTCTACAAACTGAGCTCAGTCCTGCTGTCAGAAACATACAAAAGACCCTCCACCAGTTCTCATCATCATCACCATCATCATTATCATCATCATCCTCCTCTCCAGCTCATCATGCCAGAACGTCCCCACTCATGCCCAAAATGGACAAAATGAGCACAAATGTGCAATTCGACATTCCACATCCAAACTGAAGCACACGGTTTAAAAGCCTCAAATCCCCCCCCGCCCCCCGCCCCCCCAATAGACGTGTTGTTAAGCACAGGGGCCGCCTGTAACCGGTGGAACCCGTCGCCCCTGAGGAATGCAACACACATTTAAAGAGAAGGGGGCCGTTCATTCAGGGCCCCCTTCCACACACAAACCAACCTGAGCGGAATGTGCACTTGACTGAAAGTATCCGCTGTGTGCACATGAATAAAACTCAACATTTCTCTCTCTCTCACACACACACTCACACACACAGACACACTCACACACTGTGTGTGGCTGCTTGCTAATTGCTTGGCTCCTGTCCAGCCTCTCAAAGCGAATATGCTGACAGTATCCATCAGTTCCTCTCCGCGCAGGTTTGTGCGCTGGTGAAAACGCTTCAGTGGCGGCGTCACTCTGTGCAGATTTGTAGACTTTAGGAGGGTAACAAACAGTTTTTCATTCGTGCCCCCGTCAGAGGGAAGCAACGGAACCTCAGAGGAGAGGTTGTTTTTTTTCTCCTCTGTTACATGATGCAATGGTTGCTCAATATTAAGCTCCCCGCTGAGAGAAAAACAGGCCATAATAACCAGGAAAGGATAAAAACAGCAACAAAGAGAGGTGCTGAACAAACAATATCAATCTCTGCAACAATGACCAGGAGTGCGGGAGGACGGCCTCATCCTGAAGAGTATAAATTAGTGTATCCATCCGTTTGTCTGTGTGTGTGTGTCTGACAGCCAGTTACTGTAAATAATGTCAAAGGCTTCAGATCGTGTAAAGAGCTGCCCAAATCTCAATTACGCAGGGGCCTTTTAGCTGAGGATAAATGAAGCCTTTCTGCAGAGCTGGTTTGCAACATATTGCTTCAATTAAGCACGAGTGTCACTAATCTGCAGTAAATTAGTGCAACGCCTCGCGTCATAACGGCCCCTGAAATGAAGCAGTGACCGTTTGCATTCCACCGCAGGGAAATCTCCCAGCGTCATTCTGAGAGTGGAAAAAAGGAAGTAGCGTGAAATTGCCCACAAACTGGTTCTGTAAACTATATTAGCTGTAAAATGTTGATATGACTTGTTGCCAGTTGCTTCTGCATCTGGTGTGAAATGATTGACGGTTTCAGACAGTAAAAAGAAACTTCTTTCTTAAATACATGATTTATGTGCATCGTTTGACTTCAAACTAAGCTTCATCAGTCTGAGTGACAGTACAGCAGCTGCCAAAGGCATTGGTGGCGTGTTTCTACAAGTCAAAAGCAGATTTTGCTCATAAAGCTTCTCTCCATTCGATAGGTGGGATCACGTCATGTAAATCATTCTTCACAGTGTCCATGAGGAAAGGGGTTAGACACGTTTGATGCCAGGGAAAACACAAAATCTCCGTGCCCGTAGCCGCCAGTGACGCAGCCATCGCAGGAGCCTCGTTGCCGTGCCACAAAGATTTAAATATTTTCCTCTCAGTCATCTAAAAGGCACCAGAAAGCGGCAGCAGGATAGGAGGTTTTCTCTCCTGCTGAAATAATGAGATCACGGCACTAGCGCAGGACTTCAGACTCCCACGATGGCTACGCTTCCATTATGAGAAAAATAATACTTGACATGAAAATACGTGATTGAGGCAGTGTTTTGAATCTGAATAGATGAGTCCTCCCCCACCACAGAGAAATAAAGGTGATTAAAATGGCCCAAAGCTGTAGCCTGCCGCTGGTTAGCTACGGATTAGCATAAACAGTTAAGCGCTGTCAAAAACAAAAAACACAACCAAAAATTCAAAGCCCAGAGTTGCACAACTGGATCAGCAGTGATGTAATCATCAGTGCACTCGTTGAATTCAGAAGGTTGCAGTAAAGCACCTGGAAAAAGAGGCCCAAAGAGAAGAAAAACATTCCTGTGTGCTAACAAGTTCAGCAAAGAAAACTGGTGCCAAACAGAAGCAGGTGACGTGGACGTGCATACAGAACTGCATGAAGGGCAGGACAGAAGCAGAATTATTTCCACACAAACATCTTAATCAACAATCTGCCGCCTCAATCCACAATAAAGCAACGAGAAACAAATTATTCTGCCTTTGATCTGCTTTGATTTGTCTGAAAAGGGGAAAAAAAAGATTGGAATCTTGTGGGTTGTTCTTTTTCCTGGTAGCTTCCCCAGTGTCAGATGTTTCACCTCTCGTTTTATTGATTCCACCGTCGTCATGGAAGCATACCTATGCTTGCAACAAAAATGCAGCAGCACTGTAACTTCTGGCAGATCTCAGACAGGTGTTTATCAGGACACCTCAGCATCTACAGCCTTATTTTAAGGTAAAACAATTCTGCTTCATCCTGCACTTTGTTATTTTAATTAAATGAATAAAATGTAAATGAAAAGCAATATTGGCCTCTAGAATTATGATTGTTTTGTTTTGAACAGGATCAGCTGTTTCCTCTCATTTAAGCTAAGCTAACCAGAGTTACAAGCTTTCGCTAAACTGATGGAAATTTAAACACAATTATGTTAAAAAACAAACCCACTTCCATTTACAAGTGACAGTGGGACTGATTTCAGACAGCAGGAGAACCAGTTAAAGACTGAAACACTTGGACGTCAGACGTTACCTGTTCAAAGAACAACATGACATTTTGAATTCGAGTCAGATGTCAAACCGGAAAAACTGCGGACGGTTGAGCCTCGATGATGAATGCTGTCACCGCTAACAAGACATCTGGGGGACGCTAACAAAGACAAATGCTTGAAGTTCTTCTGCAGCGTCAAGTATATTGCAAAGAAAAACGACCGGGAAGAACTCCGAACGTCCTTTCAGAGCCATCGGTGAATAAATTATATAATTGTTAGATGGAAGGCAGGTTTGCCTTTTTGATTGAATTAAAGGTTATTTATCTCAACCACGCTAAACATGTCCAGTCCGACCGAACCCTAAACGTGATGTCGATGCCAAATCTGCTACCCAGAATCATTCCCCGCGCCTGTTCATCATCCGTCTGCTCCTGCTCCATTCCTGGTTTTCTTCAGTCGACACTTTAAACTCATTTTCAGGGCAGAACCAGGCTGGGTGCATTTCTTCACTTTTACGATGGAGGCTACATTCACTCAGTTTGGGTCCAGACACGGTGGGCTCCTCCTGGTCGGTGCATCTCATCCATGTCAGGCTACCAGACCCAGACGAGAGATCTTCGCAGAGAGGAAGGAGTGCAGGATGAAGACAATGGGCTTTGGACACGAGTGGAGGTCCAGTTGCTGGAGGACAAAAAAGAGACAGTTTGGAATATACACCACTTGTCCAATATATATGAAAAAGAAAAAAAAGATACATTTTTGCATGCACATACAACTCTCACGCGAGCCTCACAACGTTTTGGGCCTCCTCCCTCAACATTAGCATGCTAACACCAACCACTTTGGTGGTGAAAATACTTACTGATGTGCCATTCAGGCACCAACCTATCAGCATCGTCTCAGTGAGGATCCTCGCATGGCCGTGCCAGAATGGCGGACGGTTATTTATTTTATGTGTCTGTTGTTTTTTTCGAGCAGCAATAAAGGGCCGGGCCAGCGCTGAAATGCAACTTCTGTATTCTGAGATAAACTGGGAATCGCCGTGACAACATTAGACATGCATCGTCTCTGCCAGCTAATAACAGTGGAGTCACAACTCTAAAAAAAACATTTGGAAATGCTGAACTAATGAGGCGTCGGCCAGATCTGCATGTGCCTGGGGGCTTTTAGAAAGCCTCGTCTATGGCTGCGTTTGGATTCTGCGGCGACACACAAGGCAAAATCTGCTCTGCTTTGGTAGCCAGTCGAGGGTTTGAATCCAAGTTGCAACCCATAATTTATTTTCCTCGCATTCGCACCTGCGTGCTCACGTATGTGGATTAGAAAAGATCAAGCCCAGATAATCCTGATAGGGGATTTCTGTCAGTTCAGGTCCGAGCGCCTGTTATGGCTGCAACAGTGTTTATATCAGACGCTCTGATAACTTTTGAGGGAAGGGGGGGTCAGGAAAATGACGGAATGCTGACTTTTGGTACTCGTTAAGTAGCAACTGGCCCAGATTACTTCCTGAAACCCCGGCCTCTGTTTACAGATTAAATCTCCTACCCTGAATGACAGGCAATTTTTTGTTGTTAAAGAAAAGTGGATTCCCTCACAAGTGAAGTTCATTTTTGTAGCAGAAGAATGATTTTTTGTGAGTGTGATGAAGTGCTCTAATTTGCTTTCTGCTGCTCGGACTTTCAGCCTGTCACTGCAGTTTCTGTTTAGCTTCATTTCCCAGAAGGCCCTTCTGGAACTTGTTCTATTTATTGTGTGTTGCACGTGACCGCAGCAATCTTGGGTAATCTCGTGAGCTCTGAATGAAGCTAAAGAGCTCTTGTTTTTGTTTAGAAGGCTAAAACAAACTCCTAAACGCGCTGCGGTACCCCCGGCGCCTTCAACCTTCAGCGGTACGCAGAGACACTCACAATCTCGCCCTCCTTCCCTCCGAAGTCGAGGAGGAGCATGCGTATGCCGTCGTCCGAGGACATCTTTAGTTTTTCGTAGGGGTAGGACAGGAGGACCTGGGGGGGAGCGGCAGCGGCAGCTTTTCTCCCCTCGCCGTTCTCCCTGTCCCCCAGCGGCGTGGGGTCAGCCAGCACGGAGAAGCCCTGTTCGTAGTGGATGACCAGCCGGCACTCCTGACCGCGGTAAAGACAACCTGGGGAGAGCAATCGAAATATCGTTTCCTTTTCCTGCTGAGCAAGACTCACACATTATTTTGCAGGTTAGGTGGTAAGGTGGAGATGGTCACGTCCGAACGCTGGAGCCAAGCGTCCACGCCAGTAAGACTTGGCCACAGCAGCAGGGGGAAATTAATGGGAGGAAAACCGTGGAATTGCTCTCCGCTGTGGGTGGGCGGGCGACAGCCTGGAATGGTTGCCAGGTTGTTTCGGAGGAAAGAAAAACTGGGATGAAGACAAATAGATGGAGGGGAGGAAGATACAGTTGATGTTTCTCTAACGATGATTCCGACTCACAGAACAGCTGATCTCGGCCTGCAGCTGCATCAGGAGGTCTGATGGTATTCCAGAAGCTAAGGCGGAGCCGCAGTAATCAGCGTGGACCCTCATGTTTACACCCTGTCACCCTTCAGAGCTCCTTTAAGCTGGACGACTTGATCATTTCACCTCTGCACATGCGAACCAGCCCTCTAAAAGCGCTGCGCAGTCTTCCTCGCCACTTTCCCTCAGCTTTCACACGACAGCACCAGGCTGAAAGCACCATCAAGTGTGCTATCTTCATCCACTCTCCCGTTTCCTCGTCTCTTTGCACGGCGGCGATGACAAATCACCGTCTCCAAGCGGCGTGATTGAGCCGCATTTAATCCTTTTTTTCCCCTGACTGGGCGTCGGAAAACTTCATTTCCAGCATCTCACTGGACGGCGGGCTTTTTTGACACCAGAGATAGTTGTCGTCTCGGCAATGTTTGTCGACAGCCCGAACAGGATGTGTGTGTGGGTGTGTGTGAGGACAGGGAGGGGGACTTTGCATGTGTGTAAATGATGGTGAGCCAGTGTTTATGACACTCATGCACGTGTACAGAATGTGGGGCCTGTTTCTGGTCTCTTTGGGTAAATCATCACACACACACACACACACACACACACACACACACACACACACACACACACACACACACACACACACATATGCGCACACACACACACCCACAACTGGATCCCTCCCACACTCTTCACGGTATCTCACAGTGATCGCGGCACCGAGGTTGCAAGTGTGTACACAGCAAGAAAACAAACACAGATGACTGTTGTCAAACACGGTCGGTAAATAATTCGACTGTTGAATTTACCCTGCGCATAACTGCAGATCAATGGGCTGCAGAGCCGGGAGACAGCAAACCATAACACGCGTCTCACCTTTCCAGCATTTCTAAAACGATGTTTCTCCTTTCGCCAGAGCTCAGCAGAGGCAGAATCCCGAAAGCACTCCGAGGAAGAAACGTCTTCGCGCGAATGACTGAGGAGGGCGACTGTCAGATAGCAGCCGTTGACAACAACAGAGGAGTGGGGCTTTTTCTTTAACCTCGGGATTTGCGGAGTGTTGCGTAAGATGGTGACAACATTTTATCACCATTCTCTCTTTGTTCAGTCACAGTATCAGTGAAGAGGATGGATCTGCTGAGCCTTTATCCTCAAAGCTTTAGGTCATTTTTCTGCTTCTTTCCAGCCTTTAGAAACCAACGGGAGAATGGGAGACTGACGGGCAGCAAGTGCAATGAGCCGAATCGAATCTGGGCCCAGTGAATTGAGGAATACGGCCACACGATCAGCCAAGCTAGTTGTCTGCGTCTCTGAAGCAACTACTTTAATTTGATTCTCTCCTCGTTATCTCTTTTGGGAGACTGTAACAGGGCATCACCAAGGTCATCCGAGTCAGCGGCCGAGCAGCGAATTACATTAAGTTCTTTTTCTTAAGAACTGTAAAACAATGAAAACAAGGAAATGATAACACTGGCACACAGCAACGTACAAGACACATACGTGACCTCTGACCCCACGATGCGTACGATGAGTCTCTGCTGAGATCTTAATCCACCTGAGAACCCTGATCTGTGGGTCCAGCAGCCAGAAAAACACACACACATGCAAAGAATGGGGCTTTCAAGCTGTAACAAAAGGCCCTTTGGGTGAGCGGAAAAGAAAAAAAGAGGGACGAAGGGGGCAGAAAGTGAAAATGCTGGATGACAGAAGGAGGGAGTGAATGGAGGAGACGTTGGAATGCAGAGGTCGGTGCAGGACAGGGACTCTTTTTCTCCATCGTTTGTCTTCAACTTAACTGGCGTTAGCAGCAGGTAAAGAAGAGATCTGGCAGCGTCCCACCGCGCTCATGTGTCACAGCAGGTTTCAAGGTAAATTTTACTCAGCCACTGAGCCGGAATTGCTTCTTTTTTAAGAAGCCATTTGGCTGTTTACTCTTTCATTAGGGAGCCCCGGTCTGGCCCAATGACAATTTGAAAAAGTTTTAAAGCTGTCAACACTCACAACTCCTTAAACAACGCTGTTGGTGTGTCAGACAGATCTTCAGTATCTTGTTACTCTCCACCTTGGACATCAAATGGCTCAAAACGAGACTTATTTAGTCGCAGTTCAGGGGCTTTAGAGAAGCTGCTTAATCAAGTTTATCATAAAGCTGCCCCCCCCCCCAAGCGCTCCGTAGAGGGCCTCCTATTAACACAGCAATGAATCTGCTGAATCCTCACAGTGCCTGCACAACCAGTTAGACCGGAGCTGGAGCGGGAGCTATTTAAATATACAGAAACTGGCGGCGACGGCACCATCAGCGCCAAATGGAGATTCATTAGCTGTGCAGACTTGGTGAATAGGAACTGAGCAATTTTCCTTGAAGCACACTCAACCACTCGACATACCCGGCTACAGCACGCACAGGACTACAGGACACATCTGCTCCAGAATGAGTGGTTCTGTGTGGTTAGGTACTCTCTGGAGGGATTGATGCCTCTTACTGGCAGCATATGCGTCCAATTAAAACAGCGTTGATAAAAAATATGCTACTGTATTTATTATTCATTTATTATGGAGACATATAGTCCACATCTGTTTAGGAATAAATGCTCACTACATTATTTATACCTGCGTAAAGTGCATGTTTACACACGCAAGCTATTTTCTTATTTAAAACTCTATCAGCTCAACTATACTTGATAATAGACAGCAGAACTGTTTATTAAATCACGCAGACTGAAGCTAAAAGGACATTGATAAGAAACAAACAGCATTGTTCCCTGGAACTAAATAAGGCATCCTTGTTTTAAAAGAAAATCAGGATTTTTAACAGACACCTAGGAGTGGCAAAGACGAATCTAAAATTGTGACATCGAGCCCTCGCGCAGAGACCTGTCTGCTGTGTGTGACAGAAAACCGGGTCGATCCGTGACAGCTGATGCAGAAACAACCCACGACAGGATTGAAGACACGTAGCGGCGTATATTTGGAGCTGGATACGTGACGCCTGAAGTTTTAGGTTGAGCTGACTGAAAGGGACAGGGGTCCCAGGGGAGGCACACAGTTCCCAGGACATTTTGTGCTTGTAGAGGGAGGAGAGCCAAAGAGAGAGGGGGGGTGAGGGTATTCACTGGAATTCCCTGGACGTCCAGTACTTAATGCCAAACAGTATACACACACATGCACAGACACACGCATTCCTGTCTATAAATAGTAAGCACATTGTCCAGATCTGCATATATGGAAGATTTACACACAGCTGTAAAATCTTATTCTTTGTCTGTATGTGTATTCTTGTATATGCTGCAAAGCGAGGACCAGAATAGGCATTTAACCTACATAGTCGGGACATTTTGGCTGGTCCTCACAAAGGTCGGGTACAGGATCAAGAATTGGTTTTAAGGAACAGTTTGGTTAAGGTTAACAACAGGGTTAGATCTTAAGCTGTGAGGATTATGGTTAGAGTAAAGGGCGTGGTGATACATTACGAGTCCTCACAAAGATAGAAGATAAGTGCGTTTGTGAGCCGGGTATACCGTGCTTTTTTTTACTGGGTATAGATTTTATTTTTGGCTTGAAAGACTTCAGGCAGCAGTTAGCCTTGTTCATTGTTAAAGCTCTGGGGACTTGTGTTGCTGCAGCATGCCTGAACCTGTGAGGGGAAGCATCACAGTACCCAGCTCAGTGACCTGCACTGCTCTCTTCTGTTCCCGTCCCTGCTTACGTGTAGCTGAACCAGGTCTGAGCATTTCTATGTAATTTTCCATCAGCGCTTACTCGTTGTGACTTCTTTGATCATCTCAGCTGAGGCGTGACAGCCGTTGACGATGTGTCTGGTCCAGAGGGACAGATCCTTGGTGGTCTCCACCCGAAAGAGGTGAGCCTCGATGCCGAGTCGCGTGCCAGTCCGCGTGGCAAAAAACAGTTCTGTCCCAGAGTGGGGGGAACCCCGATCTGGGCCGGAGTGGACGAGACTGGATGAATAAAAGACAAAGATGACATTTTTATTGTCTAAAATGTGTCTAAAATTACAAAGCGCGCACGTCACTGTTGTGTCCTACAAAAGTCCTGCAATGACATTATGAGATAAACACCAGCGGTACAGAAAGCAAAAATCAATATGGTTCATCAGTTTCCCATTTTAGCTCCTTTAGAATGAACGCCATTAATCAGAGAACATCTGTTTTGTCCTGTGCAGGTTAAATATGACAGAATACACACAGGAGCATGCATGTGGACCCTACCGTGTTGCTAAGAGCGGGTAAATGTGTGCGGGGCAGTGCCAGGCCTCCTTGCTCCGTGGTAAACTGTCATAGAGCAGTAGGTCTTTCTCCGTCACCACCACCAGCACCGGCTTCCAGCTCTGTTTCTCACTTTCCGTCTGCGGCACCAGCAGATCAACAGGGAGGTTAGGAATACACACTCACCCAGTGTGTCAATCAGAAACACTGAACACGACATTTAAATAAAGTGTAGGTAGTACGAATGATGATTCAACATAAAGATCTGTATAAATGTAAAGCATCTATGCATTTAAATACACTGCAGAAGCAACCTCTGGGCTGCACATGATTATCTTTAGACCTTTTCATGTCCCAGATGCTTAAATCATTAAAAAACGTGGTTTTCAATGTTGCCCTCTGAACTTAATGCAAGCTGGTTGACATTCGACTTTGAGAGGCTCCAAATATGATCCCAGCGGGTTTGAGTTACAGAACTGTTCTAGTCCTCCTCCTGAACCATATGTAAAGTACCTATACAGCCCATATACATCGGGGAACCCACTGGGGAGTTGAGAAAAGGCGTTTGTTGTGCAGCTGCAGATGCTCTTTCCCCACGTTTGCTTTGCTGTGCCTCCTCATCTACCATTTAAGGTGACAAAACCCATCAGTTTCTCCTTTAAACACGCGCTGTTAATCTTTCAGTTCTCTCTCCATCTCACATACACACACACACACGCACGCACCGGTATTTCCTTTTACAATGCTCCATAACTATTCTCATTATGAGAGCTTATCTGTAACCCAGCCGTGGAATCCTAAGCTGCTTTTTGAAGTCCTGCCACAGCCAATCGTTTTGTGGGATTTATAGGGTCAAAGGTCATTCTTTTAACAAGAATATGTAGAATATGTTGCTAAGTAACAGTAGTGTACTGCATTTGAACAATCTAAATATCAGCACAGTCTTGGATTGCATGTGTGTGTTTGTGTGTGAAATGCTTTAAATATCTTTGTGTGCATGCGTACAGCAAGGATTTGCAATATGCAAATACAAGAATATGCTGTACAGCTTCTTGGGCCCAAACTGAATGATACAGAAGCATTTCATGTTCTTCTCTTGCTATTATTATTATCATTATCATTATTATTATAATTATTACTACTACTACTACTAATAGTAGTTTTCTTACATCACTATCCTCCATTTTGTGTTCCCAAAGTACAGACAGTAAGTGACATTCTATAATATCAAAAAGTAGCATTCTGAAAAGGGTTCTTGTTAGTGTAAGCACGCAGGTAACCATGGAAACGTAAACACACCCTGTACAGGTGGGTATTTCATCCACATCTCACAAAGTAAAACATGCATTCCTACCTTCCCTGCCAGCCACCCCAGGTGCCGTATCTCTTTGCTGCCAGCGATGCCCATCCTGGCCGTGTTCTGGACGACCTCTGCCAGCGCCCACTGTTGGGGGGGGAGGGCACATGATGACTCGCGATGAATTACATCAGAAGCAACTCTGAGGAGCCAAAGTGTCCGGTCGTGTCTTAACGCAAATCAACTCGCAAAATCAGTGCAATAAAAGCCAGACCTGTGCCAGAGAGGATGTAACAGAGTGCATGGCGGCAAACCAGGAGAGGGCAGATGGCTGATCTGGGCAGCGCAGCACCACAGTGTGCCTGGTGTCAGGAGAGTGCAGCTCCAGTTGTCTGAAGGAGGAGATTAGAAAAATTAAAACAGCTTTAACCTCTCTTATCACCAGATGGGCGCTAGGACTTTTTTACTGCGCAGTCCTTGGCGAATAAATTCCTTTTGAATGCTGAAAAGATTTTAGCAGTCTTATCACGCAGATACAGTTTGACTGAGTTCAGTTTGAACTTGTGTGTTCAACAGGGTTTTATTTTTCTTAAAAAGCAAAGGTTGCCCTTTTAGATTGTTGCCTTAACAGATGCTCGTTTGTCTCATCCACTTGAAAAGTGGTACTCCAAATGATGAAAGAAAGCACCTTCACATTTAAGTTAATGGTAATTCAATACCCGGGACCGGCATCGCTTTTGCATCCTGTGGACCATGTGACCCAATGCTGTCTCCCGCTAAATTTCCATAACTAATCCCCTTATATCACGTTGGAATATTTCAGACCTCAAGAGGAAAGCCCGCGTACGGCGCGTCTCCATCGCACCGAGTATCTCTTTGATTGTGTGTTCAGTGGAGATGAATTTTAAAAAGGCACATGTTGCAGCCTTTAAAGGACATAAAGCGGTGCGCTCCATATTGCAGTATCAATACAGTTACGGCTCATCCGTTTGGAGTGATGCCAGCAGCGGCAATACTCTCAAGAGTGGCGCCGAGGCGGGGGTAAACGGGCGTTCGTATTTGAGAAAACAGGAGGCCGAAAGCCTGATGTTAAAATAAACTTGCCGCAAAGGCATTCAGGCGTGACAGACTGAGAGGTTTAAAGTCCAGGAAGGTGACGCTCCTTCAGCGTGTGCTCGTGCTTTGTTGGCAATGTTTAAAGAATAGAGTGTGCACATTCCAAGATGTTGCATCCCAGAGCAGAATCACGTCTCATCGGGGTCACCGCTGCTAACAAATTTGCCTCAGCTAATTTAGTTTCTATGTTGCAAGTGACTTCACTGAAAATGTGCGTATCTGTGAAAGTCGACCGGTAGTTGTGGCCTATCCCATAAGAGAGATTTCTTATCTCATCATGTCATATCTGTGTGGGCTTTCTTATCTTTGTCACGCAACCACACAAAGCAGAAACCAGCAGATTCCCCCGAGACAGGAAATCCAGTGTCCAGGTGCTCCCGGTAGTTTAAAATAGAAACCACTCCAAACAAGCGAGGTGGTTTCAACCGTGCAGACGAGCGTTCTTTATTCAAAGAGTCAGCACTCACGTGGGACCAGCAAAGACCCAGATGAATGTGATGAATCAGCTCCAGGTGCTTCTGCGGGTTTAAAACACAAGTGCTGCCTGTTAAAAGGCTGGGTGATTAAGAGGCAGGACAAAAGGAAGTTATGGAGGGGGGAGGGGGGGGGGGTGTTGTCGCAGGGCCAGATGTGCATTCTGCTGGAGGGGTAGTGATGTGTAGAAGATTCGGGGTTACGTTGACGAACGCGCCGGCGTGATGACTGATGGATGGAACAGATGTGCGGGACCATTCAAGTCTACGCACGCTTTAATGATCAATCGATTATCTGCTCAAATTCTATTTTTTTCCTCACAGGAGTTGACGTGTAATTTGTTTGGTAGCTCATTGTTGTTGCCAGGTGGAACATCGCTCACACATAACTCTTACCGATTTGTCACAGCTGGACCATGTACTGCTGATTTAATTAAGGCAAAGTAACAGAAAAACACACAGGTGCCTTTTCACACAGTCTTTCAAAGTAAAGGCATTTTCTTTTCCCAGTTCTGCACCTTGGGAAGCCTCAATACTGGTTTTACTGGTTTTGGTATAGCTTAGGATGGAGCTTCAAGACTAAATTGTACCCTTTTGTAGAAACAGCTTTTTACCAACACAGCAGAGACGCACAACAGGACAACAGGTGGGTAGAGGGTATTTCCCCCCCCTTAAGTTTCAAGGTTAAGGTGCTGCTGAAAGGCGACACGCAGAGAGGCACCATGCTGGCTCTGTCACACATGGATCGAACGGTCACATCACGTTCACTCAAAGATTGCCAATAAAATGAAAAATAGATTGATTTCATCGGCTGTGGCACCAAAGCGTTTGCTCTCACCTCCTTCAGTTGTCTCTTTTCATTATTGCAGCTCATCTGTGCCTTTCCTGTTCCTTCTCAATTCACCCCCCCTCCCCCACTTATCCATCCCTCCACAGCCTTTTAATCTACGCCACGATAAGAGTGTAATCCTTTAATTTTTTTATTTGTCGTCCCCAACGTCACAGAAAGTGAATCTTTCTATCCCTAAAGTGACATTAATTGTAAAGCCCATTTACAATTCTCGTCACTCCTCGTCATTCAACATCTCTTCTCATCATTCTACGGATTGAGCCTTTTTTTCATTTCATATCGCCGTCTCTCCTTTGAGGCGTAGGAGCATTTTAATAGCTGCTGAAATAAAAAGAAAACCCCTCAAAAATAGGCAGCGCTACTCTAAGTTTGCTAAAAACAAGATACCCAGACTTCACTTATTATAAAACCCTTTAAATGATTTAGATCCAACCCCCCAAACAAAGAAAACTCTTTTTTCTACCATCATTCTTAAACAATGATGGAACTATTTAACTTTCATGGATTAACCAACAAAAAGACCACGTTTGGACTGTTGTCCTCTCTTGTAAACATTTACTAGACATTTGCTTGTTGGTCAAATGACTGTGACGATAAGGAAAGAACATTAAAAAAAAAAACCCCGTAGAAGGTAAATTTATCTTTATACATGAAAGCGCTCCTACAGCTCTAAGCATGATTTATTGTCTTATAAAGCACAGAATTATTCATGAAATATTGACCCATGTTCCCTGTAAAACTAGCTGCCAGGTAAATTCAGAGTTACAGATGATAAAAGTGAAAGTTTAACTGCACTGAGGTCATTTTAAACCTGTTTCTGCACATATGGACTTTTTTTATGATCACAAGTTCACAGAAGAATAAAGCCCTCGTTCACAGGCAGGGATGATGAGGCTTGTAAACAAGATTTGGTTTATAACTCCCATTCACACTGTATTTAATATATTTTAAGCTTTTTCAAAGCCAAAGTAGTTGGGTTCATGTTTAAAAAAAAAAAAAACCCAAAAAAAGAAAGAAAACAAAATACGTTTTTTAGTTTTGATTTTGGAGCACTGGCTAGGACACAGGAGGAGGGGTTACTGCTCTTACCAACCCTGGCCTACAGGGGGCGACCAAGACACTTTACTGACAGCGGGTTCTCGGTTCGAGTCCCAGTGCAGACAAAACATTGAAGGCATTCGGGTAGTAGGGGAAGGTGCCAGAACATGTTCAGAGCACTGCGGTGGTACCCTTGAGCAAGAAATGATGAGAAATGAAGCCTCAAAGTAGCACTTTCTGTCTTGTAGCCCACACTGTCATATTGGGTGAATACCAATATCACCGGGGGTCACTTAGGTCTGAAGCAACTCACAGGATTAACGAACACTGAACTGTGACAGAACGATCAATGTAATTCACTTCAAATGTCAGTGGGACTGTGTCCACCAATTGACAGTCTGTAAGTGGCTTTCGCTGTCATTTTAAGGCACTATAAAATAAATTACAGGTAATAATGGATTATGATGTTCATTATTATCTGCGCAGGTATTTCTTTTTCTATAGCAGCAGGCAGCAAAAAGATGAAAGATAAAGTATTGCAAAGACAAATACTAAAATATATCAACACATCGTGATGACATCATGCTGCTGGCTTGGTTTTGATCCGCTGCCATTTTAATTTGCCTTTAGGCATTTAGAACTACATGTTGCAGAAACCAAAGCCCCGGGCACCGAGACAAAAGATGCGATTGTTCAGCTACAGCACATCAGCAGCAGCGGACCATCCTCTGTCACCTGTCAAAATGAAGAATGACCTTGTCTGACAACGTATTAAGAAAAAACTCTGCCAGTGACAGAAAATATTCAATATAGGAGTTGGCGCCTCAGTAAACTGCAGGGCACAATGAGCGAAAGCATAGACTCCCTGATGGAAGGCTACAGAAATGTCAGATGATAAAGTAGCTATTGGCGCTTTCCCGTGTTTCGACAATGGACCTACTGATAATTGTGTAACCAAATTGGCGACCGTGACCTTTGAGACCTCTGGGGTGCAGAGTGTTCTTTGCAGAAACAGTAGAAACTGTTTAGTTTCTGCTCATACTGCAGGAAATGTATGAAGAACAAGGACCCAATTTACCTTTCTTTTTGCCGGTAAAAGTTTCTCAGCCAACAGAGAACCATCTGCTCGGTGCACGGCTGATACTTTCCTTCGCCGCGGTGATTATTTGTGTTAGCGGTTACATTATAAAGTGGCAGCACAAAGCCAAATAACAATGTCTACACTGAGAGAGAGAGTGTGCGGAGCGACTTCGCACTTCTGCCTGCTCGACTTTGATGTGGCTCCATCGTCTGCCGCTTTGAAGTTTATTGAGGTTCAACAATTTCAGACTTCTTAAAAATCATGCATATGCAGACAGGGATGCGCGTGGATGGAGGGGCAGGATGACAGATGCTGAACGCTGTGGTGGGGAGCGAAGAGAAATAAATCAGGTGCGAGATAATAATTGGAAGTGGATGGAGGAGGACGGCCGAGTGGCAGATAACGTAGCCTAGGTGGACACAGATAGACAGTTCAGGGAAGAAAGGAAAGGCAGACATGAGCGAGAAGATAAAGGGGGGGGGGGGGGGTGAAAACGCAAACGAGTTCAAAAGAAAATATTACAGCTAAAATAGGAGAACAACAAAACAGATAGGAGGCGAGAACGCCACGGTGAAAGAGACGCCAAGTGAGAAATGAGGACAGAACACGCTTCCAGACTCTCTTTTTGCCACCCCCCCATGCTGTTTGAGTGGGCCATTGTCATATTACCGACCAATTAACTTGACACCTCCTAATAGACCACCTCTCACTGGGTTATCGGAGCGCCATTCTGCAAAAGTCCCTCTGTAAGAAAAACTGAGCGTGGCCTCGGGGAGGGTGAGGAGGACACTGCTGAGTAATTCCAGCAGGAAGGAGAGAGGCTGAAGGCACAAGTCACACTCTTGGTCTTTCCTCCTGTTGAGCTGAGGATCAGAGAGGAAGCAGTTATCCTACGGTTAGTGAGGATCATTGTGGGGCTGCTGCAATTTCTGAACTCAGAGAAGGGAAGCGTGTAGTTTAGAGAGTCGACCACACTCACACGAAGTCACTCAGTTCTCTGGCTCTCCGCATATTTGAGAGGATAGAATGGTCTTTAATGAGGTGGCTGTTGGGGGTTTCGGATCATTTGACAAGTAACAGTGCTTTCTAATTAATTTCATTCTCCATCTCATTTACTTTACACCCTGACATGTCACGATTATTCTAATTACCCGAAACCAACCCACCAGCAGTGTCACACTCTTCCCGTCCCAGCTGCAGAATGTAGCCTCAAGTCCATTTACTGTTATTAAAGATTTAATCTTCACAACGCTGCGCATGTATTCGGCTGTGATTGAAAGAACAAAAATGAAAGATGGAGGATACCGGCACTAATTTCTGGATGCGAGCGTCTCCTACCTGTTCTCAGGGTCCGCCGTGGTCATGGCTCGGGTTACGTA
This sequence comes from Takifugu rubripes, assembly GCF_901000725.2. Taxonomy (NCBI): domain Eukaryota; kingdom Metazoa; phylum Chordata; class Actinopteri; order Tetraodontiformes; family Tetraodontidae; genus Takifugu; species Takifugu rubripes. The sequence goes on along the minus strand of NC_042291.1, from coordinate 11,488,870 downwards.
ACACATCTTGAGTGGTATGCACCTCCTGTCACCTTGTGGAGAGAGGAAGGGCTGAGTAGGGGGACTCGGGGGGTTCGAGATGGGGGAGGAGGTGATGGGAGGAGTGCCAAGACGAGGGGACTCGGGAGGCAGAGTTTCCCAGCCGATCTCCGACACAGGGGAGCCCCTTTTGACGTACGGGGTGGCCTCACGCATGTACTTTACTGGAATAATAAAAAAAAGAGTTTAATGAGTTTTGAAGTTGAAGTTTATTTTCACTGTCACTTCATTCAGCCCTGATTTCAGCACCTATGCAAAGCTAACGACACTGACCTTTGCATTGTACTCTGTTGAGTTTTATCACTGTAATTTGACTGTTGTTTAGGTCTTCCCAGAGAAAAAGAAAACTTTATCAGGGCTTTTCATGCTTTTTAGACAACGTGAGCAAAGCGGAACAATTCAAGTGCATTTTTAGTGTGTGAAAATGTCTGAGAAACATAAGGGGCTGCAGGAAGGATGTGGGGACACCACAGAAATTCTAAAAACATAAAGAACTCTGTGTTGTATATAGCTTTCATTTGAATAGTAGTGTGAAAACACCACTTCAAGTCACACTACTATCCACAAAAAAAGTGGTCATAGTGCAAATTAATATTTCCATCACTAATGAAGGCAGTGAAGTCCACTGAATCATCAAAAAAGTGTAGATGGCTGTGGCTCAATATCACAGGTAGAAACAGAAAACTGGTTCATGCTACAAACATTTAATGTAATATTCCACAAAACAACCCCCCCCCCCCCAAATAAACTCTGTATGACAATGGCAAAAAGTGAAAATGTACATCTATGTCTGGCGAGAGAAAAAACACAGAAACATGCGCCAATGAGCGTGCACGTCTGCAACCTGACAGTGTCAGTGCGCAGCTTGTCATGTACAGTGTCGCAGAAGATCGCGGTGCACTTTTCAGATTATATCCGACCCCAGCACATAATCTGGAAACTCCGATCTTCTGTGACACTGTACATGACAAGTTACGCACTGACACTGTCAGGTGGCAGACGTGCGCGCTCATTGTGCTGCACACGTGCTGCCCAGCACAAGTCCAACCAAAGACGTTCTCTTAAGGCAGATGAGTCATCCTGCCAACCTTAACAAGATGGTTGACTAATTGTGCGACTACAAATTCAAGTCGACTCGGTTTTGTTGAATTGATTAAAAACAATGAAATTACATAAGAGCAACCCCCCCCCCCCCCCCCAAAAGAAAGGTTAAGATTCATCCTCTGCCTAATAAAATGCTCTTCACCTTCAGTTAAGTAGTGGAGATTAAATCCTTATTAGTGTGCAAGAGAACTGAAGCGCCTGTCGTTTGAGGGCACGTACACTCTATCCTCCTCCTTACATAAAAACTTTTGAGGCTGTCGCAGGAAAAAGAGGCCACTCTCAAAGTGTTGCGTGGTGCTTAGATGAATGGGGAATATGATTTGGCCTGGAAAAAAGAAAATCAGTCAAAGATTTTTTGCTTTAATCCCTGTGGTAGTTTGAGAAGGTGCAAGTGAGACACTGTCTGTTTTATTAATGCTGCTTCACTTATTCAGCTTCGCACGAGGAAGGGGGGGGAATATTTATATCACCGCCTTGTGTCGTTGCGAAAATGTTGAATTTGACACAACGCAAACAGAGCACTTCAAGAACTCTGCAATCAATTTGAGCGCCAATGGCCAAAACAGGCTGAGATATCTGCACAGCTCCTGAAGGATTCACGCGGCTCTGGTGATTCACACCTTGTCTCCGCCGCTACAGGCGGACAGTACTAGGAGAGGGCAACAGCACCTCCAGAGAGGGCAACAGCACCTCCAGAGAGGGCAAAACACCTCCAACAGGACAGAAAACAGGGAGCTTCACCTGCAAATGTCAAGCAGTGAATCACCAGAGGTCTGATAAGATCATTAATTCCTAAGGATTTTGGTTTGGAGAGGAAGGCAGGATGGGTTTCAGTGAATGACAGATAGAGTGGGACAGGGGCAGGTGAATTCCCAATGCGCTCCACCTTGAGATCCTTGAGTCTTTGCGCTGGGTGTTTGTTTAATCGCCGTATCCATCGTACAAGCTGCGAATCAATGCCATATGGCTGGTTGCATCTGCTATACAGGATGTGAGTGATTCTGAGGCAAAAATGCTAAAGACGGTGTAACGAGCCTGACCTCCAACCGGCAGATACGGGCTTACATACAGCACAAAAACATGACGCGTGTCCCCAATGGACAATCCCATTTAAACTTCACAGATAACCCACACAGTTTGATCTGATCAAAAGACTGAAAAGGGCGACTGATCTGTGCATTAAAATGCGCCATAATGCTCCAACACAAGTAAATGCAATGGACTGAAACCCGAATCTGCCTGCTTTGGATTCTTTAAAGCCGAGCATCTACGCGATTAAGGCACACATGCTGCCGAATTATGGTTTTTTTTTTAAAGAAGGGCGGTGTGGTATGTGATTAAAGTCAACAGACTGATGCATGTGTAAAAAAATAAATAAGATGAGACAAAAACACACAGCAGCACCGACTACCCACACCTCTTTTGTGGTGAAAAACAGATGGAGCTGTGAACACACAAAATTACCTTTATACTTGCTTACAAAACATGCGCCTGTGCGCAAAAGAAAGACGGAATCACTTCAAGAGCTTTAAATAAAAAAGGAGGGAATACATTAAAGAAACGGCATATGTTAAAAGATTATTTTCCCATACACCAAATATACACAAGTGGTCCAGTCAGTAAAGTAAAACAAAAAAAAAAAAAAAAATTCCATTTATACTAACAGAAATCGTTTGCTTGTTTCAGCACAGAACAAAGCGCCATGTTCACAGACATCATTTGTGCTTATTTTACAAAGTTTGCAGAGTGAGACAGTGTTAAATGATGGATTAGACCATTTCTAAATGAGGATTACAATGGCTGTGTGGTCCTCACTAGACTGGGTAATTTTTCTTAGCCTCTGAACAAACACTTCATTTCTACTTTGCAATAATCCATAAATGAGTAGAAGTAGTTTGTATGTGTGTTACAATAAAACTGAATCTTCAGTCATATTTTACCATTTTTTGTTATATGACAATTTGCTTTTTAAATTCTTATTGACAGTTTCTGTGTTATCTGGTATTAAGATATATCCTTAGGCTTGACAGGCTTTCTTTATTGCCTAATGTCAAACACAATTACAGTTGAAAATTTTTAATCTTTCCAAATTGACTTTCTAAGCCCAAATCTAAATTTGTCTGGGGAGAAGTATCAATGTTGTGGCATAAATTAACCCGCGTCGGGTGCCAAAAGGGTTTATCCTCTGCCCAAATTCTAAATTAGATCAGCAAATTAAAAAATATAAACTACAAGGAAAGAGAATCTAGTTTTTGCAGACTTGCAACTGTGCCCAAGCTTGGATTCAGAATCCAGGTTGGCAAAAGCACATTTACAGATGTCCTGACACCTTAGCCGGTCGTGTCACAAATCTGTTTACAAGTTTCAGTGCAGAAATGTGGCTTTACACCATTGTCACAAATGGTTTTGCGACAGGAATGCAAAACTGATAAGAGGAAGCGTAAATGTGGCGTCATGTGTAACCGTTCCCACAACTAAAATGTGTCCTGGGGCAGAAATTTAAACTGGGCGGAGACAGTGCGATTGTTACTGTGGAAGTGTGCAAACGTGTGCGTTTTCCCCTTGGGTCATGCTTCTATTGCATTCCTCGGCCAACTCTAAACAATAACCTCGATGGTGTCTGTACTCGCTCGCCTCCACTCAAACCCATCTTTGCGTTGTTCTCCAGACAAAGCAAAGGCATTTGAATCCATCATTTTGTTTTCTATAGCAGATAATCTACAGTATCCTATAGGAAATGATGACTTTAGTCAAAGCTGTTTTTATTCCTTCCTCCCCAGCGGTAATAAAACATCCACTGCCATGTTTCCGCAGTAGCCTTGAACAGTGAAAAACTTGAACGTGAACTTTTATATCCGTCATCAGATTTAATCCATGATTTTGGCGAGACAAAACATTTCAAATTCCGCTGGTACGTTGTAAACGTTTCTATGACAACGAACCCCTGAAGTGGAAATATTACAGCGAGTTCCTCCAGCATTAATGTAAGAACCATCTGCGCTACAGAGGAACAAAAAATATCTACTGGACAATAGAAATGTGAGTGGAGTCAAACTGGGATGATAATGGGAAATCAGTGAATCCAAACCCTGAAGAGAACCTCAATCAAAACAAGCTGCAACCCGAGCCTTAATAGATCAACACCTTAAACAGCCATGTAAAGTCCTGAGAGCTGAACAGAATTTGCTCACTTCCTTACATTTACACGTGTGTGCACACACACACACACACACACACACACACGCGCGCGCACACACACACACACACGCACACACACGCTCAGGCACGCGAGCAAACATGTTCAATCACATTCCTGAGCATGTGTGTATGCAGTGCCAAACCTCTCATATATACAGAAACACTTACAACTCTGCCAAAAATGTTATAATAATGTCAGATTTTGCCCTTGTGTTGTTTTCAACAGTCCATTTAAGGCGATCTGAACTCACGGGGCTTTTTTTCCAGATACGTCAAAAGGGGATTTGATTGAGTAAAAGAGGAACCGTAAAGAAAAAATGAGGAGAAAAAAACCCCAACCAACCTTGCGAGTGCAGAATCGAAGTTTAAACTTCTTGTAGGAGGCTAGCAATTAGCTGGAGGTAAAGGTCACAAAAAAAAAAAAAAAAAATATTTTGGACCAATAGAGCAGGAATAAAATCACTAAATCAAGTCATTTTAAACATTTTAAACAAGGGGGAGCTTCCAGACAGGAGACATCACGACCTGCCGTTTACTTTGACCAGGACAGGAAGGCTCCGCAGCCGGAGAGGGAAGCTGCCGGGAAGATCATCCGTACTTCGGGAATTCCCCGAGCGCATGCAGCCGTGGCCAGCTGCCAGGCCTGACTTGCCTCTCAGCCAGGCCAAGTCATCACATTTTAACTTCAGTCATCACATTTTAACTTCAGACACAACCACAAATGCACCGCCTGAACAAGGCTCCTCACTCTGACTACATTATGGGTCAGAGTGAGGAGCCTTTTTTTCAGACTTTAATTTTCTGTTTTTCTGGAGGGGAACTGTTTAGTAAACAGCCCCGTCCACTGGTTTGATAAAGGCAAGAAATGAATCCAGCTCGATGAGTGTCTGCGCCAGATTAAACATACAAATCTGCAACATATATAGACAAAACCCTTTAGTGAGCAGAAGAACGTAGCTCTCATCACAATGTTCATTAACAGGACAGACACGTTTCACATCAGGCTTTGGTGTCACATCTTCCTCTTGTTCCACCAAAACCACCAAATGCAGACCCAACCAGAACCAGAGTCTGCTTGTGCAGCGGAAATGCAGATTTTTTTTTTTTTTAAAGGGAACCTGAACAGACAGTATATCTACTTTTGTTCTGACTGGGTGACGCTCACAACACGAGGCTGATGAGCTTTATCGGTACAACTGTGACACTTCCTAATCGCCCTGAGTCAAAAGTCCCCCGCCCCCCACGCGGTCTGGTCTGCATGTACTGTATGGGTGAGAGCGATGACACAGTTACTGTAAACACACACAAGTAGGTGCACGCTCGCACCCACAGACAATAACCCAGACGACAAGTACGGCTCAAAGGATCGACAGGAGAGCTCACAGGACACCGACTCATTTCCTGTCTGTTGAAGGGGGGCAGATGTTGTTCAATGGATTAATTTATTGCTCTTTCATGTTCTTAAGGCAGCAACAAATGATGCTTAATGACACTTCCTATCTGCCCGACTTGAGCTGCCCTCCGGCTTTTCTAAATCTGATTTTCCTGAGGTGGTAAAATGAAAAGCGTTCAAAGGTTTCGCAGGATAAAAATAACAAACTTTCGGTCCTCTATCAGCTGGTTGTTGGAAGCCTTCATATGTTCTTCTATCCTGTCACATGACGACATCAAAACCTCCAATTAAGGGCTGTGACGCAGGTCAGCGTGGCAGCGCTCTCACTTTGGCGGCGCTAGGCGCGCCACCGGCGACGTCTTTGGTGATCCATGAGAACAAAAGCAAAGCAGCTTTGTTAAACTTATTGTCACCAGCGGTGAGTGGATAATTGAAGGTGACCTGATTACACAGCGTTGTAAGCGCGTTCTTTTTCACCTGCAGCAGTTTATCAGCAGTATATGATTGAAGCCGCTGGTTGTGCATACTCGCTTGTTCATTAAAGCTGCATAATGAGGTTGCTATGAGATCTGATATAGCTACTCAACCTTGATTGATCTCTGCAGGGAAATCCACTCGCAGTCAGGTAGGCTACATGCTGCAGCTCCGCACAGAGCCAAGGTAAACAGAGCCGCCGTCGCGGGGTGACGGGGCGGGTTTCAGACGTGCTCCTCCTGGCTGCCCACTAACATCCTGCCGCTGTCACCACCCGCTCCAGCTGGACCTGTTCACAATCTTTCCATCCTCCGCTTCCACCCTGGTGGTGAAAATGCAGACGGCAAACATGCCCTGAACAGCACCAAAAAGGAGGGGCGCGGCAGGGGGGGGGGTAATATGCTGCACGCGCACACACCCACGTGCGCACTCTTCTCCTGTGAGATGGGCTCTCCTATCAATTAAATCAAATGTTTCCGCCAGATTTCTTTTTCATCTCATCTCCCATTCTACGCCTCCCTCGGCTTTGATGGCAGCCTGCTCAGGGATAAATAGAGGAGTGTATCTCTCATTTGAGGATTCATGTATCCCAACTCATCTTTTTATATGAAACGAATGTTTACACGCATTCTGGGGTGTTGAGCCCCTTTCCAGTGATCCACAGAAGCACACTTTATTTCACTACTCTCCCGAAAAATGCAAATGATCTCCATAAAATTGCTGTTTTGCTGAACTTCCACTAACCCTCATTGTCATTTTTATATCACAGTTTTACGCCCCCATTATCGCTCTTCAGTCTAAATCCCTCTTCCTCTCAGCTCTTTCGTCCATTAAATCCACATTTCAGCTTTACCTCCCCCCTTCTGTCTCTCTCTCCCTCCCCTTTTTCTTTCCTTATCTCGGTAAGTTTTCAACTGGGACCTGCAGTGCAGCCTCTGGGATCATCACGTCTGCATGTGTGTGCGAGAGAGAGAGGAAAAATGGGGAGGCACAATATTAAGTCCATGACTTCTCAGTCGGTCACCTTTCCCTGTATGTGAATATATGCATGTGTGGCCTGGGCTTTCTACACACACAGGACCCTAATTTGTGGATTTGGGCCAAGGGTGCTTAATATATTCTGATAAAAACTTAAATTTGTGACCTTAATCCTTCATGTTTCCACTTTTTCCTGTAGAAATCTGTTCACTTAATTTAAGAACTATTAAATTCAGTAGTGAATTATATTGAAGTGTCCATCCTGCTGTAAGTCAAGTGCAGAGGAAAAAGGCCCCCCGCTGCTCAACAGCTTCATCATGATGACTGTGTGAATGTATAATATTAATAAAGAAAACAGGACTAATAGAGAAAGGTGTGATGAAAACATGCCTCCTTCCTGGTGCTCATTAAATGCTTTGGTCTGCTTGCTATATTGGAAAGTGACTCACATACAGCCGAGTCCTGCTGGACGCCACTTTGCTCCTCTAATCAGTGACTGATTTGTACCTGCGACACTGATGAGTGGATGCAATCAACTAGCAGTTAGAAAAGAAAGAGGTTGGCTTTCATACCTACTCCACTCCAACAATGATGTTAATATCGACAGCCGCGTGCGATGAGAAACCCTGCCTGAGTATCTCCTGGATAATCACCCTCATGCTGCTTTTAACTGGACGACCCCGCTATAGATTCAAGCTGGCCCCCAAATCAGCTCAATTTAACCCAAATAAGCAACATTGTTGACCAGTCTATGCCTGGTGCATTCATCCCCTCACTGATTCAGCTAATCTTTTGCAATCTCAAAATCTTTTGCAGGTCACAGAGTTTCTCTTTCTCTTTTTGGTTGCATCATGGGAACTGCTGTGATTACGCAATACTGAGATGAAATTTGTCTCAAAGCTGAGAAAGAATATTTCATACGTAGGGAGATAGTGAGAAGTGGAGTCATTTCAAGTTTACAATTATTGCATTTGCTTTTTAATGAGCTGTGCAAGGTCAGATATAAAGAAACGTGATATTCAGCCACAGGCGTCCTCAGAATATAGAATGGACTCGGATGAATTTCCATTTCAGTCATCTCCATGAGGATGTAATAGAATTGTAAGCACTCCTGTGGGCTCCCAACTACCACAACGCGCACTGGCACTTGCAGCTAAAAATATAATGAATTTCCAGACTGGTCCAGCCCGGTGGGTCCCTCCAGCCTGCCTACCTTCCAGCGTCACCTCTCTCCCGGCCCGCTTCAGCGCCTGCACAGCCTCGTCGTGCGTCGCGTCCCGCAGGTTCATCTCGTTCACAGACAGGATTGCGTCTCCAACGTACAGAGCCTGCGTCTGGTCCGCTGCGAGCCCTTTGAAAATCTTACTGATGAGGATGGGCATTTTATTCTCCTTCCCTCCTTTGATGCTGATCCCGAGTCCGCCAATCTCCTGCTTGGCCACCTTGACGCACCGCTTTCTGTTGGCGATCGCTTCGGGCACTCTCTCCGTGCAGGCGGGGCGCACATGCTGGTGGCCGTTGTTGGAGTTGGCGTTGTTGTTGTCAAGGTAAGACCCGTTGCAATTAAAGTTGACACTGTCGTCCGCGTCGTTGCCGCTGTCCTCCTCGCAGCTCAGCGTCAGCGCTTCCTCGTTCAAGTTGACCGAAACTTTGTGCCACCGCTCCCGCACCAGAACCTCCAAAACCCCACTTTTTCGCACCCCGCAGGCACCTGAAACTCCCTTCGCAATTACCACCGCCATCTTTGGAGCATTTCTTTTAAAACCACGCGTGATTGTGTTCCCAGCGCGCCTCACGCATGAGCTCCCTCCCCTTCTCCCAAAAGGCCGGTCTGGGTTTTGCTCTTCTGAAGTTTTGTGCGGGACTTGTCAAACGTCCCGACCGAACGGCCCGACCCCTTTTCCGCACAAGCTGCCCTCCGCTCCGCCTGCCTGCCTGAGATTCTATCTGCTGGGTGGAGTTTACTCCCCCCACCGCCGGTCGATCTCATCTCCAGATCCCGCATGTACTAAAGTCCATGTGTGAAACGTGACAGCTGACGCGGTCAAAAACGCGGGTTTGCCATGTACTTGCAGATATCACGGAAAATGGTAAAGGAAGAAGTGTCAGATGTGACTCAAAGAGAAACACTAACTGCGTTTTGTGAGTTCTTCTGAAGCGTTCGCGTTTTTTTGGCGTTGCAGTCCGGTTGCGCGCACAGAGGAATGCGCCTGTGCCTGATGTTTAAGAAGCAGCGACGGTTGCAAGACATGGAAACGAGACCCCCCCGCTGAGACGCCGCTCTTCGTTTCTTGCAGAATCAGTTTCTTTTTCTGTCAATCAAAACCGGCTCGCAATCGTTCAAATAGACAAGGTAACCGGGCAGAGGGTGTGGGTGGGTGGGTGGGTGGGGTGCTCGGCATCAGCCAGTGTGAAGAGTGCAGGGAGGCGCAAAGCCATGAGAGTGATGGGGTTTCATAACATCACACAGATCTGGCAACATGCAGGTTTCAGCAACTTGCCTCTCTGAAGTGTGAAGTTACAACTGTCACACGAGGATTCGCTGATTCATCAATAATGTAACAGCGACGCCTGCTGGTAGCTTTTTAAAAATGGCTGCTCGTCTTCATCGCCCCAGGGAGCCTCAACTGATGAAGGGATGCAAGTTTTTATCAAGGCCGGCGCCATCTGCAATCAGTGGTGGGTAAACGGCATGAAAAGCGTCTTCTAGCTGGGAGATTTGATTTCAGTTATTTCAGTGACTTTGTCTTTTTTTTTCTGTGAGGAAGTTATCAGATCGTTCTGTTCTAGTGTTAGAGCTCATTGTTCAGAATAAAAAAACACTTTAAAGTTCACAATGTGTTGTTGTGGCCCCTTTTAATAAGACTGATTAAAGAAAAGAAGAAATGTCTCTGTCATGGGCTTAAATTGAACAAGTAATTTTAAGAAATAATTAGGGTTGTGTGTAAATTGGGTTGCAAGAATAAGAGCATTTATCATGACTTGATGGAATCACATATTGCCTTAATCACTGTCGGTTACGTACTGTCAGTGATGCAAATATAGTGTTAATATCCTTCACACATCCCCCCTCCCCCATCCTGGATCACAAAACGCACCAAAGCAGGGATTACTTTACTTTAGAAAAAGACACTAAAACAGAAATATCAAACACATTTTGGGTTAATGAGGCACTGGAGTCATGCTTGATTTTTACTTTTATATGGAAATGAGCTATCAGGTGGAGTGTTCATTCTTTGTTGTGGTAATGACCTTCCAAACAAACATACAAACAAACAGAAAATAAAGCATTGCTAAAGGCGATGGTATTTAAAGGCCGTTGATGAATCTCTGCGCAGCAGTTTTGGGGCAGCTGAGATGGTTTGTGGAGCCCTGACTGGTGGAAATGGCCTTTCTGAAAGGCAGCGCGGCAGGAAAACTTACAACATAAAAAATGAACTACAGATACTGCAGAATTTTCCTCTCAAAGGACATTCGTTCTCTTCCTGTCTTTCCTCATCTTTTCCCTCCATTCTGCCACAATCTTGACCTTTCCATACTTTGTAAACTGTAGAAATTGAAAAAAAGATCACATTCAGACATGCATGTTCCTAAACAACTTCTGAAGTGGTATAACAGATTGGATCATAGGCTGTTTCCCACAAATTCCCACGTCATCAGAATGCACCAGGTCGAGATGTGTTTGTCTGTCACGATCTGTCTTTCCCCCTGTCTTTCCGGGTGTGCTCTTGTTCCTCTACTCTCACCTTACCTAACTGCCTCCCAGTTTTACTCCAGCTTCCATTCCATACAACTTTCATAAGGGTGGTAGCATCAAATAAGCCAAACATATTTCCACTCTGCAATGAGAGCCTCAACAATAAGCGAAGACATTGAGTTCATACGGCATTCAAGGAGGCCTCATGGTGGAGTACAAATGAAGGTCATATACCTTATTTTGACGGTAGTGTCTCTGGGTGTAGTTTCTCACGTGTCAGTGTGCTGGACAGCGCTATATAGGTTCACCGATAGAGGGCGCAAGATCTCAGCTTTGAGTAAATCAGGACACTTGATTTTGTTATTTTTATTTCAGTTATATAATGTTTGAGATACTGCCAAACTCTTTATGATGTGCTATTTAATAATGGTTGGGACAGACATAGTAAAATTTATTTTAAGATCTTTAATTTTTTTTACTTTTAACGTCTCATTTTGAAGACACCATAGATACGATACCAAACAACCACTCAGGCCCAAAATGCAAATACAAATTTGACAAATAACAAAAGAATGACTTGACTTAAGCACTGTTTTATCGCATTTTATTTTTAGAGTTGAGCAAGATATGTTCAAATAAAATGGCTTTAAAATTAGTCACTGCAACATAATGTATGTGTGTGTAGTGAGCGTGTGTCCTGTGATGTACTGGTGACTCGAGCACACCCAGTTACAAAATGAGGATGGATGGATGTAACTGCATTTTTTTATCAGTCACAAGGAGCCAAAGGAAAAAAAACACCTTCAAACATTCTTTGTACCTCTAGTCTTTATGGTAACAGAAAAAAAAATGTTTGAGCAGCAGTGAAGAAGAAAAAAGAAAGTAGAGCAGGTCAGTCTCACCAGAACGATATGTCTGTGTCACTTCCCTGCCTTGATTTTACTGTAACATTCTTTCACAGCCAGTCCGGCAATAAATTCAGCTTTAAAAAGTCTCAGTTAGGCTGCTCGGATGCGTCTGCTCATCTGACTAAAAGAGAACAGAAGTCAGAGGTGATAGAAAAACATAACCGAACAGCACTTGTTCAACCACAGCTGGTCGGCCGGGTGGCAGGCCAGCCAGCCAGTCAGTCAGTCAGTCAGCCAGTCAGTCAGTCAGTCAGCCAGTCAGTCAGTCAGCCAGCCAGTCAGTCAGTCAGTCAGCCAGTCAGTCAGTCTGCCAGCCAGTCAGTCTGCCAGCCAGTCAGTCAGTCAGTCAGTCAGTCAGTCAGCCAGTCAGTCAGTCAGCCAGTCAGTCAGTCAGTCAGCCAGTCAGTCAGTCTGCCAGCCAGTCAGTCTGCCAGCCAGTCAGTCAGTCAGTCAGTCAGTCAGTCAGTCAGTCAGTCAGTCAGTCAGTCAGCCAGTCAGCCAGCCAGTCAGTCAGCCAGCCAGCCAGCCAGCCAGTCAGTCAGTCAGTCAGTCAGTCAGTCAGTCAGTCAGCCAGCCAGCCAGTCAGTCAGTCAGTCAGCCAGCCAGCCAGTCAGCCAGTCAGTCAGCCAGTCAGTCAGTCAGTCAGTCAGCCAGTCAGTCAGTCAGTCAGTCAGTCAGTCAGTCAGTCAGTCAGCCAGCCAGCCAGCCAGTCAGTCAGTCAGCCAGCCAGTCAGTCAGCCAGTCAGTCAGCCAGTCAGCCAGTCAGTCAGTCAGTCAGTCAGTCAGCCAGCCAGTCAGTCAGTCAGTCAGTCAGTCAGTCAGTCAGTCAGTCAGTCAGCCAGTCAGTCAGCCAGCCAGCCAGCCAGCCAGTCAGCCAGCCAGCCAGTCAGTCAGTCAGTCAGTCAGTCAGTCAGTCAGCCAGCCAGCCAGTCAGTCAGTCAGTCAGCCAGCCAGTCAGTCAGCCAGTCAGTCAGCCAGCCAGCCAGTCAGTCAGTCAGTCAGTCAGCCAGTCAGTCAGTCAGTCAGCCAGTCAGCCAGCCAGCCAGCCAGCCAGTCAGTCAGTCAGTCAGCCAGTCAGTCAGTCAGTCAGTCAGTCAGCCAGTCAGCCAGTCAGCCAGCCAGTCAGTCAGCCAGCCAGCCAGCCAGCCAGTCAGTCAGTCAGTCAGTCAGTCAGTCAGTCAGCCAGCCAGCCAGTCAGTCAGTCAGTCAGCCAGCCAGTCAGTCAGTCAGTCAGCCAGCCAGTCAGTCAGTCAGTCAGTCAGCCAGTCAGTCAGCCAGCCAGCCAGCCAGTCAGTCAGCCAGCCAGCCAGTCAGTCAGCCAGTCAGTCAGCCAGCCAGTCAGTCAGTCAGTCAGTCAGCCAGTCAGTCAGCCAGCCAGCCCCCACCCTCAATTCATCATCCACCCAGCCAGATGTTGAGTGTGTTGCCTGTCCCTCACTGATCCGTGCTGGTGATGAGCTGAAGTTTCCACTGAAAAGTTATATTAGGAAGCTGCAGTTATCCAGGGAATAATAAGGTTTTCCACTGTGAACTTCCTGGTGGGAAGGAGCAAAGGTCAAAGGGTCACCCCCCCCCTTTCCCCCACTCTGTTGGCGTAGAACTTTAGGTAGCATGTGTTTCATACTATTTGCCCCATAACAAAGATGGATCAACTCTAGTGTTTTATTAGCCTTTAATTTTAGGTGTGTAGTATTATCCACTGCAAACAGATGCTTTTAGTTCAGTTTATTCCATATGCCTAGTTTATTTGTTAGGTTATCGTGAAAATTTCACTGATATATTATCATCAGAGAACAACTTTGATACAAAGGAAAACTCAAGTTTATTCTGAAAATTTTGGCATTGGCAGTATTATCCAGGCAGATACATGAGCAGAACAGGTAATGAGTGTTGTATTACAGCTTATGAAGCAGATGTTGGAGGAGAACACGGGTTCAGGCATTTTACAGCGGGGGTGAGATTTCAGACAAATGCTAGAAATAGCACCAGGTCACCAGGGTGACCTCTGTTATTGGTTGAGCCCTCGATTCGGACCAAGTCAAAGTACACAGCGTAGATATTTTAAAAATGTGTGGCACAGTTGAAAAATGACCACGGTGATGCCGGGGAAGCCGACTTCACCCACAGACCAATTTCCTGACAGCTTCATCTGTCTTTTTAGATTAAAATGTCCAGCCTTTACACGACAGGATGTTAGAGTATTGTCTGGAGGACAGACATCAGTCAGACAACAATTACAACAGGAGGCACTTTCAATGATCTCACTGGTTAATAAAAAAACTAATTCACACCGTTTGACCTCTAAAAAAGAGGCAGTTTTAACCTGTTTTGAGCGTCCCGATCACATCTCAAGCGTCCTTTTCTCTGGCGAGCCGCTCTCCCCGATTCACTTTATCGAAACGTTTAAGTGCTTCACTCCGGCGGGGAAGATGATGCTTTGTCCACAGGATGTTACGCAGTTACATTTTCCCACAGCTCAGACAATTATTATTATTATGCATCATATGATACATAATTCTCACAATGAAAAGATTTTCATTTCGACCCCCAACTCTCGACCTACTCTTCGGCGTGACCTCGGTATGACGTGCACAGTGACCTCTTGACCTATAACCTCATGCTGCTGCGTGTCATGCCCGGCGGCGGCCACACAGCGTTGTCTCGGGGGCAGTGACTGTGGCAGGCACAGGTCAGGATCACCATGACCGGCCTCCTGGCGCTTTTACCGTTGGTGCACTGGAAGTCCACCAGGGTCGTCTTGGTTCTGTGGGGGGTGCAGCACCGGCCGTCTGTGCAGGACCCGCAGTAACGTGGTTTGTAGGCCTGGATGCTCGTGCAGTTCTTGTAGGCGAGCTGCACGGCCGTGCCGCTCTGCACCACCCTCTGGCACTTGCTGCCTCTCTGCGGATGAAGAAAGTTACACTGTTTTATTCAATGGTGAAAATTCGAATACAGTAAAGTAATGTGGTGTTTCTGTTTTTAAATAGAACCTTCGGTGCGGGATATGCGAGCTGTCTCCGGTCCAGCTGGTCCGCGCAGGGCCTGATCGTACACAACCGGCTCTGCTTCACCATCTCACACCGACGGTTTTTGTTGGTGACCCTGGTGGACACACCCATCCCACACGTTTGGGAGCAGGCGCCCCACTCTGTGGTCTGCTCGATGCAGTTCAGGCTGGAGTCCCAACCGTCAAATCTGACCGTTTCCTCCTGACGATAGGCTGAGACGAACATGCAGACGGACAAATGCCCAGAGCTCAACTCTCATTCAATAATCCGACACCTTTATAGTTTTAACGACTTTATCGGCATTATATCTGCAAATTTCAGTGACATGTCATGTGACCACCAGTGTGTTGCATTTAGGGACATTTACAAATGCGAAAGCTCAACAGTTACTTTAAGATCATGTAAAATCCAGAGACTCATTATGCTGCTGCTCCAGCACAGCCTCTCATTTTTCTGTCACCATAGTAACTGACACCATGGAGTGATGTCCACTCACCAGCCATGGCAAAGCCACCTAAAGCGCTGGCCTCAGCCTGGGGGTCACAAACCCACTTTTCGCAGCACTCTCCAGGCACCTGAACCCTGCGGGGCATGGGGCAATCGGGCCCGGGCAGCATCACGTCAAGGCTGCAGCGCGGCACGCAGCCGATCTGCCTGTCGCGGCACGTGCACTGGTACTTACAGCTGGGGAAAAAGGTCTGTCCGCTCTGATAGACAGACCCGTCCAACACACATGCATCACCCCCGTGAGCTGCAGGGAGGGGGGGGAAAGGGGTTAAATTACTGTGTGGGTCCCTGGATGTTTGATCGGGTCATTTATCATTCTTGGGGGTAGACACAGCTCACCGACACAGATGCCCGTCCTCTTGTGGACGTCTGTGGAGTATTCACACCGCAGCCCTTTATGGGTGTCGCAGGGATTCATGTCCGAACATGGCTGCCCTCTCTGACGGGCGCACACCAGGCAGCAGGCGCAGTCGTCCAGGATCAGGGGCACCCCGGGGGGACACAGTGGGGGCTCATCCGGGCACTGACATCTACGAGGACAGACCTGGGACCAGGTCACCTGACAAGAAAAAGAATAGATAAAATAAAGGTTTTAAAATGATGGATGAGATTTTGTCGTCATTGATTTTGTGATTTGAAAGTTGCCTTTTATAGTGCCATCATTTTACATTCCAACTGACATTCCTGGTGAAACATTACGCAGAGATCTGTGGTGATTCTCACCTGAGCGGTAAAGGAGAGGACCAACAGAGCTGTCAACATCATCAGGTTGTTGAGTCCAGCAGAAACAAAAGTGCAGTCGGAGTTTCAAAAGTCCAGATGAGCCGGTCGGTTTAAGTCTGGGTCAGAGTCGTGCTCGTAGCAGAAGGCTGTGATCTCTTTGTCGTTCTGGCTCAGGAGTGGGAGCCGTCACGGAGGAGGGCCTTATATAGCCCAGCTCTCCTGCTGTCACTATGGCGACAAACAGGAAGGAATGTGTCGACGGAAGAAAGGAGTTTTATTGTTAGATTTGGTCAGAGGGTATCATAAATATACAGACTGATGTCACTCTTGGCAGGTTGATTCTTTTGTGATCTGACAAGTGTTCGGTTTATTCGTGATGGTTGCGTTTTTATAATTAATTACTTATAATCCTACCTTAGATGTTTATTAACCTATCTTTGCTTAAACCAACACACACGCTCTCTGTTAATGATGTCAACAGACCGGTAATTGTTGCTGTGGTTTGGTGAGATCTGCGGCTCGCTCTCTGGTCCCAGCAGCTGTGGGTGGCAAAAACATTTGACCTTGCTCCCTCTGAACCCCACCTGGGAGGTCACCCTGGCAAACACCCCTATTCCCTACTGAATTGTTAGTGCTTCCAAAAATAGCCGGTGGAAACTTTGTTCCATCTGGAAGGGCGGTTGGCTGACAATGTGGTGGACACATCTGCTCAGAAGCGTGTTGATGTTTCTTCGGGGACGAGCCACGCTAAAGGATGAATAGCTGTGCGCGCGCAGTTTAACGCCACCGCTGCATTTGATCAAGACAGGATGTGTCAGCAGCGGTCGAGGAGGCTAAACTCTTGATTCAATGCTGGTCAAACAGGCTGCACGTTGAAGAATGCCAGACGTCACAGAGATGGTCGTGTTTGCATTGACCGTGTTTGCATTTGTTCCCTTTACTGCTTCAGCCTTCCTCTTCCTCCGTCCAGCGTCTCTGGAATCCTGATGCAACAGCATCATGGATCCTGTCTCATCAACAAGACGGCCTCATCCATCAGCCTCATCCACCTTAACTCAGAAACTGTCTCGTATGACCACAACATTTATTATTCCAATTTGCCTCCACAACATTACACATAGTCCAAAATCCTTGAACGTAGGTCCTGGAAAGTTTTGGATTCATTCTGTTGTATCAGTGAGTTTCTTCAAAGTTTACATCGTGTTTATTTAATTCATCTGTGAAATGTTTCTGCTCTGAGAGGAAGAGAAGCGGATAGATGGAGAAATGAGCCACAGCCATGTATATTTTTTGGTCACCTGTCAGGTAGCTTGACCTCTGCCTGAGGAGGGATTCGGTGGCTGAGTGAGTTCCTGGTCACTCATCACCCACTCACGGATGGTTTTACTTTAAACTGAGGTTGGATGCGGTCTGTTTAAGAACGAAGACGGAGCCCACAGCAGAGGCGGAGCT
Organism: Takifugu rubripes; assembly: GCF_901000725.2. Classification (NCBI taxonomy): domain Eukaryota; kingdom Metazoa; phylum Chordata; class Actinopteri; order Tetraodontiformes; family Tetraodontidae; genus Takifugu; species Takifugu rubripes. The sequence continues at coordinate 11,471,389 of NC_042291.1, read as the reverse complement.
GCACCGCTCTGCTCAGACCACACAGTGGACAGCTCCTGTGATTTTCTCAGCATCGTGAATCTCTGTCTTATTTTCTTTCATTTCGCAGCAGTGTGTATCGGCGGTGTGTGTGGCACCATAGTTAAAGGCGATTTTCCATCTGTTTCCACTTCCTCATGATGTCATTTAGCTCACAAGTACAAAATATCCCACACTGGGATGTTTATGAGCAGCTATTTTGTTAGGCACTTGCCCATATTTTACTATTTTACTCATATTTTTTACTATTATGTTTGAAAATTCATATGTCTTATTATTTGTAGTGTTTTTTATTGTTTTATCTTTGGGTGAAGAGTTATCCATTAATTGACATTGACTATATTTTCTTACACATATATTTTATAATATGCATATAAAAATTCCCAAGTAGTGGATGTCATTCAGTGTGTTTTTCTTACAATACATTTGACTTAATTTTGCTAATCCCACTAAAAAGTAAATAAGTGTGAATAAACTGTGTGATTGAAAAGTAAAGCCTATGTACTGTGGGTGTGCACGGTCTTTAATTGAAGGATATTTGGTTTGGTTTAACCTAAATAGCTCAATAATCATCATTGTTTTGCCTCCCTGAGCTGCAGCTCTACAGTAAACTCTAGTGGCTATTTCAGCTCTTTGACATATGCTGAACAGAATTGACTCTCTTGATCCACATGTGCCTGTGCCGCCACTGAGCTGATGCACTGCAGATGTTTCCACAGGAGTGAGCTCATATCAGGTCCTAGAATCGGGTTCAAGAGGGCATTTAGATTTCATTTTTCTTTTCTTGCCAACGTGAGATGCACTTGTCATCAGCATGAAGGATTATGCACATGTGTGATGAACGTCTTGACACATCTGTGGCCCACATCTCTGCCCCTGCTGTAGCTTCTCTTACTCACACATGTCGTCAGTTTACATTTCACAGCTTCAGACAAGGAAGTTTAAAGCTCGTTGGGCTCGGCGGCGGCGGCAATGACAGCCAGCGGGCTTCACAGTTTGGGAGGCCAACTCAAATCTCTCATTGCGGGTTTATTTGCAGGATGCCACCTTACATGTGCTGAGACAGCGGGATAGAGGCAGATGTGCTTCACGTGGGTGGCACGAACCCACCAGCACCTTCGGTTTGAAAAACAGAGAATTAAACCTTTATTTTGAAACAAGCGAGGAATCTGTGCAACAGTGCAACACTTTACTACTTTTGATTTGACTTCTCTGCCGCAAAAGCTCTTAAACACACGTTCTTAAGAGATTCTTAAGTTAAAGCAAACTAAATATTCACCTCAGATGGGGAGAACAGAACGGAGGAAACCCGAGGAGGTCGACCAGGAAGTGTTTCCCCTATTCTGCCTTTGTTGTAGTCATTGGATGAAGAGCTACATTTACTATGTTTGTCAACTGCGTGAGCCGTCCAGGAGACGTGCGTCACACTTTGTAAAACTTGACAACATGCACGATGTGTCTAACAGCATTTAAATGTGTGTCAGTAATTATTAGCAATCTAATGAGTTATAAATGACTATTGGTTATTTATCAGACTTGTCAGATATTGAAATTGTAAAAGTCAAGCTGTAAAAGTGACGTTTTATTTATTGTCTGAAATAAAATATTTACATTTTGCTGAAAGAAATGTGTAGTCAAATTAATAAGTTTAGATATTTAGGTTTAAGTTTTACAAAGTCATGGGAATTTTGTGTATTTTAACAAAAACACTTGTTGAACATGGACATAAATTTCAGCGCGGAATCCCACTAAAACGTAAATTTTCCTCTGGATGCCTTTATATCATCAGGTTTGCTGACGTGGTGAGCCAGATCCATAGCAACCAGTGACCTAACTGATCCATACATTGTAAATTATGTTTACAGTTCAGCTTATAGGCCCGGTGAACTGCGTTTAGCGTTGGCATTTTGGGCGCAGGAATGTTGGGTTTCACCTAGGAGAGCGACAGAAACGTAACCTTAAAGCGGGCAGAGGAATACAATTTACTGCACCCTATTTATTTGTTGTTTACTTAGCGGGGATTGTCCCAGAGCCAGAGAAGAGATGAAGAGTTCCAAGACCAAAAAAAGAGCAAAAGGTTCTGGTGCCCAGTCAAATATCTCTGTGGGCCACTGCCAGAATGTTTCTAACTTTATAATGCTCTTTAATTTAACTAACATCATGCAGAAAGGTATTCTTTTTCAAAATCCCATAAAGATGTTTTTATCAGGTTGTGTAGATAGATAGATAGATAGATAGATAGATAGATAGATAGATAGATAGATAGATAGATAGATAGATAGATAGATAGATAGATAGATAGATAGATAGATAGATGGACCACTACATTATCACAACATTACCACTAGAGGGTAGTATAACATTATGCTTTACTCTTGTATGTTTGCCTGATTTCTGTGAGAAGGAAGATATATGAAATACCTTGTCTTGATTTTTTTTTAAATTATTAAAATGATTAAATGTGACACATATACAATTATTTTCTATGGGGTTTGAATTGAGTGTGCGTGTGTGCGTGTGTGTGCTTGTGCTATTTGATTCTCACTATTGTAAAGGAGGCTTCAGATGAAAAAATATGTGGGAGAGACTGTTTGCTTTGCTGCAGCTGCTCCGCTCCCACCAATAACAGTTATAAGCATTTCGGTCTCCAGCACCGTTTAGAGGCAAAACACTATTACGCCTGCTTCATTTAAACTCTATATTCACTCTACTTCTACTGTTTTGATCGAACTCTTTATTGTTGTCCGTTTAATGACCACATACAGGAAATGTCCGAACATACTCTGCAGCACTATTGGGACCGAAACACCAGTCAGATGGACTGTGGCAGGCTAAAGCTTTTAGGCCTGCACCATTATGTTCCTCTTTGTGGGTTTCCATCTACTTAACCCTGTTAGTTTGCGTAAGTGTGTGTGCGTGTGTGTGTATTTCTTCCTTTGGTGGACTTAACAAACAGCCTTTCAGTGTTGATGACTTGCTGAGTCACATCGATCTGTGTTTACTTGAGATTAAAGTATCCACACTTTAAATGTGGAGAAATGGCCTTAAATATCTCTCGTTACAACTCTCCTGGTCTTTTATTGTTTTCTTTCCTCCAATCTCTCACCACTTTTGTGTGATCTTTTGTTTTAAGATTGCAAATTTGATCAATATTTGCCACTTTGCTTGGTCCTCCACACTGTTACTGAAGTCGGACTCGTTATATCATTAAATGAAAAGCCCTCATCAATCGTAATTTCTGTAATCTGAAACGCTGACAAATGAATTTTTGAAAATAATTTTTGAAAATATTTTTTTACATTATAGTAAAATGAAAAGTTCTCAAATCAATTAATTTATTTTATTTCTTTTACAGCACATTTTATTAAAATTACAACAGAGAGAAACATGCTTTTCCTCCACAAATACTGCTAAAAACATTTAGTTCATAATCCTATTTCTCAAAACCGAGTTCACTGATCTACAATTCCACTAATTCTACCTCACAAAGGAAATCACAGATACACGTGCACAAAAATCTATCATTTCAAGTCACTTAATGTTGAATCCATTGATTTTCCCTTTATTAGTCTCTAAGACTTTAAGTTCCGTATCAGCCTTTTACGGTTTTACTGAACGCACCACAGACGGAGGCTAGGGCTTGACTCCCAGGCACAGGGCGAGCTCGTTTCTCTGGATTTTCCCGTCTTTGTTGACATCACAGTGGCACAACAGAACGGCTCGGAGCTGATCCAGCTCAGAACCAGTCATGTTGGGCTGAAGATGTAAAAACAGATCATTTAAGACTATTAAAATGAATGAATATGTAGAGGGGAAAACGCAGCATGTTTGTGGATCAGGCTATAAAGAAAACTTACTCTGACAAGTCCCATCATGTCTTTGACAAATCCGTCCACTTCAGGACCTTCCAGAGCTCCGGTTTTACTCTTAACAGCAAAAACCGAAGGAAAGGAGAGAGACAAAGAGTCATGAATGAGAAAAGGTGTAAACTATTGACCAAAGGATGTAATTTACATCCTGCTGATTTTAGCCGCCCCTAAAAAGACGTCTCTTCCCCGAGTGTGGACCCATGACTGATGGACCAGCACCCTGGAGCGGGACATATTCCAGCTCGCTTAACATTTATGTCCAATTTTCTGAGGAAGTAAAATCGAATCAGCGGAGTAACTCATCAATTGCTCATCAAACACCTCAGGCTGACAACTGTTAATATCTTGAAAGCAAGTTTTTAAAAAGTACACAACACGACACATTAAAATTTGAATAATACATCAGGAGATATTTTAGCTCCCTCGAGCTCTGCCCTCCCTTTGCCACTGGATTTTACCACTTTTCATATATCATTAGTCTTAAATAGATTTGAAGTAACCCTCAACTCTAAATGACTGCAACAGATCAATTTGAAGATAATTTTCCCTGTAGAACAACCACATGGTTTTATGTGTCCACACCAACATTAGTATAGTCGGAGTAGATATGGCTGATCCAACCACAACTGTCTCATGAGACAGTTCCTGAGTGTCTCTGAGCATGAAAGGGTCAGCCAAGAGGGTTTGCAGCACTCAAGAGAGGAGACGGATGACTTACGTGTGGAGCTGCACCAGGAACGAGACTAATTATCATACAAAGTGACTCTGCAACATGATGGCTGTTTTATTTTATTAGGCTTCATTAACGAGAAAAGGGAACTAATTGGAAACCCAGTTGCTGCATTGAGTCCTTTTTCTGGAAATCCTGCAAATGTGGGCGTGGCGGCGATGTCCGAAACTCTGCCGATTTCTTTTGAAGGTACTTACAACATCATAATGGGCAAAGATCTTGTCAAAGTCTCGCTTTCTGTCCTCTTTGCTGCAGGCCTTGGGGGAGGAAGTGAGACTATTCTTAGAAAATGTGTGACAGATTAGATGTGCATAATTTCCTAATCTGCTGCATTCGTCTCCACCATCCGCCACACAAACTAGATAGCACTAGACAATCATGCTTACATCCATCTTAAACTGGAGCAGGAAGTTGTTTTCTAGAGCCAAGATCCTAAATGGAAAACAATATTCATGAGCATGAACGTACTTTTGCATAAATGTGCATTATGTGTTTTTCCTGCAATGAATCCACTCTGTCTTTAAGGGATTGTACAGTGTTTTTCTTTAATATGCGTATTTAAAATGCACCTGGCCAAGTCGTTCAGGTCCAAACAGCCGTCCTTGTTTTTGTCGAAGATCTTCATCTGTGGAAAAACAGGGAGGGTTACTGAGAAAAGTGATCTCAGTGGTTAGTTCCTGACGTCACCTATGGTTTCAGCATGCGCTCATTGATTCTCTGACTCCGAGCATCAACTACTGTCGGTCAAAATTGAATTTTGGAGACAGACGCTGAAGGAATACAAATAAAAGTCAGCGCACCAATGCCGATTCATCCTCCTGGCATAAAACAAAACTGATCTTGATAAACTGCATTATTGTAAGTGCAGGAAGACCTACAGCTGATGAAAAGTGGGATTATTATTATTTTTTTTAAAAGTCTGCGCACATCCTGCAGTACATGAGTTACCATAGTGATCCAACTAGTCCAACAGAGCCACACCAACCCATTGATGCTTCTTCATCAGTCATTATCAACCCTGCTACGCAGCAGTCTGCCAGAGAAATGTTCACAAACACAACATTACATTGGAATATAACGCTACCATTGTGTCCGTGTACTCCTCCAGCTTGTCAGCCGACACGTCTTTGTGATGCTGTTGGAATAAATCACCCAGGAAAGCCTGAAACGCATAAACAAAAGACCAAAATGAGCAATGGCGTTGAAAAGAAATTGATGTGACATTTATATTCAAATGCAGCTTCATGCTGGAATTTGGTTTGGCTGTCAAAGGACACTTGTGCTTTATATTATCATTGTGCACACAAGAATGCGGCTCCTGCTGCCCACTGAAAGCTTGGCCTTCAGGCGATCTGGCTTACAACGTAGATCGCCTCACCTTGAGCTCCTGGGCTGATATGTAGCCACTGCAGTCCGCATCATACTTCCTCCAGATCTACAATGGACAGGAGAAGGAAGACTGATTAGCGAGAACACGCCGTGATTAGAACTCATACTCTGGTGAAATATTGCTATGGTAACTTAATAAGACAGCAGTTAGATGGAGTAAGAAGATTAGGCTTTTGTCAATATATCAGAGTTAGGAAGAAAGCACCACTGTGTGGTTTCACTCTCACGTGTTTCCTATTGCAGCTGATGCATAAATATGTGGTGCGTGTAGCTTCTGAGCTCACCTTCATGAAGTCAATGCTGTTGTCCAGAAGAGCTTCCCTGCGGAACACTAACAGGAAGTTCTCGTCTTCAGGCAGGATCATGTTGGCCAGCTACAAAACGCAGCGAGAGAGCGGCGATGGGTTACTGATGAGGGATATTCAATTTATGGAGACAATGATAGAAGCAAGGTCTCATTCTGGTCGACCAGATGTGATTAAATTAGCTTTTCTTTTCTACAGAAGAGCAGTTCTGGGATGATCTTCAGCAGAGATGTCAAAAGTCTGGCTTGTTAGTGAGACCTTTTTTACCTGTGTGAATAAAGTGGCAGCAACTGGCGACTGCAGTGGGTTCATTAGCCGTATGACCATACATTAAGGTTTTCTCTGATGCTGCAGCTCCTCCTGACTCCTCTTCACTTTTGCCCTGTTGTCTGGCAGCAGTTTAAACGGCCCATTAGCCGATTAAACTGGCTCCAACTATCATATGTTTAATTAAAATACAAGAAGACACCGGAACCGCAGTGCAACAGGACCGATGCCAACTCCAGAAGAGCTGGATTGTCATGACAAAACACTTTCAGGATAATGGCTTCTGCCTCCAAGACTCAGATCAATGCTGGGGCAGCGTTTACCTACGTCCCTCCATATGAGAGGCAGCCCAGCAGAACGTCCTCCCATACAAAAACAATTATAGACCCAGGCCTAAGGTGAAAGACTGGAAACGCCACCCAGCATCGTTAGGCTGCATAACCTCAACAGTAACAGGTCTGACAGGCCTGAATCAACCACAGCCTCTGGGGAAACCTGCAGAGATGCTGTATGGATTTGTCTTCCCAGGGTTTAGGAATGAAAGCTAAAACATTTCATCTGCCCTAATGGATGTACTGGTCTACATAACTGTGCTAAGACTGTTTCCCTTGGACTTGGCGGAAACATTAGAAAACAGGACGGTTTCTGAAATACCTCCTGAATCTGTAGTTTCCCATCCGCAGTGATGTCATAGGCCGACATGAACCTTTTCTTCAGTCTCTGCACTCTTTCTTCGGTCACTTGCTCCTGTAAAGACGTGGGATTACAGTGAGATGATTCATCGTTTCAACTTCTAAATTCTTCATTTTGAAGGACGAATGTTGTACAGTTAGCAGTCAGGATTATTTTAAGAAATGTCACCATGGATACGCCACCTTTCCTTTGGTTTTTCCCCTCTGAATCCAGGGCCACATATAATAGTAATTTAGATTCAGAACGATTTCAAGGAGCTAAACTAAAAAAAAAACAAAAAAAAACCCACATGACTGCTGTACTGTAACTATAGAAACCTGCTGCACACTTGACAATTGTTTCACATCATGAGTGTGCCAAGCTAGAAAAAAGGCAGATGCAATACCTCATTATAGACATTTATTTCAGTCTTGCTGGTATGTATGTTTATTTACTATAAACTTATTTATTCTCCATCACAATGTAATCTGTTTGAGGTCTTGGGCTCATTGCAATGATATAATAGAACAGAAGTTAAAATGCTCTTGTTCCTGTCAGTGATGCCAAAGTAACCAAAAACACAAACCAGTGCTTGTCCTGGGGCCATTAATGCTCAAAAGCAAACATGACAGCGACAGGCTGATGGTCTGTTTGTTTTACATCCCCATTAGTATCCAAGGAAGTGGGACCGCTCACGAACAGCAGAGAGCACTGATGGCTGCGCTGTGAAGATGAAGGCTCTTCATCATGATTGCAACTGACGTTCTGTGCAGTCGCTCCACCCATGCATACAGCTGCGGGTCTGCCATCCACACCGAGCTGCTGTCGCCAAGTAAGTCATGAAGCACAAGTATGTTGCCTTACCTGCGGACCCAGTCTCTTCATCATGTGACGGAAGAAGTCATCCAGCTCTTTACCCTCAATGTAACCATTATCTGTCAAGACAGCGTCTGTAAATTTACTGTGATCTGTCCTCAAAGATAAATCATCGTCATACAACAGCCTCTGATCCGTGCAAACTCTTCTGCCTCCGTTTGTGCATTCAGCGGGTTCAGACATTCACGCGAAACTGTTTTCATTTAAACTTTCTACAGGCCATAAATGTGTATATTAACTGTCCTCACCATCTGCATCAAAGTGTTGCCAAATTTCCAGGAAACCAGCTGCGTCCAGGTTATGGAAAGAGGACTCCATCGTAGTAGTAGAGAAAAGTAAGTTTACTGCAAACTTAATTCATGAAACAAGAAAGATGAAGGCGGTTAGTGCTCAGCTGTCTGCTCTAGGCTGACATATGCTGTCTGTAAAAAAGTAAACCACACCTCCTCCTCCTCCGGCAGAGAGAGAGAGAGAGAGAGCGAGAGAGAGAGAGAGAGCGAGAGAGAGAGAGACACACACACTGTAGTGTCCACCTAGTGGTCACAGGCGGCAATGCACATCAGATCAAAATAAAAGCAGTTTCACAAAGGAATTTGAGGCCTGTGAAGATATTCTTTTTAATCATTATTAACAATTTGCAAGAGACAGCAGCAAAGTGACCCAGTAAAACTTAACATTGACAAAATAGAACAAATGGACAAATAATTAGCAAACATTGCACTGGCATTTATGTATTTTTTTTCCTGCCAACCATCATTTTTTACATTGACCAATAACTTAACAGGGGCAAATGGATTCAATTCTACGAACACAATGTACATGGGAAAGAGACCAGAAATATTTAGATGGCCTTTTATTCCAAAAAGGTTAAAAACCCTTAGTGTACTTAGTACCAAATCAGTGAAGGATTGCCGTGTTCACAAAAGCGTGTCAATATATCACAGTGTGTGTATATTACAGTACATGTGTGTATTAAACATACATCCAGGGTACACACACTCACTCCGACATGCATGAAAGTACATATATACATACAGCACAAGTCACAGCGACATGCAGTCACAGAAAGACTTGACAGCAGATCTGAACTCTTTAAAAGAAGAGAGAAGAACAGAATTCAGGTGATAACACATTTACAGGACTAAACAGGTAACAGAAACACAGCCAGCTGCTTCTGAAATCCACATACAACAATAATTAAAAAAAGCCATACATTTCTGCAATAAATATAATAAAAGTATTGTTATTCAGTGTGTTAGAACAGGTGAAAGAAAAAAATGATGTCTAGGACTGAGCAGCCCGATTATAACTGGAACAAAAGCAAATCGCAACAGTTTATGCTCGGTGCAATCAATCACGTGCCTCTTTCAGACTGCACATTAAGAGTGAGGCCCATCGTGGACACTGGAGCATGTTTTGGCACAAAGAACACAGCGTTTGATGTTGAACATGATCAATTTCAAGGTTGTGATGCAGGTGCAGTGGGAAAAACAGCTGGATCTCCAGGGGCAGAAACTACTGGAACTGACTTGAGAGCTGTGGTTGTAGCTGGCAGGTGCTCAGCAGGCTCCACAGAGAAGAGCCCCGAGTTGGCTGTAGTGGCCCCCAGGTTGCTGTGACTCCACGCAGAGCATTTTCAAAAGCTCGGAAGTATGAAAGGATTTAGGTTGTGAAAGCGTGAAGTTCAGTTCAGGTTCTGAGTGAGCGTCAGAAGGCTGGCGTTCCCTCAGTGTCTCGCCTTTGAGCACAAATATGGCCCGAGAGGCGTTTGTGGAAACAGGGAAAAGGGGTGCAAATGTCATTTTCTGCTACTCTTTCCATCAGTCGTCTTTATAAAGTCAGTTCTTTTCATTAGAATGTCAGGACAGCAGGGGGCGATCAGAGACTTCGAGATGGACAGCATGAAAACCGACATTTGCTCAACAAGAAATAATAAAGAGCTTTGATTTATTTGAACTTTTGAGGTTAAATTGAATTACACACAGACTGAGACCCCATTATAAAAAAATACAATAATAAAATAAACATCTTTACAGATCAGTGTTAGTTAACAGTGCTGAAGCCTTTTAGATTATCAGTTAAGTTAAAGTAAACGGTGTCCTCTTGAAGCAACACTTTACAGGGTTACTCTGATGCTGATATCAGCCCATTCAGAATGTGCCTACAGACCTTTGAGGGACTTTTTCTGGCACCTGAACCAAAGGTGTTGAGTTGCATAATGGATTTAGTCAGAGTTAATGAATTTGCATGTCCTGAAATTAGCAGATAGAAAAAAATCTATACAAATATATGAAAGGACTAATTAGTCTTGGTCGTATAGATGAGTTCAAGTACAGTACAGTGATTTTAGTATTACTGTTACATGTGTTTGGTCCCTGGGAAACTAGGATGTACAACGTGTGTTTTAGTACAGAATTTCCCCTGAAAGCTGAGAAAAGGAGTTGAGAAACAGGAAGCACTTTTTTTTAAAAAAAACAAAACAACCTTTTGGATGACATGTGATTGGAGAATGTACCAAAGAGTTCCCTAAGTGTTCCCCTCTATTTATTATTCTTTTTAAATCACATCAAACTTTTTTTTTAATTGTTACCTGATAGAGCAGGTCACCCTGCAAACCAAATCTTTTTAACTGAGGCCAAACAGGACCAGCAAGCGCTAATATTAACAAAATATAATCATTTGTTGTGTCCTCCAGAAGTTAGCACCATGACAGGACTCTTCCTGGGGTCCAGTAAGTGTTAACTTAAAATTAAGTCTTTGTCTGCCTCCTCCCCAGAGTCTGACGACTTCTTCCCTGTCGTCTTGTCCTTGTCTGGGTTTGGGGATTGGTCCTTGGCCTTGACCGAGCTCTGATCTTCGGAGTTGGTGCGGACAAAGCTGGGTCGCTGACCGGGGTCCGACACAGGTGGCGACCTCACTGAAAACAAACAGAGAGGGATGTTTTTAACAGTGCTGGAGGACAAAAGATGGAAACAAAAAGAAGGAAGGAGAAAAAACATCTTTATGACATCTATTTTAGGAAAATCAGCAGGATCCTGTCTGGTTCCATCATATTTCAGAACAGTGGTTTTAATCTTGGCCACAAACCTCAGATCCCACCCCAAAGGAAGACATGGAGAAAAGGAAAGAACAGAGGAGACAAACGAAGGAGAGAATAAAAAAAGAAACCTTGCTGGTGTAGTAGGATGTACTTAAAGGTTTTGGAAACTGTGACCCACCATCCTGAGTGGTTTTATTGGGAGAGCCTGCTGACTGCACACCAGTTTGGCCCTCTTTCTCTGACAGCATCCTCTTTAAGGGTGGAAGCGTTGTGACCTTAGGAGAGACACAGCCACTACTGGGTGAATCTGCACCCTCATCTGTAAAAATCAGACAAAAACGTGAATATTCAGATTGAAGGACAGAGTCGTTGGTGAGAGAACAAACTGAATGTACCGATGCTCCTGTTGCTGGCAGTCCTCGGCTTCAGGGGGATGGTGGGTCGGGCAGCCAGAGCTGGCTTTGTCCCCTGGGACACAGGCGGTTTGGGATTTACTGGCCCTCCAGGGGAACTACCTAAGGATGCAGCCTTGAGGCGAGTGGCCGGCTCTGGTTTTACGTCACCACGGGGGTGGGTTTTCTCTGGGGAACCCGGGTCGGATTTCAAAACCAAACCAGTAGAGGATCTGTTTTCTGGAGCCAAGCATTTAAAACCATATGTCCCAACTGTCATTTCTAGATACATGTGTGTAGGAAGAGTTAACAGCATTTACAGCTCACCTGATGTATTGCTGTCAGGCCTGTCAGGGCTGGAAGACTGGAGAAGACAAGGTACAAATACGGGTCAGCGAGCGAGACATTTTCAAGTATTTATTCTGTTTTCTTGCACAAGAATATGAAGACATTTTTTCATTTCGATATCATTCCTATCATTTCATTTTTAAGATATTCAAACATTGTATCTGGCAGCAGGACAGCTGTTTCTCTATTCATCAGTTTGGATAAAGTTGAAAACGTGCTATTTAAGACTGTAAAAGCAGAGGGCGCTGTTGCACGACAGGCAATTTATATATATATATATATATAATTGACAAAGCAAAGGGAAAAAAAATCCTAATTTAAGCATAAAAGAAATGAGCTTTTCAGCATTTGAGTTCCACACTGCAGTAACAACAAGGCTGGAGTGGCATGACCTGGCAGGTACTGGTTTTTGCAGGCTTCCTTTAGACCATCATGAGTATTGATGTTTCCTGACAGCAGCAAGATGTTTTTCCCTCCCTCTAACATCTAGCCAATTGAATTAGTCTCCTGAGATAATATGCCAGTATCTGCATTTAGAACATTTGCCCACGATGACCTGGGTATCTTTCATGCTTCCCTCCATCTCTCCACTCCCACCTCTCTTCTTTGTGTTTTTATGTCCCAATGCTGACAGCTGCATTGACCAGCCTGCAGAGAACTACACATGACCGAGCACATGCACGCGTGTGGGTGCTCCTTGTTGTGCAGCCTTGACGTGTGGATCCTGAACACTTGTAACACAGTAGAAATTGGCCCTACCCACCTTGTGTGCTCTCCTCTCCTGCTTGGCTTTCATTTCAGCCAGGAGGCCGCTGCCCATCATCTGCACCCCCGGGTACCTCCTGCCACCCTGAGGACTGCCCCTGCCATCTGAGCCCTCCCAGGGCTCGTCGATAGAGTCTGGCGTCCTCGGCTCCTCTGAGCGGTCGGAGCTGCTGCTACAGTCTGTGTGCTGTGAGCGGCTAGAAGCGTCTCTGCAGTGAAGAATCAGAGGTGATCTCTAAACTCAGGCTAAATTTAACAATATTATTTCATATTTAATAAAAAAAACACTTTACTTGGACTTTGTCTCAGGTGCTGGGCTTTTTAGTGCCACCCTTGGTGAGGAGGGCTCCTCGGGTATGGAAGATGCTGGAGCTGTGGCTGAAGTTGCTGAGGAAGCCCCCAAAACTGAAGGGGCTGTCTGAGATTTGTCCGATTTATCCGATTTAGAGGAGCGTTTTATGAGATTTAAGAACCCTCCTTTACTTTTTTTTTTCTCTATATCCTGAGATTCTGAACCCTTTAGGGAACGTCTGAGGAGGGAACAGAAGAAAAGACAAACTTGCAGACAAGCAAGAGGCAATCCATACAATAGATTGACGTTGAATCCACGAGATGTAAATGTAATCCTTACTTTGATTCTATCTTAGTGACTTTTGTAGAGAAAAACTCATCCACGCCTTCATCTACCCTTCCCATGAGGCCGTTCTGCTCTCCATCTTGAGATGGCACACTGCTGATTTGCTGAAACAGGGAGTTAAATATCCAACTGAAAACTGCATATCTGCAATATCTTCACAGCATAAGTGGATTCTCGCCATCTTCAATCATTTCAACGGAAGTCTATCCAATGGTAACTTCTTTTGAAGAAGTAGATTGATTAAACTTCCTCCGGCTGTCAAGTTCTACTCACAGGAACTTTGCTCGAATGCAACTTCTTCTTCCTGCGGGGACGCAGTTTAGTGAAGTGCTGCAGCTTCTTCTCTTCCTCTGACGGCAGCTCTGCCATCAGTCGCTGCTCCATTTTTGGCACGACCTGCGATGGCGTGGGCGGAGTACGGGATGAGGCGTCCTCCACATGGACAGGGACGTCCTCAAGGGCCTTATCCAGGTCGAATTCCATCTCTGTGGTGTTTAGAGTGCAGATACAGACCCAATCAATCCAATAGCTAATGTTCTACCGAGCCGAGTCAGCTTTTTATAGTGTGACGTGACATTTTACCGAAGGCACGAGACACCGGCCGAAGCATTCTGCTGTGGATGCTCTTTCTCTTGGACTTGGGAGTCATCTGAAACAAGAATTTAAAATAATAGGTGTAATAATGTTCAACAAAGGAGGAAAGCTGTTGTTTCTGTTGAGGTTTAAGTGAGTCTACACTAAATCAAATTCATCAGTTGTTCAACAGAAACGCCCAATATGACACGTGACAAATGTTTGAAAATGGCATGTAGATCCAGTGGAGAGGCGCGGTGCAGTGGGGCAGGATGTGTGGATTTAAATGTCAAAATTCAAATAAAAAAATTCAGGAGAGGAGCTTATATATCACTTAGGAGACTTTGTGCTTCAGCAGAGAGAACTGTGCAGCAGGCAGACACAGTGCGAGGATGAGCATGAAGGAGCGCACAGAGGAGACGGTCCAGACCAGAACTACTTACACTGGTGCAGCACAGAGTCTCCATGAAGCAGAGGTAGAAAGGAAGAGGACAGACAGAGAGGGGAAAGGAGATCGGAGGGAAAGAAAGACAACACACGGTAAAATCTAGTGCACGCAAACAAAGGAGCAGCCAGAACAGAAGAGAAGAGGGACACAAGATGGAGAGAGACAGACAGGACCAGAGATGAAGCATCCTGCTGACTGCAGCTCATGTCTACTCGGCATTTAACTCACACCCCAAACGGCCTCACTATGACGAATACAAAAATAACACATATTCCACAACCGTCACCTCGATACTCACGTTTTCCATGAAGAAACCTGAGTGTTCTGGCCCCGTGTTAGGGCGGAGCCCCTGCACTCTTCTACTGTTTGCATACAAGCTAAAGTTTCAGTAAATCCAGTTCAAACCACAACATGCCTTCAGGCAATGCTGGCTCAAGTCAGCTGCTGCTCCGCCCTCACATATAGGAATCATTTGACAGCTAAACCAAACCCGCTGATCTCCAGAAGGTGCTCTCCTACCATGCACGACTCCAGGTCATCCAACCTCTCCCCCTCCAGGATCTCTGTCGACGCCCGTTTAGCAACTTTCTCCTCTGGGACATCCAGATCTACCGACTCCTGCTGCACCAGGGGGCGACCTCGCCGCACCAGATGGTCTGCCTGAAGATGGAACAGGGAGTGGGAGGAAGATGAGGCAAGCAGGAGAACGGAGGGGTCAAGTTAGAAAGGCTGACACACTGAATGAGTTACATAATTAGGTAATTCCGCTTTTTAGTTCATTAAACGTCATTCAAAGTAAGAAATATATGAAAGAAAGTGGAGCTGCAAGGGCTCCAATTTGTCAGAGTTGTCAACAGTCACAGTGAAAAAAAAAAAAAATTCCTCAGATTTTACCAGAGTGAGCTGAGACGTGGAAAGAGCTTCCAAAATCTCATCGACGATCCGATCGGAGAGGAAAGATGCCAGACTCAGCTTCACCTCGCTGAGACACAGGGAAAGATGGTAAACAGCAGATCACACACACACACACACACACACACACACACACACACACACACACACACACACACACACACTTGCCTAATCTTATTAACAATGTCCACTCCAGACTGCTCCAGGAGGGTCTTGGTCACAAAGCTTTTGGGGACAACCATCTTGGATGAGCTAGCTTGTATTAGCTCTGTGCGAAGATTAGTCCTCTTCATCACATGAGGGCACAGAGACTCCGCTGCATCCACCATCAACTCCAACAAACTCTGGACAGATGCATGTAACAGGTGGGAAAAATTAACCAAATAGCTTCGTACGAAAACCTCAAAGATTAATTTAAAAGTACGACAATTTTTATATCTGTCCACGTTTCCTCTCTACCTGCAGTTGCTGGTCCATGACCGTTGTCACCTCTCCAGCCATAGACTCCAGTTTCTTCTGAATAGGCCCCACTGACGAGCTGTTCAGCTCCTCCCTGGCTGCCGAGCCTAAGTGATAAAGGTTGGGCAGCAACTGTGGGGGGGACAGATGTATAGATGCAAGAATGGTAGAGAGACCCGGCACACTCGTGCACAAAACTTTGCAATCCTCACCGTTTTTGAGTTCCTGGCATCTTTGATCAGGTTCTCAGCTGACCTGCTGTCGTCCAGGATGGCTTCCATCTCAGAGTTCCTCAGAGAGTTCAGGTGGTCCTGCACCTTCACACAAACCCTGTCGATCATCTGCAGGACAGAAAAAATTTGTTACATTTTAATGAATTTGCTAAATTTTGTTACACGGGTTCACACCTGTTGTGTGGTGGTGGTCACGATGCCCTGCTGGAGTCTGTACGCCTGTTCCTGGAGGTATTTTCTAGTTTCGTGATTCCTGTACAAATAATTCTCAATCTGTTGGGATGAAAGCGAAACTCAAGTTAGCATATATATTACCGGTATAAGACACGTTTAAAAACACGCACAGCAGCCACTGAGACACACACCTTCAGCAATGCGTCCTCGGTTTTTTCCGGGCTGGCCTTCAGAGCCTGGGAAGCGTCGATGATGGGGATGGGCATGAAGCGAATGGTGAAGTTTCTAAAAGACACACGGGCCAGAGGACATTATTCCACGAGGGAGATAACTGTCACGGCTGCTCCATAGAAGGCAGCCTGCTGCCTTTACAAATGAAAGTTTGATGCCTTCATCCGCCTGCCTTCTACTCTTCAGACCACAAATCTGCTTTAATAAATCATGCTCTCACCAGCATCCCCCCCCATCAGCACAAAAAGGTCTTTTTCTACAGGGGAAAAAAACCCCAATACCCTGTGTTGCAAAGTGACACAATGTAACGTGCTGCGTTCCCGAAAATCCTGCTCCGCCACTGACAGCTCAAGGGATGATTCGTACACGTCTTTATTATTTTATTTCAAGTGTGTAATGTGGAGAATCAGAGGGTTGTGAGAAAAAGGCTGAGGGACGAGAATGCACAGATCCCAAAACCAAATGCAGAGAGACGTGCCTGTCATTTCATGGTTACGCTGGAAGTATTTGCATACCAAACCGGATTTTCTATTCAACAGCAAGAAAGACAATGCCCCCCCGATGTATCTGACCTTCTATCTCAGCATATTTTCCCTTTTCTGTCATTTCTTTGCTGTTTTATGCTGTTTATCACTGATTTACATCCCCCCATTCTACTCTCTCTTCCCTTCGAAGAACACCGCTAGGATTCTTTCTCCTCCCCACAAAACCAAACGGGAATAAATTCATGCACCACATTCTTCCCTTCAGCGGTTTCAGTCAGGACACCACACATCATTACTGTCACTCACTTTTCCAGAGCTGCTGCTACATCCTGAAGACCCTGGGGGCTGGTGTTGTTCTTATCCCAGATTACCGTCCTGCACAGTGCATCCAACAAGGTCAAACACCTTTTAAACCAGTGTTCATTGCATCGTTGACTATTGATACAATACCATGCCCATGTGGAACTGACTAAGAAACTGACTAAGTTTCGTCCTCACCTGAGTTTAGAGTTTATTTGCAGAGCCTTTGCCAGCATCTTGGCTCCCATGTCCCCCATGGCGTTCCCGCTGATGTCCAACTTGGCAAGTGTGGAGTTGCTCCCGAGTGCATTCAGCACAATGGACAGATCGCTCTTCAACCTGGAGTCTGCCAGAGACAGAGAGGTGAGGGGCTGGAGAGGGATGGGAGGGAGAGCGATGTGCGGGGAAGAAGAAAAAAGGTGTTGACAGTTTCAGTACAACTCAATGTTGGATTTGTCTACATTAGATCTTTGGAAATGAGGGCAACCGCTAATCAAACACGCATCAGGTGATCAAAGAGAATTCAAAGGTTTGATCCCCGCCGTGACGCATGAAAAGTTCAGGACTCTGTGAGAATTCTGCGAACGACACAAAGCTTTACAAAGTGTCCAACGGTGTCCGTCTGCACACTAGAATGGAGACGCTTTGTTTGGAATGCCAAATACCCAGTTGGAGACTCCTGGGAACCAGCTTTGCAAAAACAATCTGAGGAATCAAACCAGCCTCCTAGTCATGAGAAAACCCTACATAAGCTCTGTAACCATGCTGAGAGTAGACTTTTTCAAGCTTTATTATTACTCAAATTTGCATGTTTTTAAATATTTTGTGATTAATTCACCCTTCATTTGTAGTTTATGTAAAACAAATGGAATAAAACTACTAAAGTAAACAAAAATCATGAAAATGTTCAACCAGGAGCTCAGTCAAATGCAGAAAAATGTCCTGCCGAGCGAAGTCTCAAGCTCGTTATCGTTACAGACCTTCGCTTATCTTTGTTTGCACATCAGCTCTTGCCTGTAAAGATCCTGAGAGGCCAGGTGTCTTGCACCACACAGTGTAAGTGAATCGCTCGATGCTGCAGCTTGATGAAAGGAATTCTGAACCTCCCATTTTTTCATTCCTCTGACCTGCAGGACAACCTCTGAATGATTTTTCAGGATGCATCAGTCAAGCGGGATCTTTTCAAAATCAGCCCTGTGAGGCCAGATAACAGCCTCATAAATACACAGCTCTGCACAATCACACACATGTGCACGTGCAGACATGGCGGAAAAGTCCATCAATCTGGCGCATCTGCCACCGTGGAAGACAAAAAAAGGTCAGAGACTGGGGCCAAATGTGTTACAGCTTCCATGATGGGGGATCAAATGAGAGAGATTGAGTGAGGGGGCGAAAATTGAATAGCTGGAGAAAAGGCTTCATAAAAATGCAAGCTTTGGTTTATTGAAATTAGCCATATCCAGTATCTCATCATATGAGAAATGAGACAATTTGGATCTCCTGGTTATGAATTCTGATGAGTTTTTATACAGAAATGGGCCTCAGCAGCAGATATTAATGTCTTTGGTGGTTAATTTCCAGCTAAAATGGATACATTACTGGATGGTATATTCACACTGCCCTTCAGTGGAGAGGTCAGAGGTCCGATTAAAAAGGAATGGCAGGAGAAGGAAATTAGAAACTCACCGACTCCTCTTCCTGAATCAAGTGGACCAGGCTGTCCAACACTGGAGCAAGGTTTCTGGGTCAGGCAGGGACAAAAAGGCATAATAAAAGATTTATAAATCAATAAATCAAGTCTCTGCAGACTTACAGGCTAATGTCGCCTCCTGATGCATACAGTGCACTCTCTTTTAGTCTTACTTGGACTTGATGTTGTTGAAGTTTTTGCCCAGTGAAAGGTGCCTAATTGAACGGTTCTTGGCCAACCACACCAGCAGGGTGGACAGGTCCGAGTCCAGGCCTAAAAGTAGACAGAAGAAAAAAAAAAACGGACACTAAAAACACACCCAAAACTGATACTAACTTATTTAAACAGCTGTTGGCGACGGTCATCGCACCATTGTCAGAGATGTCCAAGCTGGAGATGTTCGGGATCTCGGCAATGCAACCCTCAAGGATCTGAGAGCCTCCTGAACGCAACTGCAAATACAGGAGAGCAACACACCGTTTAACACAAATAGACCTGATCTAATGGATCTGTGCGGCAGCTGGGGGTTCCTGGTCAGTTTTTTGATTTTCCTCTGAAGTTTTGATGCAATACGGAGCTGAGAAAGGAGATATTTCTGGTACTTACGCAATGGCCCAGCTTATAGAAGCATTAGGGGAGAGAACAGCATGTCAGAGCCACAACCAAGTATTTCCAGCAACAAAACACGCAGATGCTTAATGATCACTCTCTGCTACCAAACACACCCCTCGCTGACACGCACACACAAACACAGTTTGCAAATCTCCCCCCTCAGCCCATATTTTGCGTCGCCATCAGCCCACTCACTGTGTTTTTGGGCTGCCAAACGCTTCATTACGACTTCAAAGAGGATAGAATGCACCATTTCCCCTGCAGCTTGAGTTTGGGAAGATTTCAATAGAAATCTGGAATTGGATTTCCTGTGTAATTTGTATTCATGTGTTATCTTTAGCCATCCCATTCAGTCTGCAGAAGCTGCCTGTTTTTTGTTTCCGAACATGGCACAGAGGAGTCGAGGATGGGGGGGGCAAGAGAGTTTGGAAATATCTGCCAGCTAAAACCCACCATCAGCCTGACATCCTCCATCACCTGCCGTTTGTACGCTACTATACATCCCTATACAGCGTCCCTGGACTTCCCTGTGGTTGCATTTACACCAGTTACACACACTGATCACACCTGGGAGCAATGGAACATCTTCAGTAAACCTAATCTGCATTGAAATGTCAAACTGTGCCAATTCTCAGACACAGCCGCCCTGAAAGTCCCAGAATAGATCCAGATGCTGCGCTGCATGAAAAGTCTTCCTGTTATATGAAACAATCTGGAGCGGTTGTTAATGATAATCCACAGATGGCACCCACAGTTTCCCCTCACATGTTCATTAAAAAGGATAAGAAGGTTCCCAGATTCTAAACTAAAATCAGGTCTTACCTCACAGCAGCTGAGGTCGAGAGACACGTCCTTCACATTTAAGTTACTGGCAAGGCCGAGCAGCAGAGCCCTGAAAACAACGTCCGTGTACAAATAAGAGCAAGTTTAGTTTCATTAACCTCAAATGGTTTGAATCAAGGACATTTGTTTTAGCTACACATTTTCAGCGTAAATTGACTTTCCAGTTGTTTTAAAAAACCACACTACAGTCAAATGTTACAGTAAACGGTGGAGACACAATCCTGTATCAGTATTCATATAATAATTAGGTCAGATTTACTCAGAGCTGCAGCATCAGCCACTCAATGCAGCTCCCTGTTGTGGTAAACTACCCTCTCACATGATGCATTCATTGCTGAGAGCTGATGATACAGAATGTGCAACCAGATTAAATGTGAATAATTTGGCCCCCTACTTCAAGGCCTCTGGCGGCAGCTTGGTTCCCGACATGTTGATGAGTCTGAGAGACATGGCGCTGCTGAAGAAATGCTTGAACGACAGTGGCACCTCTTTGCCTTTCCTACAGGTGAAGGAAGGAAACCATAAACAACACTGATGTTTCAGTCTGGTTAAAATATGCAGCACTTGTAAGTCAACATGAAGCTTTTAACCAGTTAAGTCTCTCCCTTTTTTTTAAGGTTAATGCTGTAGGTGAGAATTTTTTTGCCAATATTTCAACTATAAAAGCTAGTTCCAGTCCTAGAAGTAATGCCAAACCCCCACTTTGTGATGAAGCACCCAACTGCCCCCAATAATGTGAAGTAAACCACCTACAACCCATGTGTTACAACACACACACACACACACACACACACACAAAATCCAAACGAAAATCTAAGTCCATCATCAATATTATATAATTCCTGCCATTTGACCAAATTTGATCAACATTATTTAAAAATGGTTAAATGAAACAAAATTTGAATTACCCACAAAGCAGATGATGGATACTCCAGACCAGGAGACCAATTTAATAAGGAACACATTGTCAAGGAACCCTACAGTCTCATTGAGAAGCAATCTTATGTCTGTACGAGCTGGTTCTTACCTGTGAGGAAACACACTCTTGGACACATTGAGGACAGCGAGGTGTTGAGCTGAACCTCGCAGAAGAGCCGAACAAACCTGGAATCAATTCACAAAGAAATTCAAGCTGCAGTAACCTGTGGAAAGCAGTCATTTGAGCAGAGCTTAGTGGGTGTCTGACTGTGAGAGATTGAGTGTTTATATATGTTATTATCTGGCTTATGCGAGGGAGAGATGGCATGACTTAAGAGCTAATCAATATGTTCATTAGTAAGCAGACAGCCAGTTACATCTCAGGCTAATCAATAAAAACCACATCAATACTTCAGATGCAGCAGTATTTAGCTACTTTTACAAGTAGCAGATGGCAACAAGGACTGAGCGGATGTACACTAAAGTCCAAAATTGGTAACAATGGCAGAAATGTTGCTGTAAACTATTGGTTTTCTTGTGGACTTTCAGTATTATTCTACTTATTCCTTGCGAGCATCAGCAAAGCCTGTCGACGGTCCTCGTGACTCACATGATCCAAAGAGCAGTCAGTGTTGGAGAGGTCAAGAGTTTCCAGGCTGTTGGGTTGACTCAAAAAGTGGTAGAAATGCTAAAAGTAAAGCAAAACACTACATTAGCACTTAATCCATGCTCTGTAGGAGTTGTGAGAACTATTTTCTGCTCTGTGTGGTCGAGGGCAATATTCTGTCCTAGCTCCAATATGTTGGAATCTGAATTTATTGTGTAATCCAGATTGGGTGCACAGCTGCTCTTTAGCTGGCCATGATTGACGCATGCAAATGCTTTTTGTAATCAGATAATTAATGGCTATGAGGTGAAAATCACAGGCAGATCATGTTCAAAGTGACGCTAACCAGCTGTTAGAGAGTATCTCACACTGCCTTGCACGAGGGATTAAACACATGGCAAACTATTCCTGTAATAAAAACATCACTCACAGCAGTAGAAATGAAACTCTGTGTTTGTGCCTTTGTTCTGATTTACTTGCAGTTACAGCAACAATCGGCCCGACGCCTTCGATGTCTCCAATGGATCCAAACTTGTCAGATTTATTACGAGTGAAAATGTCCCTGCACAACTGAAGCACTGCCCTCATTTGATCATTGAAACACTACTGAGACAAACACCTCAGGGGATTAGAGCCTCCACTTATGTGTACCTGCATGTCGTCTCCACGGAGGACATTCCCTGAGAGGTCCAGATGGACCAGGCTACTGGGGATGGACGGATTGGCACACAGTGACTGGCAAAGGCTGTTCACCCCTAACACACACACACACACACACGCACACACGCACACACACACACACACACACACGCACACGCACAAAATGTCAGCACCATCACCGACCATAAATCCGCTGCTGCTTCAACTGAATATTAAAGGAAATAGCAAAGGAAATGATCAGAAGGTGCAGACAGGAAATGTTGTCAGAATTTGGTGAAAACACCCTCTGTCACTCAGCGGAAAAGTCCCCATGTTTAACTTGTGATTCTAAAAAAAATAACGCAGATTAAAGGCAAATATAGACATAGAGCTACAAAAAAATGACACAGTTGATCATTCGATTAGGGCTTCTGTATCACAAACACATTGGATGCGAAGTGCTGGGAGTTTCTGGAGTTCATGACTGGGCCTTTAGCTGGATACGGAGTTTAAAAAGCACCACGCTCCCGTGAATGCCACACTGTGAAATGTGATCGCCGTCTATTGATTTCCTGAGTGCTAGGCATGTTTACAGTCCCTGAAGAAAATACTGGGTGCAGCAACATTCACTTTAGAAAGAACCAGAAAGACGAGCAACAACAGGGTTCACAGAGGTCACAATGAATCTGCGGATTAGCATGACAAGGCTGTGGTACGTTCCACTCACGGTGATCACCTTAGTGGAAGATGCAAACTACATCTGGCCTAAATCCATATAAATATATCTACCATCCAGAGGTTTTGGAACTATAAGATCAAGTAGAAGAACAAACCTTTGGGCGACAATGAGGTTTTGGAGAAGTTTAAATGTTTGAGCCCCATACGAAGTTTGGCAAACTGAGCACCGAGGGAGGAAATACCTGCAGGCAGAGAATAGCAGGGAGATTTGTGGTCAAAGACACAAAGAAACAACCTGGAAACTGCTGGGTCACCACCCGAACATGCAGCTGCTTCAATATTTGGTGGAATGTATGTTTAATGAACGTGTCCTGGATAGACTGAGATGCCTTCAGACAGAAGACAGAATAAAAGCTGATAAAATATTAAAGTAGCTGCACTCAGTGACCTTCCTCCAGTCAACTCTGCCTGTCAGCCTTTCAAGACTGTAAAACAGCGAATCACGAGCTTTTAAAAGTAATCTGATTACAACACGCTAAAGACGAGTGACTCGGACTGGTACCTCTGTCCTCCAGTGGGTTGTTGGCAAGATTGAGGGTGGTGAGACCTGAGCTGGGGTTATGGGCCAGGGCAGCAGCCAACTTCTGAGCGAAATCACTGCAGAGAGTCAAAGACTGCATTCATTATACGCTTCCAGCCACAGTCATGCATGCTCGCACGCACGCACGCGTGTGTGTATGTGTGTGTGTTTATCCTGATGGAAAAAATATCTGGAAATATGCAGATTGGTTTAAACTGACACCCTATTGAAAGGCGGGGTATTTTCTAGACGGCGTGCTGATAAACTCGATTTGCCTTCAACACAGTTTGATATCCTCACGTTTTGAGTCCAGCACTGTCCAGAACCAACTCCTCCAGGCGACCGGAGCGAGACACCACCCGAAGGATCTGCTCACACACATCTGCAGACTGGAGACACAGGCACATCAGTCAACAAAAAAAATAATCCTCTCTAAATGTGGGATATAATAAGAGTGATTAAAATGAGGAAAACTGAGATGAGTCTCGCTCACAGCCGTGCGAGTAGGTCTTATCTCACCGACTCAATCGTCAAAAACATAAAAACACTAATTAACTGAAACGTTTTCAGGGCTTGAAGCACTCCTATCCATGAAAGAACATCCAGGATTGAAGTTTTCAAGGTCGCAGGAGTAACGGAACTTTACATCTGGGATTCCTGCAAGTGTTCCGCTGCAAAACAAGCAGCCTCCTCTTTCATAAATCTGCCGCCTTGTGCTAATTAAAGCTGCGCTGATGAGGAAGGTGACGCTAGACGCGCAGATTCTCTCTCGCCCCAGCTTAGAGAGCATTTATGCGAGAAAAGGGAAGACAGGGGACGACAGACTCGAGGCACTTCAGAGAAGAGGAAACGTCTCGCTTCTGTGGTTTAAAGACCGCGGGGGGACGGAGCGAGCGGAGGAAATCTAACTCGTGTTTAATAGACATGAAAAATTCAACAGTTGGAGGTCCAACCTAGATGTTTAGTGACCCAGTTCACCGTGTGCTTGGGCACAGTCAGGCACGGAGACGGGCCTCGCCGTAGCGAGCCGGACAACAACGCAAACATTTTCCAAACGCTGCGTTGCCGTTATTCTTATTAAGTGTTAACATTCCTGTTGCTCTCAGCCTGCTCCCTTAACACTGGCAACACTGTCGCGCACTGTTATCTTTAGTGGAACGAGAGAAAACGGTGACAGAGAGGGAGAAGAAAGGTGCCGTTGTTCAGGTCTTCTCAGCGACACAGAAGAGGAATGAGAATGATGGAGGGCAGCGAGGGATCAAGCACGACAGAGAGAGGGAACACAAAGAGAAGCCTGTACGTTCTGCTATATCAACAATAAAACTGAGGCGCTGTCAGCATCTGCACCATCCACTGAATAAGTGCCATGTCATGCTGAGCTATTCAGACCCTGCTGCATGTTCTGTTCATGCATGACACACACAATGAGGCAATCAGAGGGCAGATCCTCCTTTCACTCTTGTCCTCTCCTCCTCCTCCTCCTCTCATATCTCATATCTCAGCCTCTCTGAACTTGATGTGCAGCAACAGTCAAATCATCGTGGAAGGGTGACAGAAAGTTTCTGACTGGGTGTTTTTTTATTATCTAGTGCACTGCCGAGATTAATTAACCTCACAACTGAGGTTTAAGCTGCCGTTTGAGCCCGAAGGCATCACAAAATCCCCTCACTTCTTTTTCTTTCAGCCTTGAGAGTGGCATTTTACTATAGATAACATCTATATGCAGCTTTTCTCAGTCACAGATAATATAGACTGATGGGCAATGGTGCTCTTTGTGTTAACTTGTGACTTTCTGCTCAAAAACCCACTCACAGTTTCCTCTGCCTCTATATTTTTCTTTAACATTCATTTGGATTTTTCCCCTTCACTTCTTTATCGTTTACAGGTTGGTGTATTTTTTTAGCTGCATCCAAATGGAGATGATAATTGGATTCATGCCATTATTTCTGCATACTGGACCTTTATTTCTGCTTCCTTAAACAATAACCAACTATTAAATCGGCTTTGTTGGAGGGACCGCAACAAAACCATAAACATCAATCTCCAATATGTCACATTATTTGGCAAAACAACACAAAAGCAACATAATTGAAAATGTAAAGCTTTAACAGGACTTTCTCAGACAAAAGGAGCAGTCCGTGATGGAGGCAGGAGATAGTTTGAATTGAGGAAGGAGTGTGTGGTAACTGGTGAGAGTGAATCGAGAGTTAGCGATGGTGCGCTGGGGGGAGCGCTGAGCCCTTTTGTCTTGATGGGATTAGGAGTCTTATCACATAAAAACATTGGGCAGATTCTCAGTCGACACGCAGGAGCGAGAGATGGAGAAAACAAAGAGGAGAAAAGTCCGTTCAGACACGTTCATGTAGAGAGGAGAAACGGTGAACTGCAGCGAGACACACGGTGGCAAAAACTGCTGTGTAACAGACAGACGGTACTGTGCCAAAGTTTTAGGCACGTGCAGATAAATGCTGTGAACTAAGAATGCTTAGTTTACATCAGGCTTATTTCCTTTAGAAACAGGAAGATGCCCGGCAGTGCCATCAGCTCAGAACTGGTGGAACCCAAGGACCCAGGTACGCCCATCTATTGTCTGGACATGTTGGGACAGAAGTTTGGGGCTGGATTTCTGCAAATGATGGAACAACCTACCAGCTGGAAAACTCTGCAAGTGTACCTAAAAGAATTAATGCTGTCTTGAAGGCAGAGGATGGTCATCAAATATTGACTAACACCAACATAAACACCTCTGTTTTTGAAAGCATTCTTAGTTTACAGCATTTTAGTTTCATACCCACCTAAAACTTTGGCACAATATATACATATATACGCAATTATAATATGTTGCAGCAGCATTTTCAATCAAAACTGCAGATATCATATAGTATTTAACTGGTTCAGAGAATATTCTAACACGGGTGACATAGAATAGCAGCCTAGAAATAAATGCACCTCCGCAGCTGGCAAATGATGACAAGTAATGGAAAGAATTTAACAAAATGTCAACTAACCAGTTTGTAGTCTTTACTGGAGAGTTTAGTGAACCACTGGTTAAACTCCAGGACAGCAATAATGGCCACCAGATCCCTGAGATGCAGAACGCAGTCGAGTTGTTACAGTTGGGCATTTCTTACAGTTATAAAACTTTATGAAATCTGCTCAAATGCCGGCCCGTTGCTGCAGAAACGCACCTGTTTTCAAGATGGCTGAAGTCCTGCAAGTTGAGCTCCCTGGTGTCTTGTGTTAAATAGATGGTGTCCACATCCTGTTGGTCAAACAAAAAGTTACCATGTTTTATTTTTATTTTTTTCGAGCATCAATGCACAGATAGACCAAAATGTGTCGATACCGACCCACTGCACTTCTTCCTTATAAGGCAACCCGAGCCAGTCGCAAACACACCTGTACATCTGAGAGAAACCACCTGGACAGAAAAGACAGCAGAGGACCGTCTGTGAGCACAGATGATGCTAAAATACACACAATTTCAAAGGACAGTAAAGCAAATCAGTCATTAGTATCATAACAGCACTGTTCTTACCACAGGGTCCAGGTTCTGCAGGTTTATTGTTCTCCCAGAGTGTCTGCAGGCAGGACACCCTGTCTGCAGGCTCCATGGAAAGCTTCTTCATCATTTTGCTGAGGGAACACAAAAAGATTTATCTGAGCTACTTCAATAATAAATGCAGCATTACGCCAAATGAAATGTGAACAAAAACTGTGTTTTTCTCTTCCTGTTCTCTTTGGAGTGAAATGAGAGATGCATATTGTTTCCTAACAATGGATGTAATTATCCACACAAACACAGCATTAACGATAAAAATAAGTGCATGCAAAGCATTTTTAAATCCTAAAGATAAAAATGGGGGGGGGGGGGGGGGGGGGGGGGGGTTCACCTGGGTGGTACACCTGGACATATCCTCAGCAGAGAGTTTCCGATATGAGCGACCACATCGTTGACCTCCTCGGTGGTTTGCAGCCTCAGAGAGAAGGAGCCCCGCTCATACTCTACCAGCAGCTGGAGGAGAACAGATCATCTATTTCACATGCGCACTTTTGCCCATGAATCTAATAATGTAACAGAAACTAGCAGGTCTCCATTTTGGCATTTGGTGAAATTATGCACAAGCTGATGGAAAACCAGACATGTCTGCAGCTTAAAGGACTGGAGTTGGCATAGCTTAAGCTCACAGGTATCGAAATATCAGGGAGCAGCAGTTTGATATCTGTGGAGATGAGATGAGGGGGGCAGGCAGAGGCTCAGCTGCAAGTACAAAGCTGAGAGGGATTATCATGTATTTTAGATAGATCCTGCTGTGTGACAGCCAGCCAGTTCCATGTAGGAGACATGATGGACTTCTTGCACAGCATTAAAAGACTGAATACAATAGTGTCTTAATGCTACAATTAGCACTGAAATTAGCAGATGCTTTGCTACAATGCTAGTAAGTAAATGTGTCGACCAGCATCTATAAAGCTTAGAAAGATCAATGATAACTTTGGGAACATTGAATGAAACCAGTTTCCAGCTCTTCTGAATGCCACCACCCACCAACACTGAGCCTCGAAACACTAAACGCACAGCAAGTGCATAAAGTGACGTGATGACTATAGTGACTTAGTGACAATCTATACCTGTGTAGGCTTGTTGCAAGCAATCCCCTGGATCTCCAGGTAATTAAAGGAGTGTTCCACCTGAAAAACAGAGCACAGGCCTGGAGAATTAACCCAACCAGGAAGACAGCATGTGATTAAAACAGTGCAAACAAATAAACAGCAAATGCTACAGGTCGTTCATGTGTGACAGTAAACAGTGTCTCAGACACAGTCGCCGCGCCTGAGGAATGTGGTGTAAAAATGCACGTTCCATAATTAGTAGGAAGAGATGCAGTCATTTCTTGTGCAAATGACATCATCGGTTGCTGCAGTCATGTGCTAGCATTTCTGGTCATTTCTAAGAAAGAACATGACACTGTTCTGAATTTAGACCTAACCCCTTTTACACAAGCAGTGTGAACCCACGAGGACATGACTCTTGCTTTTCCTTCCTTTGTTCCACATCTAAAGATAATTTAAAAAGCTGGGCTACAGGCAACCGCAATGCTCAGGCAAATCCCTGCTCTCCCCGTCAAGAGAAAACATCAGGACAGCGGCACGCCTCCCTTTCATACCAACGAACCACAGAAAAGCCTATTACTTTGAGAGAGAGGCTGGCGAATCTAAATAATCACCACGCTACACATTTTCCTCCCTCCCTTCAGCTGTGTTTCTTCTTTCCTCCCACACAAACCCAGACAGAGCCCGAGGGCAGGCCAAGCAGCGAGTCCAGACTATTCCAGGTGGGTTCTGTGTTCCTGAGGCTCAAACACGAGACGAGGGAGCTCATCAGCAGACTGCTCGGCTGCAGTCTGTCAATGCTGTGGATGTGTTTACGTTAAC
Organism: Takifugu rubripes; assembly: GCF_901000725.2. NCBI lineage: Eukaryota > Metazoa > Chordata > Actinopteri > Tetraodontiformes > Tetraodontidae > Takifugu > Takifugu rubripes. Next base: position 11,442,263 of record NC_042291.1, on the reverse strand, counting down.
ACCGCCTCCACGTTCACTCACACCAGCAACTGGAAATAACAGATCCACAATAGCAAAATATATATCCTGAACACAGCGAGTTAATCACACATTCCTTAGAAGAGCCACTATTTATACATGTAAACAGCTGGGACAAGCCCTCCCGCAAGACACAACATACTGCAACACATGTATAGGCAACATACTGTACATGTTGCAAGATGTCTGGAGCATTTAAACATATAATTACATGTGCAACACAGACACAGGATCCAGCAGGGGCCTATGTGTGGAAATTGCAGCTGATCGTAAAGACGTTAGCTTTAACGAAAATATGCTCATGCAAAAATCACACAGCAGTTCCCTTTGACATGGCGGAAGACAACGTACTGCAACACAACTCCAAAACTACTAACTACTACTAGGTTTTGTGATGGCAAAATGACCAAAACTAACCTTCTTTCATGAAACTGATTTTTTAAAAATGAAATCATGGATACTTATAATGAATATTTAGGTCAGTAGAAGTGTTTTAGTGGTTTAAAGTTGGTTTCATACAGCCATGATGCAGCAGCACATTAAACTGGGCACCCGCCAATGATGAAAGCATGGACGGATATGAACTCCAGCCAATGAAAAACATCACGCTGGGAGGCGGAAGGGCACTGCTCACTCATTCGTTCACTGTCCGTCTGTCTTTAACCGTGTTTTTTTTTCTTTTTAATGGAACTTTGGACAGTCATAAGACAATCATAGATCGGCTATCAGACATGCTGTAGCGATGACTGGCAGATGTCCACAGTTTATAATGGAATAATTTTTGAACGAATGTGAAATAATGCAAAGCAAAAGCATGAGGAGAACCAACACAGACACACAACAGGCAGAGAGACTAAAGAACCCACTTATGTGACTGGTCTTCAGGGGAAATTAACTGGGAGAAGAGATGCCGTTTAAACTGTGGGCTTATTACTAAAGCAATACCATTACTGTGCCCTTAAGCCCTGGAGAACATGACTGGTGAAGTCTAGGGTGTGTGTGCATGTGTGTGTTTTAGGTGTGCCAAATAGATCAAATACAGTCAGTAAATTTAAAAAAAAGAAGCTTAAAGTAGCCTGAAATGGCAGTGGTGTTGTTAGGAAGAGTGGGAGGATAAATTCACCAAAACAAAGAAAGGTAGGATGAAGGTGAGAAAGATAAGCGAGGGAGTAGAAAAAGAAGGGAGGAGGCACAAAGATGAGGTTAGGTGTGTGTATTGTAGAGAGCTAGAGGGACAGGTCAGCACAGGATTGAGTCCACTTCCTGTTTGGGAAAATGATACGCATGTGATTTGTGATTCATGACTCGGTGTCCATATTAGGAGACAGAATGAGACATGAAATATGTGAAGTATGTGCTTCCATTCTAAAGCTGAAGAAAATGACAGTAAACCTGCAGCAGAAGTGTGGAACCAGGGAAGTTTGACTATTATTTTATTGGTTTTAGCTGCACTAATAAAACAGGCATCAGCTAGTAAATGACCTGAAGTATTACCAGATTAAAACCATCATGAGCAGCCTCAGTATCTGATAATTAGGTCTAGCACGGGCCTGTGGCAATGGTAACGATGCTGTAATAGACAGGACCCCCTCCTCCTGCACACATCTGTTTGTGCCCATCACGCCACACTTTAAATATGAACCCTCGTGTGTTTCTGTTGCGTCACGCTGGGCTACACAACGTACTGACTGCGTGGAAATACGCGCACAGTCTGAATCATCCCTACACGAGGGTCATTCAAGGACCATAAATGCTTTCAAAGTCATGGGGAGAAAATACTGTATTCATTATTGAAAGACATTCATTTACCAGTCCCCTCCCACCCCAGAATAAACACGAATCGGCTGCTGTTCTTACCTTGGCGGGAATCCGCGCGGTCAAAAGGTAGACCCGGTATGAGGCGAGGGCCTGGGAGAGAGACAGAGACAACAGGGACAATAATGAGCATGTAGCTGTAAACACACACTCAGAGACACGAGTCCTCTCATCTGGATGAGTCGGCACCCCCCCATTCTTTGTCATTCCCTGGCTGTTGCTGTTGAAACACATCCCCAATGAGGAAGATAAAGAAAGGAGGAAGAGAGAATGCCAGGACCAGCAGAGAACATTAACCCATATGTTACTACAGGGTTTTTTCCACACCTGTCAAATAATATCAGGATATTATTAAGTTTGACCTTTATAAAGTAAAGAAAACATCCATCATGCCAACAAGCAACTCCAAAGGAAGGAGGGGGGGGGGTTAAAAAAAGGACGGATGCCTGCTCACCCTACGTTGCGAAACTCCACAGGCAGAGTCTGTGGATCTGTGACGTGATGGAGGCAGACAGGCAGGCCTGTGTGACCAAAGATAGCCTTCTCTAAAAAGCACCAGCCACCGCTTTACTCGCCGGCTTTTCATCTCCGTACTCGGGTTTACTCAGCAGATTCAGGTATGCAGCGATGGGGGCTGCCAAACAGATAAATCAGCTGGAGTGTGTAACCTCTGTCTGCATAAAACATGGGAGATGCAGTCCTGCCTGAGAAATCCCCACATAAAACATATTTCCGTCTCTGGGTGGGACTTTCCAGGGTTTGAAAATAACCCAGATGTCCCTGCAGGAGTCTAGATCTGCTCCCGATGTCCTAAAATCTGGGCAAAATAGGATGACAAAAACAAAGACAAAATACGCTTAGAAGCCAATGTTTGCATGGGACCGTTTCATGAGAGTGTGACATCGTTTCTGCTGCCACTATTCAAAGTGGGAGAGGGGATAATTGCTGCTTTACACCAGGTTTAGTCATAAACGACTATACTTGAGAGGGTCACGCACCCAAACCGCTGAGAACCCGGTGAGTGGAGGGGCGGGGCAGAAACTAACCACTTGCCAATAATTCCAGCGAAATAAGGCACCGAGGGACAGTTTTTATGATGTTTGGTGGGGGATGATGTTTTGCCTAAATATATTTATTTGCCTAAAATATATTTATTTGGTTTCCTTTGCTTTATTCTCTTCATGTGTCCTTGTCGGAACAATGTCAAACAACCTCCATGTCTCTCCAACCGCCCTCCCTTTTGCTTCCTTCACCATCTTAAGTAGACTTTAGTCCCCTAGCCTTCCCTTTAGCCAATAGTTTTACAGTGGCCACCTTAAGCTCCAATCAGCCAACCAGATGGTAGCGGCAGTGAAGCATGTCTGTGACACCAGAGAGCGCGTCTGTCAGCATCTCTCTGGCTCTCGCTCACATGCACACACTTGTCCAATGATGTAAACTTCTGAATAAAATATCTGAATGAAAAAGTCAGAATTAAGAATTGTATGCTCTTGCTCCCTCTTTCTTTGTGTGTGTTCTTGTACTTTGCTGCATACCAAGTACCAGAATCCATATTCTAATAGCAAAGTGAAGATATTTTTGGGAAGGACTGTTTGAGGGTCAAGGCATGGCTTTAAGGTGGAGGTTAGATTTGATTTCAGGTTAGGGTTAGGCGGTTAGTTGGGTTGGTTAGGGTAAGGAGATGGGTAATGCATTGTGCCTTGCAAGTCCTTACAAAGCTAGAAGTACAAGGATGTGTGTGTGTGCGTGTTTTGTGATATTACCATTCCCAGATTTCCCAAGTCAACCTCTCAAACCAAACAATGGGTTACCATGGCAACGGCTGCCCATACTGTACGGACGCTTTTAAATGCATGAGCGCTCACTCACACACACACACACACACACACACACACACACACACACACACACACACACACACACACACACACACACACACACACACACACACACTTTCTCACACAAGAGAGCGGCACTCTGTACTAGTCTCGCTTGAAAATGTCAACGTGATTTTAACCCCCTAAACGAAACTCCTGCTGGGCTACAGTGAAATCTCCGCAGGAACCGAAGTAAAACAGATCAGTGTTTAATCTGCCATCCTCGAGCCGTGGCAGCACTCATCCACAGAAATCCCCCCTCCTGAAAACACTTTTGTTCCTCCATCATGTCCTGGGGTGCATTCACTCTCTATTATACAACACCACATTATTTAGGCTGAGAGCAACATCTGCGAAAATGCTTTTAAAACAAACGGCCACCCTGAATGTCTGAGCAAAGCACAGTTCAAAACGCTTCAGAAAAGAAGATTTATTCACCGTCACTTAATTAATTATAAAAACATCTAAAAAATCTAATTCCAAGACATCTCTTCCTGCATCCAAGTCGTCTGAAACATGGATGAGTAATGAAATAATGGCTTCAAACTGAAACTGTCAACGCAGCACGGAAAAAGGAGTGTTTTTTTCTTTAGAGAGATGTACAGAGACTGTCTGACCTTTCTTAAGAGGTCAGACGAGGTAAAACAGCTTCACGGATCTTAAATGCTGCCTTTGCAGATACGAATGAAGTCCAATCATTGGGTAAGAAATGGGTTCCACATTGGTACCATCTTTTTGTTCTCCTGGTCCTCGAATGACGATCGGAGCTAGTCAAGCATGAAGTAAATAGACAACACAAATCACATGAAAACAACAACAAAATTGTTGTCTTATCACATCTTATCTGAAACACACTGGAACTGCATCACACTAGGAAAAATTGCTTTTTCTCATCTGTTTTTTTTTTTCATACTGACCCTCCTCAACATCTGTTATCTACAGCAACAGCCCACAACTGTGCATATAAACATGCACGCTTTCCTCATCCTTGCACGGGTGTCGTAAGAAAGGTGGCGTGTAGCGACAAGGGGCGAAAAAATTAAGCCTTGTATTGTTTTGTGAACCAGGCGGAGTATTTTAATCATAACCAGACTCAACAAACTGTTGGAAAAAACAAAACCGCACCCCACCTGCTCCATCTGTGCCTGGTCATCAGACACGCTCGTGCGGGACAGGGACTTCCCAGGGTGTTATAACTGCTGAACAAACTTGTTCAACAGTGGATGAAGACGGAATGAAATTCTTTTTTCAGCCAATGGCAGCGGAAATCTGTGCCCTGAACCGAGATGGTCCAGGAGATATCCCTGGCTGGATCCAGCAAACAGGAACTTCCTCTCGTTTTAGAAACACCTTTCCTTGCCCTGTCTGGAACAAGAACATTTGTTTTTATATCAGCTGGTAAGAAACAAAAATGCTGACAGAGCTGAGCTCAATTTGCTGACTCGTGCTGCAGAAGAACCACCACAAGGAGAGAATACAGACAGCAGTGAGACACATATGCTTGGTTTTACACAAATATCTCCTAATTTAGGAAGGAAGTCTGTCTTTTCAGTGAATCGCCCCCCCCCGCTCATGCAAAGCAGAGCCAAGGACAACATCAATCCAGAAGAATCCTTTCACGATCGTCCTGCTCGTCATTATGTGTCTCGGTGCTGTGGAGATGAGCAGAGAGGGGAACAAAGGGGGCCGCGTGTGGGACTTCCTTCTCAAGATTTGATTGGCTGCCCTCATCAGACCACAGCTGTGCTGAACTGTGGAGTAAATAAATGCATCTGATTGGCTTAAATTTAGCCAAACTGATTCAGTTTTATCGATACTGCTGCTTTCTTTGTCTTCGGGAAGAAATGAAAACGCTGCAAAATAAATGAGCCGTCTGTGCCACGAGCTTGTTGAGATGTAAATGGTTTGGAGGCGATTAAATGCCCTCAGCAGCTGACAAACGACCCAGCAAAAGGGCCCTTTTATTGTACTGGGTAATCAATAACGCTTAATATGTGTTTCTCTGCGATATCTCTGCACGCCGCCTGTTTATCATCGCATGAAACATGGATGAAGAACTGAGTCAGCCTCAAAAATGACTCGTAAAGCAAAGATGAAGCGGGCAGAGCATTCACGGGGGTGATTCAGTCATTACGGTCCACGCTGCACGTGGCTCTGCGCCGAGTGATAGATGGAGTTCCTGTGGTGAAACCCCTGCGGGGTGTCCCCCAAGGACCCCCATCTGTGTTTAGGTTACAGAGATAGGGGATAACCAAGAGAGTTCATTCATTCATTCATCAGCATGCCAGCTAGACACAAAGGGGAGGAGGCTAGCGCACTGTGTGTCTGCGTGTGTGTGTCTGTGTAGCTATGTGATGGAAATCTGTGGTTTGTGGGTAAATAGGATATCACTGCAGACCGCGGGGACAGCGGAGAGGCAGATAACAACAGTGCGAGCAGACCAGACAAATGATTGTGTTTATAAGCAACAAAGATGGCAAAGTGGAAATCCTCCTGAACTGAAGTGCAGCGCTTTGTAGAGCGGGAAGAGACGTGCGCAGGTATGACACAGGGAGACAGGAAGGAAAGAGACAAAGGCTGAGTAGGGAGAGAGTAGCGGAGAAGGGAGGGAGGAGGGAGGGGGGCTTTCGGTTTGTGCTGGTGCTGGAATTACCCAGTTTCCCTCTCCAGTAAGGGCTGCACAACACAGCATGAATCTATCCCTCGTGCACCATAAACATCATTGCAAAGACGAGTTGATTTGCAATAAACAGTGTTGCATTGCAGGTGGCACGCGTTCACGACGGCCATGCCAACACGACTGGCCAAGCAGTGGATGCGCCAAGCTGTTTGCTGAGCTTAACATATTACTAAATTATTCAGTTTGGGCTCCACGTTTACAGCGAACACCATCAACAATCACCAACAATGTCATGTTCTGACACCCTACAGCCTAGGCAACACCCAAAGTTCATGCGAGATAGTTCCACCTTTGATTTTATTTCCTGTTCAGGTAATTAGAGATGTGAGGGACTCAGTTTTGTCATAACTGAAAAGATTATTTTAGGACGCTTTCCCAAGCATTTTTTTTTGGAAAATCCTTGAGGTCTGTAGTCATTAAAGGCCGAAACCCAAGCCCACACAAATATCAGCTGTCTGCTTTGTTCATGTTTAAATATTAGACGCACTAACAGCGCAGAGTGAAATGACACGGCACAGTGGACAGAGGTTAGACTGCAGAGCGCGATGATGGACGCAGCGACGCCTCAGCTGCAGGGCCGCCATTAAAACCCACCATGCAAAGACGTATGACAGAGCTGGTGACCTCTGTAGATGGAGACACACACTAGGAAACATCAGGCACACATCTCCAAGCTCTGATCCGGCTTCAAGTGAAGCTCCAGTCTCGTAAAACACAGCGTAGACTATTTTTGCTGAGCTCTGCGTTTTGACAGAAAACGTCACGTTGATTAGACCCGAGCGCTTGTGCTGTTTACTACAACACAGTGGGCACAAACGTTATTGTCACCCAATCAATGCCGACTGGGGCCGTGACCTACAAACCTGCTTTCAGACACATCAGACGTGAACAGACCGACGCCGTTCCAGCCAGGCCATCAGCTGCTTTTCCCACATGCAGTTGTGACGAGTTGGAGCTGTTTACATCGGGGATTCAACAGATTCAAATATCTGCTGATTTCGAGCCAAAGTGCAATCAAATGAGGATCCAAATCCAAATAAAATATAAAGCAACAACGTCTGTTTTGAAGCCAGATATAATTAGTAGCCAGCAGCCTGATATAAAATGTAAGCTATTAACAATGACTAGAGGCAAATTGAGCGATATTAACCTGGCCTATGAAAAAAAAAAAGATTAATAGCTGTGGGCGGGGCCTGAGAGGAGCCAGGCTGTGGTAGGTTTAAAGTCTCTCCAGGGAGGTTTGCAAATATGCAAGTCCTCCTATTAAAAGATGGGATATTCTGGTACACAGATCATAAGAGACAAATTTTCTTTGAAGACAAGATTGGTGACAGGCTAATAAAAATCCCGATCCTTACTATCGTGACTGTAGCAGCATCAGACACCAAGATTTAAATCTTATTTCCTCCTTGAAATGTTGCGACACTACAATGTAGAAGACTTGTACACACACCAGGAAACTGCCGGCCTGTGTGACTCATTCCTTTGCTCCATTAACTCAGAGACACCACAGTTGTGTTAATAATCACCTCGGCATTGTGACAGGAGACACGCAGGACTTTGAACTGGAGTCAAGTGTTTAATAAAGGCAGTGGTTACTGAACATGCCAAACATGAATGGTGCTGAACTGTTTCTACCAGGAGAAAGAAACGTGGTTCTCTCAAATACTGATTAACAGCCTGAGAAAGACGAGATACCAGTGATGGTTTCCAGGAAAGGGTGTTCAGCAGGAAGCCTGGAAGTGGGAGATTCTGTTCTACTGTTGCCACTGAAGTTTCATCAATCCTATATTAACTGTACGCTTGCAAACATAAGCAAAACTGGCACGAAAGCTCAGTCAGATGTATTACTGGACTGTGAAAGTTGTTAAAAATGTATTTTCCATGCAGGCTTTTAATCTGTGCTTGACCACAGACGAATTAAGTGTGTCACCATGTCAGAGTGTTACAGTACGGCTGTTTCAATTTACTCTCCTCCCAGTTGATCCCCTCCGTCCTGCAGTATATCTCACTGCCCACATTTCTTCCTCTCCCTTGTTGTCCCATCCTCCTATTCCCCAGGGTGTGTTGGATGGGCCGGTGGTATTATCTCGACCTCCTTCATGCGTCCGTCTTCAAAAGGAGGGAGGTGACTGTATCTATCAAGCCTTAGCGTGCTTAAGAGCTGCCCTGGGCTGTGTGGAGCTGAACTGGCGGTCTGAAGAAAGCTCTGTTGGAACAAGTAAGCTTGGGTAGTGTGTGTGTGTGTGTGTGTGTGTGTGTGTGTGTGTGTGTGTGTCACAGGGAGTAAAAACATGGGACTCCAGGAGGTTTAATTAATGGCATCCAAAGCCTCGTGTCTGGATCGAAATAATGTCAAATGTACTCAAAAAAGCAGGAAAAAAGACACCAAAACAAATTTGTGAAAGATCAAAAAAACACTTTCCAGTGCAGGAAGCAGCACTTGAATCCAATTAATTGCTGTTTTGTCCCCCGTTTGTCACAAATATCTCAAGTCTGTTTGGGTTCGCTCCGAGCCACTTCCTGCACAGCCGGGTTCCTGCTGCAGGCCAACACACAGAGGTTTATTTGTCCAGCCCGGTCGAGCAGGGCCTTGATACGAACTCACCGATTCATTCTCACGCTCTCCCTTCCACCACTCCGCTGGAATTCATCACTTCCCAGCACCGACTCCCACGTCACTGCATTGTTTCGTGTGGACGCACAGACTGCGAGCTGTGTGTCCGACTCCCACACGCCGACGCTGCCGTCGGCACTACGTCACAGGAGTTAACCCCGCGGTAAAAACTGGATTGCTTTTCTTCTTCTCCCTCAACATTCATGCCATATTAGACGTATAAATCCTGCTAATGCGATACAGAATTTGCATCGTGTCGTTAACATTCCCGGCTCTGCAGACGTTCATATTTCAGGGCCTGAATCTCTTGTAGATCCAAAAACTGGATGTACACGTGGACAGAAGTGCGACACAGAAGTGTAACAAAGTTTAATCTACTTTCCCAGATTATTATCTGATTTAAGCCTAGAAAGGCTTCTTCCTCTGTGGTTTTAATTACTAAAGCATTAATTATTAAGCACGCAGCAGTGGGGTGGGAGGTGGCCAGTGGTTCATGGTCTGGGCTGGGCTGCTATTTCTGCCTGACTGGTTTGGGTTCTTAAGTACAGGTCTGAGCCTTTCGTTAGCCATGCACTCAGCTACGATGACCAATACTGATAACGATGCACAAAAAAAAAAAAAAGCTGCCACCAGTTAAAGGCATTTTATCAACCCTTTTGTCACTTGACGTCCAAAACTTCAGAACATAGTCACAGTTAGCGATCAAACGTCCAGGGGTTCCATAGAAATCACTTGCCCCGTGTTTAGTAAAGTCCTAGCACAGTTGCTCTAATAAAACAGAAGTAACAATCACCTTGGGGCAGATCTAAAGCACTCCCTACTGAACTTTCCTGGGCTAGACTGACAGCTAGTCTTTGGAAAAAAGGTTGAACATTGCAGTAATCCAACGATTCTCAAATGAGCTCAAGCTAGCTTCATTATTGAGACAAAATATATAGACGGGGATCAAAGAAATCCTCCTGATAAAAGGAGAAACGTGGTGCTTTACAGATCAGATGAGAGCACATTTTGAGAGACAAAGACAGAAAGACTGTGTTGTCCTGATGAGGAGGCAGGTTGGCGGCAGCAGGCATCGACTCACCAGAACTCTGTTCTCCGTCTTGTCTCCTTTGATCTCTAGTTTGACTCTCTTCCTCAGTGACAGCTTCACCTTCCTCCCCACCGCGTCCCGCACGCTCTCTGAGCACAGAAGACAGGAGAGGACAGACAGACTCAACTTTTGGACATGGAGAAAGAGTGGCTGCCATTAACGGTATCCTGAAAGAACATAAGTATCAACCTGGGGAGAGAGAGGTGCTCAAAAAGATTTACTCAAATGTGATTGGGCCTTGGTGTATTCCAGCGTTGTTTGGCATCATTACTACTTTACTTGTAATTCAGCTGAAGGCCAGGTCATAAATCAGAAAAGGGCAGCGGTTCTATTCCAGCTTTTCTTTTGTGAAGACATCTGTCTTTAAATGTCAAGTTCCAGCCATTGATGGAGCCCTTTCTAAGTAATTTATTATGAAAATTTCATGAAAGAGATCAATTTGTAACAGGCTGGGGTGTAATTCTACGCCGATACTTGATACAGCTTAAGAGAATCTGCCGCTTTGTCCACACCTGGAGCATCACCCCCTTTCTCGGGGGTGTCAGTTTCATTTTTTAATATCCTGTTATGCTACAGCATGACGGATTTCTTCATCCAGGCATGTTTGGATTCAACACTAAGGCATTTAAACGATGAATTCTGCTTTTAATTCTATTTTCCACAGCATTAGTCCTCACACCTGCAGCCTGCCATGACTGGTTCCTTTCAGTGCATTCAGACAGCATCACTGGTGGAGTGCAACCGCATTTTTTAGTGTGCAATTGAGCTACAAAACAGCACAGAGAGTACACAACTGAATAACTTCTTAATTGTGTACTGTCCAAAATGTCTGATAATCCAGGCACTTTTTTCAGTGAAAAGTTCGGTGACCGAGTTTTTTTTAAATTTTTTTTTTTTTAGTGCTTTTGCTTTGAAAGGGTCTTTAAAAAGGCAAAGTGTTGGTTTGGCAAAATATACAAGATAAAATAAAGGTGTGAATTTCTATTTTTCAATATCGGCATTTCATCAATCAAAATCGGATTTTTTGTGTTAACGTGCGGTGGGTGTTTTTCGGACTGATCTCTGACAAACAGCGGGAGCCTCTGCTGGCCGGGACCTGGCTTACCGGGTGCAGAACTGGGTCATCTGACTCTGCATGCTGCTCATTCACCCAACACACAGCAGCTGATGTAGTCTGCACATATGTGTGAGACTGAGACGGACTGTGTGTTTGTGTGTGTGTGCACATGCATAATTCCTCGCCTACAGGCTTCCTAAACCATCATCAGATCAAAGAAAAGCCAACAGTTGGGAAGTCAGCGTGTGAATCTGCACCAGTTTCTGCCGCAGGATTCCCAAAACCCTCCGACAGTTGACGAGTCTGTCGGGTTTCTGCGTCGAAATGGCTGTTTTAATGAGCCCAATGAGTGTTTGATGACCTCCCTAAAAAAACTGGTCATGACAGGCGCTCCTAAATCATTTTCCTCCTAACATGATTTTCCTGCTCATTCATTAAAACTCTGACAGGAGCGGACATTTCCCTAATAAGCTGCCCTGTGGTCCATATTAGCTCATTTAAACATGTTCACAGGGTCACCGAAGGATGAGCATCGCATTGGAACTGGGGAAGGTTGAGAAATGGGCGACCTGTGGCCTTGAGAAGGATAATAAAATACTGACAAAGACATAAAGGCTCGTTCTTTTGACCTGTTTGTAATCACAAAGTGTGTTTTCTTTGCATTGCTGATTCAAAGAAGTGGCAAAATCTGACTTTACATGATGGAGAAGCTCTATTACACTCTACCTTTTAGCATAAAGGACAGTGACAACTTGTTCAGATTCCTTGTGTGTCTGGGTCCATTAGAAATACAGCAAATTACTCAGCAGTGTAACAATATCTGCCTTTTCTCCTCCATTTGCAGCAAACTGTTGAGTACTTCTGTGTGATGCTGAATCACCCACGGTGTTGACAAAGGCTGGTTCACCCTGACAATGCCACGTGTCACCAGGATGATGGCAGACCAAATTCCTGGTATTAAATAAGCACTGTCAGACAGATTAGTCATCTACATCAGGAGGATTCTTGGCGAGGGAGGCAGCTTCTCGGGTCGGGGTTTGAGTGCAAGTTGAAAAATGATCTTCGTGCCAGGGTAAGGGGTTGTGTTTGAACGGGTACTTATCTCATTACCACTGAGATAATTATCCTATAACCAAGTTCCTTTTAATTCCAGTTAAGAGCTTAAAACAGACGATCATACTGAGCCCTAGCAAAGCAAATGAGTAAACCGTTAAAGTATGAATGCACAACTGGCCAATGACTGAGCAGTTTTTCCCCTTCAAACAGCTCATCAAACATCACACTTGGCTGCCAAGAATTGAGCTCCTTCCCTAAACAAAGAGACTCTGAGCTTGCAGGGTCTATGTGCCCACATTTAGCCTAAAATGCAGTATCATAAAAGAAGAAAGAGTTGGTCAAACCCCAGAAACTGTTTAGGGGGTTTCTGTTTGGCTTATAAATAACAGGCTGGACACCTGCACCTAAATAATTAAAATGTTCTTCCAAATATAGTCTCTATTTCGCTATAACATTAGCCCAGTCAAGATCTGGTGTGTACACAGCACATTGAAGTAAATTCTAAACAGCCTGTTTATACTGTATAAACAGACTGTTCTGACTGGTTTATCAGTAGGAAATTAAGTAAACCTCCTGTAATTTAAGGAGTAAACCAATCTGTCCATGTATGGCTCTTGGAGTTATTTTTTTTACTATTACAGGAGATGCAGAATTAAAGCTGTTTGCCTGCCACAGCCAGCAATAAATGGGGTTTATTGGATTAGTTCAAGAAGGTCTCGCTCCGGAGCGCATGCACGCACTGATTGTTCCAGCGTGGACACATGGCTGCGAATGATCCGCGTCGGTTCTTACCCACAAGCTCTTTGGGGACCTCTGACACCTCTTCACCCATTTCGCTGCAGATTTGTTTTTAAAAAAGATCCCTCAAAAACAGCCGGGAGAAAGTCCAGTCAACGCATGAGAAAGGAGGACCCAGTTCCGAGGAAGAAAAGACGAGCGTGAGACGCAGAGGTGTCAGGTGGTGCCGACGCCGGTTACACGCGTCCCTCCGTCTCTCGCGTTGTCCGGACAATGTAACCGCGTTTCCGTGCGCTCATCTCGCTCCCGTGCGTAGAGGGTCCAAGGCTGGAGTGCTGCAGGAAGACGTGGGATAAATGAATAAAATGGAAGAACCCTACGATCTCCTTAAAGTCATGCTGAAACGCGAGCAGATTCTGCGCTCCGCGGATATGATCTGACTGGGAGCTCTCTCACATCCTTCCCTGCTTTGGTCCCACCGTAAAAGCGACACCAGCCAATAGTGGGATCCGGAGCCCCTCCCCGTTCGGTGATGCCACAGCCGAGAGCCGATGCGGTGCCGCTGCTGTGTGTGGCGTGGCAGGAGGAGGCGTTGATTGTGTGCAGACCGATGTTAATGAGCAGGCAGCGCCAGGGCCGCAGAGATAAGAAATAGGGACCTCTAGCGGCCAGTAGGGGGATTGCATTGGGTCAATCCTATCAGGACACAGGGCCTTTCCCTTCTTATTATTAACTTCTAATCAATACAAATTGAAAGAGTTTTTACATTTTAAAAAAAAAGTATCACCAGGATAGAAATTTTACTCTGGAGCCCTGTTATGGGTTAGTGTTTGCACTTTTTCCATAAATTTCTCTGTGATAGAAGCAACTCGCATGTTGTCAACCACCATTTTTATTTTTGTGTGTGCGTGTCTGTTGAAGGGGTGGGGGGTGGAGGGGGGTAGGGGAGCACAAGGGGAGTGCAGACCTCTCCCCAGCAGGTTATTTACCCACATATAGTGGATCAACCCCATAGAATAATATTTGAAGCACTAGTCATACAAGGTTGCATATATATTGGATTGCTTTATGATCATTTCCCTCTAGCTTTTATCTTGTTCTTTAATTTTTGGATGACCAATGGTCAAAGTCTGTCTCGAATCCAGAACATTACCAAAGTGTAATAATCTGTTTCTTTGTCCAGTGTCAACATTATTTTCTTCAGTCAGATATGTGACGGCTGAGGTAACTACTTGTCACAATTCTCAGTGCGTCCCATTGACACGCTGTATTGTAAACGTGAGAGAAGAAACAGCGACATCGCTCGACAAGTTTACAGAATTACATCCGGCAGTGCGCAACTCGATTTCTTGCATTTCCCAAGATTTACTTGTCACAAAATACAGGCAACATTTTTTTTAGTTTAAAGTTTACTCATTATAAAGCTTATACTCACTTAAAAATACAAAATATTTAGCGCAGTAGAAAATAACATTATCATGCACTTCAACACGCATTTCAAATTAGAATTACAATCCAATAATAATTTCGAGTGGGCAAAAATGACCCCCAAAATGCCCTTCTGTGTCAAATGGAATTGCAGTTTAGGGCAGAGACGGTTTTCTCTAGTTTGTCTGCCAGCGAGTTGAGCTGCGTTGCCCTCAGCACCTCCGGCAGTTTCTTCAGCTGCTCCACAGGCGCCTCGGACAACCATAGCGTGATCTGCTCCAGCAGGGTACCCCTGTGTCTGGAGACTGGCCTGCCCGGCTTAGAGACGTACCTGACGGAAGGAGGTGACGTGTATACTTTAGGTGAGCGTAAGAAAGAGGGTTGCAGTGATTTATAAGACAGCGAAGCTCACCTGGCGACGAATTTCCTCATTTTCCCCAGACGCATCCGCTGCGTCTTGAAGAGTCTAGAGACGATCACCCTGTAGATCTCACCTGAGAACACGAGTTGCTCCATTGAAAAAATATCAACCCTCATAAATTGCTGGTGATAAAAAGATCTTTTTAAAGAACTGACCCTGACTGGCAAGATCCTCGCAAGTGCCGCACACCGCGTCATGGTACACTGATCCGCAGAGGAGCACATTCTGTCCCGGTGCGCATTCCCGGTGTTTTACGCACGGATCCTCCGCAGAAGACGAATTGGAGAAATAGCCATCAGCGCAGTGTTCACACACGGTGTCCGTTATGGACGTTCCTGGAAGACGATTGCGACAACCTTTTTTCCAGGGAGTCCCTCATCTTGAAACATTACTGCTATAGTGAGACTGGGGTGCCTGGTTCCCCCTTCCTCCAAATCAATCAGACAGATCGTTCCATACCTTTGGTTTTGACTCCCAGGCCAGGCTTGCACTCTGAATGCCTGAAGCAAAAGTCAGAAGACGAGTAGAAGCCCTCCTTACACCGACAGACCCTGTTGCTGGTGGCCGAGCACTCCGTCTCCACCTCTTGGTTCTCATAGCAGAAGTTGCCGCAGTACAGACACCTGGGCAGGTAGTTCCACAGCTCGGTGAAGTGATTCTCCCCGCATGGCACACACTTGGTCGACGTGGAGGGTGTGCAGTGCGCGGCCATGTGCGTGCCTGGAGGACATTTGTCACAGAGGAGTGTCTTCCCAGTGGACGGATCTTGGTGCTCATAGGTAGGGGTTGAATCCACCACTGAAGAAGCGCACAGGGCAGATGAAGGAAGAAGGAATAGCAGCTTGACGAGGAGCTGTGGAGAGAGCCGATGGTGTTCGTTACGTCATAATACTACGACGTCCGAACAAGATGCCCTTCAGTACGGATGATTGCGTAAGTCAGCCAATAATATTAAATTAAGCTAAGTATGACGTCGGCATTGGGAACAAGCGCGGGGCAGTCTGGATGAGGGAAGGACCAAACATTGAGTCTAAACAGTTTCATTGATTCCCGTCGAGCAGGATCAACAAAGGAAAACATTTCGCAACATCTGCCTCTGGGAAATTGTGTGTTTTAAACAAACCTATCGGCCGGATCGTAATATTTACACTGAAGCTAAAGTTTGGATGAAAGGAAACTGCAAAGTTTCCTTTCATCAGGATTAGTGAAAATTAATAGGATTTGAAAAGAAAGATAGAAAATATGTCATTTCAGCCTTAACAACCATTTATAACTACAGTATATCTGATTTTAAGGAATCTAAATGAAAGCATAACACGTTTTTCTCTCCTGAATTTACATAAAACCAAAAATCTCGACCCTGTATCTCACTGAGTTAGCCTGCAGAGCATCACAACGAACAGAAATACATCATTAAAAAACACCCCACACGACTCACCATGACGTCGTTTTGGTCGTAACTGCTGTTTAGGTAGAATTGAGAGGAGAATCATATTCGAATTTATAGGGGAAGTATTGGGGGTGTGTGTTTTTCTGTGGTGGCTGATGTGTGAAACCACAGAGGTCAATATGCAACGGGGATATTTAACCTGTACCATAGCAAAAGATTTTATTTTGGGGTACATTTCTATAAATACTGTCTCGTATCCAGAGATGAAGCCCACTTTGCTCTAAAATATCATGTCACACCAGTTTCAACTATATTCATATTGCCTGTAAAAACCAACTCGGGGATTTGGGGCTTGTGACTCACTGATTTTGCCACTGTGAAATTTACAGCATTTTGTCTTTATTTTCTTTACGAAAAAAAAAAAAATCCTAAACTTTCTGCAGTTCAAATCTAAAACGAAATAAAATCATTGCCTGCATACTGGTTGATGAAACATCTGAAAATACAGTCAGGAAGTCAGCATTTTCCATTGAGAAGATACGGCAATCGGTATGTTACGAGCTGAGTCAAACCTATATCGACATATTTGTCATTTCCTCCCCGGTTTCCACCAGAATATGTCTTAAAACTTACACCACAGGGTGCAGCTCCAATGAATACGAGACTGGAGAAACCCCCTTTGAGCTGAAACATGAGCTGTTCTTGTAAATATTGTCAGCATATTCTTCAACCTCATTGCCAGATTTTACATTTCATTGTTTAATTCTGGCTTTTTGATGACATCCTCTCCTCCCCACCAAGCACAAGTGACCTTCACGTCACTTCACTCATCTAAATCAAGTTGAATTCCAGCGAAACACATGGATACTGCCACAGTGAAGGACAAAAAAGGTAACGTGGAAGGTCTCCCACGGAGAGGGTCGATGATCCACAGGATGTGAGCAACGTGGATGGAATCCTCTCAAACGTTTACGCACCATCATTCCTCCCAAGTGTAAATGAAACTTTATTTAACCACTTGGCTACAGTTAAAGAGTTGAAGTCAGACTGAAACGAGCCTGTAAATGCCAGCAAAGATAAATAGGTTGTATAAAAAATTCTCTTTCCTGCACGTACGTGCCCAGAACCGCATTGCTACAAGGCTGCATGATGGCTGGTCGCAGGTTTCCAACATATAAAAGTACAAAAAAGTATAAAAGTACCAAAAAATAAAATAAAATAATTACAAACTCGTTTTAATCAGAGCATTAGTGTTTACACAAGCTTAAACGGGAGCAGTATGGCAAAAATAGACAATAAAGAACATAGGTTTCCAAATATAAAGGTGAAACCCATTAAACAAATATCACTTCATGAGTTTGCAGCATTTGGATCAGATAAAGT
This sequence comes from Takifugu rubripes, assembly GCF_901000725.2. Taxonomy (NCBI): domain Eukaryota; kingdom Metazoa; phylum Chordata; class Actinopteri; order Tetraodontiformes; family Tetraodontidae; genus Takifugu; species Takifugu rubripes. The sequence continues at coordinate 11,424,693 of NC_042291.1, read as the reverse complement.
AAAAACAAGCCTTTACATATTAAATAGACAACAAATTGCACTCCTTTATACATTCAAAAAGCTGACAATTATAAAAACAAAAACAAAGATGAGCTTTTTTTGCCGACAATCCAGTCCAAACAAACAAAGAAAAAATTTTAGAATAGAAAACACATATTTCATGATAAAACTATTCCTTCCTCTCAATCAGCGAGAAAGCAACTATAATACAGACACAACAGCCAGCTTTCTTTCATAAAATAGTGTAATATTTACATTTTAAATAGTGTTTTTTTTCTTTCACAGACTCTGGTCAGAAAGTTCTTTCTTTTTCTTTACTTGATAATTTTAATTTCCTTTTTAGGTCATTGAACGCATCGCTGCAGACTGATAAAGAGCCTCAGGGTGAATTTGGTAGCCTTCCTGACAAAACATCCTCATTTTGACCTAGGGAATTGGATTAAATGAGGCCTCCTCTTGAGCCTCGGTTGACTCTGAAGTCCTGATATATAACCTGCTCGTTCTCTTCTGCTCACATTATCTCTTTGTACCATCTGGTTCCTATTCATTTAATGGTTTCAGAGCTTTAAAACATGTCTCATCCTGCAGCATGCTGACGAACATCTTCTCGTATAACTTGTGCGCCGAGTTGGCTCCGATGATGCGGCTGATCTTCTTCAGGCCTCGGAGGAGGTAGCGTGGTGCCTCCCTGCTACGCATCACCCTCAGACTGTGCGACAGGCCTTTGGCCAGGTCTAGGTCGTAGTTCGCCGTCTGCCAGAGGTGAAGCAGCTGCAGGATGTACTGCCTGGGGAGGCAGGACGAAACCACAGCCAGGATGTCCTCCTGATGAACTTTGACCCCCGGCAGGCTCTCGGCGACGATCAGGAGGTCGTTCAGGGTCAGGTTTTTCAAGCTGTTGCAGCGGGAGACTTTCCTCTCACAGTGGTGCACCCCTGGAGGGACACGGTCGTAAGTAGAAGCATTCAAATGCAGCACCTGATGCCGGGGAAACGGCGGCGCCACCGTACCTTGTATGATGCCGTAGAGCTTGTCCTGGTCCTTGTTCCGCTCCCGCCACAGCCGCAGCAGCTGAAGCACCTGCTGCTGGGGCGAGCAGGTTTTCTTCAAACGCTCAAGGCTCTTGCGATCCACCTTGCGTCCAGGAAGACTCTCCAGCAGCCTCTCCAGGGGCACCGACGACAGCCGCAGCGAGGAGAGCGACTGGTAGACGGCCTCCTCGCACAGCGTCACATCTGGGCAGAGAAACAAAGTGAAAATCTCTACTGGTTCACGCTGGACACATTATAATGCAGCTATGCTGCTACAATCATGATAGTCATGATTTAAAACATGGCTGGGAAACCTTTATACACACTAGGACATTTTGCATTATCATCATGTTTGGAAGCAGCCTGTGCTGACACTGCACATTATGATGTCACATTGAGGATATTTCTGATGAGTCACAGCGTCACTAAACGCGTCCCTACCATCGTTCTGAAAGGATAATTCAATTCATTTTACTATGAAGGAATTTTGCCCGATTTTTTCAGACCGCAGTGACTCACCCTGCAGACTTGACGTCACAGTCACAATTTCAACACGCGCCACGCGTAACACAGATTTCCGGAATAGAACATGTCAGGCCTTAACCTCTGATATTAGCTGTGTTGGTAGGTCAGCAAGATTAGCTCACTAGCCTGAATCTGAGCAAATTTGAAATGCAAGCTATTGCCCGAGATGTTCGTCACAGAGGTTTCCTTCAGAGTACACACGGCCATGTTTACACTAGTTCTGACTATACTGTGGGCCCTGGAGTTCCATCAGCCTAAGTCTGGCTTTGTTTGTGCATGTTTGTGTGTGTGACTGTTGGCCTGTAATTCAACCGCAACAGAAACAAAGATTTCCCCTCATCCTGGTCCCCACTGGCATCATCTAGCGGAGCCAAACCAAACTGAACCCATTTGTGCTGCAAATCAGTGAACCGGAGTGAGCTGCACCGATGTGGTACGCTAGTTTACTGCTCGCCTAAAATACAGACTGTTTAACTTTTAAAAAAAAAACCTCCAAAACCTTGCAGCGTGAAACTGCCCTGACACTAATTCCGACTTGACACCATTTCTACCTCATCAACTCCGAAGATTGTGAGGTTTTAAACTGTCGGATAGTCGGATTCTGGACATACTGACACTGTAATGTTGGGTTTTCTCCATATCATGTGGCAACTCTGGGAAGTTTTCATCTTTCTTTGTTAAAAAAAACCCAATACAAACAAACATAAAAAAAAACCAGCAGCAAGCTGTGGTGGTGCAGTCCGCAGGTAAACAATTTGAACATTAATGTTTGTGGGCATGTCAGCGTCCCTGAGGGACAGTGGGTTTGAATGAGACACCGTCTGCACCATCTGTACGTGTGTGTTCCTGTGGTTTCTGAGGGTCCAGGACTTCAGGCACATTTTTTGCGTAATTTGTTTTGTGTGTGTTGAATGTGTTGGCTTGACATCTCTTGATTTTCCCTGTTATTATCATTCAGGTATGTCGCAGACATAGTGGATCCATCAGGGGTCATTACGACAGCAGTGCCTGGAACATGCCCTTCACCCCCACGCTCTGTGTTGGTGTTCAAACACGCAAGAACTTGGAAAAGAATGGAATCTGGACGGCGGACCCGACCGAGGAAATCCCCCGCGCCGGAGAGAAACGACTGAAATGATTCGGTTTGTTACTGATACGAAGCTGTTGACAATTGGGGTTTTGGTTGGAAAACACCATTGGATGCGTGCGAGGTCGCATTCCGGAGCCTCCCCATCGGAACCCTGCGGCGTCCTGAACATCTCACCATTGTGGCACAGGGCGTGATGATCAGAGCACTCCAGCATGGCCGCCTTGTCCTGGGTGGCGCAGAGGCTGTCCGTCGTGGATGTGCCCCACCTCAGGGTCTTAAAGCCCAGATTGGAGCAGTTCCTGTGGGGCTGACAGGGCTCGGTGGAAGAGTCGCTGGCGGAGAAGTGACCAACAGGACAGCGTTCGCACACCGTGTCACTCACTGGGGTCCCTTAAAAGAGAGGAAGATAATTGGTCAGTTCCACCATTTTAAGAGATTTAATCCCATATAAACCCATCAAGGCTACTAAAGTGCTTCCATTAAATATCGGTGCTGTAGCCTGCGTGTTGCATACGCCATATCGGTTACGCTGAGGCATTATTTTGTCTTCTCACGCTGAGCTCAGACCGAGGATTTCTAAGAACTGCGACCGCAGCTGAGAGATAAATGTCAATCATTGGAGCACAATGCCGTAAGTGAGTCACTCGGTTCGGTTTCAGTTTCACCTGGGAAATATTGCGTCATCTCGCCCCAGCCGGGGCTACATGTGTCGCTGCAGTGACATGTCAAAAGCTGCAAGGCCAGGTGTTCTCTGAGGGAGAACATCCAGGCCGACTGGAGCCAGGGACAGATCAAATGCTGAAGTCCAACATTCACTTTCCGGCACCTTGTGACAACAACAAGCAAATATTCCTGTTGCTGATCGATTATTTCCTCAAAATCAACACTGTCACTTCTGGGACACAAAAACACGCGCTGATGTCACAGCTGATAACTGTTCACCTCGATGAGTTCTTTTTAACTTTCTTTTTGTTGTTGCTGTTATTTTAATTCAAAAACTTGTCATTCTATAAAAGGAAATTTCTACCATTTGACTGAACGAATCAATTTTACTAGAGGAGAGAAACGATGGGTGTCATAATGCGTCATTTCCTGGTGCGGTATGCGACCTTCAGCACTCAGGCTTGGTGGAACAGTGACCTATTAATAAGTTCTACATGTGTATACGTGTTCTACGGTGTTTTATTTTTATGATCTTTGATTTTTGATCAGCACAGGGTGGAATCATAATGAGTGGGAGGATCCTTCGTGTTTATCAGATTTGACCTTTGAAGAGTTTCCCCGCAATGCTGTGTTCCTGTGTGAAACCATTACAGCAGCTAACATGAGAACATAAAACCACTGACATGCATAAGCCAAGTGATGTTTCCTGTGATGTCATAGCAGATTTAACACAATCGAACTAGAATGAGTAATAAATACTGTCGAATTTGCACCTCAGTTCAGTTGGAAAATGTCATATCAACATATAGTTTTCATATTAGCAGAGGAGAGGAGAGGAGAGGAGAGGAGGGGAGGGGAGAGGAGAGGAGAGGAGAGGAGATTGAACCAGATATTTTTTTGAACGTTGTTCATTCAGCATTCAGCAAACAATTTGTGCCCACTTTTCTAGTAAGGAAATCTCTTGCTGGGGTTCCCTTTTACTAGACTTTTGTGCGTAACACAAACAGGAACACACGTCCAGTGAATATTCGGAGTCAACATATTCTTCTGATTGTTTAAATACGAGATATCGCATATGATGCAGCTACTCTTTCACATGACTGAAACATGACCTATGGGGTGAGTGATCCAACCACTGCCCCACTGGAGCATCCATCCAAAATGACATTTAGTGTGATTGGATACGTCACACTTGACCACAGAGTGACTGCGTTGAGGCGTTGCTGAATGGATCGGGTGAAGCTGTTTATCATTTCCACGTTTTATCCTCTCTAAAATGCTGCACTGGCAAAATCGTGACATTCACGGAAAATATCATGATCCATCCTCACACTGTAAAAACTGTGAGGATGACTTTTTCTTTCCATAAACATCACCCTGCAGAAAGACTCGGTATTTGTATGTTGCCATCACCGAGAAATAAACACCGCTTTTGACTTTATTTATTTAGATACTTTTAATTTAAACCAGTCATCTGAAATCAGACAACAGGAGATCGCGCCAGGCTGCTGCAAGCGGCTCCATCTTTCTTTAATTTATCACACTTTAAAATAGCATTATTATGAGGTAGCTGATTAAAAATCTATTTTTACAAGAATGTCTCTAAATTCGTATCAAACTTCAGTCCACTGAATTATAGCTGCGCTGGAAGTAGGTTTGTACCTTCCACTAATTAAAGATTTAAATCTGCCTAAACTCAACAGAAGTCCCATTGTCTCTCTTTGAGGCTTCTTTGCCAATTATTAAATTGGAAACACAGGCGGAACAAATAGGCATTTTGCTCTACTCTATTCATTTGAATTTAGAACAAACACTGTACCTGTATCTAAAAGGTCATGAGCAAATGATTAGGAACATGAGATTTTAAAAAAACAAACAGTAAACACTGGTTCTGAAAAAAAAGAAGAAATATGAGCATCTGGAATAGGTCAGACACACAAATGACACACAAAGAGGAAGATGAAAGAGACAGGAGAAAAAGGCTTCCCATGGTGCAAAAGAAGAGATTTAAGGAAAAATATAATATACAGCAAAGGGTTTCTGTTAAAAATAAACCCACATAATAAACCAAGCACGTGTCTTATTAAGTCTTGTCTTAAAAGTCTTATTAAGCTCATTGATCTTCAGACAGAGAAATAATCTTATATACAGACGACCTTATCGCGAAGAAAAATCAATGTAATCCCGTTCTTACCTGCAGCTGTCACTCCATAGCCTGGCGGACAGCTATTGTGTGCAATGCAAAATTCCACCACTAGGTGGTAGCCTGGCGCGCACTCGCAGAGCTGATCATGCGTTCTGTTACACTGCTGCTTGACAAGTTGCCTCTCTTTACACACCTAGACACACACACACACACATACACGAAAAGCAGTCACACACCTGTTGCATGTACAGCATACATAAGACAGCATATGAATCACAATGTATTTTTTACGATGGGGAAAACTTTTGAAAAAAAGAAAAAACAAAGATGTTCATCTCAGGGAAAGACAGTAGCAGGGAAAGGAATTCCGAAGATTCCCGAGTTTATCTGTGTACAGAAGAAAACCAGCATTGCTAAACATTTGGGTTCATACATACTGAGGTGCAGAACTGGCACGTATCTCCCCAGTGCCAATTCTCTGCAAAGTGCTTCTCGGGGCAGGCCTGGCACTCTGTGGGAGCATCAGCCGTGCAGTGAGTTTTCACGGCTGTGCCTGGCGGGCACTGGTCACACATCAGGAGGTCTGAGGTCACAGGGTCAAGGTATTGGTATTTTGGTGGGTCACCCTGCTGCTGGAAGGCCCAGGAAAGGGAAGCAGTGATGAGCTGCAGGAAAAAAACAAGGACTTCAACTCCAATGGCATGAAAATCATGTTGTGCATAGCTCTCTCTTTTTTTTGTTTTGTTTTGGAGAGCTTCCCAACAAAGCTTCCAGTAAACCAGAGTTCACAGAAAGGTCACAGCTGTAAGATTAAAGGTCCCGGTGGAGAGGGTCCTGAGGCGACTTCTCCCTGCTCTACAGAAGACACTTCAGGAAGGACGTCCATCTGCAGTATTGGAGACAGATCACTGCATATCTCTGCATGTCAGTCACTTTTTTATTTTTTTTAAAATCCCTGATGGGCTGCAGCCACTGAGCCTTTGAAGTGAGTAGGACTGCACAAACTGTTTGGTAGTCATTGCTTCAAAACCTGTATGTAATTTCCAGAGAAGATCAGGCCGAAAAACTATGACCACTCAGTACGCCTGACACGCAGCAGGTCGATGCGCGCCAGATGTCGCGGATGTCTGCTCACTAAATCAGTTTAGCTGTTGTTTCTGCGGACTTTCCCGTTGGCCAGGACACATCTTCACTGCTTGAGCAAAATAACAATGGGCCGTCCGTACATTGTGTGCATGTGTGTGTGTGTGTGTGCCTGACTGTGGTTGTTCTAGTTGCCACCACAGTTGTGGATCTTCCAAAAACGAATGAAAAACGCCTCATTTCAGGAGCGCACAGTAAAGAAATGTGTTGGTTACTGCTCGCGCTGACATGGATGTGTGTTGCGCGTCACTGATTGCTATGTGTTCGCCTCTCCTGGATACTGTTTATAAAAAGAGCTGTCAGAGGTTGCTGGGCTTTCCCCTGTCTGCATGAGTGCAACATGCACATTTCTCATTTACTTTCTACTCGTAAACATTAAGAAAATAGCAGCGGCTATAATACAGTACAGACCATTCTGTGTAGCCTTAACTGATATAAATGCACTTGTTTTTCTTTTCTTCTTTACTTTATTTGTTCCTTGCACAACTCAGTTTTAACAAGAAAAAAAAACAGCTTCCCTTTATTCCGGTGTTTTTATTTTTCCGAATTCAATATATATCATATCAAGACACAGTAAAAATAGAGAGATTTAAGAATTAAGAATTTCCCCTCCGTAAAACAAATTTTGGCTTCAAGCTGTGTGGCAAGTGCAACGGTTTCCCCGGCAAATCCTACAGATCCATGAATGCCAGTGTGCTGGGAGACTTACATCCCCAGTGATGTACTGAGTGGCACCATGTGTCCATAGCACAGGTGGCCACGGCAGGGATCAAACTCTAATCGGGGCCTCAGTTTTAAAATGGTGAGTATAGACCGTATTAAGCTCTGAGGCCACATCCAATTGGTTCAAACATATAAGAGAGCGGCGTGTGCTGAGGGACTCTGAAGGTCACCCCTGAAGGTCACCTGGGCTTTAGCACAAGTTACATATGGGTACACTTGTTGCTTCAGACTTTGATTGGATTCAGTCTGTCAGAGACTATCATCAGTGATGAGATCCAGTGAGTCCGAGCACATGTGGAAAACATCGCTGTTGTTTTCCCTCCTTTTACTTCCAAATTACAGCACAGTATTTAGGGTGGACTTGCTACTCGCTAGGTAAAATTCATGCGAGCTAACTGATGCAAAATAGTTGTCCAGGTGTGTGTTGCTCCGATCATCAGCACATCTTAGTAAAGAAAGTGTTTAAAGGTGCATCCTATTTACATAGAGGCTGATCTCCTCGGAATGAGCTGTCTCTGTTTACCTCGAGTCAGCAGCTTTTTATTTAACACTAAACTGATCAGATAGATCTGAACCTATCTGTCTGTGTGTGTGTGTGTGTGTGTGTGTGTGTGTGTTTGTGTGTGTGTGTGTGTGTGTGAACCTTTCACCCTCTTTATTCTCTCAGAAGATCAACATCAGGAATGACTCCTAGAAACCCCAATTACACAGCAGCCAGGTTCCACTGACAGCTGCAATCCTGCTGTTAACATAATTAGAGAAAGACTTAGCAAGATGGATGTCCTACATGAAAGAATGCTGGCTGAGAGGAAAAGGATGGATGTGACTATAAAGGCAATCCCAGTGTTCTACCTTCGAGCGTTGTGTTTAGGGCAGCAGCTACATCTGAATGACTCTAACTGAAAACCCAAATTTCAAAGCAATTTGCAGGAATTGGCAGGTTTTAACCATAGCGACTCACATCCTCTTAAAATAACACACCCCAGGTTTAATTTGCCTCATTTGTCATGCGTCCTGGATCTCGGTTTGAAATTTCTGTAGTACACACAGAGAAATCTGCGTAATCTTCTACAACTCTAAAAGAAGCGGAAAAAAAAAATCCATTCCAAATCCGTGTTTTGAGTTGCAGGCAGGGAATTCGCAGCCGCTCACCCTGGAACATTTTTATGACTTGGCACACCTACAGTCGACAGCTCCCCAGTCAGATTCGGCTGTATGGTTGTGACATGAGCGCAGATTGTTGCAGCAAAAGCTTGATATCAGCTGTATAAAAAAATAAATCCAGTTTACACCAGACAAGGAGGCAACAAACACAGCTGACAACAGTTTATATCCACAGGGGAGAGATGAATATCTATGAATGGCTAATGCAAAACCCTCCAAGTACTTTCAAAGCCCAGCCAAAATGATTTTTTTTTATCTACAAAAACCAGCGTATGTACGGCTAACACAAGGTTAGCTTTAAGGTTATGGTGCGAGAAGAGCCCAAGGCCCCGAGGGACCAAACCACACCTCACCAATGTACCCAGTCTGCACATGGCTTCAGTTAACTGCAGAATGCAGGTGGTCTGAGGGGGGATTCCAGCAGTGTGTGTGTTTGTTCTTGTACATGCTATATTGTGAGGACCAGAATATCAATCTCACATGAGGACATTTTGCCTGGTCCTCAAAGGAGGACCAGAGGACAGTTTGAGGGTTAAGACTTGGATAAGGTTGGCTGGAATGGTTAAGGTTAGAATTGGGTTTAGGTTAAGGTCAGGGTAAGGTCAGGGTTAGGGTAGGCGGCTGGAGAATAGATTATGTCAACATAAGTCCTCACAAAGATACATATTCATATGTAAGTGTGGGGCTATGGGAAATCTGTTTTTATTACTCTCACAGAGATATAGGCTCCATCAGATATTACTTTTTTTTTCTCTAAACAAATTAAAGCCAGTCACTCAGCTGGAAGTTGCACTTTAATTTAAGAATGTCAGCTATATGAAATATATCCTAGATTTGGGAATGAATCTGTCGGTCTGCATTTCCAAAATTAGATTCTAAATGAAACGACTGATGAAGCTGTGAGCAAAGTGTGTTTAGACCAATGCAGGGAGGAGGCAAAATGCAAGAAAACCATAAAAAAAAACACCTATTGGGTGATTGGCACAGTCACTGTGAGGTGATTTTAGAAAAATTAAAGCTAAAAGGAATTAAAATAAAATAACCAAATCCCCCACACACGCACGCACACACACACACACACACACACACACACACGCGCACACACGCACGCACACATACACACAAACACACACACACAAACGTCTGCTATCAGTCCTACTGTTGATAGAAAAGGGGAAGTCTGATGGACGGAAGTAACTTCCAAGAGTGATTTCTGACTGAACGTTTGTGCTTGTTTGTTTAAAACCTGTAGATCCCTTATTTTCACACACCCTCCGTGGAAAAAACAAAGGAGACACAATGTCATCCGCCAGGCTGTCCCGGTGACCTACTGGGTGTCTGCGGACAGGCTGACGGGTTTAGGGAAGTTACTGTCAACGGCCTTGACTGAGTCATGAATGGGAGGAATATAAAAGGAACCCAAATAAAAGATAAAAACAGAGGGACATAGAGTATGTCTGCAATGTGGTGTTGCAGCTCTCTGATTGGTCGGATGGCTGCTGCAGTCAAAGCAAGCACAAGAAGGGATCCTCGAACCCTATCCTCCACCAAACTAACCATTTTGCTCCTTTGCACTAAATGTACGGCAATATTTTTTCCACTGAGATCATCCCAGAGAAAAGACCACAACGCCAACCCCGTGTGTTTGAAGCATGCACGGACGCAGGTAGAGTTGCATGTGTTGCACGTTCCCCTCGTCATCTTTGGCAAGTCAATGTTTTGGTAATAGGATCGCGAGACAAAACAAGCAGAGAATCAGTCAGAAAGGCATGAGAGATTGTGAGCCTTGCAGATTGGGCGACTGGCTGGGTGCTGACAGTCGGGGTTGACAGAGATGACTGACTCACTAGTTGGCTGGATACAGTAGATGCTTGTTTAGCTGGCAAAAAAAAAAAAAACCTCCCGCCCAAGGATGGATGAATGCAGGAACGTTGCAACAAAATCCTGCCTATTTTAGGCAGGTGGTAAAGTGCAGTTTAAATTCAAATTATAAAAGTGGGAGCACCCGCGGGCACAAACATTCATCTGTATTGCACAGCCGTGACGAATAAATACACAGAAAAGATGCGATGGGGCAGATTGCACAGCGTTCTGTGGCTCGTCTCTGAAACACCTCCGTAGATGAACATGTGCAACACCCATAAAAGACCTCAACCCAGCCGAGAGCGTCAAACCTGCATGCAGCAAACCGCCCATGCCCTGAGGCACACGTTTAAAAAAAATAAGACAAAAGGCCTTCAGAAGTGCAGCACAACCAATTAGTTGTGACACACGTGGTAAACACCGTACTTGGAGCCCAACATCTCTGTTTAGGCCTGACAGGTTTCAGTTGAGCAATGTCACTGGCCGTGCAGCATTTTAATTCCTGATCAAAGAGGGCTCTGCTCTTCTATTTGGAGCAAAGCTTGAGTAAATAGAGGGAACATCGTGAATTTACAAAGCTCAGAGGCTGAATCTGATTCTGTGTGTTGATTAAAACCTGACTGACAGCAGATGCAATCATTTCTATGGACCTTGATCAAAGCAGCATGTTAGTCGGGGTTAGAGAGAAATTTGAGCGCTCAGAGAACAGGTGCTCTATTGTCAACCCTTAAGTTAGTTGCAGTCAGGCACAAATCCCGGTCCTTTATGGAAATGTCATGCAAATATCATATGCAAACACTCGAGGCAGATATAATGGAGTGATTTTACTTCATGAGCTTTTAAACAGCTTAAATGGGTGCAGCACAAGGAAAACATCCTGATTTGCAGGATGGTATCTAAAAAAAAAAATAAGCCAGTCCCGACAACGAGCCTTGTGTCAACTGCGCCTCCGATGCGCACAGATAAGAATGTCAGCTGTTAAATCCTGCACACGACCGCGCACAAGCCCGACGTCTGATCATTTTAGTTTCCGACAACTGATCGTGCCGTTTTCACTTCTTTAGACCAAATAATCCCCATCTCGCAATAGTCCGATGTTAGGAGGGGAGAACCCGCGGGAAGTGTCCCCCTGCGCTCCCGGGGATCACGTTGGATCGTCGTGAGGAGACGCCGACGAAAAAAACAAGCTCTTATTAGTACTCACCAATATCAGTTTCATTGTCGGGTTGGATTTCAACGTCCGAGCGCACATCCTCAATGCGAAAGAGTGGACTGCGATGTGATGGGGTCTCCATCACAGATCACTTCTTATACTGCGCAGGGAGAGAGAGAGGGAGGGAGAGAGGGAGGGAGAGAGAGAGAGGGAGAGAGAGAGAGAGAGATCACACCCACATTATCATTTACTGATCCTCTCTCTCTCCTCCCATCCCCTAAAAATAAATGCTTGCATTCTTGCAAAGTTGTGAAGGGGAATGGATTCGCAATAAAAGCCCCAGCCTGAAGATGATGTCAGCTTCATTCATGAAAACAACTTTTAAACTGCCATCACGCTCCATAAAAATCCGCAATAAAACGAGATTTCGTCAATTTGACGAGGCTGAAAAAAGGGGTGTTTTTTCCTTTTAATTTGCAATATTGACTGGTGAATGCGAGTGTGTGACCTGACAGGAGAGATGACTCCTCACCGTGATGTTGCAAAACAGCAGTATATCATCAGGACAGCAGTTTTGGATTCTACAAGCAGACTGTCACACACCCAGTGAGTCAAACAAATTATTTCAACCACCATGAATAAAGAGTTACGAAAGCGCATGATTGACGGCAAGACAGTTTCACTATGTCAGGATCTTTTTCCCCCTCTGCTTTTAAAACTAACATGCAGGTGCAAATATTATTGCAGTAATGGCTGCGTTTATTTTTATTAACTTCTTAAAATTCCTGCTGACTCAGCCAGAAGAGGACCACTGGAGATTTCCAGAGGTGCGTTTCCACTGCAGGAGCTCCTGGTAAATGCTTGGGGCAGGAACCATAGAGGAACCTTTTCTCCCATTTGGTCCTCATTGGTGGTTTCTACCCTGCTTGGTGACGTCGTGACTTTCGACTGCCACATAATCGTTGAGCGATAGTTTTGACTGTGATGTCACCGGGGTGAGTTTCCAAAATCAAAAATCATACCAAAGAAATTAAGGGAGGGAAAGGCGGAAGGAGCTGAGGCAGTTGCAGTGTGGTCTACATGGCGTTGGATTCTATGAACGAGAGGAGAAGGTGTCAGTTCCTGTCAATGGCCCTTCAGTGGAGGCGCCTGCTGTGAAGACACGCACCATCAGCCCCGGACCTGTAAAATGACCCCGAAATTGGAAAAACGCCCATGAGTGAGGGGGACACTGGGTAGATTTCCTCTTCATCACCGAAAAAGCAACTTCAGAAAGCTTCAGTGAGGTCACTTCCTCCAGTGTTGGTCTTTTGAACCGACAAACATTTGTCTGGGCACAAACAGATCCCTCAGAACACAAAACGGGTCGTTTTAGTCACAGTTGCCGTTGACATTTTGGAAATTCTACGTCTCAGACTTGTTTGAACGTCTGTCCTCTTTTTCTCCTTCTGTGTGTTTATCCAGCAGCCACAATACAGTAGTAGAACAATACAATAGTACCGTCACTCAAGGTTTCCCACAAAAATAAAACTCCTACGTGGAGGTCAAACTGCACAACGGGCAGTGGACGACTCACGCCGTAAACCAAAAGTGGCACCGCCGTGCGGTCATCTGGACGGATGATGTCAAATTCCATAAAACAAACGTGCTTTTCCTTTTGTCTCCAGTGTCTGTTCCAAACCAGAGTAGGAACAAATGTCGCAGCACATTTACACCAGAAAGGTCTCGTACAACCCACCTGCAGGTTTCCTGACGCATGTCAGACACACACACACACACACACACACACATCCCTATCTTAACCCTGACCGCTCCACCCTGACCCTGACCTAAACCCAGTTCTAACCTCACACTTTAAACGTTTGTATGTACATCAGTGTCTGTGTTTCTCTTCATACAATGAGCTGTGTGAGTCAAATCTAGGGAGAACAGAGAGAAGATAATCAGATGGTTATACTTGAGGGTGTCACCCTGCCTTGCTTGCATGCACTCAGATAACTGATCAGGTCCATCTTCACCTCTTTGCAGCCAACGCTGTCTGCTCACCAGTTCATACATGAATGGACCCTGAGATATTTTAATGAGAAGGTAGCTGTGAATCAGCTTGTCAGTATCTGATCTGTCAACTATGCTTAAGACACAGTTATGAGGTGATCCTAGTAAAGATGTAAATCTTTCATACATGGGCTGTTAACCTTTTCAGACTGCTTCATATATTCTTTTTCCCTGGTTTTAAATGGAAAATCACTCATGTTCTGTTTTTTTTCTCAAATGCTCTGAAGCAAATTTTAGTGAAATAAGGGTACTTTATTTGCATTTATGAGCGATAGAGTGTGGCATGTTTGTGTGTGTGTGTGCGCGCGTGTGTGTGCGCGTGTGTGTGTTGAAGCACGTGGGTGCCTTAGGTTCACATGTCTCTGAATAAGAGTAAATTTTTAAACCACACCATTAAAGGCCCATTCTGTTTAATATATATTGTGACTCCAGGGTCATGAAAGACTTCTGTACTTGCTCAGCAGATCAGGTAACATTTCTCAAATTACACCCTCATTACTCCCTTAAAAACCTTTCTAGGAAACACCAGTAACATAAAGTTAACAACCACCAGCCAAATGTAATGTGTTTCTCACTGTAGCTGCAATAGCTAATTTGCATATTCCCAATGGTCATTATCATTTTTTAATTGTCATTATAGCACCACTGCTCTAGAATTTCTCCACAAATTCCAAACAGGTTTTTGTTACATTCTTCTAGTCCATCCATGTAGTCTCTCTACAAAACCCAACAAAATGACCAATGTCTCCAGATCAAAGCATGCTGAGATGTTAGGGAACTGATTGCTGGTGGATCTGTGAAACTGCAGGAATGAAACTCTCATCCAGGATTATAAATCTGCCAGTTAGGTCAAAAAAAGGATGGTGATTATAGAGGAAACAGTGTTCAAGACACAGAGACCACACCACTTTAATATATGTTGTTGATCTGACCGAGGAGAACATGTTGCCTTGTAAAGGTTCTTGACATTCTCAAATTCTCCTCTGCGCCTCCCTGCGGTCCACCTCAGAGTTCCAATTTCAGGATATTTCAAATTTCTCACTGCCCGGGCCTCTGGGATGGATATCACATTGGACAATTTTTTATTTGACTAACTAATGAAAAATCCCCAACATGCGTCTAAAATTATCAATGTGGTGCAAAGTTCCCAGGAGGAAGCGTGAAAAGGCTTTTGATAACGATTACGAGAAGTCGGGGGTCGAGTGAGAGAGCCTGCAAGAAACGTGTTTGCAGAGTAAAGAGAGCAAACTGAAGCAGGCAAAAAAAAACCTCTGAAAGGTGTCCCAGAAGGACATTGAAGGATTTGCCAGTCAAAGCATTAAGTCACGTGTGACCTTGAGAGAAGGAATAACAGCAAAGGGATCCCTGGAGTTCCACGGCAGCCGATGTGGTCACCTTATTTTCCTTCCTGAGGTTTCTGAAATGATTTAGATACTCGTCTGGACTCCTGAGCTGTACAGTATTGAGAGGGCTTGTCTTGGGGGTGTGCCCCCGGCGGTGGAAGTGCCGGAGCGAAGCGCTGCAGCAGCTGCAGTGCAGGGTTTGGGTTACTCACCCTATGCGACACAAGATCCTGTAAGGCTTTATTGTATGTTTAGTGGTTCTGTTCTGTCTTTCATCTCAGGTGATGTGATAAATGAAATTAAATCCCCTCATTTTCCAGACAACAAGTGTTGTCTGGAAAATGAGGGGATTTAATTTCAACACTTGTTGTCTGGAAAATGAGCTGAAAATCCAAAGGCATGGCCTTTTTGGGGTTCAGAGAAACATTTTGCACATCTACGGGTCTCAAAGGTGGAGTAGAATCATTTTTAAGAATTTACTGTTCACTGGGTATGTCCCAGAGGCCTCAAAAATGCAATCCAAACAAACAGCTGAATTACAAGGACGGACTTGACAGTGCTTTAATTATTGTGCCGCCAGCAAGGGAAAAGTGACGGCGAGGGGAAAGTCAACAGACGAGAGGCAGCTGCCAGCTTCCCTGTTCATCTAACTGGTTTCATGAAAGGGGTGATGAATGTGTGTGCTTGTGCCGAATGTTTACCGACCCAAACGAGCACACGGCAAAAAAAATGCTTCTTACATGCTTGGCCGCAAGCTACAGTGGTGTGGTTCCAAAGTCAAGGCGGCCTGACTTCGCAGCTACTGTACTTATACCCTGGACCACAAGGTCCAAAAATGAAATGGAAGGTGACAAAATGCAAGAAAAGAAGGGGGGAGGAAGTTGGTTTTGTCAGTTGGCCAAGTCTGCATATAATTATTTCAAATGTTTTCTATCCCAGTAAGAAATTAAAATGTGGCCTAAATCTAGTTGCAAGGTGCTCCTTGATGGACCCTATCCCAGGGCTGGGTCCAGGGGGTGGCCACAGCAACTTTCTGGTCAGTGATTCTTTCTTTTTATTATTAGTTTTTTTCACGAGTTGCTCCTTGTCTAGAAACAATTTCTTTTTTCTGCCCCTGGTCCTTCAAGCACCTTAAGAACCCCACCAGCACAAAAATGTAGCAGTTCATAAAGTTGCTATTTCACTCAACACCCCCCAGACATTTTTGTTACGACCATGTCGAGCCAGGAGACCACAAGCCCAGTCAATAGCTCCGGTACAGCTCTGGAACACCTTGATGCTCTCCCAGAGGAGCTGGAGAAGCTAGCAGGACAAATAATGGGGAAATATGCAAGATAAAGATATCCAGATAGATAAGTTAAGGAACCAGGAGAAGAACAGACATGCTCGTTCAGAGAAACCATTAAGTCATAGCTGACATGAGAGAAATGTCAAAATGACAGATTGCCAGCAATTGAACCAAGATCTACTGTCAAATTATTCATACACACTTCAAACTGCAAATGCTCTCATACTCATAAGTCTGTCAGTGTCTGCGCTCCCATTGAGTCAATCTCATGGCAGCCCTCAGAACCCCGTTTTCTGCTGCACTTTCCATAGCTTGTCATTTAAGACCCACTATCAGACTGTTATTTCAAATCTAAGACGAAGCGGGCTCGTTCAAAAATGACATAACCGGGACTTGACTGGAGGGTTTTCGCTCGGGTCCTTCATTTTCTCTTTTTCCATCATTACCTCGGTGAGTGTTTTCCACTGTGTTAATCACTTGCAGTCTCTGGTTACTTAGGAAAAGATGACAAACAGGCCAGCAACCTTCTGAAACAGCAGCATGTTTTCCTGCTCTCTCCCCAGGATTCCACTGCTACTGGGCGCTTTGCTCTCAGCAGCGGCCTATACCTGCCCTACTTGTGTACTGAAAACACACATTTTACATGCAGTTTTGGAGTAATTTCTCTCTTATTTGACTGAATTATCAATTATCTTGATAAACAACTGAATAAAGACTTTGTTGCATGGTGAGAACCATCCAAGTTTTAAGCACTGTAATCAGGCAGGCTGTAACAGGAAGTGGAGGGGTGACCATACCTTGCCCAGGAACATTGAGAAATCAGCAAGAACATTATGTCAGATATGTTCCGTGTTCAGCTACAAATGATTCCAAAAAAAGACTTTTGGGTGGGAGGCGAGGGAACGTGACTGGAAGCACGGTCTGCAGTTTGACTGACGCAGTAAATCAGTCAGCAGCAACATTTTTGCATTCGGCATCGAACCTCATTTCTGTCAATCACGGTCAAGACCCTTAGAACCTACTGCTTCTCCTGAATCAACAACACGCTGCCAACTGACTCATTTCTCTGGTAATGGCTCACATTTGAACCAACATTCTTAAGAGGCGGTTGTGGGTAGAAACGAGCTTTTTAACAGCATGTTGGATCCTCTGTCAGCTTGTGCTACTCTGTTGGACTCTTATACCAATGTAGTCAACCTTCCACAAATCCCAGCCAAGCCAATGTGGTAAATAAACCAATATCGCACCGGAAAAAATCGCACTTGGGTTGTAAAAGCAAAACCCTCAAGTGTGCTCTTAATTTTAATAACTCCTGCCCCCTGACAAATAAGAGTCCCAAGGGGATGACGCGGGTCTTCCAGTCACCCTTTAACTGTCATTTACAACTGATTACGTGCTTTACTTTTCTAACATATTCCTGAATCAGGGCCATGGGGTCACAGCAGTCAGCTGATGAGAGGCAGGGATACACCCGAGATAGGGGACAGACATCATTTATTCATACCTAGGGGCAATTTAGTGGCTCCAGTCAACTTGGCGTATCAGAGTAAACATGGAAATCTACTCAGACTGTAATCGAACCCGGAACCTTTGTGCAATGCCATTGCTAGGGTACTAAAAAGGGAACTAAAAAGTTTGTTTGTCAGAGCTGTTTTCTAACTGACTGGAAGCAACACCGAGAAAAACACATAAATCACGAGAGAGGGGACATAAGAAAAGGGAGATTAGATCAAATAAATCAACTGAATTTTATCAAACAACCTCAAAGATAATGAAGGCGATGATGGGAAAACAGATCAACAGAAGCGGGAAATGAATAAACGTCAGTGGAGGCTCTCGCTATACCATGAAATGTTTGTCAAACAGAGGTCATCGAACCGTTCGGCTGCACCACATCCATCCACATGAGGTTTTCTTTTCAGCGAGGACTCCCTCTGTGACCACAGCCTGGTCTGCTGACGGTCACGGCGCAGCCAAACGTAGAGGCTCACTCAACCTTTTTAGGAGCATGATCATAACCACATGAGAAGAGAAAGGGAATACCGTGTTGTTGGGTTAAAATAAGACCTGTGACCATGTGTGTATCGCTGACAGGAAAGGACTATTTACATACTGTAAGCGTGCACACAAGCATGCTTATATATACATTAGCATCCACACAGGAAGACCATGAAAATGGCCTTGGCTCTTTGTTTATTACTATTTATAGATTAGTTTTTGTGTAATCTCTCTCAAAGGGACAAAGTAGGTTAGATGCTAACACACTCCTAGACATACTTAAAAGGTGTTCAGCTCTGTTACCATAGAGAAAATCTAGTCTCTCCTCTTTAAAAATAAATAAATAAGAAATTGGAGCTCACACACAATAGCATAATAACAGGAAACATGATAAATAAATGACTTCAGAATTTATCATAGCTATTCCGTCAAACAACAAATCTCTGTGTGCAACATGTAAAAATCCTGCAGCTTCTTTCCTACGCTTGCCATGTAGCCTTTGAAGCCATAACTTGCTATGCTCTGTGACGCCTCTAAAAACAGTATAGCAAACCCGTCTGGTAGGAAACTATTTATTTCCACATTCAGAGGCCATAGGAAACATAAATGAATGTTCTTCAGTGAAATCACTCAGTGGCTCGGTGCTGGGAAATGCAGTTGTGGGCCAGCCAGGAGAACAGGCTGGTCACAAATTAGTGTGTGGGCCAGTCACTGCCTCTGCTGGTAATGCTAAGCTAAGGGGAGGTAAAGCGGTGGGGAACACTTAAAGTTATGTGCGAGAGGGGAATAAACAGTGAAGCCTGCTGCTGTAATGGTTGGAAGTTATAATCAAATGCAATTTTTGGAAGAAATACCAGTAAAGGGCTGTTAATTCTCTTTTGGAAGAAAAACACCAGCCATCATATAAAATATCCATCCATCTCCTGACCACTTTTCCCATATAAAATGCTCATTCCTACAAATAATGAAAGAACATACTTCATAGACAGTGTCATACAAAAAGTGGTTTGTTTTTTTAAACACAGAATACCTCGTGCATCTTTTGGACATGGGCTTGGCATGTTTTGGTTTTATTTTACATTTTTTTAATAATACTGTTGGTAGCCTTTTATTTCCTCAAGTTGAGTAAGAAGTTTGAAGGAATTCTCTGTTAATTATAGTGGAGATTTGTAACTGTGGAATTAAACAGATAAAAGTGCCTTTTATCATTCTTATTAAAGGAAGAAGGAAACATGCACCCAGAGAAGATATTTGGCGAGACCTTGGAGCCAAAGAGCCCTGACCAAGACAGATTTGAACCCTAGGGAGCCACCATTACCTCATCTGTTTCCACCATAAAATAGTCCCTGATGGATCTGTTTTTTAATTAAATTAATGGTTTCTTACCCGTGAAGTCTCTAAAATGCTGTTAATGCCTTAAAAGCCTCTCAATTTTTTGTTCAGTTGCGTGGTTGCAATAACAGTGGTACAGTTAATGGGTGTAAACCACGGGTTCGATGCAGTAAAGGCTGGCAGCTCTGTGTGGTCTGCATGGCGGCTGGAGATTGTAAACAGTCACTGAAACCAATAAAAATCTACCACAAAGCATTTGGTTATACCCCAAAAGAAAACCTGCGTCCTGAAACTCGCAGCCCAGTCAATGGATCTTAAAGAACGTATGTTAAATATTTAGGCATTCGAATATTTCAAAATGTGCAAGCTAGTATTTATTATTACAGAATATTAGTTTTCCCATGTGCCAACCTTGTTTTTGAGTGACGAGTGACGTCAGTGGTGGTGAAATCTAAACAACTGGTAGTGTGCTGTAACTTCTAACTGATGCTCACATGGACACGCCTGACAACAATGTGATCAAGCCAGTAATCATCGAACTACAAGTCGATCCCTCTGCAACAGTTTAGTAATCCGAGCTGAGCCATCGCAGTTTGTGTTCTGTTGCACAGTCTCTCCCGTGTTTGTCATAATTCCTGCTGTGTTTGTGAATATTTCGGAGGCTTGTGGTCAAAGAACACCTCGGGCTGGGTTTCTTAATCGCGATTTTGCTATCTGTCAAACACCAAGTGTGTTTCCCTAATTTTGTTTACGGGGAATGCATTTACAACGCCAATTCCAACCGACGAGGGTTTTCGCTCGGTTTTATGGAGACGAGGCTTGCTGTCACACATCGTAAAGACAACCGTATGTTTCCCCTCTACGACAACAGTCTTAACCTGCTCCCCCAAATCATCGCTGACTGACTCGATGATGACTGCCCTTTTTGAGTTTGACGCCGTGCGACAGCCACCGCGGCGTCTGTGACCGAAGACAGTGCTCTCAGCTCGCCACTGCTGGAGCAGGCTCCGAAAACCAGGCAGATTCTATAGAATCCTGTCAAGTTTTCCATGTGTTTGTGGTGTTGCCGGCTGCAATATCCTGCAGGGCTGCCATTGCTTTTGGCAGCGCGTGACTGATTTGTTTCGCTGCTGCATCCTACAATCAGGGCCAGTCAATACAGTATGTTTGGTCTTACTGTACACGCTGTGGAAAACTGGAAGGATCCCCAACAGCGGTCTCATCAAGCCTTAAACTGACCTGATGTGCTTTTATATATAGTTTTTCCCGCCAGAACCGAAGGGACGCATGTTTTTACCATCTGTTACAGACATCCTGAGCTGAAGCTGGGAAAGTGAAGCTGAAATTCAGCACGGAGCCAAACTACACAAATCTCAAATCTCAGCGAGGTGGCAGAGCTCTCATCTTTCTGTAAAAGCACCTCTAATAACAGCACCGGGCTTCAACGCGACCCTGCCAAAGTCTTCAATTGCGGTGGGGAGGAGACAAGCGGCGGAGGCGTTTCTGTTGACATATGTCCGTTAGGGTGTGGCGCATTCAGGGTGTGAATACAACCAACCACAGAAATGATTCACTCAAATATACCCACTGATGTGAAAGTGGCCCATCAGTTCCAGTGAATGGAACCAGGCAGGATATTCTGAGATGCTACATATTCAGGACATGAATCATGGCCGTCTCAGTGGTTGCACAAATTCACACTGTGATGTCGGCCAATCCCAGTTTCTGGTCCTAATGACCTCAGTTTATTCAGGCTTCTACTCAGTTTGACTCATTTTTTGCTGTATTCACTTTGTTTAATGGTAACAAGTAATAATCAAAAGCTGTATTAGTTGTGATTCATTGAATTGAAGCAAAATCTGAAACTGATATTTTGTGAGTTATTGTTTTGATTAATAGTTGAGTTGCTGCAGTCATAAATTGCTTCCAGGTCATTTTCATGAGCAGTTTGTAATTTCAACAACTGAACCAGTAATGCTGCTGAAAATTGTGAGGAATTTACATGTGAAAATCGTGATCACGTGCTCCTAGGAAACAATGCCCGCGTGTGGTTATCGTTTATAAACAGAGGCTATGAGATAGCGGTGAGACGGGGTTCATATAGACATCACAAACCCAACATCTGGGAAACATTGTCCATCAGTTTTGCATTCAGCGCCAAACATTTTGAAGGAAGTCAAACTCGGTCTCATCCTGGTGGAGCCGACGGCTTCGTCTGGGATTGAGACGCTTTCTCGGATCATTGCTACCGCTTGTGTGTATAGTCTCCTAGACGGTAATCACACTTCAGAATTCCTGTAAAGGCCTTTCCTTCGTCATCCAGGAGCAAAATTAAATCCAAAATTAGCACAAGGTTCTCTTTCTTTACCTTCTGGTGCCAAATGGCTGCATGGTTAAACGATGAAATGAAGGCAGGGATCATTGTTTATTTTTCCTATTGCTTCTCTCTTTTTTGGGGCGTTTTTCAAGTCACATTTCGCAACGTTAAAGCCTGAAAAACCCATTTGGTATCGCAGCCCTGCGACCACTTAATCTGCGTATTCTGCAGCCAAATTTGACATTACAGAATATAGGAATCCAGTAAAGGGGCATTCTATGCTTTTTGCAACCTGCCACACTACAAAGAGCTCAGCCAAACCTTCAGCCAGCTGCTCAGGGCCTCTGAAGGAAACATCAGAGAGCACAATGTGGTTGCTAGTGGCTAACCAGTAACCATATTATGAGCGGAGCGCCTAAGTCCTTCTATAAACCTTCAGAAGGTTCAAAGCAGCAGTGAGGTTTGGGGAGAAGGCCGCTCTGTCATGCTCACCTCCAGATGGCCGAACGCAGCCGTCCACATGAGCACATTAGACAAACTGGGGCCACAGTTTATCAATGAACATCTGGAATCTGTGTGTGGATGTGGGTTAACTGGCCAGTTACTGGATGGTTGGCATATAAGTTTAGGTAATCTGTCACCGGCATCGGTCAGAGTTCTGTTTGAAAATTACAGCTTTGTGTACTAATAAAAGAATTTTGTGAAAGTTAAACAAGAGAAAAATGCTTTGATTCATCAATAAAGATGGCTCGCGCGCAGGGGTTTTCTTTTCAGCGCTTTGCTTGGTCAGGTACGACCAGGAAACCACAACTCTTTCAGCTCAGTCTCCTCACACAGTCCAAAACACACGGGAACAGTAGTTCACACACTAGTCCCTAGGCTGGAGTTGGCTGCTAAACTAAATCTAACTAAATCTTTCCAGTTCTAATCACAATTTTCTCGGGCCTTATCGCAAAAGGTGTATTTACAGTGCGTAATAGTTCTGTAATTACACCTTTACAGCTTGTCTCAGTTACAAACAAATGCATTTGCATGTATTCAAATGTATTTAGAACAGAAAAGTTTCATGCTAGTCAAACCTGCTGGAAATAAATTTAAAAAAAACCAACTGGCTTGCTATAAATGAACAAAAATGCTAAATTAAATGCTAAAAATGTTACATTTAAGAGTGAATAGATGAACCGGTAAAGGCCACTCTCACCCTAAGTAGTTAAATAATGATGTATTAATGCCTCATAAATGTTATGAAGTTACAGTATTTTGGGAGGAATGCAGATTTTTCTGAATCTTGATTCATTTTTTAATCATCCGGGATATACTGGGATACAGAAAGAAGACTTGTGACTGCAGATTAGCTTTGGTCAGGGCCCAAACGCTTCATTCAGGTGAAGCCCTTCTCTCTGTACAGTATTTAAAGATCAGAAACAAATCCAGGCCTCTAATCAGGCACAGAACTCCTCCCTGACTCAAGTTATTTTCTTTTCTGACTGACATTGCCCTTTAAACTGCCTCTGTCCAGCCAAAACAGCAATAATATATACTGTATAATCATCTTGTTATAGTTTTCTCTCATCCTTGTCAATGCAGCATCTGGTAAAAGTAGGACACCCGTCCAGGAACATGTGACATTACTGCCAGTTGCCATGTTTCTGGTCATGTGAGCGGTGTGTAGGTTTTTATGGAGTTTGGATGTCCCTTCTATAAATGTTAGATATTATTAATTCCAGCCACTGGATGGTTTATTTCCAAGTTTCTGCTTTGGTGATTGGTTTTATTCTTGTGTGGCCTGCTTGTGTGACTGATGTAGCCTTTTTAAAATGTACATTTCTTCTGGTGAGCCGCTCATGTGGCACTGTGGTCCATCACGGCTGCTGGATGTCATGTCCAAATTGGGTATAATCAGGATTTTATTGCACTGTGGTCTAACAGAGCCTTAGACTCTTCTTTCTTCAAACTTTCCAGGATGGAACTATTTTTAAGTGTTAATTTACTAATTGGGTAACTGAAAACACTCCACTTTTTCCAGAAACATGTGGAGGTCAGTGAAAATGGGTATAAGTGAGTTAGAAATTGCCTTATTATTACAAATCCCTGCCGTTCTGGCTGAACAGATGGCCCGACTTGTGAAAGAGAAGCTGCCGAAAGCCCCTTTTGTTTCTTTCTTTTATTTTCCCTGCTTTAGCGGGGCTTATTAAAATGCTCGGTGGTCTTTCTGCGGTCGCACAGTGTTCCAATGTCTTCCTCTTCGCCTTAAATCTACCGCTCTTTGCTCCCGCTGTCTTCATTCTGCCTTTACCAAATTGGCCATCTGATGTCAAAGCTCTAATCATACCACAGGCCCTGGTTCAGCAGGAGCAGAAGGGTGGTGGTTAGAAGTGCAGATACATTTACGCTGACCCAAAAGAACCCTCCGTGGAACAGAATAATGGACCAGATCAAAGCACAACAGAAATTTGGTGCTTTGATTTCCCTCAACTGATGATGTGCTGGTGATATGGTATAATTGTGATAATGACCAGCTCTGATAAACGTCGATATTTGAGGTCTGTTGAACCCAGACTGAAGTCAGGACAATGAAAAGCATCCATCCAAAAGACAATGTTTCCCCGAGCTTCTGTCCTTACAGCCACTGAGGTTGCCATGACAATTGTGATATTCTACATATCTAAGATTGTTGGGTAGTTTACAAAGATTTCAGATCAGTTTGGGTCAGATTTTGGGTCTACTTTGTTACACATTCTGGCCTTTAAAAACACCTCTGTGGAATCATCTTACTGCCTCAACGAGGATGCTACACGCACACATGCACGCACACACGCACGCACGCACACACACACACACACACACACAATCTGTCAGGACTGATGCAATTTTTTTCCTGTTCTTGTGAATTGTTTGTGGGTTTTTTCCATTACGTAGGTTTTCTTTTGTAAGTGTAAAAGCCAATAAATAATTACCATAAATTTTAAAAACAGAAATGAATCACACAGCATGGCTGTTGGAAACAGACCCATTGCATTAAATGATGCTTTGCAAAGAGCCAAAAAAATCATCTGATTTATTCAAAGGTGTGTGTGTGTGTGTGTGAGTGCATGCATGTGGGTGTGTGTGTGTGCGTGTGGGTGTGTGTGCGCATTACACTTTCCTGCATGTGTTTGGTCTCATCTTGGGAAGTTCGTTCACGTTGTGCATAATACATCCTTCGTGTGCTTTTGTGGGATTGAAGGCTTAAAATCACAGGTGATTGTATTATTAGATTAAATTAAGGTTGGAATTAACGTGTTAGGATTAGACTGAAGCTGTGCAAGAATGAATGGAAGTCAATGCAAAGCTACGCAGATTAGACACAACTCTGTGTGCACGCGTGTGTGTGCATTTGGCTGTAACAGGGGAGTTTCCAGCCTCCACAGACTGTGATTAATGGGTCGCTCTGTGTGTGTGCGTGTGTGTGTGTGTGTTTTGATTGTGGTGCTATGTGATGAGAAGAAGGATCAGTATTTTGAGGGGAAAGAATTTTTGCTTTGATGAGAAATCGAGGAAATATTTCAGTCTATCTTTCCCTCTAACACACGCACGCACACAGAACCACACACACACACACACACACACACACCAAACACACACATTCCATAATATAATATACACATTACTTGTCTGATTTGCCACATTTTGTCATTCCACCTGCTCCTGGTCGCTTATCCTCTGATGCCAGATCACTAGAGAAGATCAACACAACTTTCCCCATTGGTGACTCCCCCCCCCCCCAACACCCACCACCCTTGGACGGCGATTTGCGTGACCTCCTGCAGGTCTGGGAGCTTCTGTGGCGCCACAGATCAAGATGGTAAAACGGAGAATCCTTTGAGCTACATGATGATGATGATGATGATGATGATGATGATGATGATGATGAAGATGATGATGATGATGACGATAATGGTGAATATATGAATACTTTGCCTTACCATGACCATTGCGGGTGTGAGGGTGGGCTTTCATCCATCCATGCCAATGCTGACCACAGCCAGGACGTGCTTTCCAGCTCACTAACCTATTGAAGTGGTCAGAGAACCCCGCCCTTCCCGTTTCAAGTTTTTTTTTTTCATTCAAACATGTTCGCTGAGTTGTTCTGGAAACAATCGCAGAATTATTTTTGCAGCAGCGATTCCTCCATCGTTTCTTCCCTCTGTCTTTACAGAGAGCCCAAGAAAAGCAGAAAAAAAAGAACCTGTGTGAAGTGAATGACAGTGAGGATCATTGCAGCCTGGTGAGCCAAGCCAATGATTCACTGTCAAAAATAATATTGTTTTGGTCGACTGTCCTCCTTCCTCTGGAGCCGGCCTGATCATCTGGGGTGCATCTCATGTGGCCTGTTCAGGCTCATTTTTAGTCGGGAACATGCCGTTTGCTCCCAGGCGGTCCTTTGCTTTGGCCATTGGAGTTGTTCTCTGCCTGCTCCGCTCATCAGAGCCACGGGACAAAGTTGCCCTCTGTCCTCCGTCTTTGGCTTCTGTTTATTTCTTCTGCTGGATTGTGACAGATTTAGCCCATCACGCACGGAGCGAAGGAAAATCTGACCGGCAGGAGAAATGAAACGTGTACATGTGTCACAAAGGGGTTGGAAAACAATAGAAAAGTAATGGGAGGAAGGACGTTGACAAGACAGGATATGCAAATGTTGATGAAAACCGGTGAAAATGTATCGAAGATAGGCGTACATTTTTTGGTTAATGACGTCAAAGAACATTTTCTTGGTTTCATAGTCTGAAGATGTCCAACATTAACATTAATGTTCAGCCCAAAGCCAAAGAGCTGAGACCTTTTCACCTCAGGGAATGACATATTTGTGGTTTTGTTTGTCTTTTCTTCACCGGTTTGAAAAAGATGTGATCTTTGTGAGAAAGATTTAATCACATGCTTCCATAGTCGCTGTCAGAAATGGTGGAAAAAGATCCAAGAGAAGCAGATAATCTGTTTAATACAGAGGTGTTTAAAACTTTTATTCGAGCCTTGGGCTGTGATTGGCAGGGATTTCAGTTATGGCTGTATTAGAGAAGTAAAACCTCATGGAACGACATTTTAAGGGGTGTTTAGTTCTTTTCAGTAATCCCAGTTGCATCATTTTAAAAAATAAATACAAAATCTTTTTTTTTTTTAAAAAGCAGGTTTGATTGTGAAACATTCAAACTTATAAACGAGATCCCGACGCTTCCAAAGACTCAGCCAGACGCAGTCGGGTCAGCGTTTCAGCCTGGAACAATTTTTCATCATGTGGTCAAAACCCTTCATCACAGTGCATCCCAGAGATTTACGGTAAATGTAAAAGACTACATTACCACATGTTGTGGCCCGACGGCACTCGGGGAAATGCTCGGCGCTCAAACCTGCACGTATGTGTGTAAAACCCGAGGAGGACCCCTTTAATCCGCGCTGACCTTCCCACATTCATTTTTGGTCTAATATTTCACCAGCCCTCATTTCCAACAGACTGAGAAAAACAGGGGAAACTGGTAACCAGTGTGCCGTTTGGAACGATGATTTTATGAGGAACACTCAGTTTTCCAGTAGCGCGGATAAAAAAAAAGAAAAAAAAAGGCTGCTGTATAATCCAAAGCCCAGTGTCCAAACCATGAATGGACATTTTTGTTCCATCAAATCTATCATCTATTCCTATGTCCTCGGAGTCCTTCCTTCCACCCTTGCTTCTGTCTATCCCATTATGTGTTCCACCAGAGAGGACCTGACCGGGCAGGGACCTTGACCTCCCTGCTACCTGAAAGATTTAAATCAGCGGGCCTCTGTCACAGGCATGGCATTTTGAATATTTTCTTCTTCTTGTTTTTTTTTTAATCAATCTTTGTAATATTTTTATTTGGGTAGGAATTTTGGTCCCAAATCCATTTTTAAACATTTATAGGGCTATTTTATATTAAAGTTGATTCAGACTAGATGCAACAATCCAAAGCCCTCTCCACTCCATCATGCTCACCCTTCCTCCTCAGGGTTAACCACGAGGTTAGCTTTATAAAGGTGAACGTCAGCTCAAAATCTGCCGCCGCGATGGGTACGGTTTTATAAAGTCTTTGGAACCACACGTGTGTGAGGCCTCGCACCAACATGGACCACACATGTTGGCCCGTGCTCGCGAGCAGAAACAAAAAGGCCGCCCTCCGTACTTCGACTGAAAGATTACAGCTACTGTTGTAACTGAAATCTCTGCAGAGAATATGAAAACTATGCGAAAGGAACACATACTTCAACGCGCACGCACGACAACACGCGCAACAGCTTTGCCTAAAGCAACACCGGAGGCCCCAGCCTCCTGCTTCAAAAGCATTTCCATTCTGTCTGTTGTCGTTCCATGAGCCATATCCTGCAAATTAAATTTTCTGCACCAGTGACTTATGCTCTAAAGAAAACACCATAAAAATAAAGCTTTGTATTTGTTTCCAAGTTTTTGTTGTTTTTGTTAACTTCTTTTTTTTTGTTCTATCATAGGAGCGGCATAAGTCACCCAGACATTGTATTATCCTATTAAGACAGGGGTTTGTTTTTTGGTGGAAAGGTTTTTTACAACCCTCAGCTGAGTTAAACAACCGCAGGACTGAAGAACACCCTTGTGAAAACAGCTTTCACGGTTCAGTTTGACTATGTCAAGTTTCGATCAGTTTCATTTTATTTCCGTGTTTAGGTCGTATTTCAGCTCCCCTGTCCATTGTGTTGGTTTCTTCCTCCTCACCTCGTCACCACGGTGCCTCTCACCTGTGTCAGAGAGCCTCCACCCTCATCCTCGGGTACTTAAATCTCCTTCCCTTTTGTGTCTGGTTGTGTTGAGTTTAGGAATTTTAGTGTTCACGGCCCCTTTTCCTTGTGTTTTATAAAATTTTCATTTTGCCACCTGAGCCTGATTGGGTGATTTGTAATTTCTGTATGAATTTAGAAAAATGCATCAGCTGATTTCAGCCCCAACAGTGTTGTGCATAATCTGTTCACTGGTGGTGGAAAATCATTGAAGTAAATGCAAATATTTAGCACCTGATATGGGATGGGGTACTCTGGAATGAAGAGGTATCATCCAAAGATGACATAGGATGTCTTTATTGCATCCCAGTGTATTTTATTGAACTTTAATTAACCTTTTAAATACATAGCTAACAACTATGTGAGTTAGCTAAGAGGCTAAATTGAGGACAACTGAAAACAACTGAAAAGGTCATTTTTTTCTCACTCTGACCTGCTGAACCTTTTCAAAGCAATGCTTTGTATTTGTATATATTCCTGCACATGAGTGATCAATAGCTATAGTTAGACATGCTAAAAGCTCATTGGTGGCAGGGGTTAGCACAGCGTCCACTTTAAGTGCAATAATATGGAAACTGAAGTTATTTGTGTATTTCTTTGAGATCATAGTTAATATTTCTTGTCATCATATAGAACTAAGATAGTGTTTAATTTGTATAAAAATACGCATGTCTATCTGTAGAGCCTATGCTCCCTCAATAGAGTGATAGAGTGTCGATGCCACGTGCACGTGTGTCTGAAAATGCTGCGTTGGGCTTCTGAGTTTGTAATCACGTTTGTAATAAGTTTCAACTGTTCTTAACCAGATTAGAGCTCCTGACATCTGCATCAGATCGAGGTTCAACAGTTGGACTCATTTTTGGACATTGGAAAGGAATTCCACCACATCCAGAAACTGACTGGACCCTGAGTGTGTGAGTGACAGGTGTGTGTCTCTTTGGACGGGCTGATGTCCTGTCCAGAGTGTACTTAGTGACTTCTGGGATAGACCCCAGTGACCCTAGCAATGTGCAGCAGTCAGCAGAAATCCTCACATCTTTCGGGTTACACCTGCAGCTGCCGACATGTTTTTATTTAAAACACTTTAACCTAATTTCAACCAAAGAAGGTTTTCGAAAACAAACGCATCTGGATAAAGTGCAGCATGTCCACAAAGGGGAGACACGTAAGAC
Source organism: Takifugu rubripes (assembly GCF_901000725.2). Classification (NCBI taxonomy): domain Eukaryota; kingdom Metazoa; phylum Chordata; class Actinopteri; order Tetraodontiformes; family Tetraodontidae; genus Takifugu; species Takifugu rubripes. The sequence continues at coordinate 11,394,886 of NC_042291.1, read as the reverse complement.
AGAAAGAGATTTTTGAGGTGGATTTCTCAACATCGGCCTGACTCATACTATTTAATATCGTCTGCCTTTCGGGGCTTACTGCGGCCTAGTGGGACTCCGAGGGTGAGATGAGGGACTCTTTGCACAATCTGCTTTGACTCGGAATCACGTTTCGAATGTCTCCATGTGTTGCTGGTATTAGACAGTGTTGCAACGCTGTTTATTATAAAGGAGGAGAAAAGTAGACAGTTGAGTTATTATTGGCACGTGCTCTGCATGTCAACAGCGCTCTAACGCCAAATATCTGTTGTAGAAACATTTCTTATCAGATATCCAGGAACAAAATAACTTTTTGTTGTTTTCTTCCCTCTTAATCTCGATTTAAATGAGGCTTTTTTAGAGCTCCATAGTGGTGAAGATTGTGAATTAACATGCTTCAGTTTACATTTCAAACTTCCTCCAGGAAGCTGAAAGCTGCATTTGTACCTTTGATGGAGTAGCAGACGTTAACTGTTTCTCGCTCTGTGGTGTGCCAAAACTCCGCATTCAACTTAATTACACTTAATCTGTAGTTACCATTGGTATTAAGATAAGCAAACTCTTGTCATGGAGTAAAATACTGAGGAGTGAAGACAGGGAGATGTCACCGCATAAAGCATATTTATCGACTGTCCGGTTGCGACACTGAAGCGGTTTGTTTTCAAAGACGCCTTAAATGAGAGGAGATGTCTCATGTAGAGCTTTGGTAAACTCCGGGACCTGTTTTTCACAAATATTTGAACTTATTTCAAAGGATTTTATGGGGAACAGAGCGAGAGAATAAATTGCATAACAGTGGTTAAGGTTGGATTAAAACAAAACAACCAGGGGATCGGTAATAAAATCTTTTTCGACTGGGGAAAACCGGTGGTCTGCCAGAAAAGTAAAAATAATTCTTAGAGTTAAATACTTCCTGGAAGAGCAAAGTATCGACCCAAAGACGGCAGAGAATAAAGCAGAAGTAAACACCCATCCATCAGCCCAACCGCAGCTCCAGCACCGGCCATCAGCGGTCTCGCTGTCACACAAAAGGCGGATTTTCTTCACGAACATCTTGAGCTGCCTGGGCTTCAAGTCTTTGAATGATTCCTTCAGAGGTCACTTAAACCCCACGTGTGTTGCAGGTCTCGGTGCTCAGGTACTCGCTTATATGGCTGAGAGCCGCCCTCCTGGATGAAAATGCCAGTATAAATAATCATATGGCTGATTCATTACAAATACTGCAGGAAAACATCCATCTAAGGTGATATAAACATGCAGTTTTGGGTGTTTATGTCAGAGCTTTCTTAACTTCATAATTCTGACTAATGGCTAATTGATGAACAAAGCCATTCTGTGTCTGTGAGTCCACCAAGCAGGAAGGTCATGACCGGAGGACCGATGATCTAATTTTACTGCACAGTGAATTTTATTTTAGTGTGCAACTGCAGCGCACGTTTTCTAGCATATTCAGACGTACTTTCACATTCGTCAGAGTGAGTTTTCATGTTTGTGATTAGTCAGACAGTTTCTGCACAGTGTTGCATTGTGGGTGGTTCTGAGCCGAATGAGCTGGCGGCGACTTCTGTCCCCAGTCATGACAATTTTATTTCGGGGAATAAATAACGCAGTCGAGAGAGGTGTCAGCTCAGATTTATCTTTGGTTACAGGGTACAGAAAGCAGATGAAGCTGCTGCTCCACACGTGTCTGATCAACTGAGGGCCTTTTCAAAATAAAAGAACATCAGACATTTACTTGCTCTTGTCTTTTTAAAAAAAAAAACAACCAAAAAAACTGTTGCAATGTTTAAGCACCAACAGGAAAAAGGGGAAATTATCTGAGTAGGAGGAACATTTCATGGGATGAGAATGAGGGTCTTTCCGCGCTTAGTTAGCAGGATAAACAGTGAGTGGGAAAAGTTAAACTGGTGTGTCTTATTCCATTTGATACATTTTGTTTGTCATATTTTAAACATGACGGGTGCGGAGACTTGTGTTTGAAATACACCACAGTTTGACATAAACGTGGTAGAAAACCAATCTGACAGTTTTCTGAACAGTATGACATCACTTCCTGTTCCTGAGTTTATATCAATGTCTCCTCTTGTTTAAAAAGTGTTTAGGTTGATGAATTAAGTACAATCTAAGTGTCATTTTTTAAAAACCAAACCAGTTTTTTGTTGTTTTTACATGGTTCGTTGCTGGGAAACTGAAAAAAATGATGCCTTAATTGATTACTGGTAAGAATTCTTCGGCGATGAAATCTTCTGACTCACTTCCTCAAAGAAGTGAAACGCCGCTAAAAGCAGAATCGTAGCAGAAGGTGTGTGACCCTGTCACGATTGTCTGACGTTCCTCTCCTTTTCGATGGCCAAAAATAGGTCTCTGGCCCTGTCTGAGGAGGCGTTTGCACAAGAAATCGCTGCGCTGCCAATGGCGTTCAACACTCACAACGGCGAAGGCTGGTCTGGAACTCGCGCCACAATTGTTGTTGACACTGGTTTTGCCAGTGTTACACACACAGTGTTTACAGGCAACCCTCAGTCCAGGAGTGTGATTCACATTTTTAATCGGAGGAGGTAATTGAAACCAAATGTATGCAATTAGCCTTTGTGGTGTGTATGTGTGCATGCATGTGTGTGTGTGTTTCTCAAGCTTCCACCATAATGTGAGAACATCAATGTAAAGCTTCATAAGTCACCAACATTAGCACACGTGTCACACAGCTCCTGACGTCGTCTATTTCGTGCTAATGCATGTCGTGTAGAACGTACGGCGTGCTACGTCTGGTTTGGGACGTGAGCCCTTTCATACCAAGTGAACTGTTTAAGTTCTCCGGCATCATTTCCAGAGTACCTCTAATGGAGGATGGAATTTCCCCGGGTGCTGCATTTGAGGAAATGGTCTGGGGCCTGTGCTGCGGCCGGGTGTTGGTCATCTGCTGATTTACAGACACTGGGAGACATCTGTCATATTATTTACTAAAGTGCGTTATAAAGTTTTACAGACTTTCACATTAATTCCAGTCTTTTAAATCCAGTTGTGATTTAACATTCCCATAAAGACAGATCATGTGTGCCGTGGCTTTGGATGATTTTTTGTTGTAATCATCCTTCTTTGAGTTTGTTTGAGTCCAAAGGGCCGGACTTCCTGTCTGGCACAGCGTTCTTGTCCATCCTTACGCCAAACTGTCAAACTAACTCATATTCAGAATGAAATTCTTTAGTTCCCATGCTGAGTTTTCTTCCTGTGAGTAATTAAAAAGATCTTGTCAGCGGAGCTCAGCAAGAGGTGATTCACGGCGTAACGGCCTGTCAGAGGAGTGTAAATTATCGCCATTCAAAAGGAGCCTTTGCACCAGTTAAAATTAGTTTAAAGAGAACACAACATATGGTGTGAATCTAGTTTATTTGGGGTGCATTTACAGTTTTTGCAATTGCCCGACCAAAGAAAGAAAAATGCCGGGACGTCCGAGTAACAGATAAGTGCAGGAGCGTCAGCTCTCTGGATTTGCATACATGCAAATCTGTGCTTCTCTGTGTTTGCATGAGTGTGTTCTGTGTGTGCAGGTGTGGCCAAGTGTTATGCTGTGGTCTGCAGTCTGAAAACTCCCGGGTGGTGGACGAGAGGTGATCCATTAGCAGTTGGAAAAGACGGGAGTCCGTCCACAAATCAGCAAAAATCACAATTGGTAGATCAATTTAAACCCAAATGTGTGAAACTGGATTTTGTTTTTTATTTTATTTTCCTCTAAGTAATGAACTTAGAATTTCACAAATTGATGGAATGTGGCAGCCTGTGGAGTGCTGCTTGATATCATGACAGACAGCTGATAAGAGACTATAAACAACCAAGTGTGTGAGCGAGATTGGCTGAGAAATGTGTGTATTTATCTTACAGGGCTCCTCTCTCACACTCATTTACATCCTCAGCTGTGCTCTTGAGGATTTTCACCTCCTCGGTTTGAGATCTTGGGCTTCTCCGGCCCTCAGTGATGATCGGACCATGATGGGACCGCTGAAGCTCCTTGTGTTCGCAGCTCTCTTCCGCTGTGTTTCTGCCTCCGCAGAAGTCTGCACCAATAGCCTCCTGCCTGGCGCTAAAGGTAACGCACGTCCGACACTTCGGAAGAGTGAGAGCTCGCTGATTTGCTCGGGGGATGTTTAGAGGTCAGCGTTGTTTGCCCGGGCTGCAGCCGATCCAGACTTCTCCTCCATGAGCTCAGGTTTGCCGCAGAGTTAATTAAATGTGACACATAAGTGGAAAATTCAGGAGGAAAACACCTTGAGTGTGCCTGAGGCCTGACGGAGCCAAACATGCAATGTCCTGTGGTTTATTAGCTTGTCGACTGTTGCCCCGTGGGCTCCGGGAGGGGATGCCTGCGAGTATGTTTTACATTTTACGACATCCAGTAGCCCGTTCCCCCGCTGATTCAGACAGACAGACCCAATAAAGCTCTACCCTGCATCATTTTCCACCTCCAGTCACATTAAAACATGACGTCACCTTGCCTTAGAACAGTTTATACTGCAGGAATTGGACAAGCAAAACCCACTGGAGGTCGGAAGAGACGAAGGAAGAGAAGAAAATCAGTACAGTACATGTGCAAACCACTCGAGTTTAAGGCATCAGCAGTGTCATATTAGTAGTAGGAATTTTGTCCAGCCTGCAGTGAACTTTCTCATGTAATTCATTGGGACCGTGTGTATTTAGACAGCCTCCACTCCGCTGCTGTGATTATTTGTACAAGAGTCAGATAAAACTGGGCAGATTCAGCCTCTGAGCGTGCGTCTACATATCTGAGCGGCCCTCGGCTGTGCATTTGAATTCTGCAGCAGTCTCATTACTATTAGTTCTGCTTTTTTACCCGGTTTACGTGCGTGGTGTGAGCGAACAGCCTTCGCATGGTTTAATTCCTGCAGTCCAGACAAGGAAAAGAACTACTGCAGTTCCTCTGACCCTCAAACATTAGGATGTGTTTACAATCCTTCAATGAAAAGACAGAATTAAAACCTTATTAAGTGTTGTTGACATTAAAGTCTTGAGTTAAAAAGGTTCAGACAGACTCTCTAAAAGCCTGTCAAACCTAAGTGCTCTTTCATAAGATGCCTCATGAGTTTTTGTCTCAAACTGCAACAAAACTCTTCAAGCTCTCGTCTAATCCTGACTCTCAGGTCAAATAAGTCCTCGGCTCATTCAGAAGCCAGCTTTTTCACAGAGACTGTAATCACGCAGGTCGTTGTTGCTCGTTTTCCTTCTGTAACATGAAGCCCAAGACCTTTTATGGCTTATCTGGAACAAATGTTAAAGTTTGAATAAGTTGCATCCTGTGGTTTTCATCCGCGCCAAGAGGGAGTGGAAACATGGCCATGAGGAGAACGCCAAGGCTTTGAATGTTCAGACACCCTTTGACATTTCAGAGCAGAGCTTATTGAGCACTCTTGCTTATGCGCTCTTCATCCAGGAGACCAAGGTGAGACTGGAGAGGAGGGAGATCAGGGAAAGTTGGGGAAGAATGGACGTCCGGGACTTCCAGGTAACTATCAGCACCGCACATGATGGAAGAACTGAAAACGAAGTTCACACTACAGTTCCAGATGATTTGTAACTGTTAAATTCATTTGTATTTCAAATGGGGAACTTATTCTTTCATCATTAACTATTATTAATAGGAAAAAACCTAATGTTCTTCAAAATTTTACACTGTATGGTCACAAAAATGCTAGAAAAATAGTGCACGCGCGCACACACACACACACACACACACACACACACACGCTCACACATTTAGAAAGATGGGGGAGAAAGGCCTACACACATCCAGTGTGAAATAAATTCCAGGAATAATTGAATCTTTTCCAAAGGCCTATAAAGGAGAACGTCAACAGAATGTATCTGAACTTTTCTTCAACTTTTCAACTCTACAGGGATTTTTGAACAGTATAGAGAACCCACTCATTGTGGTTTTTCAGTGTGTGTGTGTGTGTGTGTGTGTGTGTGTGCGTGTGTGTGTGTGTGTGTGTGTGTGTGTGTGTGTGTGTCTGCTTGAGGAGTGAGCACAGAGTGTGTGGTAGCTGTGCAACAGTCACACGAGCATTACCAGCCTGAATTTAAGACAAGATATTATAAATTATGGATTTTTACAAACTCTCTGTGACCGTAAAGGTCCAGGTAGACAAAAAAGATGCTTCTGGTCTGAGGTCTTTGGGCAACGAGTCATCTCACCTGAGGGTTTCGTCACGTTAAACCTTGAAAACATTCAATCGGGTGGGGAAAAAAGAAATAGCCATCTTTATCCTCCGACAGCTGGAAAACCCAGACGTTAAACCAGTTGGAAGGGTTGGCCATTATGAGGAGAGACCGCAGAGGGAGGAAGGACTGTTATCTGGACGTTTAGACCGTTGAACGGGCGAGTGAAAATAACATTACTCACTCTTTACAGACACTGAAGGAATAACAAAAGATTAAAACTCTCCCATATCAAAAAATAAACAGACAAATGGTCACTGCTTAAAATCCGTTCTCAGGTCGGTGGTTTTCAAAACATGGACTCGCTAACGCTCCAATTCATACTGATAAGAAGGACCTTTTATAAAACGTACCAGACTCCACACACACTTTACAAACTGTAATATTTTCCTTACTCGTCAGGGTAATTTTTCTCTTTCCTCTCTGTCTCAGGAGTCCCAGGAGAGAAGGGCACCACAGGAGATATTGGTCATGTAGGGAAGATGGGGCCCATTGGAGACAGAGGTTAAGAAAATTAATCTAAATCTTGATTTGCTTAAAGTTTTATTTCGCAATAATTATTTTGTATTCGGAAAAATGGGTGTCAATATAAGAGGATGCTATACTGGCTGGTTTCTGTGCATCTCCCCATAGGGCACATTATCACCTGCAGAATAGTTGACTTCATCTAAAATTATCTAAACTTACTGTATACAAAGGCCTCTTTAACCTCATTTGAGGCCAGAGTTCAGAACAATTCTGTATTTATGGAACATCTGTTTCTTCCTCATTGTGATGTTTGTTCTGTAGCGACTTCCCCAAACTTTACAACTGTCACGTTATCTCCTCAGTTTACGTGTAAAATAGATATAATCTGAAATGTCTTTCTAAGAATAATTTAAAAAAAAAAAGTTATTTCATATGAAAGCCTGTTTTTAGTATCATTTTGGAATCGATTTCATAACAGCTTCATAATGGGCTTATCTTAATAATACAGTGATTACATTTTATTTTGTGAAATACTGTCATCTGTCGGTGAACTATTGTTACTACACCAGAGTGAGTCCCGTTTTTTTGTAGGTGACCAAGGTGACAGAGGTTTGGAGGGGCCTACTGGTTTCAAGGGGAAGCCAGGTAAGGTCAGATTACTATTAGTTAAAATACAACTACTTTGAAAAGTCTGACCTGTATGGTTTTGTATAAAATCATTTACATTTCTGACATTCATTTATTTGGTTTTGCAGCACAAGTAAATATTTTTCTATGAGTTACTGTTTTTGGAGATAGCAGGGAATGTCTTGTCACTTCTAAAGGAACAGTTATGACATTTAAACTTCACATTTAGAGCAAACAAAAGAAGGCAAATAAAAAAATATGGCTGATAACTGCAGGCGAACAGTAAAAGGATGATTTATATACAGCTAATGAGTAATGAGTTTATCATCTTCCATTATTGAAAGCAGAGACTGTTTAACCCCTGACTCACACCCTGAGTATTATATGCTGAAGGCGTGATTCAGACAGGACCTAGAGGGTTTTTTTGCTATTAAATTCTGCACACACTTAACTCATTAACTGATATTTGTCCCCCTCTACCACCACCTAAAGGCACGACATGTGACTGTGGCAGGTACAGGAAGGTGGTGGCTCAGCTGGACATCAGCATAGGCAAGCTAAGAAACTCTGTCAACTTTTTAAAGAATGGTAGGTGGGATAATATTCCTTCAAGTGTTGAAGTTAAGTGAACTTCAGTTAAGTGAAATTGGAAATTTTGAGCTTTAACTTCATAATAATGTGCTCTGCAGTCATTTTTGGGTTAAAGGAAACAGAAGAGAGCTACTACCTGCTGGTGAAAGAATCCAAGAGGTACCAAGAGGCGTCGGTGAACTGCGGGTTGAGAGGAGGCAGCCTGGCAATGCCCAAAACCAACCACACCAACCAGCTCATGGCTGAGTATGTCAGTCAGGCCGGGCTGGCGCGGGTTTTTATAGGAGTACAGGCTCAAAGCAGGGACAGTGTGAGTGTGCCCACAACGACACACACACTCTACACGCAGGCATTGTCGGGTCAATTTAGGTGAAAGTTTGTGAATCAGATTCCTCCCAAGCAGCTGGTGAACCTGCTGTTTGCTGTGTTTTTGTCATCAGGCCGAAGGGAGCAGTTACGTTTATGCAGACTTCAGCCGCCCCGCGACCTTTCCAGCCTGGAATCCTGAGGTGGAGCTGAATTCCAGCGCGCTCTCCAGCCCAAACTCCAGCTGTGTGGAGCTGCTCAGCACTGGAGCGTGGGCCCACGTTAAGTGTGAAGCCGCCATGTTTTTCATCTGCGAGTTCCCAAAGAGCGGAAGAAGAGGAGGAGGAACAGGAGGAGGAAGAATGTCTCCTCTCTCATCCTCTTAGATCATTTAGAACTATAAGATATTGGATTATAGCATTATTTGTTGTGTAAATGTAGAATGTATAGTAGAGAAGGGCAAAAACTTTGGATTGTTGACTTTTATGTTGGAATTAAACCGAGGAAAATTTAAAAAAAACTATTAACAATGCCAGCATTATTAAAGAAATAAAAAATTATAGAGCACATGTGCGCTGGGCTTCTGATAGATTTGTGCACAGCTGGGTTTTAAAATATTCTACAAAATATTCTTTGGGTGTGTGTATTTTATTCGTTGTGTGTATGTGAAAATTGCAGTGCATCCCTGAGGCTGTGAAGATTTCCATGATAACCAGACCAGACTGAGTCTTTCCTGTCTGTCTGCTTGCCTTTTGATTTTAATCTCACAAATAATCAAACTTTGGATGCTAGAACTTCAGGTTAATGTAGCCCATTAGCGCAAATGTACCTTGGCTTGCGTATGCCAAAGACATGAATCAATTTATTATTCTTTTAACCCAAATTTTCTTTCTTTTAAATTAAAAACCTTGTCCAAAAAAGCCCACATTATGGATCTCATGCTCTTGTCTTGAATTAGTGGACAGTTCAAACACAGACGAGCTCAGGTTGCACAAACACACACTATGCTATGTCTGCTATGTTTGGAGACGTTACAGGTCTCAGCAACCCTCCTCAGGCCCTCAGGAGAGCTCCTTCTGTCTACGCCACACACTCAGGTTGAGGATGAAGTGTGCAGCTCTTGTGGCATCGCTGTTTTTAAGGGTTCTGTCCTGCCCTGGTGCCACGGGGGAATCCGGTTCCTGCCAGGGAAAAACTGTGGATGTGTTTCTGGACAGTTCCTTCATCAGTGGTGGGGATTATTTTCCAGACACATATGTTAAGGTAGGATATACAGTAAATACCTCATGTCTGAGAGCACCTTTCATAATAAATACCTCTCAACTCACTTTTTCTATTTTTACAGATGAATGTTGGAGGAGCGTTGTCAACAAGCAGAGTTGTCAAAAATGAGACCTACGCAGCCTTCAAACAGTGGTTTACATTCACGGATCCCCAGAGCAACACGTTGAAGATTGAAGTCTGGGATGAAGGCAGGAGTTTAAGTGAAGATGATGTGAAGCCAGTGGGGGGATGTCTGATTCACCTGAGGGAATCTGTCAGCGGAGAGACGTGCACATTCGACAAGGGTCAGGTGTCGCTTATTTACGTCTGTACGTGACAGGCGAAAGCTGAATTTGTGCTTGAGTATGTATTTTGGTTTTTTTCCTTTGGGATTTTTTAATACTAATGTCAAGAGATCCAGCTGTAGTAATATAACCCTGCACAAATAAAAAGATAAAGCAATAACTGTGTGCAACGTTTGATTCATTATTCCCTGTGTGTGCACCATCGGAGTTATGTTTGATTTAAAGACAAAATGTACTTTAAATGTTTTACTTCAACGGTTGCTTTTGTTCCACATGCATGTTTTATTGTATTTTTGCCTGATGTCAGAGGTCTACGGTAATACCTGGATTCACCATTGAACAGATAAGGAAAAGACAATGTGTTCACATGCTGACTCGAAACTCCAAAAACTTACACATGGATTGTTTCTGAGGAGAGTTTATAAAATATAGTAGGGCAGCTGATGAGGAGAGACAAGCAAGTAAATAAAGAGCAACAGGAGACCACAGACACTGTCGGTTGTTTACGCAAACGTGCAAATGTCTCCCTCTACTGGTCATTAAGTGTTGCGGCATGGTGCAGGTTTTTACTGGGGGCGCGGGGCCACAATCATAGGAAAAGAGCTTGGCTGAAGGTGCAGCATTAAAAAAAATACATGGAGGGAAACGAAGTTGATGCCTGGCAATACAAAAATGTGAGCATAAACGGAGATATGACATGGACTAAAGAAAGGAAAAAAGTCTGACCCAAAGTCTGACCTTTATACATTTTTGGTACAGAATAGAGTGAAGGAGGTGAGGAAATTAAATTCAAGGGTTCATTATTAATTAGTTGCTTTATATTCTTTTATTTAAAACCCATGCCTTACCTTTCTTATGCAACTATCTTATTAGATCATTAAATAAACTCCACACTCCCTCTATTCCCATCTTTTTCATATTGCATTAAAAACAACATTCTCAGTATCCACACTGAGCTCCACATTATCTTCACTACTACAGGAAGTAGTTTTTGCCGACCCCATCTATGAAGGGTCCATCCGACAACAACTAAATCCACTCCAGGGCTGTTTTCTGTGGGCAATCACATGCTCACAGAGATTGCAGAGTCAGCACGTCATCCAAGCAGATATATAATGTTGGGCGGAACTGGCACTAGTGCGCAACGGAGTGTTGACATAGAGATGTCAGTAGCGTTTGACAGCAACTCCAGGGAGGAGGATTCAGCCGAATGTAACCTGATCGATTCCAGCTACAAATCAAGGAACCAAATGCGATTTCAAATACCAGACAGAGGTGAACACTTTCCCTCCATCCCTGCACTTTTGCAATTTAGGTTTACTGACTGACGAGGCACAGCTAAATGAATAAAATTTACTTTCATGATGGATTGCAGAAGCAGATTAAGTCTTTCTAATTGAATAACAGAGCTAAACTGAACCTCTGCTGCTTGTTTGGTGTTCTTCTGTGATGCAGTGTGCTGGATTGGAGCTGCTGCCATGTGTCTGGGGCTCCTCCTGCTGACTCTGACTTTAGTGGCCCACAGTGAGTGCACGAGCCCAACCACTGGCTGATTCATGCATCCCAACATTAGTAAGGTTCAAACTAGTCGGTTCTACTCTGCCCTGTTGCAGACACCAGTTCGGTTAATCAGTGGGACACAAAGTACACCAGCCTGATTTATGAGATCACCAAAGGTCGGGACAGCCTGAGAGACGAGCGGGATGAGCTGCAAAGTCACATCAGCAACTTGACACAGGAGATGGAGACGCTGCAGGACCAGTACACGAGCGTGGCTGCCAGTCAAGACAAGCTGCAGGAACAGATCAACAAGCTTAGGCTCAACCGAACAGGTAAACATGTTACTGCTGCCGCTGTTCTTTTACTGTAGCAGCACATGTTGATTGTAGGCTGTAGTAAAGGGAAACACCACCTCATCCTCCGTTATATACAACCTCCACCAAGGCGGTTATGTGATAGCGGACGTCAGTCAGTCGGTTAGTCAAAATATTATCCAGCAGGACTCAAATATATCCAGCAGGACTCTGGCCCATTGATCTTCCATAGATCAAAGCAAAGCAACCTTCTGTTTTGTGTAACCTTGTATTTCCACAGCCTATACCCAGTAGAGACCACACTACAAGTGTACATTATAGTATGTGGGGAAATGAGTTGACATGATCAGAGGCAGGAAGGCAACGTAATTTTCTGTACAATGTCGTTGCGAATCCTCAAATGCTCCACCCCAACCTCCACATGCATCTCATAATACCACGTGTGACTAGTACCGGTAAAAGTGACTTTTACTGTTTTCAGATAAACCTTGTCGGAGAGGATGGAAAAAATTCAACGCCAAGTGCTACTTTGTGTCTCCCAGTGGAATAACGAAAACCTGGGAAGGCAGCAGAAAAGACTGCAAGGAGCGAGGGGCAGATTTGGTGATCATAGACACCAGAGAGGAGTTGGACTTTGTGAAGAAAAATTACGATACCACCTGGATCGGCCTGCGACGAGAGGCGAATGGGAACACATGGAAATGGGTGGATGGAACCGTGCTGGTGGGTGATGGATTCTGGCGAGAGGAAGAGCCCAACAACGCAGACGGGGACGAGGACTGCGTGGAGTTCTTGCAAAGCGTGTCGGCGTGGAACGACATGCCCTGCAGCAGTAGATTCTCATGGGTGTGTGAAGACTAGAGCAGTAAATAGTGATTAACATTCTCCTGGAAACAATCAAAAATTACAGATAAATGCAAATTTCTCTCCTGTTCTGTTCTCTTTTAAACTTTGTACTCTAATATGGGAGTTATAGGGTCCAGATTGTATATTTGTTTGAATAAAACAAGAAAAAGAAAAACCAAAAACTGCAAAATGATTTGTTCCAGTTAAAACAATTTCAAATCACACACAATCCAATGAAAATAAGTAGCAGAATTAAGGGTTGATGCCAAAATTGTTGTTGAAAATAGTTCTGAAAAGCTTTTGAAAGGCGTGAGGTCAGTGCAGCTTCTAAGGTGTTTCGGGAAGCTGTCCTAGAGGGTGGGGGGGCTGTGGCAGAGAAGGCTTTGTGGCCCCAGTAACAACTGATGTCATTTGGTGAGGGTGGTGCGTGGTGACCATGGCGGCGAATGATGTTTCCAACCGAGAGCATGAAAATGATGAAGAGAAGGGAACCAAGCACCAAGCCCTGGGGTACGCCTTGGAACAGGGGGGCAGTGGAGAAGGTGCCGTTGTTGATACGGACAAGCTGTTGTCTGGTGGTGAAGTAGGATTTGAGCCAGGAGAAAAAGATGGGGTGCGAAAAGGCTGCAGTGAGGTGATAAGTACATAGATAACAGAGAGGCCGGGTGGTGTAGGAAGGGGAGACCAGTGGAAGGGGCAGGGAACGCAGGCAGGTTGCTGGAAAACTTGTGTCATTGTGTCCAGTTTAGTCTGGAAGAACGAGAGGAAGGACATTCATTTGTCAACAGTGAAGAAGGTGCACGTGTTCTTGGAAATGAGGAACTCTTTGGTTGTGGAGAAGAGAGCCTTGGGGTTGTGGGAGACAGAGTCTAAACATTGGATAATCCGTGATTCTAAAAGCTCAAAGAGAGAATTTCCTGTCGATTTTCAGCAATAATGAAACTCACATTTGGCAGTTGTATTGCTGGAATGTTACAAATCACACCATAAATTTGCTGCTTGAGAGCATCAATCTCATTAATCCAAGCAGATTAGGAGAGATTAGATGGGAGTCGTCATGGCTGAATACCGGTCTCGCTCAAATATGCACGATGTTTCTCTCACACACACAGATTCATACGTAAGGGATAAAGCAGCATCAAGTTCAGGAGTGTGGCTCTGAGAGATTAGGTGGAGGGAGCCACTGGATTCAGCCTGAATGGATTCAGACTGCCAACTGGAAGACTGAGCTGAACTGAGCTCAGTGTCCTCTCAGAGGTTAGATCAACATTTCCTCCCATAAAGTCCATGCTAAACATTAACTTTGGCATGCCTTTGCAAACCAGGTCTGCCAGATGTTGCGCTGTTGCAATTTGCCCCATAACTTGATTAAGAAATTGGAAAGGGGGGGGTGGGTCATTTCACCTATCAGTTCCATCTTTTGTTTCGTTGTTGGTGTTGCCAATTAAACAAGTCAAAACGTAAGGAAATCAGATCTCTGCTCTCCTGAGCCTATCACCGTAACCTCTTAGACCAATATTGACTTATCAAACTTTAACCAGCCCACGCATCACTGGCAGGCTACCTCTTGCTCTCCATTCTCTTCCAGTGGCCTTACCAACAATCTCTGTGTGTTGTAGCCACGGCTCCCTGGCACCAGTGTTTCTTCACCCCTGCCTGCCAATGAGAAGTCAAATGCAGCACCGAATCAAGTCATTGTCAGATTCTGTGAATAGAGTATAATTCACTTAACTGTAGGACAAATATAATTTTAAATATATCACTAGCAATAAATTAGTCATATTATTTGTGTCATTGGTTGGTTTAAATCTTGGATAAAAAAAGCCATGATCTTGTTTTCAGGTTAAAAGAAGAAATAAAAAACACGATTCCTCTTCAGACACTGTCCCCCTCGCTGAAGCGGGATCGTCCGTGAGGTCCGTGAACGCAGCACAGGTTTCCAGGGAGTGGCCCCTGCACCTGTCCGACCTGTTTGGGGGACATTTGATTCCCGAGGAATTCCACCCACTCCTCCTGTCCATTGTCTAACGGACCGAGCTCTCTGTGGGAAGAGAGGAGAGGAGAGGGGAGAGGAGAGGAGAGGAGAGGGGGAGACAGAGAGAAGAGATGTCGGAACCAGCTGCTAACCCGAACCCCGCTGCCACCTCTTTCCCAGCGGCAAGTATTTCTCTACCTCTGGGACTGGAAGTGCTGAGGACTTATTCCGGAGTTTTGATCTGCTTAGAATTGGTAAGTGTGGCCCATGTTGAGGCTTTTTATTTATTGATTTGCTTAATAAACAGTCGCAGTTGCAGCCATGTTTTTGCAGCCTTTTATTTTTATTTTTCTAAATTAAGATTTTTCCGCTTTCATGTGCGGCTTCTAAGCCGCAGCAGTGATTGCCCGTAAAGACCAATGTCGCCCCGGGCTGACAGACACCTGCTTCTGGGTAAGCAGAGAGTAAAAAACCTGTCTGTTTCCCGAGGTCTCTCCATTCCGGCGTCACACACACGCACACACACGCTACATTTACAGTCGTTTGACTTCGTATCTTTTGAGTTGGTCGCAGATTACAAACGCCATTAACATGTTTCTACAGCAACCTCTTCTGGTGCCCCTCCTACATGTCAAACCTGGACTGCAGAGATGCAAAATCCACACGCATAACTTACAATTTATTAAAATTTAAAGCAAATAAAAGACTACGAGTGAATTGTCCCTAAACTCCCCAAAGAATCTGCGGTTAATTTATTACACTGAACTTTCGAACCAGCCTTTTGGGGATTTATCTTTGGCAACAGCTGCTTCCTAACATCAGAGAGTGTGTAAATGCTTCGCCTTTGGGAAAGTTTTACTCGTTTTCTGAAATTCTAACGAAGTTTTAATGCTCATAATTATCCAAAATACTGTTTGCTCCTTTGAAAGTGCGGCGCAGGAAGAAATGACACTTGATCAGCCATGTTTGTTGTTGCCAGGCACAACGGTGTGACGTGCATCAACAAATGAGACATCGCCGGGTGAAGGACGTGCACAATAAAGACTGACTATTTTCACAGTGGTGGACAACCGGACGCGTATTTTGGAGTGTTGGATTTCACGTCACCGGCGTCTTTCCTTTCCTGTTGACAGTTATTCGGTGGGCTGGTGTGGATCCTGGTGGCCTCCTCCAACGTGCCCGTGCCGCTGCTGCAGGGCTGGGTGATGTTCGTCGCCCTCACCACGTTCTTCATCTCTTTTTCATACCTCGCTCTCCTCATCACCGGCCTCGCGGACCGCATCAACACCGACTGGAACTGCTTGGTAAGTTGAAGGAAGAGCCCGTCGTTCCAGCTCTCTGACACTAACTCTCACTCTCAACCTCTTCTGCACAGGTTGGTGTGCTTTGAGCACCATTTGGGGGAACACACACACACACACACACACACACACGAGCACATTTGCGCATAAATCTCCACGAGGCGCCTTTTTTCGGATGGCTATGTCTGATAGCGTTGCCATGGCAGCAGCGGCCGTTGCTTGGTGAATGCAAATCAGTGACAGGCGACTACTTATGGTGGTTTCTCCAGTGTCAGCCTTCCGATGAAGTCGGAACAGTTATTTATGATCACTGTTGCAGGATGAGCAGTTTCACTTCCTGTTCTAAGAGAAAACTAACTCACCTCTGTCAGAGCATTTAAACTAACCCAGCCCCTGTCTTCAGACCTGTTGACTCTACTTAACACAGGCCATAAACCTGTTCTAACCATAATTTGAATCTTTTATGGGTGGCGTGAATGGCTTTGTAGTGGCAGTAATGTTCAGGGTGTTGTCATTAGGAAACAAATGGTGCCTTCAAAGTGTTGTTCGTTGGGCTGAAATTCCTGTATTATTGTCTATGACAATGGCACTTTAGCTTTTGGGTTTATTTAATACATTTTAGTGTATCCAAAAAGTCAAATAATCATTCCAAAATACATTTGTACTCAAAAATTTCCTTTTGTGAAATTGGAGCTTCCTCAGTAGGAGGCAGCATAAGCACAGATGTAGGCCAAGTACAGCTACTCTGATAAACAGTATCGCTAATATAAGATAAATATTAACCTCCTGTGTTACGATTGTTGCCTTGCCATAACAGTAACACGGGCGGCCTCGCCCCCGGGTCTCCACTCTGGTCCCGCTGATAACCGGGCGTGTGAGGTTGTTTGTTTTCAACCAAACAAAGAGTGACACGCATGATGAGCTCACACTAACACCACAAAGGCCCGCTTGTAATCTGGCCAGCCTCCCAGAGAGAGAGACGCAGACTCCGGTTAGCGTCTTACTGTCAGACGTGACGTCTTTACGTGACCTTCTATGTCAAAAACTGCATCTACTGATAATAGCCTAATTATTTGTCCCTTCTGTCGTTACCCTGCAGCAGAGAATCTATTAAAATTCCAGGCCAACATTGGAAAACAATCAACTGCATGCGTATTTTTCACAGCTTCTCTCTTTGCTCTTCTCAGGATGTGTTTTACCATTTCCTGGCTTTGCTTTTCTACTTTGCTGCCTTCACCTTGGAGGCCGCTGTCACCGCGGCGAACGGAGGCGCGAGCTTCCTGCTGCTGCCCAACGGCACCATGTGCCTGACCTCCCCGGCGAGCAACATATTCACCACGCTGGACTACAGGCAGTACAGTATTAACGTGGCGGCCACGGTGAGCATCACAGCATTCACTGCTGGGGGGGGGGATGGTTGTTACGTATGCAAATCTTGAACGTTTGTCTCAAATTCCCTTTCTGACAGATTTTCGCATTCGTGACGACCCTGTGCTATGGCTGCAGCTTGGCGATGGGCCTTAAAAGATGGAGGATGTAAGAGGAGGAAAACAGAAACTAGTTATGTTCTTGCTTCATTGTTTGGATTCCCATGGACGTATTATATAGCTCCACGCCACCTGGAGCTTAACAAAAGATGGCAACGTTCTCCTGGAAGCTTTTCTGGATGGTACTGGTTTAAAGTTAGTCAGCAGGTTTCCACTTTTCTGAAAATGAAATTGAAGGTTGATGAAAGTAGGGACAGGATCTGGGATGGCTGATGCAATGTTATACAGTGATCCCTCGCTATATCGCGGTTCATCTTTCACGGCTTCGCTGCTTCACGGATTTTTTTTGCGAGTCGTTCATTGCAGTTCTCAAATATAATCGAAGGTGGCATATCCGTTTATAAAAATCTTCTTGCTCAGAAAAAGAAAGAGCGCCAACAACTACCCATAACAATGTTCTTCTCTCGGAGAAAGACTCCTGCGCCTTCAGTAGAAACAGACGCTACAGCGGAGCGGAGTCAGGACGAAGAGGCGCAGCTGGGACTGGGAAATACGTGAGTGACAATGTTTCCAACCTTGTATTGCTATATCAAAATTATTGTTTTAAACAAATTTTGGGCTTTAAAACAGGTTTTGATTTTTGGTTTCATTCTATAGTTCAGTATTGCATTGTAAAATAATTTAATAATTAAAGCTGACTACTTCACTTTTCGCGTGTTAGTTTTGGAACACAACTCCCGCGATAAACGAGGGATCACTGTACTGCATAAGGGATGTTCTTGAGAATTCGATGTGATATGAGTCACATCCTCAGCAGAGGGTCCATTTCCCATTTCTAATTAAATAAAACTGTGCCCCACTGTGCTGCTGACATGCACAGATTTAGCATAATACCAGAACACTACAACCATTTTTCCTGTCCTCCAGTGACCCCTGGTGCTAAAGAATGATTATCTAACACTACATTAATCAAATCTATAACTATAATATAACAAAAATCTAATAACTTATATGATCTTGGACTTCAATTTCTAATTTATTGGAGTTCTTATTTCAAATTGGCATTAGTGTTTTTCCTCATCTGTCTACATGTTATACAAGATTTGTTTCAGGATGTATAGCTATTTCTAAATGAACACATGACTTGTGAACATTAAAAAGATTTTTGCCAGCCATTTGAAACTGTGACATTACGAAAGGTTTAGTGTTTTTTTAACCATTGTGATTATTTTAAAGCTTTTGAAATTGATCCTAGCCCATAATTGTCTTCCACTTGATTCATTTAACATATACATCTGTTTGCATTAGGCTTTAGAAATGTTTAATTTAAAACAGTTTTAAATATATATTTTTTCTATTTAACAACTGCTATATTACAACTAGAGAAATAAATGATTTAAAGAACAAAAAGGTGTTTGTCTTCCTGTGCACAGCGTCTTCCTGATACTGGGTTGAAATTATTGAGAATAATTATATCTATTATAAATTTGTACACGCATTGGCTTGTAAAGAAAAAGTGTTCTTTATATTTTAAAGCACGATACAGAAATATCAATGAATGTTATTGCGTCATGACCCAATAAGTTATCTGCAGGGGGTTACGTTCCTAATGCCAACCGCTAGATGTCGCCCTTTGTCTACTTAAGTGGTTTAAAGCTTCCGCGTTTACTTTACCAGATAGTTGTATATATGGAAACAATAAAACGTTGGATTCTTTAAAATTTGTTCTTGGGCCTTTCACTAAAGCTAACTAGAGCAGCTGCAAGTCAGGTAAAACTCAAAGGGGAGGAAGAGTCCAACTGTGCTTTTAGCCGTCTTTTTTTGTTTATACTTGACATAATTTTAGTGATTTTTAGCATCTTTTTTATATCTTTCAGTAATTTTATATTTCCCACAGGTTAGTGGAAACATGAACATGAAACAGATTTTGAAAAACAAGAAGTATATCTCCTTACCTTGATAGCTGTTTGCAACAATAGGTAAGAAGGGATGTTACCGGAAGTGTTGCCAGTAAGCCGTCACAATAAAATACATTTTATGGAAATTTTTTCAATTCATCGAAATTCTTTCCATTAAATGAGAAAAGACGTTATTGTATTGAGGATGCTTTTCTACCTTATGTTTCTTCCAATAATAGAGTTTTATATTTAGAATTTCTTGTAACTTATTTTAGGGTGATGCTGCCAATAACCGGAAACACCTTTATTTGATGCTTCCTGTTAGCTTGACTTCCATTACTCGGCTCATCATTTCTCCGTCGCAGTACTCTGGAAGGCGGCCGCCGGAGCACCGGGTGTCGGTATTTACCTGTCGAGATACGGACTAACGTTATCGCCAGGCGGGCATTGAACTATTGATTATTTATTTGCATACCTGTGGCGATTACCTTCTGCCTCTCGCCATGGTTATTAGCAAGGTGGCGCGGAGGGGAGAGGGGGATTTAAATTTGTCCTCCGTCCTAGCGGCTTCTTTTCATTCCAAGTAGCGTCAAACGTAGAATCCAGCTGTGTTTTTTTCCCCCCCTCGCACCAGTTAGGGGACTAAAAGTTTTAACCCGTCGTCTGAACAGGGAAACTACCCGAACCTTGGCCCGCGTTTTGTTTTTCGCTCGTCTACTATTGTAGTTTTTTGGGTTTTGCCTGGCCGAGGTGGCGGCTCACCGTGTCGGGACTGACCACTGGAGTTGGTCCTGAAAATGGAGGCTGCTATAGAGAAAGAATGCAGCGCGCTCGGAGGACTCTTCCAAACTGTTATTGGAGACATGAAGGTATGCAAAAAAACCAGCTTCTACCAGCTAAGCGCTTGCAGTTAACAAGGTCGAAAACCTCCCTGTGAGGTGAATTCGCCACACTAGTTTATAGGAAAGCTGCACCAGTGTTTTCCTTTCCTTCCATAGGTGTTGCTCTATTGCACCATCAGATTTCTCAACTCTTAAGACCCGTCTTGTCATGAATGCATTATTACACGTCTATTACCAAAACAAAATTCAGTACTGTTTTGACACATACGCCTCGTTGATGTTTGGGGTAGCAGTAAATGGGGCTTTGTAGGTAACTAGTACATTTGGCTGGTCCCACCTGCATTTGTTCCACTTAAAAATGGAGCATCCAATATTAGATATAGGCTAAATGTGGCACCTATCATTGTGAAAACCAGGGCATGTTATTTTGATATTTTCTGCAGATTAGCAAATGAGACAATTAGCAGATTCCCCAGCTGTTGTAGTTGCCTGCAGGAATGTCTGGAATGTAGCTGTCAGGGTAGAAATGTACCCTTAGACTTAGAATGCTTTGACATGTGTGGGTCAAATGGGCCAGCCTCCGGGTCGTCTGGAGTCAGGAAGTTTGTTATGAACACCGCGGGGCTGTTCAGCACTTCACATTGTACCATGTCCAATTCCACGAATCCACCAACTGTCGGGCCACTTTGCTACCTGGCGACATTGGCAGCCATCTCTGCAGGGCCCGGCGTTTTTGCCTTTGCATTGATCATTCAGATGCAATGTTATTTGCCGATTAAGCGAGACACGCAGTGCGGAGGCCATCAACCTTGGGGAGTGTGCTGCGTCACGCAGGTAGAAAGGAAAATTGAGGCCTGATCAAAGACTAAAGTGACTTAAATACACCAAGTCTCGGGGACGTGGTAGAGAGAAGGAGATATTGTTGGAAAAGGTACATTTGGTCTTTGGTTGCAATGTTTCACAGCATAACTTGACATTCCTCAGCCTTCTGACAGTAGTTGCACATTAGTGAGAAGCATGAGGTCATAGTAGAGCTTCACTATCTTTACTGGTGTCATCCTCCTGATGCCTTATGCGCCTTGTTCTCTGTGGTTGTCTTCATAAACGGGTCCCAGCCATTTCAGCTCAGGACCTGATTTAGGTCAATTTAGAGCACCATTGGGAACCAAATCCGTTATCATAGTATGAGTGGCCTTGTTGGTGGAGGGGGGGTTCTCAAACCGATCGGTGGCCCATTTTGAGTTTTTGGGAGTTAATCTGCTCTCCAACTAATGCAGTAAATACCAAAAAGAAATAACTAAAAGGAGCATTTGAAATGAAGTCCTGCCTTCATTTTTTAACTAAATGTTAGTCTTTAGCGTGCATCAGCCACTTCCCTCAGGTTTAATGACAACAAGGTACAACAGGATCTTTTTTTTCTGGTGAAATGTCAGAAATGAGCCAACTGCAGGGGAAAGCACTTAGGCTAACCTTAATTAGCTTTGTTTATCCCTGCAGCTGAGGTGAGACGTGAAGATAAAACCGTGTTTGTTAAAGCATTAGATAACCAAGGGAACGGTGGAATATATTCTAGGGGTTGTGTTTGTAACAGTTGTCTCTCCCCCTCGCCCTCACAGAGCAGCTACCCTGTCTGGGAGGACTTTATCACCAAGGCCGGCAAACTGCAGTCACAACTCAGGTCAGTATTTTGTGGTTATATAATAAATACTATGTTCACGACCCACATATCAATTTTACGTTAAGATTGATAACATTTAAATCCTGAAGGCGTTACAACATCAAGACAACATTATACAATGTAACCTGATGAAATTAGGGTAACCATTGGTCTTGCAAGGATAATCCATAAGGTAATAGCATAAAATTTATCATGCTGCTTGTAAAAGGCCTCATTCTTATGTAACACTCTCCATCCAAATGTCATTTCCTTCTTTATTATGTCTTGTGTCAGATGTCACTGCACATACCCTTCAGAAGACATCTTAAATTGCCATGTATGCAGTATTTGTGCATAGACTAATAAGTCGTGACAGTTTACACAAAGGCCTAATCTTTCAACAGTACCGTCTATATTGTCATTTTGTACCCTTGTCTTCCCATTGTGCCTTTTAAGCCTAATTTAATTCGTATTTCCAATGCTGTAAATTTACACACCTCCTTCCAAAATGATCACAAATCTTTAGCGAACAATGGACTCCCATCCCAGCCAATTTAGTTAGTTGGTTTTAAGTGGCCACGTGTCCCAAGACCAACAACGTATGACAGCTAAAATAAAAGCTCATTGTGCAGTAAGTACTGTAAATATGGATGTCCTGTGGTCTAAATTATTCTTTGCTTAACGATACATGGCAGTTTCTTAGCTGTTTAAGCACCCGCATGTCCTCAGACAGAGTCATTCTGACAGTTGTATAAAGGTTCAGGGGCTGTTCCATTCTTCCATTTTCTCAGTATTAAGGCTCATTAATGGTGATTTGTTATTGAGGTTTATCCATCATTCGGGGGTTAAATATGTGACCCTCCCATGCTAACACTCAGGGGAGTATTTGTGGCCTTGTTGCTAATGACTGGTTGCTTGGAGCAGAGTGTGTGCATGTGTGTGTGTTAGGGAGGATTTGAGGAATTTTTATCTTGATTCTCTACTACGTTTTTAGTGCAGATGTGCGAGCTTTGTCCTTAACGTGGTTACACATCTCTCTGCAAAGTGCTGATATATCTAAAACTTCAGATGGGTTGCCGAATATATTTTTGGGTTTACACACCAGGTAAGTTTTAGGGAAGAGAAATTGAGAACAGGAGGTAGTGCATGACCCTAAAATAGGAAAATTAATGTGTGGTGGGCTGCACCGATTTTGTGGCTGGCAGTATGTTCAGCCTGTTGCCTGATTAAGTTAAGCCTGCACCCTGCTCCAGGCTGCAGTGGTTGTGGCATATGGCTTCCTGTAATGGTGCCCTCTTTTCTGGTGTGCCAGTAAGAGATACGATCTGGCTTTGCTCACGGCGACCTACAAATGAGGCTTTTTCTGGCCACTTTAAAGTGCAACCATCAGCCACTACAACAAATTTGACCGTACTGGCTGATTATGACCACACTATATCCCACCCAAAGGCCCAATCATTTTGAGGGCTGGGCTATATGGAGGACACACACACAAGAACACTCAGTAAAATACAAACACACCCCTCTCTGGTCTGAATGAGTGACTGGTAGCTGCATATCTCTCTGTGTGTAATGACATCCTAAAGCAAGACGACTCTGTAATTTAGACTCTCTGTTCCTCTCTCACAAAACAACTAGGAAATCAACCAATTACAGTGTTGGAGCTGTTCTGTCATTTTTTTTTTTGGCCCAAATCCGGCACTTTACCCCCCTTGTCATTCTGGTTTTAAGCAGCCAACATATACATGCACACACCCATCCACACACACTCACATGAATGCAAACATGCATGTAGGTGGAATGGTGGAATGGGACTTTGAAGAAAGGGTAGAGTGGAATAGGCAAGCTGTGTTCCAATCACAGTTCTTTTTTTAACTTGTCTGTCTGGTTAATGGGTCATGGTTGGTGCAGCTGTGGCAGGCTCCCTCCTCCTGGTCCATTTTTTAAGGATCAAATCCCCTTAAAATGTCATATTCTGCTAATGAAACCCAGCGGGGCTTAAGGAGAAGCACGCGGATATTTTTGAAAACAGAAATTTTTGAAGAATTCTGATTAATGACATTCATATCACTGTTATACATAAGGGGAGCTGTGGTGACGGTCTCTGTCTGAAAAAGAACGAAGC
The DNA here is from genome assembly GCF_901000725.2 of Takifugu rubripes. Classification (NCBI taxonomy): domain Eukaryota; kingdom Metazoa; phylum Chordata; class Actinopteri; order Tetraodontiformes; family Tetraodontidae; genus Takifugu; species Takifugu rubripes. Next base: position 11,371,135 of record NC_042291.1, on the reverse strand, counting down.
TTTTCTATCCTGGAGCCTTTGGGGAATTTAGATTGGCTTGCTCAAGGCCTTCTGGAATAGATACTGTGTGCTAAAGTTGTCTTTTCGTGACAGAGATGTTTGCAGATTTGATAGCAGTGAGATCATGAAATACTTCGCAGCGCTGACAGGTTATACAGAAGCTAAATTCAAATCATTCAAGAAGTCAGTTCTCCTTCAGTCATCCACTGCTGTAAACTGATGAAACAGTGTACAGTAAATAATAGGCAGCACTGTAAACCACAGACTTCGGTTTTACTTCCCAAAACAAACATGAAACCTGGTCACGCACGCGATCAAGGCCCGGCTGCCATTGCATGCAGAATACAGTCCGTGTACCACCGTGTTCATGGATAAGTTGAGGCAGATATCAGAGGTTGCTGTCGTTCCTCACCGGGCTTTAAATAGAAAGGAATCTCTATGTCCTTCTCTGTATGTTTCTTTTTCCATTTGAAGGACACTCCCTTCAAGCTTCTGATCGGCAACTAAGCGGAATTACATTAAATGCCTGCGTGACAAAGAAAATCACTGGCTTAGATGTAACTGTCACTGGAGGAGCACATTAAATAAATGTTGTCAGGGTGGTTTCGCCTCACTTTCAAAGTTCTATGATGTCCACAGGAGCTGTAACTTCATTTAACAGGCAACAACTTTAACAGTCAGGAGACAGTTATCACAGCATCAGGAATTTAATCCCAGCACAGTATCCCTTAAGTCTACGCTCAACCTTTACCTTAGATCAGTGGGCAGCAAATCAGTTCCACCTGAAGGTAATAGTTTCGAAAGCTACTTATCTGGACCCTGTGGAAGTTCCCAGGCCTCTGATGTGATTCTGATGTGATCGCTCAGAAGTGTTTGCGAAGACTTTTGTTTTTTTTAGAATGCATGACTGGTCACAAGTTTCCTTTGGGATCATACGTACGCACACATAGAGAGCGTTTCATCCCCACACCCGCAGTCTTAATCATCAGGTGAGTCAGTGTTTGCCACCTAGCTGGGCAGTTTTGTGCGACAGTGAAGGAACTAATTTAAATAAACAAAGGCTACACAGACATTTAGATGCTGTTAGGACATTTTGTAATGCTATATCCTGCAGAAATATTATACATTGCGTTCTAAAGGCTTGGGAAAGCATCCATAATGACGGAGAAGGGGGATTGAGCTGTAGAAAAGAGCCCAAGCTCCTTTTCCAGAGAGTAGATCCCACCTTGATCCATTCATTGACCTCTAAGTGTGACAAACTCAAGCTCAAGAGCTGCACCGCTGAGTTGGAAGGATTCCAACAGCCTTTAAGTAATCACAAAGGCATTCCTCACACAGCAAGGCATATTTAAGTTTGAACCACTCACCCAGCCTAGTGTCTACAGCCTACATGTAACGCGTGCATGTAGTTTTCAAGTCTGAAATGCAACTCACATGCCTGCACACGTATGTTTTCATCCTACCTTGAAATAAACCCAGCATTTGTTCACTTCTCCCATTCGTTTTTACACCGTTTGTTCATAGATTACTGTGTGCTTATAAGAGTCCGACGCTAGTTTTACACTTCTTGTTTGTTACTCTTTTTTTCTAGAGCGACTGCAGTCACAGTAGCTACCTTCCTGGATGCCTTTCAGAAAGTGGCCGACCTGGCTACCAACTCAAGAGGTAGGAACGTTCAATCGTAGCTTTAAAATAATGTATTTTAAAACAGAATATTTAACAGGTTTGAAACATTAATTATTGGTAAAAGGAAAACTGTCATGTGACCGTGAACTGCCATGTTTGACACAATGAGGAGTGCTGTTTGCTTTGCTGTATCCCTACAGTTATTACTCCTTTGTTACACCTCTAATCTTTATCTTAACGCAGTGCCTGTCAACTTTACGGGCTTTATCGTCATCAGACGTCTCATTCTTTTGTTTCAACTCATACAGTCGTCATGTTCACGCCCGTCATTTTTGTTGTGTAATCACTGTGGGTATTGCACAGATGTGCGTGCCTGCAGGCATGCTGGTTCCATGATAAGGTGTGGCTGGGTGCGTGGCTTTCTCAAAAGTGGAGGAAACAGTCACCTCATTAACATTAAAACTGGTCTAGAGTCGCATGAGACAGTGTTTCTAGGTTATTAAAATGTCATATTGTCACCTGATAAGCCTCCCACATACTCATGGATTCAAGGCACATTCTCTTTTTAATAGATGTTTTGAGAGGTTGAAAGCTGTTTTCAAGTATTAGAAAGATATTTTAAGTGATATTTAAGGCATAGTTTTTATTGATTAAATCCACAGATAAAGCTCCTGGAGGGTTCTGGTGACGATTGCTGTAATGACCAGTGTGTGGAGAAGGGAAAGGAAGAAATGTTCATGTATTTCTGGACGTATTGCACTAATTTATAGGACTGTGAAACCGCTGTTAAATGGGAGAATAAGCCTGGAAGGATGTTTTTCTCATTACCTCCGAAGTGAACTTGTTTTAAAGGTACTAGCAGTATGATTTTGTGGTTTGGCACACTTTCTGGTGATAAAGTATTATATGGTCTGGTTTAATAAAGATTATATATTATATTCAGGGCCAGTTTTATGAAACCAAACCTAGGTCTTGCATTTGGGCATTATGCAGGAAATACCCTGGCCGTGCCCGGCAGAGTCGTCTTACAACTGTGAAGAATTCAACTTTACCTACTGTTAATGGGGCCCACATGTTCAAGGGTTTGCTGGTTATCAGATTAGATGAGATGTCTCACTCACCTCAAGTTTAAAGCTTTTCTTTTCCTTTGTGAATGACTGTTCTGTTATTTAGTTTACAGAAAGACTAATGCAGATTATGAGATCAGCCAGTTCGCTCAGCTGGCGACTACAAATCACCTGTTAGTCCTTTCATCAAAGCATCATAATGAGTGTTAACTAAAACTGGGAACACTCCAGAGGATCCCACCCTGCCACAAATGAGATAAGTTCACAAATGTCTGAAACGATGCCCCAAATGGCTGGACTGGAGCGTGGTGAACTGAATACCTCAAGTCCTCTAGTCTGTCAGACTATTTTGGTGTCAGCCTGTCCTGTTAGATGTTCTCAGATTTCTCCCTCTTTACGGTCAGAACGGGGCCTGTTGTTGGTGAAATGTCACTCTTTTCATAGTCATGTGATTGTCATTGGGACACATATGATGCCAGCACTCAACATGTCTGGTCCCTCCACTGCTCGCTTAGAGGATTTATTATTCCAAGGGAGAAAAATTACATTTGTCTCCACACCTAAAGCATCTCTGCAAAGAAATCAAAGAAATTCAGATTAAAGTGCATTTAAAAGGATCAAACAGGCTCTGGATTGCTTCCAGTTTTGTTGAGGTACGGTAACATCCAGTAACAACTTCCAGTTGAGGTACAGTAACATGAGCTGTTCCTGTGTAGATTAGAGTCACAGTCAGGCCTTACTGCAAAGTTATTTCAAGCTATAAACTCTTTATGTTCACTTTCTCTCTTATATGATTAACAGCTATTGAAACAACAGATTTATGCACACAGGCTAATCTGTGTTCATGCTATAATTACTGTGCGTTCTCTTCTCATGTAGGTTAAATAAAGGAACGTATTATAATCCAAATACATTTTACTGCCCTCTTATAATTATCGGGGCACTGTGGAAGGTAATTAGTTATTGATTCTCATTTCCAGGTGATATCTACTGTTTACTTAACTTCCTATTAAACTTTATTGATTTATTTATACTTTAAACTTAAGCAGTTAAATAAAACTAAATACATGTCTGCTGGTGATTCCGCATTAACAGCTGAGACTGTTCCAGCCCATCTGAAAATGTCAATGTATTGGGGGAACAAAAGTAGTTTTTCACAATGGGAAACTTCCAAAAAGAGCATTATTTGGCTTCCAATAGAAATTAGGATTGGGATTAGAATTAATGCTGAAGCAAACTCTAAAGGAGAGGTTTTGCTTCTGTTCATTGAAAAGATTTGCAAAGGTAAAGTCCGGCTTACTAGTTTACAGTTGAGTGGAATAAAATACGTGGAATGCAAAGGCTTGAATGGAAGAAAGAAATGAAAAGTCTTCAGACAAGAGGCTTTATTCCCTCTGTTGTCTGTATTCATAGCCTGTTGGTAATGACATAGGAAACCAAATGCCCCAATAGTTACACGCTGACCCACAAACAGTGGTTTTTACTGTACTCCACCGTGATGTGTTCCAATTCACAAAGGAATACCCCAGATCCTTATATTCTCTCTATGGCATCTCTATAGCTTATTGATTTTACATAATCTCTATACTTTTCTTTGTGCTAATTTTCATGAGCTTCTCTTTGACTGACACCAGCAAGGTCATGGCTTTGCTTTTAATGCTATGCTAATGGACGTTGACTCATACGAGCGACTACATCAGATCTTTAACGACAGAAGCAAAAGTGAAAGCCATTATTCTAATACAGCTGCCTCTGCAGCTAGCTGATCCGCTTCTTATCTGCTTTATATACCTCACTATTGCAGGCTATTTTATGGCTTAAGTGATTCTTAGATATAACGTCCATCTCCTCTGCCCTTTTCCTCTTTCTCTCCTGAGCCATTTGCAGGAAGCCCCCCCCCCATTTAAGCCTCAGGTTGCTCAAGCTTTTTCCTGTTGACACCTCACCATTGTTTGGTGGTCAGGCTCTTTGTTTCTGCAAAGCTCTTCCCTGTAACAGTTGTTATCCAATTACATTTAAATAAATTAAAAGTCATACGTCTCCCTTTCTTTGCCATGGCAGTTTGGCTTATGGACTATAAAGGCTATTTGCCTCAACTTATAAAACGTCACAGAGCAACAGTAAATTACTTTCATTTTAGTCTTGTTCCGTTTTATATCTGCAAACCTTGAACCTTCTCACAAATGGGAAATTTGTACGTGCAGACACACCTGTTCCTTTGCCCTGTTACGACACATCACGTACACAGGTTGGCGCCTGCCTTGAAGCAGCATGACCGTATTGCCCTTTTAGCACCATCGGCTCTACTGTATATTATTAACACTCATAAATGTTTTGTGGACGACATACGAGAAATATAAAGATTCAGGAAACCGTGGAAGAAACTGTTTCCCAGCAGTGTTTTTTTTTGCAGATGGAGGTTCTTAGATCAACTTAGAATTCAGTTTGACTGCAAATGAATTTGACGACATTCTTACATGTCTTGCAAATTGCCTTGGAGTATAGAATAAACTTGATAAGTGGAGTTTTGCATCATTCCTATGGGCGTGCAGCATGAACTCCGGCCCAATTTAACATTCCTCCAAAACAGTAGGAGTCTGTTGTTAATTGTTTGCAGTACTCTCTACTTTTGTACTTTTACAGACAGGGTGAAGATAGTGGATGCTTGGAATGCTGTAATCAACAATCAAAAGTGGTTATCCAGCTATGTAAAACAGCACAGATTTCACTGACAGGATGATGGTGGTGATGATGGTCTGCCCTCTCTGACTCCTCTTATTTTTTTGACCTTGCTTATTTTCATCATATATATCTGTACCTGAGAAAGTGTTTATTTCAACCACATTCTATCACTGCTTTCAATAAATATGTTTTTATTCTTTATTATTGTTATGCAGGTACTATTATCTGGGTAGTAAGCAGCTGTGACAACTGTTCCCAGTTATCTCTGCTTGTCACTGGTACTCTCATATTTTCAGGTTTTTCTTTTCACTCTTGCTTTACTCTTCTTTTTACTCAGACCGGAATGCAAATATTTTAGCCAATAACATGCAAAATAGCTGACAGACGTTAAATATACATGGGAAATTTAAAGACAACTCTAAAAACCATAGTCAGTAGAATGAGTTTGGAGGTTAAATGATGGCGTTTGTAGCCATGCAAAAAAAAAAGCCTTTCCCTTCTGTTACTCTTAGTCCATGACTTGGCCTTTGTTCCAGAAAACCCAAGATCCTCATCTAACCCGCGCCATTTCTAAAACATCTCTGTCCTCCAGTTTCAGCCCAGACCTTGCCGGGCCATCTACACTTCCTGTCCAGCACAGGCCTAGACCCCATCCCATGCTGCCGTTTGCTTCTCAATCACCCCTTTATTCTCATCCGTTCACCAGGAACCCAATTTGGAAGCCATTCTGATCACTAGCATCACTGATTAAACCAGTCAAATTCACTGTGTAGAACTTCAACTAATTTTTAAAGATTAAAAATGTGGCTCTTGTATTTGCTCTGAAGTGTATTTGATCATATGACCTGTACAGCCCAGTCAATACGAACTTGGGTTCATTGCGAATGTTGGTGTTAGCTGTGTTTATTCTCTGGTGTTGTTTAAACATAAAGCTGGTCAGACCAGTAAGCTTTGTGTTCGGAACACTTGACGTGCATGCAAAGCCAAATTCAAAACACGTTTTTGCAAAGGAAGTTCAGATTTCAGTCTCACTAAAGTTGATTTTGTATTTGACATCCTTTTGGTGCATATGGGGTTTAATTTGGGGCTATAACAATGCTTTCATACCTGCATCCTAAACCAAGCTTATCTGCTCCATGTCTAGACACGACTGTCCTTAAAGTACATGTGCACGTGTAATTTCATCTGTTAAGTGCACGTGCATGTACAGTAATTTGTTTACTGTAAAGCACTGTTCTGTGTGGAGGTTTTCGTATCATAAGTGTGTGTTGTGGCTGCTGGTGCTGAATGTAACTCTTTTAAAAGCTAACACTGAACACATTGACATACATAAGACGATAGCCTAACAACCAGGCTTTGACCCAACACAGGTTCCCTTTGTTCTGCTTCCATGTACACACATTTGTACACTGGATTTCATAGAAGTGCTTTAGTGCTGCTCTGAGCGGCTGTGGTTAAAGCTCAAATCCTCCAACTCTGAAGAAGACTGAGATCGTTTCAGAGCCCTCTGCCCGAACGCCTCAGCTCTATTTGTAGGTAGACACCGTGTCAGTTTGCACAGAGCACAAAAACCTGTCCTGTCCAGTAAAGTTACGGAGTTAACAATTTTCTGTTTCATATTTTGTCCGCTCCTCTCCGCCTCCGTGTTCTCCTCTGTTCCCTTGCGTCTCGCCCCTGCTGTCAGGCCAGGTGCGTTCACAGCCAGGCCGTGACAGCAGCATCAACCCCTGTTCTGTTTATCCTCGGAAAGTTTCTGCTCGACACTCCCTCAAGGACACCGGAAAAAAAAAGAAAAGGGATATAATTGTGGCAGTAGACAGCGTTTGAAAGTCTACCCGACAGGCTGCTCAGCATTTCAGAGGTGCATGACAAGTCATTTCAGAGAAAAGAAAACACTGAACTATACATATAGAACATGTGCTGTACATCAGTGGTTAATTGTGTTTTCTTGTTGACACTATATGGGGCCAAAATAGATCCACATTTACATTAAATCACTTGTTTAAAAATAAAAACCCCATAGTGTAGCAGTGGGATAGCATCAGCAGATTGTGACTGTGGAGGTGGGCAGGTGAGCCATCTGTCACAGCTTCACCACAGAAGGTGAACTTGAACATGAAATGTTACTTCCATGACTCACTGGAAAATAGCGTGATTTTCAAAAGCTCCAGTCACTCAGTAGATATACTAAATTTATCCCAGTTTAATGAAAATGATGATTATAACCTGTCATTGACCGAGTGCATGTGTTCTTTAAATTGAATTTATGGTCTAAAATTAATCATAAAGTTGTGGTTAACGTCAGTCCATCATTCAAGTTACTTATTCAGGGAGTTGAATCAATGAGTGTCAGTGTCTGCCTTGTTCTATCAGCTCAGAGTCACTTCATAAAGCGCTCCGAATGAATGATGTGTTTGTACGAGTCTGTGTGGGGGCGTGCGGGTAGATGGATGTGGAGGGACACAAACAGCGAATGGGCCTTAACTCACTGTTGGAGAGCATAAGAGACACATGTGCACACATGCCCGCGAAAGGCACTTACGGTGGCCTTGCTGCATACAGGACAGTGTTGTTTTGTACTGCAAAAAGTCCAATCACTCGTGCGTGTCTGGTTCTAATTATCACCGCTGTCTTCGAGACTGAAGGCCCGTCTCAGCATACAGGGGAAAAGAAAGGTCACAGACACCTTCGTATAGTTTGAGAGGAAGGTTAAGAAATATAGTTGATGCCTTTAAGAGAACCTAGGAAACACAATGTGCCCCCTGTTTTGCCGTTAACAAGTCGATCATTCAAATGACAATTCAAATGTTGATATTTGTTTTATTGATTCGCATCTGATTTTTTTGCTCTACAAACTTCTCTACAGACACGCAGTCGAGTCTACTTTGGTTTAAAGTCCAAAATCATTGGCACTGGCTTCAGTTTCAACATCTGCTGGAATATAAATCTTGCTGCTCATATGCTGCAGGACACACTGATCCCACAAATAAATTTCTCAGAAAGCAAAATCTGACAATTTACTTGCTTTTTTTGAGTTGGCCAGAAGGTTTGGATACTGGCTTTCCTGTCTTGGCCTCTTTAAGCGAGCTTTCAAACAAACTCTATTCTATCTCAAACTCTATTTTGCCTGGTATGTTCAGATTAAGGTGCATTTTGGGCTACAGAATGAAGTGTAGAGCCTCCACAAAGACAGCGGTCATTTTGGAAAATAAACATTTCGTCTTAAATCTGGTACTTATTTGTAGGTGAATTTTGTAGTCCACTGCCCACTCCAGCAAACTCGTTGGATTTGACACAGAACACAACATGTTGATTCATTTTTGTGGCTGCTCTTATACCAGAATACAGCCCTAATTAGCCCTATCATAGCACCTGTGAGATAAGAAAAGTGATTATCAGCCGCATGTGTCATTCGTTGTATCACTCCCACAAGACAACCTAATTTATACTGAAATACTTTGAGACGTTACCTTTGAGCTGTTATTGCAGACATGTATAGCGTGATATTTTTTAGTATTCGTATTTGTCACATTTCAAACATATTCTTCACTGTATGTGTCCGCCATGCTTAAACTGAGTACACAAGGTCTGGTTTCACATTTTTTTTAATTATATAACTCCAAACCCATGACTCAAACTTTCATTTATTTTGCTATTCTAAGGTTATTTCATTATTGCATTGGAAACATGAACTTCTGTTCTCATTGTGAATAATTAACCATGACATCAGACTTTTCCTGGTTCTGTACTAATGCTGACTCAACACTGATCTACCAGGGTCTAATTTTTGGAGTAAATTTAAAAAGTGTGTTTTAACTTTGTGCAGACTGTGGTTGATGGATTCAACGTCCAGTTGCGTTTATCATAGCTCCCGTGTTTCGCTTCAACATGCTACCAAAAAAGGAGGGCCGTACTTGGTGAGACAACTGTGGATTTAGATCCCAGTAAAGCCTTTCTCTCGATGTGTCTGTGGATTTTGTGTTTCAGTCCATAAACCAAGATTAGAGAAAGTGGGGCAGCAGAGCCCTGAAAGAGCAAGTGCGAGCTGGGGTAATCTATTCTGCCTCTCAGCCGCTCTTCCTCTCATTGTTTATCTAATAATATGCTTAACGGCACAGTCAGAGACACCCTGCGTGCTTTTACTGCTAAGATTAACAATGTTTGCCATGACATTTGTCAGCGGGAGAGTGGTTTTGTGACAAAGGATAATTTTGTTTGGCGAGAAAACAAAATTGAGGTTAATAAAGTCCTCTTTCACACATGCAACAATTCCAGGCAAATGATTTGAAACACATTCCCAGTTGTCATTTTCCTGTTCACTTAAGCAGGTCTATTATTCGATTATACACATTTTATATTGCAAATTGTGTTGTCGTGGTCTGCATAAACTAGTTATTTCTCCATAATATGTCATAATTTTATTATTGGTCTTCAACAATAAATATCACCCTTCTTTTTTCCCTAGAGTTTCATTCAAATAGTGTATGTCCTGTCCATCTTGCACTTTCCCATGGGATATTTCCCGCTTGTCTTTGCGCATTTATTTTTGTCTTGCCTCTGACCGCTCACTGAACTAGCCGACCGCTTACGGACTGGATTAACTCAGGCACCGTGTTAACTCTGAGACATCGCTCGTGAGGATCTGGAGCAGAGAGCTGAACCAGTGCTGAAAGAACGGAGAGAGAGAGAAACTAGACTGAGCACAGAAACATCGGGGTATTTCAATGGAGACCTAGATCAGAGAACAGCTTAAAAAAATCAAAGGAATACAGTAGAATTAAGCAACGGGGGGTGTTAAACATCTCACTGACCTACATTTGCAATGCAATCGTCTGCCAGTATGTGCAGTATGACCGTGCACTTTAATAGTACAGTAAGATCGTTAGCATTAATTATTATTGATTCTGTTGACTGTTGGCTAGCATAGGAGTCCAACCTCACAGTGCATTACTATTTACTTTCTACATTCATTGTACAGTTGTTCTACTTGATGGAATTGGTCATGTGGTGGCGTCTACCTCCACCCTCGAGGCACCAATATGTTTGATTCTCTAATTAAGTTTAAAAATAAAATGGCTGGTCGGAATTTCTGTGGTACCTTAATTATTCTACATCCTTTAATACCACATTGTTGTTAGACAGAAGAGGTAAAAAAAAGGGGAAGATTGAGAAAGAGCTCAGTAAACATTTAAATAAGTGAGCACGTGTGTTTGTTCACCCTCTCTTCTTATTTAGCTGCAGTCTCATTAACATATACGCAACAGAACCGCACCAAGGTGAAACATTTGGCCTCTCACACGACTGCTCATTATCATCTAAACCATCTTCTCCCAATTAACCCATTTTGCACATTTACTCCCATGTAGATTTAAACCCCTATACTCCTCAGCGTCTCCCCACATTCACTGTCTAGTGCACCTTTGTCCTGTTGTTGACATCAGCTGTGTGTCCACAGATTAGATTATGAGAGTGTCGCAGGGAAGGACGAGCGAACTGAAAGATTGAATCGGAAAGAGGAGAGGAGAGTGGGCAGATGCAGCCTTCAGGAGAGGAGAGCTGGGTAATGACAAGTGCTGAATGGTGTTCAGGCATTACTATTCTGGATGCATTTTACTGCATTGCAGTGGCACACTGACACACATTCCCAACTGCACATTAACAGGATTCAGCATTTCGTTTGTTCATTTTCCAGTGGTGTACATTATCAAATCCCTGCGTGCGTTGATAAATACTGTCAGTAAGTGCCCGTGAGCCATATGCTCAACAACACTCAGATGTCAGCCTGCAGTTGTTTTAGCATCCCTTTTGAATATGCAAATCGTCCACAAACAGCATAATGGGCCTAAACTTGGCTTATGATCCACCCTACCCCTCTGACTTCCTCCCAGCTCTCGTTCTTTCACTCAGTGATATAATGCTGTTTACTGTATTGTATGCAGAGCTGTTAATCTGCAAATGACTGAAGGTGACACTCTACATCAGCAACGACTGGGCATCCTTAAATTCTGTTTAGGTTGTAACATAAACTGGTTGTTGTCGTGCGTTGAGAGGATTATGTATTTCTGTGTTTTTCATCGTGCCAGAAAACACCTGTCAGGCTCCTTCGAGCCTGAAATCTTTCATGATAATTGAACACAATGTTGACAGAGCTTAACTGGGAATCTGTGGGTTTGATATCTCGATACATAATAACTGGAGTATTTGGGTATTCTGTCACGGGGCTTCTGTCAGTTGCCTCCCCTAATAAGCTCTCACAACTTTAATCTGTCTCCTCTTTTCTTTCAACTGCCTACCTCATTTTATTTTGCGTCTCAGTTTTAGCCGACAGCTGGTTGGTGCTGCAGTCAGACAGTCCGGAGCGTTTTAGCGTCAGCAATGCAGCAGGTGCACCAGAGTTTGTTCACCAGTGCGTCTGCATGTGTTGGTGGGCCCAGACCAGGGTTGCTGACTCTGTTGTGGATCTGTGAAGGAAGACGGGGTAAAAGAGACGTCCCGACTATCTGTCGGCAACTGATGATGAAATAGGAGGTGGGCGCAGTTCAGAAGGAGGTCAGGACCTTGATTGGAGACTACTATAATTATAATGCATAAACAGTATACTGTGGCATATTTATTGATACCTTCTAGACTTACTGCTCCGCTTCTTATATTTGATTTAGATGCATTTTCTATAAATACAGCCGAGGCTTTCAGGAATTTAACAAACAACCAATGTCAAAAATATAAATCAGTCAATGAAATCCAAGCAGACTGTGTCTGCGCTATGTGGGTGGCTCCATCTGGGAATGCCAACTGTTCAGCTTGTGTATGTGTGTGACTGCGTGCACACACAGTCAAAAGCAAATGTTACATGGGCACCATAAAAACAGGTGTTAAACAATAAAAATAAGTGAAATGATGGTTGTTTTTTTTGGAATAATTTTCTGCAGCAATTAAGCGCATGATACTTTTCCTATTTTCTTACCGTCGTCCATTTGGTTATGTGCTTGTGTGTTGATATTTGGCTGTACGATTCCACTCTCTTATCAGTGTAACCACTGGCCCGTGCAGCAGCCATCTGGTGCCCATATAGGCGGTTTTAGCCAGCAAGCCCGTCTGATCTCCATTTTAAAATTACCCAGGCTAAATCACTCTTCCTTTCATTCCTTCCTTGCCACTCCCTCCATTCCTTTTCTGTTACATCCCTCACTCACTCGTGTGTCTTTTCTTGTCTTCGTACCATTCCAGCCACTTTTAATCACAAGCTGATTCTCGTACGACTGTAATTCTATAGCGTATACTATGTTGAGTCACTAATCCAGAAAATTACCATGGTTTTGATCCTTTTGATCTGTCCTGTAGTAACAATATTAAATCTGACTCCTCGGTTAACATCTTGTCAGAGAAGGATGGAACAATAGTTTGAAGAGTGAAGCTAAAGTTTGAGGTAGAATTCAAATTCCAGCTGGTGCAAAATCTTACCTTTATTCATTATTGAAATGGGACAGGTTCCCACATGCTCACATGTTTTGATGGTTTGGTGCAGTGAGAGCCTGAGGAGCTTTTTGTATTATGTTTCTAATATTCTGAAAGAGCGGTGGATTAAAAGTCTGAAGTTTCAGAGTTCTGTCACACTGACATTTGCAGGTTGAGACAGTGAACAGTTAACTGTGAGATGTACCTCCAAAGTTGCTGTTTTGCATTTGTAACATTGTGCTTGCATAATAAGAGCCGCACCCAGTTTCTGCTGGAGAAGTAAAAAGTCAAAGCCAAGAGAAAACGTGAAAGTCAGGGTTTTTAAATAAAGGGTTCCATCACATACACCACGAGAAAAAAAAATCAGAGTCATTCCTTGCTAGTGTTTTGGACTACGTAGGTGTTGGTTGGGCAGGAATCCTTCACCCTTTTCTACTGGCCGGTAAATACGCTGGTACACACAGGCAGAGTAGTGGTTTGGTTTGACAGCGAAGCAACCGACGCTTCTCCGTGTGTGGCAGACAACTGTGACGACTACCTGTTTTTGTTAAGTGGCACCTTGATGCTAGATAAAGTAGACAGTGTGAGGTACCAGCTGGTTTATCCTCAAACAAAATGTAATTCTCAAACCCACTTTGTCTGCATAAACAGGAGACACAGAACCTAAAACCTTTTTTTTGCCAATATTCTAAGTAGGCAGTAATAAATAAATAAATGGATGAAATACCTGCCAAACAGCCTGCTACAATAAAGTGCTGGGCTGCACTTGGCCAGTCAGAAGTGAGGTTTGAGATGCTTGGACGCTCTGACACTGACAATTCTGACCAGATGGGTACGATATATAGCTCTCATGAAATTATATGTTTGCCAGCTGTGTGGCCTCCACATGGCATAGCAGCATCTTTCAGCCACACCCTCTAATATAGCAGACATATGTTGATAGATGGATGATAAGATAACAAAAACAACTCACCATGTAGGCAAACATGCATTATGCTGAACAGAAAGGTCGCAAGTGGCTTGTGGAGGCCACAACCTTGTTAATCAATAATGGGTACACATGAGTGAAAGGAGAATGGGGTAATGACAGAATAGAGGGGCGCAATTGAGGTCATTTGGGCGAGAATAAATCAGACTTTGTAACAGTTGAATTATTCTTCATCGCTGTCAAATCACTTGATTCTATTTCTCTCACAAATTTCATCTTTTTAGATTTTGCGCTTATTAGGACCTCACACGCAACCTCACACAGCCTCCTGCCTCAGTCCCGCAGGAAACCAGGCAGCCACGAAGCAGACAGACAGTAGAGTGTGTCTGTCGAGTCCCCTGCTTGACGTTCCCGCCTGAGGCTTTGTGTGGACAGATAGTTAGCTTGTGTGGAGGGAACTGACATAAGCCTCAAGCTAACTTACAATGTCCCAGCAACAATTCAGTTTTCTGCTGATCACCCCACTATTCAGCCCTAATTGGGCCATGGACAGCATGTTTCAAATGTGTTTTATTTAAAGATGCACAATATTTGAAACATTTATATAATTTACCTTCATTTCTAAAACTAGCACACAGGCAGTAAACATGGATGGTGTTACTGTAATAGCTGATGTGTGCCAGTATAAGAGCTAAATTACATGAGCATTAATATTATAATATTCCTGGAGCAAACAGAAGGTCAAAGATCAAACTTTGTGTTTCTAAGTAAATTTAGTTAAATATTCATTATGAAAAGAGGTGAGTTCACTTTCTTTCGTTTATTAATTACTTTGGAAGACTCGTATCTTTTATAACATCCTGTCGTTACAGTTGAACTGGAGTTGCTGATACAATTTTGGTTAAATATTTAAGAATGTGCTTTTGGTGCATATCAGAGAATTCAACAGTGTTTTTTTTGTCTTTCAGGTGGTACCAGAGACATCGGATCAGCGCTGACCAGGATGTGTATGAGACACCGCAGCATAGAAGCTAAACTGAAACAGTTCTCCATGTAAGCAGCACTCAGTCATTTATCTCCATTCATTTATTAAAAGTCATATGTTTCACATTTTCTGAAACCTTTTTGGGATGAAGAAAGAGGTTCAGTGTACAGATTCCACTGTTCCCCATGGTCTCCATTGATTTATTGTTTCTGAAATTGTACTTAACATACATTAATGCTGATTCCTTAATTTTTTTCATGGTATAATCTGTGTCCTGACATTTTATGTAAGTGGGTAAGAATGCCCCGTTGTCAGGGCACGCTGCAAAAGAGCCGATTTGTCTGCTAACACAAGTATCTGTACTGTTTCAGTGTATTACCCATTACACCCCCGGCCCCTGCTCTCGGGTGGCATTTCAGTAGAGATTCCATGCAGATCTCCATAGCAGGGGCTATGTCCAGGGGGATGTTGTCACCACGCATACACACAGGCGGGCATACACACGCACACTCACACACACACAGCCTGCAAGAGACATGAAATACATGTCTACCAGAGGGGTCAGTCTAATTTTAGTGTCATGTAATAAGCCTGCAGCTGCCCACACCTCACACTCACAACTTCTTAAACACGTTCACGCGTGCAAAACGGGCACAGTTGAGTAATGATTGACAGACATGACTGCACAAGCTTCTTAAACTAACACCCAGACACAGTTTTGTTTTGTCCTTTTCTTTCTGTCCATTAATGATTGACCAAAAACCACAGTGTGTGTTGACCGAAAGGCCAAGGAGAAATGATGTTTTGTCTGGAACTCTGTCTGGAACTCTAAAAACCAATAAGAAGTTTAATTTATTTTAAAGAATACATTGTGTCACCACGATTTGTCAGACATTTTTCAGTCCTAAAAGGTTTCTTGTCCATGATTTCTGCTTGGATTCTATTTTATCGTTTTTGTTAGAGAATTTAAAAGGTATAGATAAAGATTAAACTTTTCCTACAGAACCTTCATGGAAGGACTGATCAATCCTCTGCAGGAACAGCTAGAGGAGTGGAAAAGAGGCGTCAATACTTTGGACAAAGACTACGCTAAAGGTAAGACAAATAATTATTTTTAAATCTTGCCCTTTCTGATTAGCTCATATATGTACCACGACACCAAGACATAGTATTTACGCACGTATTGTAATCTTTCACAGAGTTCAAAAAGGCCCGACAGGAAATAAAGAAGAAGTCCTCAGACACGCTGAAACTTCAGAAGAAGGCCAAAAAAGGTATTTATATCCCAAACCTGCAGAAATTCATAAGAGACCAGTTCGACTGGTGCATAGAAACAACAGGAGTGTTGCCATATGTACTAACTTATATTTGTTTTGCCCCTGTAACATTATAGACATCTTTAATGACCAGAAGTACCGTCTCCTGAAAGAAGTCAAAGATAACATATCTGCTTCAGGTTGTTGTCCTAGAATCGTTCAGTTTTAGGCAAATGAGTGATTTAAATTTTTAAAAAAAATCATGAGTTAATCACACAGAATCAAGTAAAAATGTTTTGATTTATGCATTTTTTACATTACTGTCAAATTCCAGGGAATGATCGTTGCAGCCGTCTAATTACTCAAACCGTTGTAAAAATTCTCTTTAAGCTTGAAGAAATATATCAACGTTGTGTTTGTGACATTTTTGCGAGACAGCAGGGACGTGTTTGTCCTTTCTGATGAGACTTGTGTGGATCTGGTTAGGCCAAACATTACCTTACTTGGTGTACTCCCACTGAGAGGGCAGCAGACTTTTCCATCTCCAGCTCTCTTGGCTCTGCTTCTACATACACATTCACCTACCTCAAGAAAAAAACACACACACACACAAAAAGGCACGAGGTGAAGGTGCTTCTACACTGTTTTGGTTTGTTGATATTTTCCCATTTTGAATTAGTACCTGGTTGACAGGTGTTTTTGAGAGAAGGTCATTAGTTCTTCTTCTTAAGCACTAAATCTAACTTGACACTGCAGCTCCTGATGATTCATGTTGCTCTAGTGGACAGGAGTTCACAGTATTCATGATCTACATACACAGAAATGTATATTTTCTGTGATTGTATCTGTAAAAGAACTGTGGTGCATCAGCACAGTCCTGCTGTTCTTTTCATGTCAACACTCATTTAGAGTTTAGTGCTGGCACTCTTTCAGTTAACTTGGATTTTTTTTCCCTCTCTCGCTGCCCAAACATGGTTCCCTCTTTTTATGCTGCACTGCAGCTGATAATATGGGTAAGTCAGTTTGTGGAGTAGAACCTCTGTCCACATTGTTGCATCTGCAATAATGTTTTACCCAAAACCCTGCTTGCACTGTGGAGAAGCCATCGTGTATTTGGCCACCTTCAAGTAAACAGCTGCTAAATATTTGCATGTTCAGTCTCTCTCCATATGTATGGCATTTGTTGTTTATTATTATTAGGAACTATTCTCACATTAAGATGTAAAGCTTGTGGTAAAAAGATGATGACAGTGCTGAGACACAGTATGGTCATTTTTAATGCACTGACAAATTTCTGTTCTACTCTCTCTCTCTCTCTCTCTCTCTCTCTCTCTCTCTCTCTCTCTCTCTCTCTCTCTCTCTCTCTCTGATTATGGCTGATTATGATACTGATGCCAATCTAATTTAATTTTGCTTGACAAACATCCATCCATCACGAATCAAATATAGCTTTTGTTTAAATGGCAAGAGTGTCACCAAATTGGCTCAAACTGAGTATTTAGTCGACCGCCGTCTTCACACTACCCACAGGAAAACAATTACCATGACAACTCCAGGCAAGAGGGCCATCTGTCTACTTGTTTGTTGATGTTTGATGTGTGTCCTGCAAGAGTGTTAATCTGACCTGAGACCCCAGTCTGGCTAAGAATCAGCCTGTGACCTCCACCTAAAGCAATCAGCGGTCATGTGAAAGCTGGAGCTCGTGCACACGTGTGACAACAGTTCGGCCCAGCTGAGTTAGGAAAAACAACACAGAAAGAGCGGTATGATTTCAAAAACGAAGCACAGTTCATCGGAAAGTAAAAAATGAACGTATGAGCTTAAACTGGAAATAGAGTAGACATCCATACTCATGCACACACAGTAACTGAAGTTAAGAGCTTCGTCACTTATCAGATCAATGCTATTATATTCTCACATGAGCTATAATTGTCTAAAAAAGGCTTGTGAATTATGTTTAAGGGTGGATGTGTTTAGAGTGTATTCAGCACTCCACGACCTCCAGTGAACCTCAGTGTTTGTCTTTGGTTCATGAGATAAAGGAAGCAGTAATCACGGCCCTGTCATTCACATAATTGCTCAAGCACAAATGTTAAAGTCATGGTGCAGACACTAGGAATGTGGACAAACTGAGGAAGGGCCCATAGGAGGAACAAGGTTGTAACATAACAGACACTAACAATCTCAGCTCACCACAACTTCACTGTTCACGCCCGAATATACAGTCCTCCTCGTTCCTCGTTCATTTGATTCCACAGAAAGATTATATCTCTCTAAAATAACCTAAGTGGACAGAAATGGCCACGCTGACAGGTTAGCTGGTAATATAAGACTGACCGGTTTACTACCAGTAAGAATTAACAAAGCGGCAAATTTTAATATTTGGCTATAAATCTCTCTCAGATGAATGACTTCAACTTGCATTAGCATCTTTCCGAAGCCACCGCAGTTATTTAGATTATGTTCTGCCAAGACTGTGAAGTAGTGGGAGAAAACCAGAATCCAGAATGTGCTTGGGTTTAATGTATGCCAGGCAGACACCACAGCATCCCCAGACTTTATATTTTGAAAGCGACTTCTCAACAATGAGATCAGTTACAGTTTTAAGTGTTTTTATTCGCCTTAAAACAGACTGAGAGAAAACAGCTGTGACGCTGAGCCTCGGAGCATTCATAGTGATTAGAAAGTGGAGTTTTTCTTAGGCAAGGTGCTTTAATTTATGCAACAAATGCTTTCATTTGTTTCTCTAGTGATCACATAACTTTGTCTCTAGCTAATAATTGCATTTAGAATGTAATTCCCAGTTTACAATTCTTTGGCAAACGGAACGAATAAAGGCTAATTTCCTCTGGAGAGAAGTAGATAAACAGTGTTTGACCCTGCAGTGGAAACCAGACTAATGACTGAAGCCTGTCTAGCCTGTCTGGCCGTCTAAAGCCCGTACAGTGTAACTGTATACGTCTCCTCTTATGATGACTTTGAATCTTTATGAGACTGAAAATACATACAGCATTTTGGATTTACCAGTCTTAGGACAATCTAGTTAATCATTGTAGCCACTGCGTAATACGCTCTGACACAGGGGGGCTTCTGTGTTTATGCTATTAAAGCAGCCTTCGCTCATACTCATGTAGCAGGTTTGTCTTTTAAACATTTTAGTTTACTGACGGAAAGAAGGCAGTAGAGTCCCATAGAATCAGCTGTATATGCTATAAATGATGAGCTGCCAGTGTGACAGACACTATAGAGGTTTAACCTTGCTGTGTTTAAGTCAGGCCTGTGTTCTTTATGTTGGTGTTTAAGTGTAGTTTGAGTGGATAGAGAGGTTTTTGAGGTTCTTCGTGTGTTATCTTGGGCAGTCGCCAGACTTACTGCCTCCCTAAAGAACTCAAGAGAACTTGAATCTTCTTCAGGCTACCTCCTTAGAGATACCCTGTACATTTGTCATTACTGGATAGACACAAGCGCACACGCTGTTTGACAGTGGGGCGATAGTCAAAACTTATTTTTGGCTATCTTGACACGATAAAGAGACATTTCCCAGGACAAGTACTACGTGATAGCCCTCTCACCACCTTTGACAAAGAGTCAGCAAACACTATCGTGACTCAAGTGGCCCTTTGTGCGAAGAAGATGGCTGAAAAATAAGACAATAGAGAGGATGTACACAGTCAAGGGAGGGTTTGAGCTGCCAGGTTAAATAAACAACAGAGCCGCAAGCAATGACACCTAATTTCCCTCATCACTGCTATAAATGATCATATTTATGTGCAGTTCATGCATGTTAAAGTGGGCCCACTATCCCGTCAGCATATGTGGTGAGGGGGTGAGACATGGTGTAGTCTTGTGTAAGTTGTTTAACATGTGTGTGTTCTCTTTCTTGAAGGTCGCGGTGATATCCAGCCCCAGCTGGACAGTGCCATGCAGGATGTCAGCGATAAGTTCATTCTGCTGGAAGAGACAGAGAAGCAAGCCCTCAGGAAGGCTCTTATAGAACACAGACAGAGAATCTGCTGCTTTGTAACCATGTTGCGGCCTGTCGTGGTGAGTAAAGCAGCCAAGAATGAAGAAATGCTTCCATATATTGCTGAGACTGCAATAAGGAAAGGTGATGATAGTGTTTTCACCCATATCACTTTTAAATTGTTCTTTTTTCTTTTAGGATGAGGAAATTTCTTTGTTGGGAGAGGTCACCCACCTCCAGGCAATCTCTGATGACCTTAAAGCGTTGACCTCTGACCCACACAAGCTTCCCCCTGCTAGCGAGCAGGTGAGGGAAAAAATACGGGATAAAGCAGGCTGTGGATATTAACAGGAAAATTTCTTTCACCTCAGCTTGTAACAATTTTTTTTTGTTGATTTCATAAAATTAACTCTAGGTTTTTTCCTTGCATTTCCTCATCAGAAGTGCAACTAAAAAGAGCTAAAAGTCTAAATTTTGCCCTCCCTCTCAGGTGATCTTAGATTTGAAGAGCTCAGATTATGGCTGGTCATATCAAACTCCGCCTTCATCCCCGAGCACCACCATGTCCAGGAAATCCAGCATGTGCAGGTATAATCCCAGAGTAAACAATGCTTCCAGCAAATAAAAATCTGCCTTACAAATGCGCGTATAGCTCTATAGCATTATATTAAATTTTAAAATAAATTCAACACGATAGCTCTGTTTCACGTTACATAATGTGGTTGTATGATAGGCATTACAGGTTTCTACATTTGCATCTATTTATTTTAATGGCGAAATCTGCCATTGCTAAACCAGATGAATACAAATATTAGCATAGTGGGAGTGAACAGTTTTGTTTTCTAGTGTACTGCTGCCATCTAGTGGCCACTTCTTGGTCGCTAATAAATTTACATTCCTAAAGAAATACAATTGTGGTGCTAAAATAAGCACGCGTCTATTAAATACTTGGATAAAAAGTGCTGTTCAGACCATATTTCCCATCCTCTGCCCTCCTGCTCCTGCCTTTGTGTCTTCCAATGATTTATTTCCAAAATGCTTTGGTGAAAAAAGGTGTTAATTTCAGGGTTTTGTGCTAGGACAATTTTCTCTTCTAAAATCAACTTGTGGGTGTGCCTCCTCTGATTAAATACTGATTTAATATTACTTGTAAACTGAAGATGTTAAAAGGATGCATATGTGTTTTATACCCATCCTTGTGTGTAACAGGTAGCTTTCTTGAGTCTTACATTGCCTGTTTTAACACATAAAATTAAGAAATTCACAAATTACTGTGTAGTTTGTGGAATTTCTTAACACTGATTCGTACATTATTTGATACATCTTGTATCATTCATTTTTCTTTTAATTTTTATATTTTCCTCTGATTATTACAGTGTTGCTTTTAGGTTTCAGTTCACACAGTCATAAGACCAAATGCTGTTTTGTATTTTGGTATTTTGTCTGTGTGAATAACCTCAACAGTCTCTGTCCAAGGCATAAAATCTTGTTATTTTCTGCCTGTAGTTATTGTTTTATGTTGGTTATGTTGTTGTTTTGATCGGATTGACCTCAGTTAATGCTTGCTGCATCTTGGCGTGCTGTGTTAATTGTTTCCCGCCCTGTCTCCTCCACACTCCCCCAATCCTCCCACTTCATGTTACCCATTCTTCTTCTTCTGTCCATATCTCGTTTGATTTCCTTCATACTGCCTGTCACTGTCATCTCCCTCCTTTGGTCATCTCCTCATTTCTCACCCCCTTTCACAGTAGTCTGAACAGCGTTAACAGTAGTGACTCCAGAGGATCCAGTGGCTCTCACTCTCATTCTCCTTCCTCCTCTTCCTCCTCTTCCTCACACCACCTCTTCAACCATCACAACCGACATCGGTACCGCAGCTCAGCGCTGCCCCAGCAGGCCCCGATCCGACTCTCCAGCATCTCCTCCCACGACTCAGGCTTCATGTCTTCATCGCATGACCAGTGGGCTTCATCTAAATCATCCTCACCCATGCAGACTGAAACAAAGGTAAGAGAAACCCCTCGGTCACTCACACTTAACCACATCTTTGGCACAAAAACGTGCATTGATGAAATAATACTATGAAACCACTCATGGGCTGTGATTTTTAAATGATTGTACTGGGAAAGAAAACCCTAAATCAGCAGTGCACACATACTATTTTCTCACACATCTTGACCACTGAGTGGCAGTTAGCTGGCAGGAGTAAGTGGATATGATCACAGTGAAGTCATTTCCCTACAATTATTTTAACATAAGTGCACAGGAAATGAGCCTGCCTCCTTCATAGCCAGAGCAAAAGAGGTCAGCCCCATCCTGCTTTTTAGGAGTCAACTGTTGCGACAATGTGGTTTGGGTAAACTAAAGGATTGAGCACATTGAGTTCTGCATTTATATTAAAAGTATCTCTGTAAAAGAGGCGTGTCCTCTTGTCGAATGGATTTTACAGATATTAATATTTTGCTTTTACCACCAGAGAAAGATTGCATCATTGTTTGTATGATTGTCCAGGATTTGTCATTTCTTTGGCTGCTAGGATGTCAAAATATTTTAATGTCCAAACACATCAGTGGTTGGAAGTTGTTGTTTTTTTGCTTATTTTACAACACATTGAAGGTGTTTTAGACACTCCACAAGGACCCGTTTACTGCACCATCCAATTCCTGGAGTTTCACAGATTTTCATCCACTTTCAGTATCTAACTCTAGAAAAATGTTCTGTAACTGATTCCAAACCCTAATCATCCTCTGGAAGGCAGCGCTCAGGCACAGACCTAATTCCCTGAAGGCAAGGGTTAAGAATGTTGCCGTTATTAAGAATAACAGAACAACCAGAGCTTTACCTACTTATCAATCATTTGTGGTAAAAGTCAGAAACACACATGTTGAGATGGTGCATCACTTTAACACAGCTTCACAACTGCTGATGGCCGTGCTGTTGATACTGGCGCTGCTCCAAGCGCCTTTTTTCCGCTGTAGCTTTTCACTAACCGCTGAGATCTGTGGAAAAGTCGCCACTGCGTTCTAACACATGACTTCTCTCTTTACCTGCTGACACGTCTGTCCTTCACCGTCTGCCGTCATCTCTCGGCCCGCCTGTCGCTGCACTTGCTTTCTCAGCCTAATCTCACTTCCAAGTCCTCTGAGGTGTCAGAGACTGGGCAACTGGGCGACTGCAGCTCCCTGTCCTCTATAGCTGCTTCTGCTGCACCCCAGCACGTTACGGACAAGGTGAAACACACTCGTCCACACCAAACTCACCCGTTCATTAATATGTGTGTGTGTGTGTGTGTGTGTATCTGCATTTCACACACCACTGCAGCTTTTACTAAACCTCAAAGCTGGCTGTACATCCCATTTTCATAGAAGTGATAAAGCAATGCATGCCTAGTCCTCAGGTTTTACATTATTTCTCCATGTTTCATCTGGGTTTTAGTTCTTTTTGCCATTACTTTCTGTTGATTTGATCGATTTGCTTTTGTGTTTATCATTTGAATAATTTCACCCATGTTTTTTTGCATTCTGTTATGTTTGTTTCGTTTGTCACGCCTCTTCCCTGGCGCACACATCCAGTTGTCCAATGGTTTCGACCACTACAGCCCTGAAAATTCTCCCTACCTGCATAGCAATGGTGGCAGTTTGGGCTCAGGCTCCAGCACCGCCTTCCCCTTCTTCCCTGTTGCATCTTCATCCTCCACCTCCTCATCCAGTCCTACCCGTTCATGGTCACGTCCTGCCTCAGCCTTGTTACCAGACTACCCTCCCTACTGTACTCTGGGCCCCATGATCCCTTCATCACGAGTCCCGAGCTGGAAGGTTTGTTCCCTCACCTGGGTCTTGACGATCATTTCCTCCCCCTCCTCTCGGTCGGCTGTGTGAACTTGATGGTTACTGACAATGTTTTCTTTGCAGGACTGGGCCAAGCCAGGGCCCTACGACCAACCTATGGTCAACACCCTGAGGAGGAAGAAGGACAAAGACCTGGCCACTGTACCTAACATGAATGGTAGCGTGAATGACAGCAGCCTCGCCATGACCTTGACACAAGCCCCCGCTGCACTGCAAACATCCATATCGGTGGAGGAAAGAAACAAAGCTCTGATTCCACCTGTAAAGGTCAGATCTTGCCGCCTCTGTCTGTGTCATTAAGGGTTTTAAATAATTTAAGTTAAAGGTCTCATTTGCATTTGTCAATCGTACCAACCTTGTGCTGAAAAGTGTTCAGACAGACTATAAAATAGTGTTGTTGTTGCATCACTGCTTCAGGGTGGTCATATTGAGCCCCATGAAGAACTCGCTTTGGCCTTATCCAGAGGCCTGGATTTAGACAATCAGAGGTCCAGCAGAGACTCGATCCAGTGTTCCAGTGGCTACAGTACACAGACAAACACGCCCTGCTGCTCTGAAGACACAATCCCATCTCAAGGTATGACGGAAGCTCGACCTTCACCATTGCCCTTCATTGTACACTTGGGTTAGAACATTCCTAAGACATTTTTGTTATTTCTTTAGTGTCAGACTATGACTATTTCTCCATGGCTGGAGATCAGGAGCCTGAACCTCAGCAGATGGACTTTGACAAGTCCTCCACAATCCCGAGAAACAGCGATATAAGTCACTCCTATCGACAGATGTTTCAGAGCAAGCGGCCGGCCTCCACAGCTGGTCTGCCCAGCACACAGGTTCCTTATTCCCCACAGGGGGCCTACTCCACAATGCCCTACCCTTCCACACCTCTCCACACAGGAGCTTATCCTCCGATGTCTGCAGGTACTCCAGGTTCTCATATACCTTGTTGTTACTCGTAATAATAAATTCATCACATGTGTAATAGTGGAATATGTGTTGGTCGTGTTTAGATTCATTGTTAAATCTTACGATCGTTGCAGCCTCCGTTCATGGCTTCCACTCTGGATCCAGCTCTGGATGCTATTCTTCAGGCCACGGGCCGGTTATCGTCACCCCCGGGGTTGCCACAATACGCCGCACGCCCTCCTCAAAGCCGTCTGCACGACGTTCCGCCTCAGTTGGGGGCACAGGCCCCATCCCAATCCGCACACCTGTCATCCCAGTGAAACCCCCCGTGGTGCCTGACCTGTCAGGAGGAATTAACGGGGGCAGGGCTGCAGAGCAGGCGGGAGGAGAGCGAGGACGAAACCCAGAGTCCCCGACGTTCGTGAGAGAGGGCGACGCTGACACACTGCCAATGATGTCCTGGAGCGGCCAGGCTACGACCAACCCACCCGGCGTGCCCTTGTCCAATCAGCAGCACTTTCAAAGCGAGGCAGGAGAAAGGTCAGAAGGTGACATGCTGGTGGCTATACGCAAGGGAGTGAAGCTCAAGAGGACTCTGACAAATGACCGCTCGGCCCCACGCATCGCATGATCACACGCCACAAGGAACAGAGAAGGCTGTAGGAATGAAGTTCATCCTTCAGCGCGCATGTAAACGAGGTCCAGGGAGGAGCACACGCTGCTTAGTTAAAGGAACGTTTGTCAAGTGTTTGTACATTTTGTAAAGTTCTCAGCTGGAGCCAGCTGAAAAAAGAATAGAAAATTGAATGTTTTGTGAAAGGAGGCTTAATACCATTAGATTGGACCTAAAATAAAGGAAATGCAGGTTTGTGAAATATCCTCTTATAGGTTAAAATTGTTCAAGTGAGTGTAAGGATAGATTTCCGTCCTGAATTAAAGGTTATGGGACTCAAGATTCAACATTCAAAAGTCACATGATCCATTCAGTGAAATAAATGTGTTTTACAGGCCTGTAAGAAGCATTTACTCCCAAAGGGTTAGAGAAGAAAGCTGCACATGCCTCCTATTAAACGTAAAGGAAAATACTGAATATTTTATGTGCATACAGGACATTTTTAAGGAGTGCATTGTACCACCGCGGGGATGACACAGCATTCCGGCTGCCACGTGGCTTTGAAAAAGAGCACAATATTTAAAGAACACAGGAAACGGCAACGGTGGCAGATGCAATAGCTGTTGTGGTCATCAATCACAGCGTTTGCCTCTGAGCTACTCATGGAGGAACTCTAAAGAAAGCACACACGTGCCAACTTTGGGATGAGCAGCCGGAGAAGCTTGGCAATCTGAGCGTCATGTTATTGGACACTACAAAGTGGATATGAGGGACTTTAAGTACTTATATAATGTGTAAATATTTTGCCAATTTTTTGGTGCTTCTCATGTCTCTTATTACCCTTCAGGATTCTGTATAATGACCATCTGCTTTTAGGTGAGACTCGGTTTTCTTATTTTCACTTTGTTGCCCTGTTTGATCCTCATTTAATCTGCTGCGGCTGTACACGGAGCTTTGTAGAACTTTGTAGAACTAATGAACAAGCTAGATGGTTTTGTAGCATTGAGAGTATTAGCCAAACATACTGCGATCCTGCTGCTCATCGATTGCTTATATTGTTAATACAAGTTGGAAGATGTGCCAACGCAGCACATTTAAATATATGACTAAACACGTTTATAGAAGCCCATTAACATGAAAACTCTACGTCTGAATATTGTCACATGTTATTTTTATTTTTTTAATTTTCTGTTTGTTGAAATGAACTTTGAAACGCATGTTGCATGCATGCTCATGTTTTTTTTTGGGGGGGGGGGGAGTATTTACATCACTCATCTCCATAAACTGGTGATTTTCTTTTTGTGAGTGCAGATTTAATCACCCTAAACTTTAGGTTATGGCATCAGAGTGCTTAAAACAGCACATAGTTCTGACCCTCTGATGCATTACAACACAGGCTTTGAGCAATTATGTGTCATTGGCACGTAAACATGGTTTTAATTTCTGTTTTAACACTGTCGCCATGCCTACTACGGGAAGTGTGGAGCTGTAAATGTCATGTAGCTGTAGCAGTTAGTCCTTAAACTCACACATTTTTGTAATTTATTTTCATTAATTTCATCTTTAAATGCCTTTTTTCAGCGTATCTCTATTTTTATACTTAAATGCAAGATATCAGATTAATAGAGTTACTGTTTATGTGTATACTGTCAGATGTTTTATTTCATCTGAAACGTTCTCGGCTGTCCTGCAACAATTCATTTTGTCCCTTATTTCACACAGACGTTTGCAGCCGAAATGCTGAAACAATTTTTAGTTTAACTAGCTTTTATCAGTATTATGAGTTTAGAGTTTTTGGGGACAAATTATTGTTCTCTGATGGGGAATTCAAATGTTTGTTCATTCACTGAGTTCAGTCAAATTTAACTGATTTAACTGAGTTCAGATTTTAGGAAAAGATCTACCATCTTTGCTGCCATGAAGCAAACTGTGCTCATCCGTCCATGTAATCTTGTTTTTATAAGAAAGAAAGCTGTAACAGATCATCTCTGCATCTAAATTCAACTGTGAAGATCTGCCCCAAACTGCTAGCATACAAAATATGTAGGAGTTGTTCATTTTATCTATGACAAAATGACCGCTTTAGTAACATTTTGGGAAATGCAGCTTTCAGTTCAAAATATTGCTATTTTTTTCTCCTTTTTGGCCATCCACTTATCTAAAACTTG
Organism: Takifugu rubripes; assembly: GCF_901000725.2. Taxonomy (NCBI): domain Eukaryota; kingdom Metazoa; phylum Chordata; class Actinopteri; order Tetraodontiformes; family Tetraodontidae; genus Takifugu; species Takifugu rubripes. The sequence continues at coordinate 11,343,637 of NC_042291.1, read as the reverse complement.
TATTATATCCCTGTAATTTCCATATTTAAAGTGCTAGCATACATATAAATATATATAAATATTATATCAGAGTTGCCAAATGTCAGTATATCCTATGAATAAGAATTTTATAGTTTGTGAAGGTTTGAAAGTAATATTAACCTGGTCTCTAGTTTTAGTTTTAAGTTTATGTTCCTTCCAATGAGAGTTGACCTCTCTGTTGGTCCCTTTGTTCAGCAGCCTATGATGTGATATCAGGTCAGAAAGTTAAAGTTTGTTATTTTTGTGTAATGACAGCTTTAGCAATATAATAAAATGTAAATGTTTCCTTGAGTGTGACTTCTTTTTTTGCTTATGAACATCAACACCCGTTGCTGATACTGACCTCCCTGAAGAGATGTTTTTGCACATTTTGCATTAGAGTCCTTGTTCATTGGGGTTACTATATGATTATAAACTACTTATTCTGATCTAAAATGAGAACATAGATGGACTTTTTTAAATGACGTGATGAAAACATGCGTTGTTTGTAATTTGGACCACACGGGGGCGCTCTTTTCAGGGGGAAAAAGTCCCTCCTGCGGTAAAAGATAAAAGTTCACTTTAGAATTTAACACATTTTAATTTGTCTAGAATAGAATATACAAGAAAGACATTTTAAATCCAAACACCAAGCTTTTCGCCTCCTGCCTTGGCTGCGTGGACTCCATCTTAAAGATATGCCCAGATTCCACGTTGTGGAATAATTCCTTTTGGGCGTAACCTGCTCAAACCTGCGCACTGCCGCCGAGAATGTGGCGCTCACGCATCAACCTGTTTAAGTTACCTTCAAATATACATCATATTGTCTCATTTTAACACCACCGTTGGACATAAAGGTCTTATTACTGCATCCTTAAATAATATTAAGGATGCTACTTCATTATTAAAAATCAAAAATTAACCCTTTCTTTCTCCTTGTCACGTCGGTCACGTTACACCGACACATTTGATTCTAAAATGCCAAGATTTGGACAATTATTTTAAGCCTCGGCTGTCCGTGTGCGCGTGACGATTACGTCAAACGCGCGTGGGGGGCAGAGCAGCGCTCTGATTGGACGGTATTTTCGAGCGCGTTTGGCCCCGCCCCTCCGCCTCACTCACTTCATCCCGTCAGCCAGAGGTTTCGCCCGCCAGGACGTCGCGAGCGAAAATGTGAGATTATTGTCGTAATAACGCCACGTTCGGACGGAGGTCGTCGGCTGCACTTCGATAGGCGCCCAAAGCAGCTCGAGTCGGGTGAATAAGGAGACTCAACCCGGAGTCGCTTCCGTGTCCAAGGGCTTTCTCCTGGAGGTTGTTGGACGGGACAGTGGGGGCATCGACTGAGGTGCGTCCGATACGATAAGTTACAGTTGAATTTGTGGGTCGCTGTCGCATCCTGGCCCGACCAGAGGTGGGTATGTTCGGCTTGGGTCAGTTAGCAGTCGTTATTGGGTCCAAACGGAGTTTTACTCAACGATGTTTCGCGCCGGCGGCTTCAATTCCTATATGCGACATGGCAGGTCTTTAAATTCGGGTCAAAATGATGAATTATCCTCCATAGATCCATCAGGATTATCGCCCAAGCTCCCCAAGATGCTGCCCTGCCTGCGGAGAGTCCTGCGGCCCGCCCTGTCTCTAAGAGCGGGGTCTGGGTTGACCACATCCGGACTGATCAACCACCGAGCCCCCGCTGTAGCCTCGGCTCCCCTGCTAGTGCACCGATGCCACATGGGCACGCACCCGCTCAAGGAGTCCGTGGAGCCCCTTAACTCGCCCCGGGGGGCCAAGGATTTCATTTACAGCCTCCACCCGTCTGAGCGCACCTGCCTGCTACGAGAGCTGCACAAGTTCGAGTCCATAGCCATTGCTCAAGGTAGGTCAGAGTATTCTGCAGCCGTTCTGATGAATGCGTGGTACACCACAGAGTCCAGATCAATGGACGCTCAGCCAGTCTTTCTGACTCCCTTTTCATGGATTAAAGTTATGGCAAGTGTGATGTCGATGTTACAGAAGATAATGGTTTAAAAGACATTCCCAGTTGTTGAAGTACAGTGATATATCATGAGCTACGTTAAGAGGTTTATTTTCTATTCGGATAATTGGGTATGCCCCCCCCCCCCCCACACACACACACATACACCACATAAATAAATAAATGTGATTTTGGAGAGGCCACAAATTTGCAGGGAACTGCTGACCCAAATTGCGACTTTTGACCCCCATATATGAGAGAATCAATTATCATCGATCAATAATCAGATGTTACAACGATTTCCATATCGACGCACGTCCATCAGCCAGGCAACCATCAGCATCAACACACAGTGAAAGATTTGAGTTTCTAATATGTTTCTATGGGGGAACTCAGGTGTTTTTGTCAGTCATCTTGTGATTGTGATTACTAGCGAAGTTTCAGGTGATGGGAGACTTCTCTATTGGGTATGAGACACATTGCAAGTGACATTATTGCTAAAAGTAGAGATTTCATCACCGATAACCAATAAGCGATGCGACGTAAAAGACATCCAAGGCGAAACGGTGGCGCTTGAGCTCCATGGATATTTTCCAACCACATACGGTGTTTTTTTCCTAATGGGAAACCCATCACATTCACTGCTCACACCTTCAGGGACAGTTTTTATTGCAATATAAAATTAAACCCTGCAGTTGTCTTCACAAATATATATATCTTTGTAGTTAAAAAATCTCACCCCTACTACATCTGTCCTCCTCATTGCCTCCACCATCTCCATCCAGACTCGGAGGATTTGTTTTCCCATCATTCGTGGCACCTCCTAGGGCTCTGTGTGTCATTAGATGCTTGTTAGATGCTGGCTGATTGCATGTTGTTTCGTTCCCTATTCAGCATTCTGTTAAATCAACATTGAGCACGTGGCACAAAAAAAAAAAGAAATCTCTAATTAGCCTCATTGTGATGGTGTTTTAATCACACGCTGGGGCTTCAGTGAGTACTACGCTCATTTCTGAAAATGTCGGTTGCATTGTGGATCTTCTGGAAAACCTGGAGGAGCTCAAGACCTTATTAAAAATTCAGTGTGTTTGTGCAATATTGTTACAAAGTAGCCCAGAACGTCTTGCTTTATTAAGTAGCACACATTGTGGCACGGACGTGGGGAGATTTTCTCATATTTTAATCCTGGAGATCTCTTTTTTTTTTCAATCACAACAACAAAAAGAAAGTATTGATTTGAGTCGGTGCATATTCCAGGGCTCTGGAACCCTTAAGATAAGGGAATAATAGGAGTTAAGTTCTTTTTTTGCTCAGCACTGTGGTTCCTGCCTGACTGGAGACTGCTGGCGTCCTCACCTTGACACTATAAAAACCCTCCGGGATTGTCTTACCTGCTGGATGTGCAGGCTGCTCACCAGCTGAATCAGTAGTTGCTTAAGTGACAGACTCTCCCCGGCTGCTTTATCGACTGACAGATGAATCTTTTTGACAGATTTATCATTTTCTCATTCTAGCCTGAGTCTGCAGGACCGCCGGCGAAACCCCCCCCCCCTCCAATAGGTTCCATATGTGTTTATTGGTGATGCAAGCCAGCGTGTAACTGGGTCCACTGCAGCATCCGCCGAGGTGGTCGTGCTTTTTTCTGAGGCGCACTGACCTTTATTGAAGATTCAGCTATTGAAATGCACTGGTCACCACCTTGCAGAGATTTTTTCAGTCCCGACCCCTTTACCCCCCCCACCCCATTCATATCTAGCCGAGAGCGTGGACATTAATGGTCAAATATTCCCTTAAACCGTTTGGTAATAACGCTGTGTAATTTGTGCCGAAGTTCATCCCTAATTACCTTGCAAGTCCCTTCATCTTTTGCAGATTTCTGTGGATTTGGCCGTTTCACCAGTGTTAACACTCCCCCCACACACACTGCAGAGGTGTGACGCCGATGCAACAAAACAAAGCCGGTCATGGAAGTAGGGTTCTGCATCGCTGGGTAAATGTGATCAATAACCAGTGTAGGATGAGAGCGGGAACCCGCCGAAGTAGCTTCGCAAGTAATATTTGGACTTAAGTTAAGAAATAATGAATTATTCTGTCAGGAGAAAATAATGAAATGATGATGCGAAAATACAATGATTAAAATGCCGGCGGTGTCCTGTGAGCCTACTTCGGCTCGCAGGAACATACGTTAGGCAGCAGATGTAAAGAGGAACCCACCAGAGATCCCTCTCGGTCGCTTCCATCTGGACATCTCTGATCCTCCCCGTCCACATGCCCACTTCAGCTGAGTGACATCGGCACTTTTACACTGTTTTCCCACAGGCCTGCTGATGAATGGCACAATGTCCAAAGAGATAAAATGCTGGCTGTTACCAATCGACCCTCAAAAGCTGAAGAGAAACTGCGTTTAGGGAGGAGAGGAGTTTAGGGAGAGGCCTTTGGTATAAACTCTTTAGCTGCTCCTTACAAAATGTTAGAAGATTCTCTAAATTTATTCATCCTTTCAAGGGTATTATATATTTGTTTTGTTCATTATGTTCATGTTTATAATGACTCGAAAGGATTTGGTTTGTTTTCTTGTCATAGACCAGTTCAATTTCCTTTATTTGTACCTGGAGGTGGATTTGAGTGCACCAACTGTTTTTAGAACAATTTGTTCTCCTCTTGGGGACAGTAAAGCGCCACCCTGGGGGAGCGTCTGACAGTGACTGTCTGGAGCGTCAGCCATCACCTCTTATTGAGCAGCCTGGCCGCTCTACCTGTCTGGTGTCCTGGGACGGCAGGTTCGGCTGGGACTCACCGATTAATTCACTGGGCCCACCTCCAGGCAAACGTCAACTCATTTCAAAACCTGAGCTGAGAAATAAATTCATTCTTTCACCTCGTCCTGGTCTCTGGGAGACCCCGTCTACCCAAAAAACAAGGCACCTAAGTCGGTGCTATAAAGGAGATTTATAGTTTTCTTCTCCAGTGAGGTAGATGAACCATATCTCACAATAAGCCTCTTTATTCTCAGGTCATAGATCAGTTGTTTGTATCGTACGCACAATAAAGCCCACCGCCGTCTGTACCGCTGGCTGACACTCATCAGAACCAGGGCAGCACTTCATATCATGCACACGTGCACATAAATAATAGAACGGGCTACACCCTCCTGGTGTGCTCCAGGTTAATCTGTGATGGATCTTGAAAATGAGGCTTCGGTCTGATTAAACCGGAGATGTCGGCACAGATGAACTTCAGCGCGTCGGTGTTGCGACGCTGTCGCCGTGCTGTGTTCCTGTGAAGCCTTCTCCTGAATTACACATGGCAAACGCTCCTGCTCCGGCGCTGTCCGCCGCGTGTGGTGGCTTCTAATTTGCGGGCAGTAAACGTAACACGGATTTGACCACCAGATTGTGTTTTTCCCATCAGGTGTAGCTCTGCCAGCAGATGATCTGTAGCCGTTTGGAAAAAAATCAGTTTCCCTGTGCCAAGATTTTCCCTACTGAGGAAGTTAGATTATTGGTTAGATGATTAAGTGTCAGAGAATCAGATTTTCTGAGTTCTCCGCAGTAGGTGTTGGATCTGCTGGCTGAAAGGTAATTTTCCTTGGGAGTGGGAGTTAATCAGATAATTCTGTTGATGTCAGCTCAATGAACTGGCTAAAAACTGACACTTTGGTTTAAAATGAAACCTGAGCAGAGGAGTTCAATAAATGATGGTTTCATCAGGAGGAGTGAGCAGCCAGATTGGGCAAAGCGTGTTTGGAACAGCATGGAGCACGTTCTTTAGGTCCTCCATGATCAGACCTGAGATTTGAATCATTCTGTGCACAGTAGCTGTTTGTCCTTGAGTTATTCCCCTTTTTAAAAAAAAAAAATGCATCAAAGCTGCGTTTGAAGCGAGAGAACGGCCCCAGCAGACAGCCTGGCTCCAATTAAGATTATAACTCAGAAAATAGGAGAGCGAGGAGGAGAATGGGATGGCTTTCTAGTGAAATCCAGATAGATGCGCCCAAGCCAAGCTTGAATCAGATTAGACGGGAGCCGCCTAAGCGTGGTCTTAATCATATTCGGAGCAGGATATGTTCAATATTCATTGTTCAGCCTCTCCGTCGTGCGCTTCAGAACAATGGAATCAGAATTTTGGGAATGTGCGTCTGACCTTCTTGTCCCTTCCTTATTATCAGGCAGATTCTAAAAGATCTGTGCTCCATCTGCTTCGTTCCCTTCCCTGTTTTGGCTTTTTCCCAAATGTGCAGAGGCTTGTTAAGCAGCTTTTTTAAAGTCCACAACTGCTGGTTATTCTCTGCCAGGTTTACCTAATTAAACACGTTGACCATTAAAGCAGGAGCCCCCGAACACACTTAATGGAGCGTCATAAACATTTCAACGAAGGTGTTTACAGACCACTTTAATTAGCCAGATGAGTCGAATAAAATAAGTCCAAACATCTGTCAGGTTCCTCATACGGCTCTTCAGCTAACTCATAGTGGACCAGGTGGATATAAACTAGTGAGCATGTCTGCACGATTGGAGGAGTGGTGTTATTTTTGTAAATGCTGTCATGTTACTTTCGTTTTTTCCTCTTTTGCTGTCAGCTGCTGCACCGATGAAGAAGGAAGCTCCCTTCCTCTTCGGTCCCTTGCAGTTTGCCCTTTATCTGAGGGTTATTTCCAAGAAGTAGCTGCTTTAATTGGTGTGCGGGGGATTGGGGGGGGGGGGGGGCTCGTGTCCCCTGCCCTCACAGTATTACTCTGCTGAAACGTAACCGTGTGGTTAAACGTCAGCTCTTGTGCCGGCACGCTCTGACGCTTCGGATTTATGGGGAGTTACTCATTATCTTCCCTCATTTAAATAGTCTGGTTCATGATTCGCCCCGTGGAGTTCTGCCTGTGGGGGCACTGCGCAGTAGATATGGGACTTTGTCTATTTTTGTCCTGCATTCATTTGTTTTCAGCAGCTGACACTTTTATTTTGCTTGGTGTTTTGTTCAACCCTCGCTGCTGCCTCAGTAAAGTTTTATATGTTTTGTGTTGTTTATCTCGTAAGAATAGAAGAGTGTCACACTGATTAATTGCTTCCGGTCTTTGTGTTGCTGTCAGGAGCGTTGATCACGCAGCTGATGCTTGGACACACACTCGGCAGAAATGTGCTGGCACACATTAACGCACACACACGCACCCACTGTCCCTTCACACTGCAAAACACACCAATAAAATGCGGCTCTTGGATCAATAATCTCCCCTGAGGAAACTACGGTTTACAGTTGTTCAGGAATCATAAACACGTGAGTGACGGACTTTGTCACACTGTTTGTGATGGAGCGTACGCCTGCATTTTAGACTTGTTACCACTGTAATCTCAACAAGGGATGATATAAAGGTCTTGGTGCCTCCATTTATCATTTAGATTAAAGCTATTTAACGGGGTGACGGTTTTAATCAGAGTCGAGTTTTGGTTTTACGCTCTGATTTCTGTTGGCGACTGTTTCCTGGCGTCAAAGGCAAAGTCTGCTTTCAGCCATTTATCTCTTTGAAACGAAAGAGTGGGGAATCTTGTGCCCACAGCAACAGAAGGAAGTTGAGCTAGTTGAGGGGAAAACTGTCAGATAAAGCAGCCCTCAACTTGGATCTCCTCTTTCTAAAATACCTGTGGACCCAGTTAAGATTCTTCCACACTCCACGGCGTTAGCGGCTCAGGTTTTGCTACCGGCAGTTAGCATTCTTTTATTTTCATTGATTATGTTCTTCCAGTTCGGTCCTGTTTACCCTGATTTACATCTCCTGCTCCAGGTTCCTTCCCTTCTGATGATCCTCGTGCGTTTCACATGTGTCCACGTCCTTCCTCCCCCTCAGAGTATTTAAGTCCTTGCGCCCACAGGACCGGCGCCCGTTGTGTTTCTAGTGAGTTTTTTGGTTCATTCTCAGTGTTGTCTGCTAGATTGTGTCCCAATATCCTGCCCCCCCTTGTTTGTGTGTCTTACTGTCCATTTAACATTCCTTTGTGTTTTGGTTTTAAACCTGCACGTAACACGCCTGAATTACAGCGACAACCTGTCGATCTAAAACCAAACCGGTGTCGCAGACTTTCAGCTTAATACTGAGTGTTCTTTTGTTGAAAGACAATTAAAATGAGGCTTGAGAAAAATGGCGCAGGTCTTCGCTCGAGCTTACCAGCAGCTTCTTATCACAACCATTATACGTGTTTGGCTTTGCTGGAGCTAAAGCATCATCAGGAAACTGCAGCCGTGACAACAAGAGGCAAATCAATATTTTCTACCAGAACAGTTCTTGTCCTTTCGACCACAGCACTCCTTGTAATGGGCTGATGAAGCCTTTTGTGCACAGCTCACATTCTGGTAGAGTGAATTAGTTTATTCATGTGGCCGGGCTGCGTCTGATACCGGGGACGAGAAGCAGGCTTTTGAATGAGTTGCATTTCAGTTATAGGAGACGGATTATTAAGACGTAATTAAAACGGAAAGTTTTCCTCACAACCCGGCTCGGCTGTGTGTGGAAGCTCACATGCTCGTCAGTTTGCACTTGCATGAACAAAAGAGTGTGTGTGTTCAGTGTTTGGTCTGCGTTTGCATCAGAGTCTCTCTGACCTGCATCTGGTGACATGAACGTCTTGACTTCTTCCGACGACTATATACGGCGCCGTCTAGTGGCCTGGGACGATATAGGGTTTATTTAAAATTCATAAGTCTCACCACCAACCAAACGGCTAATAAACTACGTGACTCGAGGTCCAGAAAACAGAAACCACTGTAGTTTAGACCTTGGTGTTGCTTTTAAATGACAAAATGAGTTTGATGCTGATCTTCTGCTAATGTTAGCTTAGTTAGATTTTTAGCGTGACAGTTTAGCTCTTCAGTGGGAGACGTCAGATGGAACAGTGGATGTTTGCACACACTAGATACAGCCTTTAATTAAAGCCTAAAACAAACCCGAAGTTGATATAAATGTCAAAGAAATGTGTTGTCATTTAATTGCAGCAGCCGTCCGTCTTCTGGGCAGGATCTCCATCCCTCTGTAGTCGGAGGAGACAAACAAGACAGTCAGAGGCTGCAAGCAGTCTATTGTGCACGTTCGCACCGTAGTTGTGTTTCTGTGCCAGCTTTTACTGTGGCGCGGATGAATGAGACTCCGCTTGTGTCAGCAACCTGAGCTGAGGGTGAACAAACTCAGGGATGTGACTCTGAGTCACTACAGGAGAGGAGGAAGTGAGGTGCAGTGGATTTTCCATCGCTTCAATGATGCCGATATGAGTGAACCTGCAGAACATGATGGTTTTAGTAGTTCTGGCTTGTTTTGCTGCAGGATGCCGTGTCGCGTTTTTAATCATTCCTGACTGCTCTTTAACTTCAGGGCCAGGGTGCAGTTGGGAAATCTCATGTAGAGCTGCTCCACAGCCAAATGTTTTGCATATTCTTTACTATCCCCACAGTGGAATATTAATAATGGCGCCTCCTCTGACACTAGAGGAGTTTATCTGCTCATCTACATCTCATCAGGGAGACGTCTCCTTTCCATCACCTCGAACTCATTACAAAAGCATTTTTCCTCTCCTGTTTTTCCAAACAGCACAAGGCCACAACCAAACCAAAGTTTCTGTTATCAATGCTGGATTTTCTTTGTATTACAGGGCAGATGGATATCGCACCCCCCACCGCTGCGCAGCTACGATACGGTAAGATGATTGCCTGCTTTTCCAGCGCAGCACACGTCTTTATCCTCGTTCATAAAGGATTTAATGCTAATAAATCTGGAAACCCTTCATTTGAGATCGAGTCACTGAGGACGATCACCTTTGATCAGCTTCAAGGGACGGGTCATTGTCTGACTTACACCGTTGTCATGGTTACCCTGACATCCATGTAAGAAACAAGCAAGAAAAAGCTGCTGATGTTCATCGCCTGGGACGGTATCGTGTTGAGAAATGAAAAATATTCAAATCTTTGTGAGGTTTATCGATTTTCACGAGCTAAAGCTGCACAAACAAGAGTTTTGGAGTCAAGAAATGTAAAATTTCCCGTCAATGTACAAATAGCTGTTGTCACTGCCCCACGGATCCATATGGGCAGATCATATCTGAGGTTCTGTTTGCTGTATCAACACCCTCGCTGGCTCAGAATCTAGCGTCATCAGTTTCAGCAGAACCGGAGAGTATCGCTGCTGATCAACTCCATACCAGCGCGCGTAGTTTTTGGCTGGCTGTACAGAACGCACATGGAGAGGATACGTTTGCAGAAATAGACTAAACTTCCCGGGTGCCGTTTAGAATGTAATCTCACACAGTGCCCAGCGAAATATTAACCTCGTTGTGTTCTGACACGGAGCTGCAGAAAAGCTATACTGGCTGAAGAGTGTGATGTTTTAAAAAAAAGGTGAAGCTCATTTCAGCTCAGGAACACATTGATTTCACCACCGGCATTTGAGAAATAATACAAATATATGTATATACTGTATTGCTGTTCTGTTGAGTTATGGTAAATTATTCATAGTCCATGTATGTCCTACATTTGGCCACATGAGACAAAGTTTTGCTCTGCTGTTAAAATATGGTCATTTATTCATCATTTGTGCTTCTTACGTGTATGGTTCTACCTCCAGTTTACTAAAAGTCTTCATGTTTCATGTAATAGTTGGTGAATTATATAGGTATGTCAAGGATAAACTACTGTTTAAAACTACCTTTTTTGATTGCACATTTTCCCCAAAATGTCAAAGTTCACTTCACTTTGCTCAAATCCTCTGTGGTGCTGATGTTTGTGGCTGTTTTACAGTGTTGCTGCACAATGCGCTGCCCTTCGTTGGGTTTGGGTTCCTGGACAACTGCATCATGATCGTTGCCGTAAGTCTGTCTGCATGTTGTGGTGTTGCCAGGCTCCAGGCCTGCACGGCAACCAGGCGTTGCTTTGAGAAGAGACTGTAGGCACATGTGGAGAAAGGAGGAAATAAATCTCTATCTGTTCGAGCCATAGTGTTCTCTGTAGATGTAGATGTAGAAATCCTTTTAACTTTAAGTAACTGCTCGCTGTGTGTTATTAAGTTTTATTTTAGTTTGAAGTTGGAGGAAAATCTAAACCCAGTGGAATATAGTGAATTTATCATATTAATTCAGTGCTTGAACAGTGCGGCTACTTAAAGAAGATTAAGTTTGGGGGAGTCTTTAGAGCGAAAAGACCCACAGAAATAGATTTTTACAAACAGAAAGATGTAAACAGAGATTCAAATAAGGTTAATAATGATTTTCTGGGTGCTATAGTAAAAACTTGTTTACGTTTAAAAGCTAAAATCAGGAAAAATCACACTAGATTCATCGAGTATTTGATAGAACGTGAAGGCATCATATTTCATATCCTACATACATACATATACATAACAGATCAACACTGACTGTGGTTGTTTGATTTTATAGGGCACGCACATTGAATTATCCATCGGCGTGGTCCTCGGCATTTCCACCATGGCTGGTAAGCGACCTCTGGGGCCTCGGGGTTACGCATCCTTTCAAACAAAATGGGAAATGTCCGTCAGGCAGTCACGGGCACGTGAGAAACCACTCCGCCTTGTTTCGGAAATCACGGCTTTATCCTTTATTGGCTTCACTCGCTTTTCTGACGCGGCCGTGCCTCCGCTGGGTTCATTCCAGTAAATTACCCGTCGCTGCTGGATGAAAAAATCAATAAAAATGGTGCATCAACGCAAAAGGAAAGACGCTAATTGGGGGAAATCTAATGCGACAAAGGTGTGTTTTCTGGGTGTTAAGATATCGTACAGTTGCAGTCCTGTACAGATACTCCCCCCCCCCCCCAGATCTAATGATAGATGAACACCAGGATGATGTACGGCTCTCAACAGTGGCCGCCCAGTTTCTGTAGGAGTCCATTTCCACCCAGCAGTATCATTTTCTCACCCCAGCTTACAGTGGAGCCGGAGTGCAGGTATCTGTTCCTGGTGTGGAGTGATGTAGCACTCGTGTCAAATCTGCAGCCGAGTCCACCCATCACCCTTTCTAGGATGCAGTGTTTCCCGGCTCGTTCAACAGAGATGGAGTGCCGGTGTCAGAAAATGGTCTCGTGGTAAATGCGTGATAGGCAATGATGGGGGATGGAAACGGCGCCCTGGACGAGCCGTATCCTCCTCACATCCTGATGTATCCATTACAATTGAGTAATGATGTTACACTAATGTTTGTGTTCCAGCTCCTCTTAACTTCTAATGACATCCCGCATTAGCATATCAAACTAATTAAATGCTTTCAAGTTCATTTGCTGCCCTTGCATCTCTCCTGTGGGTCTGAGTGTGTTTTGTTCTGGTTCATAGCCCATAGCGAGCAGCAGTGTGAATTTCACCTGGGGGGGGGGGGGGGGGGGCATTTTTGAGGATTTTCTTTTAAATGCTAGTTGGTTTAAGGATGAATGAAGTGTAAAAATGATGCATCAGCAGCAGACCTGAAAGGTGATTTAATTTCATACGTGTTTGATTCAGTTATTCATAAATTTGGCTTGCAAATTGAAATAAAAATTGCTCGGTGTCCTTGCGCAATACCCCAAAAGGAGCTGGGCTTCAGCTAAATCATCAGCTCATTGATTGGCTCAGACAGTCGCCTTCACCTTTCAGACTTCACCTGACAGAGCATCAGTCCAACCCAGTCATTGCTCCGTTGTGACGGACGGACGGACGGGTCTCAGAGGCCCGCTGGGACGCCGTTAACGGCTACATCTGGGCTTCACACACGCACAGACTGCTGTCAGTATTCCACAGCTTCTGAAGGTCTCCGTAGCCAGAGTGGTTCCATCTTTGTGACGGGTTTTTCTCCACGTTTCAAGTGAGATGAATGATTGTCAGCAGAAAGACGATGGAGTTTGGGAAGGGATTGTATCCAGTTTGCATGCGTGGCCAGAAAAGTGCTTCACACTCCTAGAGTTGGGCGACGCTGCTTTAGCAGGGTAGGCCTCATTGATTCTCTACAGAGATCCAGCCTCCTTTATTTCTAGAACCACCCCCACGGGCGCCTGTGTTGCTGCGGCTCGGCTGTACTGTACTCTGGGTCAGCACAAGGCTGACTGGGCTGTGTAGGAACCACTAATGATGTGAGAGCCATCAGAACAGGCAGATTCATTAATGCAGCATTCCTCCCGTAGTCTCATCACTCGCTGTCCACCCACGCCGGGGACATTCCCAGGTAAACCCGCGGTCACAGGAGGCCGGCTCTGTTGGACGGTACTGCGGCATATTTCTGCTCAGTGGGACGACTCTCGAGCAAAAATATTCGGCGTCCCCAAGACTAAATTCAAGTTTTTCAACCCTCGTCTCTCCTTTTTCCACAGCTGCTGCCCTTGGCAACCTGGTGTCTGATCTGGCAGGATTGGGGTAAGAATTTTAGTCTCTCTCTCTCTCTCTCTGACACAAACAGATGCTCTCTCACCCTCGCTCTCTCTTCCTTGCCTAATTGGAATGATGTCAGTGTAAAAGAGCAGGATCACACAGCAAGTGAATGCTGCATTAATTAGAGGTTTTTAAAAGTGAAAGCTACAGCGACGATCATTTATTCTCCCTCCCTGACAGAGTAAATGCAAGCATCTCCACAGTAGCTCAGGACACCGTACCGCAGACTTCTGGAAAACCCGTCACGCTAATATGTCAGTCCGAGCACGGGAAGGAAGCCACTGACAGGATACAGACTCGGATTAATCTGATGTTTAGACTACACAGCAGTGTTTGACCTTAGGTGAAGGGTTCGGGTTCCAGGTTTAAGCTAACGTGGATTCATCCCAACGTACTGTGTTTGTCTGTAGATCGTACACACAGGGCGGAGGAACGGAGCTTAAAGTGGCTATTTTAATTACCCAGTGCAGATGATTAATGTGTGAATGGGAGATCTTGAGTTAACCGTTCATCAGTTTTTAAGGCTTTGTTTTATAATTCTTTAAAAAAAAAACGGTTTTTGATGGTTGCAAGGGAGCTTTTTTAAACTATTGATGCATCATCAGGCTCACGTGGCTCCTGGTGTCCGATGGTCCCACTGTGTCGTCAGGAATGGGCGCAGCTCCCGTGATCTAATGGTGCTTTACTGGTGCATTTATTTACTGGGTCATTGCAGAGGTACAAACTCCACACTGGTGCTTTTCCAGTGTGCTCTGATGGATTCTCAGGAGAAGCCCAGAGAAAGTGCGGACAACATTTCATCACACTTCAGCCCCTTTGACACGGTGACTCAATTAGATCACACAAATGTGTTTTGTCCCAATATGATGGCTTCAGAGCAGCGCCCCAGAAGGTTGTCGGACTGGTCCACTGAGGCCCAGCGATGGCCCTGCTGATGTCCAGTTAATGGAAAATACCTTTTTTCATTTCAAAGAGGGAACAAATGGTGGCTGTAAAGGATCCTGTAGAGATCTGTGGGATCCAAAGTCGCCAGTTTCCAAATGAATCGGCTGGACTCTGTTTAGCTGCTTGGTTTCAGGAACTGAAAAGTGTGGTTGTAAAGGGGAGACACAAAATTGTTGTTATGAGACTGAAAAAACAATTAACCAATTTCAGTCACAATTAAGGAAATTGTTTGGGACGGTTGTTGGTTTAGTTATGCCTGACATTCTTAGTTAACCCTTTTGAGGTCATTTGCAAATCCTCCCACAGGATGTCTGTTTTTCCTCCTTTTCATCATCCATCAGAGTTATATGTGTTGGGACTCATTTTGTGTGTGTGTGTGTGTGTGTGTGTGTGTGTGTGTGTGTGTGTGTGTGTGTGTGTGTGTGTGTGTGTGTGTGTGTGTGTGAGAAGAATTGGAGCACAGACTGATTTCTGACCATTAATCATAGGGCTCAGTGCTGCCCCCTGTCGGTGTGATCTTTGCATTAACTGCCCTGAAGATCAATAGATTTCATCGTGTAAATGAGTGAAACTGCTGCTGAGAGACAGAATCCTAAAGGGAAACAGCTGGAAGGTCTCCATCCTGCTGTGACAGAAATCATCTGACATGCTCCTGGACATGCTCCAGCAGTTCAGCAGAGCCTCTCGTTCATCCCTCTCACACTCGCCGCCTGTCCTCCTCAGGCTCATCAGCCGAAGCTGCAGGTTATTGTGTGTGCAGTGGAGTGAGGATCCATTAGTGCCACTATCTGAGCTGGAGACCAGGCTCAAAATACTGACATTGAGATTTTTTCCTCATGCACTTCCTGTCCGATATGAGGCCCAGCGAATAAGCTTCCTAATAAGCGGTCGGCCTGACACCAGAGACCTGACCAGTTCCAGCGAGCACGGAGGGACGAGTCCTCCTGCTGCATCCTTATTCTTCATCAGGTGTCTTTGTTCCATCCTCAGATGGGAAATGTATCATTCTGTCACGCGCTGACGTTTGTGACAGAGCTGATTTACAGGCTGTTTTAAACATTCTTATTGATTCCTGGAGTCGTCTGTGTTGCAGCCTGCTGTCGACCAGGCGGAGCGGCACACTGGTGCACGAAAAATGAGGGATTGAATCGTTCATCGAGTGTCTTCATCCATCATGAAGGTTGTAACATCCTCCTCTCTTCTGTCTTCCCTTTCTTCCCCCCCTTTGCTCCAGGCTGGCGGGTTACGTGGAGGCCCTGGCGTCCCGGCTGGGAATGCAGATCCCTGACTTGAGCCCGAAACAGGCTGACATGTGGCAGACCAGAGTCAGCTCTCACTCGGTTTGTATCATCATTCATCATTTATAACCGCTCTGGCCCTTTCGGGGTCAGGGCCAGCATACTGAAACCTCCCCCAGCTGCATATGGGCGCCCTGTGTGAGCAAAGACTGGCTAGTTAGTCTGATCGGAAACGTCACGTAATGTAGGTAAAAGTATGTAATGGAGTCATTTTGCTTAGCTTTGGTTAGCTTAGCTCGTCAAGGCTCATTCCGCTCTTTTCTTTATTTAAAGCAACTACGTACATCACATGCTGTGTTCACTGACCCTGACCTTGACTCGGACATAACATAACCGTCTGTTTTATCTCAGAAAACGGGAAAATCTTATTGCGTTGCGGGCCGGTAGAAATGGTCTCGTAGGCCGTATACGGCCCGGAGGCCGGAGGTTCCCCACCCCTGATTTAAAGTATAAAAGAATGACTTTGTCAATACTCCAGTCTAAAATAGACGTTCCCTCCTCGCTTCCTGTGCGCAGGGCAAAGCCATTGGTGTCGGCATCGGCTGCATCCTGGGAATGTTCCCTCTGCTCTTCTACAAAGACGACGACGAGAAGAAGGAAGGGAAGAAGGAGGTGAA
Source organism: Takifugu rubripes (assembly GCF_901000725.2). Taxonomy (NCBI): domain Eukaryota; kingdom Metazoa; phylum Chordata; class Actinopteri; order Tetraodontiformes; family Tetraodontidae; genus Takifugu; species Takifugu rubripes. Next base: position 11,327,425 of record NC_042291.1, on the reverse strand, counting down.
GGAGAAAGCGCAAGCGCCTCCCACTCCCACAGAGAGCAGCAAAAACTGAAACCAAATTGAGTGTTGGGACTCTTTAAAGTGGGACTGACTGGTCGCGGCCGCTCTGTGTGAGTGTGTGTGTGTGTGTGTGTGTGTGTCCAGAAACATGACCAAATCCCAGGCTGTCTCATCATGGAAGGAGCACTTTAATTTGAAGGATGAAGAGGATTTTAGCTATGATTTGTGAACTCTGAGCTGAAGCACACGGACGCGAGGGTCGCCCCATCCTGCCGCTGCTACCCCCCCCCCCCCCCCCCCCCCCCCCCCCCCCGTTACCAGAACACACGTGAGCGCACCCTCAAAGACGACTGACGTCTGTTACCGCCTGGTTTTAATCAGGTGCACGACCACAGCCAGAGGAGCACTCGCAGCATTTTGACATGATTATTTAGAAGCAAAAAAAAAAACGCATGCAAGAGCTGAAACATGTTTCTAGAGGTTTGGATCAGTTTTACTCTCATATATCTGTCTGATGATGATGATGATGATGATGTCATAGTTCTCGTCTTAGTGCCTCATTCCCACTACGACGGCTTTCTTTTGATACCGTAGACGTGCGAGGAAAGCGTGTAATAACTTATTCAAGGGACGACCCGTTTGTTTTTCCTCTAAATCTGGTTTTCACAGAACATTAAAGCAGCAAATATGTTCGACTGGGGATTTTTACCGACTCTGACGACCCAGGACACCTCCTGATGATTCTTTTAAGTGAAGATTTAAGCACAGAAGCAGATTAAACTATAAATCTCTGTTTATTTAAATCAACAAAACCCAGTGACAACCATCTCATATATAGATATATATATATGTATAGTTGCCTGATGATGTAATATCTGTATTTGCTGTAGATTCTAGCACATTTTTGTCGCACACAATCTTGCTTTTCTTCTTTGCGATAATCCCACAAGGCCCTTAAATAGAGGCAAATAAAGAAGGATACTGTGCAGAATATAGCATCTTCTTGAGGAAGGTTACCTCAGGAGACCCTCATCAGTCAGCTAGTTTCAGTTTCTGCCACCTTTTTACACTAACAATAGATTTTGGTTGTCTTTTGGCTACACTAAGTGATCTCCTGCCCCCTAGCGGCCCGAGCGCGTCGTTGACGCTTTTCTCCTCGCCTTTTTATTTTCTGATATTCCTGCTTTGTTGTAACAAACAAACAACACCTGTAAAATCTACCAGCCAAGAAAGGCAACAGCAGGACAGATCTGTAAAGTCTTAAATCAAGTTTTGCTTTGAGTGTTCCTAAGCAGCAGATCTAACCGTTCCTATTGATGATTTTAATCAGGTTTGAGACGGATGGTTATTTATTTAGTTCTAATATTCACACTTGTATTCACGGACGTGCTCACTGTTTTTCTCTTTATCTCGGATGATAACTTAAGAGAATAGAAAAAGAACTGTACCATAACTGAGCTGTTTGAAGATGTATCTTGTAGAAGAGTCTTTTACTTTATTTATGAGGGTCACAGTGCTAGTATAAACACAACGTAGTGTTTTCCTTTTAATTTGGTTTTTGTTGTATTTTTTGACCCGATTGCTTGGTTCGCACCCTGCATGCACTACTAATTTTTTAAGAAACACACAGCTGATTGTATCTGTTTGATTATAAATCATTAAAGGAGAACCGTGTGTGAAAGTGAAGCTCAGTCGGGAATGATGTTAGAGAGCAGAGATTTAAGAAAAGAAGAGTGCAGTGGTGTTTAAATCTGCCCTCCAGTCCCGTTTGGTCCAGACTGAAATGTCTTATTAAATATAAATTAAACAGCAAACACTCCCTTAAACTGGTGTTGTCACATTTTATTGTGCCCTGGGGATGAAGTGGCACATTAAAGTAGCGTCTCGGGAATTTTAATACTGCAAACTAGATTTTACAACTAATTTAGTCTTAACAGGATAGACGGACAATTAAAGAGGTGATGTAAAGCAGGGAAGCTAAACTGTTCTTTCATAATCTCGTTTGTTTAATTTATGGCTGCAAATGTCACATCTTGATCTCAGATTTATCTTCTCAGAATTTCCAGGTCAAATTTGGTGTCTTTACTCAAAATTCTGCTTCAAAATATGCGGAGGAAACGCAATCCGAGGAGCAGACAACCTGTTGCACCAGTCCTGGGAGCCTCTGCTCTGGATGTGGGACACTCCCTCATTCCTTCTAGACCCTGTTAATTAAAGACCTTTTCATTGCACGCTTCCTTTAGCCTGCGTGCAGGTGAGACGGCTTCAGATCTGATACATTTATATATTAAACCTGTAGATGATTTGATTATCGCGCTCTCAATCTGAATTAATAAATGCATTTAAGGGAAATTCCTGTGTGACGACGAGGAATCCAGCATAGAATGATCTATTAATGGCTCCGTTTTTGGAATCTCACCTGGATGTTGGGAGCAGATCAGAGAAGCTGCTGGGAAAAACACTGAGGCTCAGTTTGCTTTTAAGCTCTTCATTTCTTTTCAAGTAGAAAATTCTGTTTTCCCTTAAGACCCAGAGCCCAGGCCCAAGCTCCGGAAGGTGCTTGATGTTGCTTGTTTTCCACCATTTTTCCCCTGGTTGTCATTGGAAACAAACACTCAGACGTCTCCCAAAGGAAGGACAGAGCGCAGGGACGGCTGCTAAAATGGAATCACAGCTGGAAAAAACATCTGGATCGAGTCCTTCATTAAACGGTTCTCTTCACAGACAACTGCATCTTTATTCATTAAAGAATCGTTAATAATCAACACTAAAACAGGGATCAGAAATGATCACTGCAAAAACACTCAATAGACATTTTTTTGAAACGTAGCTGCTCACAATCCCAACACTGCTCATCTGGCTGCAGCAGGAACACACAGTCGGGACGGTGCCAGGACTTCAGTTACAGCACAGCGGGTTCAGAGGTTCAGGCTGCTCCGACACCTTTGGGGCCTTCGGGTCCCCACAGCCCAAACCGGTGACTGTCAACTTAAAAGTGGGCACCATTATATGAAAAAAACCTCCCCAGCTTTAAAACACACCGGGAGGGGATTCAGTTTTCATTGAGGATGCATTTAAAATACAATCTCAGAGTTCTTCACCAGGCAGATACGCTAAAAAACCCACAAACGGAACAGTTTGAACTTGTTAGCAAAGCTTGTTAGAACCATGAAGAACCAAACCACTGTGGAGGCCTCCTGGCCCACTTACCCTCATCACTTCGGTCAGTCCGTGCAAATGACCAGCAGATGTCTCTGCTGCTGCTGAAGTTCTGGCAAGTCGACCCCCCCCCCCCCCCAACAAGCTGCACTTCTACATCTCCTGTACATTCATTCGCCTTTTGTTCAATCACATGACAGGCATCCAGCACCAGTGTCTCGGTAAACAACACATTCAATTATTAACTTCCCCGTGGGAGAAGAAGTCCTAGAACTGCTTATTAAATCTTGCAAAGGTATAATCTTGTGCCGAGCAGCGCCACACAACAACAACAACACAACACAACAACGCCTTCTCTTCCTTTTTCACTTGATCTGCTGAATTGTTTTGGTCTCCTCGCCAGGAGGAGCCGAGCTGCCGTCCAGCCTCAACGCTCTTCATCAACGACGCACACACACACACACACACACACACACTTGTCCTCTGCGCTCTTGTTTTGCCCCCACAAGTGCAGCCTTTGTACGGCAACAGACGCTGACACAGTATGAGTGTGTGGAGGAGAGAGTACGTGTCGCATTATGTTTCCTTGTGTCTTGTTCTCTAATTTGTGTGTGTGTGTGTGTCCCGTTTATGAGCTGCTGTCCCACTGTGCTGGCTCAGATCCCACCAGAGGAGTCATCAGAAAGTGAGCGTTCCTCCGCTGCATTGTTGTCGGAGCAGGGCGATCCGCCAATGGGGGTGCGTGGGGAGGAGGTGGGGGGTGTCTTTGAGAGAGAACCATAGACCATAGACTGAGAGCCTGGGACTGGGAGAGTGTGTGTGTGTGTGTGTGAGAGAGAGAGGGGGTCAGTCTATTTTGCCGTTGTTGTTGGAGAGATCAGGCTGGCACTGCACCGGGCTCACGGATGAGAGCGAGGAGGAGGAGGAGGTCCGGGTTTCCCTGCTTTTGTGTTTAGGCTGCAGCGCGACCGCCGCCAGAATGCTAATGACATGCACGTGGAAGTACATGGACCTTGAAAGGACAGGAAAGAGCGTCACTGGGAGGTTTGCGGACTGTACCAAGGTGTGTGTGACAGGTCTGGCACGGGCAGACCGGGACCGGGACCAGGACCAGGAAATGCCACTTTAAAGGGAGAATTCTGGAACTTTTTCAAGCTCAATGAGTGTCAGAGAGAGCTAGCTAAACATCTCCCAGTGAGTGGTGGTGCTGGTTTCCCCCCCGGCTCTGAGGGGTTCACGTACCTGTAATAAATGAATGTCGGCTCCACCGAAAGAAGCAGGAACGGCATGACGGTGTAACAGATGGTCAGCTGGGTGGCCGCCCACGTCAGCACGTCGTAGCCCAGCTTCAAGCCTCTGGAGCTGAGGAAGTGGTGGCGGACAGACTTCCGTATCTGGTGTCCAGACACGGAACAACAGAGGCGTAAACAAGACGAGTTTCAGAGCATTCTGAGAGAGCTCTGCAGCAGAAGACCCAAATATTTCGGGCTCCAGCCTGTTTTATTTCAGCGTGCACTTACTGCCCGTGCTGCGATGGTGATGGGGATGGCGGTGATGAAGGTGAAATAATACCCGGGGAAGACGCCGTGCCACAGGGCCGACAGGATGAAGGTCAGCGCCAGCCTGTGCCGGGGGGCTCGGTCGTAACACACCCTGAGACGGACAGACGGACGCGGTCAGGAAACGGGAGCTAATCTGGGCTCCAGAAACCAAGTTCAGCACTGACGTTTTGAGCCAAACCGCAGTCTGGATGTTCCAGTTGTCGATGAACGTCTTGAAGCTGGTCGCCGTCTGGAAACAAACAAACCCACTGAGCGTCAGCGCGGCGGCGATCCCGAAGCCACGGGAGAAGCAGGTCACGGCCCGTCACCTCGATCCCCAGGATGTTCAGGTTGCCGATGAGGTCCCAGGACGCTTTACCGTTTCCATCCATCCCAGAGAACCCGTAACCGGCCGCGTTGTTGACCGCATCAGCTGGTGCAGCACAGGGAGGAAGAGGAGACAGGCATCATCATCATCATCATCATCATAAGGCAGCGGAGGTTCCTGGGAGCTCACCAAGCGTCCAGGCGAAGTAGAATTTGGGTCTGGCGGCCTGTACGGAGAAGAAGGCGTAGGTGAGCCTGACCAGGAAGGAGTTCTGGCTGACAAAGTCGGGCTCCACGTTGAGTCGGATGGGCAGGGACCGCGTCACCACCAGGAAGAAGAGCATGCAGCCGCTGCAGACCAGCAGCTTTCGACAGACGGCGCCCTGCGGTGGTGGAAGCACACGTGGCAGCTTCACTGCAGAACCAGAACCAGACAAGCTGGTGCCTCCGCGGGCGTTACCAGAGGCGACGGGTCCGGCGCCGTAATGTGGCCGTTGTGTCCGTTACAGGCTCCGGACAGGCGCCTGAGCCTCCGGCTGATGTGTCTGCCCTCGATGAAGTCCAGATAGTCCCGGTAGTTGCTGCACGGCCCCACCAGGACGCTCAGGAAGTTCAGGGTGTAGCTGAGGTACTGGAGCGGAGACGGCCTGGCGCTGAGGACACGAGAGGGGACATCGCTGAAGGAAGAATCGCTCGCGCCTCGGATGATGCAAAACTACAGGTGATCAAAGGGCGGCTGGAAACACGTCCACACATTTAAGACAGGAATCACCTGCGTGTCACATGAGTGATTGATTCTTAAAGGCACGCCAGTGTCAACGTAGCTTCAAATGGCGGCAGGAAAACCAGAACTGACCGGAATCACAAATAAAGGAATGAAAGTGGATCCTCACAGGGACACAAATCAGTGCTGCTGCCTGAGCCGATCACTCAGAGCCGCGGGGTTAGCAAACGCGGCTGGTTTTAGCATTGGCGGCGCTGATGGATGTGGGTTTAATCAGCTCACAGGCATAAACATGCACATGCAAAGTGGGGACTCTCTTCTGTTTTCCCAGCATGCTTTGCCCCCCCCCTTTTTTACATGAATAAGCTCTTCACCATGATTTTCATCTCCTTGTCACCGTCCTTCGTTGGCGACGGGAGAAGAAACAGTCGTTTATTAAGATGTTAATTTGGATGAACGTTCGGAGCCGACTTCAGAGGGGATAATAAGAATACAAGAATATTTATTAGCATTACAAAAAGTACGCAGACACACCCTGATGCCTCGCGGTGCAGCTTGGGTTTGGGTTTAGCAGTGAAACCTTACTTGATAGCCAGTAGCTTCTGCTCTGGTGTCAGCTGGTCAGGTTTCTTACACATACCTGAAAAAACAAGACAATATGCTGCTATTTTTTTAAATTTTTAACCTCATTTAATAGCTGCAGTGAAAGAGATTCACCATCATGGAGCTGGAAGGCCAGCGTGGTGATCTTCTGGGCCACGATCATCAGAGGCCTGAAAATGGAGACTGACGTTAGATTTTTGTCGGCCATGTGACACAAATAGCTCCAATCCACACGAGTCATGGACACACACACCCAGGTCGGGTCTCCGGTCGCTCCTCGTCCCTAGAACCATCTCCTGCACATTTGTCTGTCCTCCCTGTTGCTATCGTGTCTTACGTGTTGACTATAAGGACGTCTTTGTTCCCGTTCACTGAAGTGATCGGCTGAAGGTTACGACATCGTCTTTTCAGGAAGACCAGGACCAGGAACAGGTCAGGACGGCTGCTGACAGGCTACAGAATAACAACCGTTCCTTTAGGTTCCAGGTGATCCCCTGCATGTGGCAACAATCCCTGAAATTCTTCATCTGCGTCCAAGACAAAGAGAAGGGCGGCGGAGGGTTGGGCTCCTTTAAGGTAAACTATGTTTTAACTGGAATGTGGCAGGAAGCTCCCAGCCTCTGCAGGTAGAGCTCAGCAGCGCGTCTGAATAGGCAACGCGTGGGTCTGGGACGAAGGAAGCTCACACCCAAACTAGGGGGGTTGGAACCTCTGCTTGGTGACGCACGGTGCAGATTTGACTCACCTCGAGGGGCAGTTCCGGTGCAAATCACCATCACACAGTGTTTGAATCTACGGAGCTGACTCAGCCGATGTTGAGGTTTCAGTCTCAGGCAAACTGAACGGACCAGTTCCAGCCTCCAACTCTGGTTTGATGACGGAACCAGAGCTCTGAGAATGTGTGCGTGTCGTCATCCCACATGCACGCCGGTTCCTGTGGGCACTGTGAGCCAGAAACACTCTCAGAGCGGGATTGTGACCTACTTCGGCTTCTACTTTTGCCGTTGTTCTTCCAGATGCAGCAGCTTCTGGGACACTGTCCCAGAAGCTGCTGTCCCGAGCTGTCCCGAGTATGAGACTGAACTGTGGCTACTCTCATTTCAGCACAGGACTCGTCCTCAATGGACACCATTGAGAGCGAGAGGCCGAGTGAAACTGGAGCTCTAATCTAATACAGCGGACTCTGAATCGCAGCTCTGGCTGTCACGCGCGGTCGGAGCGCCGCTGCCAGCAGGTCCGTTCAGGACTGGGCAGAGAAGCTGCGGAATCCACCTGGATGTGTGGATGTTCCAGATAGCTCAGGCGTTCCCCTGACAAGCTTTAGCCAAACATTTGTGTGGCTTTAATGAGTCCGGGGAGGCTCGGCAGCTCTCTCGGTGGGATCACCAGCACGGAGCATGAATTCAGACTCTGAGCCGTCGGCGTGAAAGCAGCTGAGGAAAGAATCTGTGGTTTCGTGTCTGCGGGTAGAGTTGGAACTTCAAGCTAACTGCTTCTAATAAGGCCACGCTTTCTTCATAACTCCACTCACCTGTTCGATTTAGAAACACCTTATCAGCATGTGCATCACCAGTGTGTGTGTGTGTGTGTGTGTGTGTGTGTGTGTGTGTTGACTCAAGGCCTTGGCTGCTGGTGGCTGCACAACTATGTGAGCTAGCTGATAACAGGGTGAACTGAGTCATCGCGCCGTCCCCACAGCAGGCGTGGCCGAAGAGGTTGGCCTTACCCGGAGAAGTCCGTGGACGGGACTGCATAGTTAAAGATGTACGCTCTGCACGCCTGGCACGCCGTCAGGTAACCCATGGCCGTCACCAGCGAATACCTGCATGCAAATACAAGTGGTGAGATGGAGTGTGTTAAGAGGGAGGAGGGAAAGCCTCGCATATACGTTCGATTTAGCCTCTGCAGCCGGCCATCGGACTGGTTTGGCTGGGATGGCAGGCTGCTGCTTTTCAATAGATTTTTCCCCGAACAGCGAGATGATAGCGTGCACTACACGTCAGTGTGTGTGACGAATAAAGGAATGAAGGCGTGACGCGTTTGGGAAACGACGCGTTTAGAACAGTGTCGTACCAACCGCCGATCTAAACCTCTTGGTGCCGGGTAGATCCTCAAATCTGCCCACAGGTAAAGTCGAGAGCCGAGCCCGTCGGACAAGTTGGACCAGAAGATGTAACCGATTAGAATTTACTGATATGGTGGAAATGTGATTTGGCCCATCGGCACCATGACTAAACAGCCTGACAGAAGAGTCTGGTCTATAAACTGGGCTGCAGCTGATCGCAGCGTAGCTCTTTACTCTAACACCAGCTCACCATCACCCCCGGAATTCCAGGAACTATTCACCATCTCCTAAAGCTCCGCGAACGTGAGTGGATTTCCAAACTCGCTACTAACACGCGGAGCGGCACTTACTTGTGCACGTTGGCGATGTCAGCAAAGACCATGATCAGATAACACACAGTCACCAGCACCAGGATGTGAGCTGAATACCTGCAGGGAGACACCAGCTGTTAGAAGATGGGCACCGTCCTTTGAATTTGAATGGTGATTTAAGTAAATGTAGCTGGTGGGATGTCTCTGATTTGATGGATTTGTTCAAATCCGTAATTATTAACGACTAAGTCCGGGACTTGAAACGACATTGTCTGACCTCTGAGATGAAGAGATCAAAATTTACGTCCAAAACCTCTAAGAGTTATTTAGCTTCCCTGGCTAATGGTGTCAGCAGTGAAGGGGTGATCGGATGAGGCCAAAAACCAAATCAGGGCATCGTTGCGACTGAACTTTACTGGTTCTTTACCAGCCGAAGCAGAAGATGAGAAAGGCCGAGCCGATGGTGGTGGCCACGGCGTGTCTGACCCGGGGGGAGGCCCGGCTGGGACTGAGGTAGAGACGGAACCAGAAGGCAGCGGCCAGGGCAAACAGCTGGCATGTCACAAAGTTCACCTGAGAGGGGGGCAGAGGAGGTTCATGCGGTTAGAAATACACACTAGCAAACAACCCGACGATGGGAGGAAGCTTTTGGCACCGATTTGGGGGTTAAATGAAGCGCAGAGCGACTCTAATCCACTGACAGTTGTGGATGAACTAGAATGTGGGCGTCGTCACAAAAATCACAACCGGAACGGACAGACAGCACCATGGATCCCCTCGACCGGGAAATCACCGCAGGATCTACTTCGTTTGGGCTGCGTTTACCTGGTCCAGAGGGAATCCCAGGGACTGGCTGACCGGCAGCAGCAGCAGGGATCCGGTGGTGTTGAACGCGGGCTCAGACATCCTGCCTCGGTTCTCCGGGGACGACGAAGCTGGTTCCGCTGGGTCGAAAAATTAACTTTAACATTAAATTTCAATGTTAAAAATCCCACCTCAAGTCAAACCAGTCTGATATGACAGCCGGAGCATAGTGACTCCCTCCTCCTGAACTTCTTCTCTTTCAGTCAAGTCCGACCGAGGAAATCACTACCGCTTCCTGTTTGTGCTTTCAAAATAAAATACGGCCGACAGCACAAACACGCCGATTATCAAGGACACGGTTTTATTTAAGGTCATTATCGATATCATTACAAGATAGAATCAGAGACGAACGTAAATCACCCAGTATTCTCTTCAAAACATGTTTTTGCAATTGTATTTCTTCCACTTCGTACGTAAATTATTGTGAAATTCCATTTCCCCCTAATCATTTTAAACAATTGTTGCCATGGAAACTATGAGTCGTCAGTATGGCGGTCTCTCAATTTTAATAAATTGATGAGAGGCAGCGTGTCAGATTATTCTGGGTAAGGTTTCCAATTGTTTTGTGTTTGCCCACTAAATTAAAATAAGATTTTGTCAAAACAACACAAGTATCGTATCACTTCAACTCAATTTAATAACATAAAGTAAAATGTAAAATTGATAGAAAATAAAGTTGTTTTTATTCACGGAGAGCAAAAGTACAAAGCACCACAACTACAACAGCAACAACTGCAACTCAGTATTAACAAAGACTGTTGCTAAAATCTCCTAAAAGGAAATTTAGTTAATTTCTCTGTAAAGAAGAGCTCCGAACAACATTCCATAGCCTTCTGGACACCCACAAAGGAAATCTATCTGCAAAAGTAATGCCGTCCATATCATCTCCAGCTCCCTTGCAGTCACACTTCTGGCTTGTGAGACTTCACTTTAATCGTAAATGATTTTTAAAAGTTTGCTTAGAATAGTGTTCAGAACTCCTATTTTCTACTGAAGGTTAAGATTGTTCAATTTACAGATGCAGAATTCCAGTTAATGTTCGTTGAAAACTTAAGGGCTCACATTCAATCATCCTGCATCACAAATGACAACGAACGAATGCAACAAATATTTAAAGTATCTTTTTTAATTGTCAGAAATGGTTAAGAAAGTAAATAAATAAGGGAGACATTTCTCGATTTTCTAGACAAGACAAACAAGACAAGAAACCAAAAAATAGTAAAATATAGTTGTTCAGAAGGGTATAAACAAAAATTATCCTTATCAGGTGCATCAGATTGGTAGCTTAATGTAGCATTATAAAAATCAAATAGTATTTATGGCTGAATATGCTTAAATGTAAATTATTAAAGTAATTTTGTGGCTGTGGATCAGGGCCCAAAACACTGTACCACTCCGTGAAGGGTAGGCGCGCCCCCTGGCGGCGGTGTTTGGAAGCACGGGAGAAAAGACGCGGCGGCGCCTGTTTACAGCTGCCAATGAACACGTGGCGCGCTGAGTCCTGCGCAGCGATTGGACCAAACGCTGAGAATATGGGCGGGGTTTGTTCCTGGGGGGACCAATAGCGCGTGGTATGCAAAATTAGTTCAAAACTTTCCCGGGAAATCTGAGTTTCGCGGGAGGGCTCTTGAGCGCGTAAACCGTATCCCTTCATTCATCAGGCCGTTTCCTGAAGCCATTTCTAGACGAGGGAAAGGAGAGTTGCGCTACTTTTTAATCCGTTGCATCTGCCTAAATGCACCTTTTGAGAGGCGAATACTTTTCCGAGGTCGTTGAATCAGGTCGTCAACCTTATATCGGTGTGAATATTTTTGTAACCATTTCAGCGGATTAGCAGTAATAAGGGCTTGAAAGTACAGAGACGAGACAGGGGTTACCCCGTATACGCAAGATGAGAAGAGGGATCTCCTCGGCTTCGGAGAAAGTGATTTTAACGGGAGTTGGGGGCTCTTCTCTGGATAGTAATATAATTTTAACAACTCTATCGGATCGTTTAAATCCCGGTCAATCCAACGCTACGTTTATCCAAATAATTACCACACCACCGCCTTGCAACGTTACACAGACAAATGTATGTTTATCCGAGCCTCAGATAAACAGCATTTACACAACTCCACAACAAGGTGCAGCAAACGGAGCAAGACAACGACCCGCTCTGGGGAGACCGCCGGTAATAAACTATACAGAACATATTTAGCTTGTTACAACTAGCCACAAACACGACAAAACGTTAGCTTGCTATGCTAACCGAGCTTGTTGTTCTGGGGGAGCTAACGTTAGCTGCTTAGCCAGGGCATTCCCACGACTCAGCCTAGCGAGGTGGCTAAATAACTACTGCTAGCTAAGTTACCCAAGTGGTTTTAAGTGTTTTGTTGACTTTAGGCGAGCAAGCGACATGTTTGGGTTAGTTTGGCATTTACGATAACCTAGACCTGTCATCGCACAGCGATGCTATGCTAACTTGATGGTGCTTTTGAGTTCGCTTCACCCTTGCAGACAGATGGAAATATTGGTAAGAGATGAGAAGTGTTAGCGGTGGCCTAGTGGCTGCTGTTTGTCTTAAATTGGGGGGTTGGGGGTTGTTGGGCTGCTTGGTTGTTACATGGCTATTTTTTAAGCCTACCGACAAGGCAAGAGTTGTTAAAGTTGCAAAAACACGGAGTTTGAAGTGACTGAAGCTACACTTCACTTTTGAAACTACTCGATAGGCTTTTTTCCCAGTCGTCTGTGAACATTCAACGCAACTTGGATAAAGCTCGAAATCTATTAGCTTTAAATGCTAGTAGCAGCTGATGAGTAGAGGACGAAATAAGTCGCTGCCGACTACGATCTTAATTTTGTGCAAGTGTTTTTAATGCCCCTCCTTTATAAATAAAGTGCAACATTATGGTGCTTGTGTTGTAAAGTAATTCTCGACTTTGCTGTTGAATTGTTCTACACGTTTCCTGCATGTTCAGCATGCACAAACCACATCAAATGTTTTCAGCAGCGTTTAGGGTGTTGGTTTCTTCCTGGCGATTCATCTTTAATAAAAGAAATCAGCTTTTAAATGTGAGGCTGTGTAGCCATGAGCAGGCAGGGGGTGGGGGAGCTGCTTGCTGATATAAAATGGCTGACATTTTGACTGTTAACAGAGGGCATTTTCATTCTTACCCTACTCTTACTGCTAATAAGGAAAATATTGATTTGGTTAACCATGCTCATATATTGTAATATATCCTGGAGTGAGTCTGACGAACCTCTGCACTCATGAAAATTGAGTAGGAAATTAACATTTCAGTATTTCTTTCAACTACTAAAAGATGGAATGTTGCCACCGAGTCCAAAGGATCTTATTATGGGGACTCTGATTTCCAACCCATAACGTGTGTAATGGGACTGTACAATTTGTCCCAGAAGTGTCTGGCTACTGTTAAAGCTGTGAAAATGTCCCAGGACCCACTACCACTGTGTAGAATACTGATGTAAAGTTGCAGCATGCCTGGAAATCAATATATATGTGGCCTTGGATGGGTGCTAAAGTCAGTACAGAGGGTGTTACTTTGTTTTTTTTTTGAGAACAAAAAGGTTCTTAGTAAATGTTTGGCCACCAGGGTGTGTGGTCCCATTGGATTTAAAGAGAAAGAAGTTAACTGACACCGTGTTTTGACGTGTGTCATGAATATTTTGGGGTGCGGTCATTAATAAAAATAAAAGATTACGATCCCATTTTAGAAATAGTTTACTCATGACTATGTTAACCTGCTGTTAACCTTTTGCTTTGCCACCCACAGGCCAAACGACGCCTGGCACTCGATGATTCCGACCACCAGCACCAACCTGAGCCAATCAGGACTCCGAGAGGTAAAGGTCCCACGGCCAATGGGACGAGGATAAAGACGCCTAAAAGTAAGCAGCTCCAAGGATTCACTTGCACCTACCTGTAATTTACAGCTCACCATACGGAAATATTGCCAGAACTCGGTCATAGGCCTGATAGAAGCAGACATTAGGTGTTCATACATAAAACGTAACTTCCAGAAGTGTTTTGTTTCCATTTTGTTGAACAGTACATCCAAATTCTTGGCGTTTTGTTGATTCCAGCATCTCGTTTGGTATTGCAAAGTCCTCCTGTGACACCTTTCACACCAAATTCCTCTGCTGAATGTGGCCTTTTACACACGGTTTCTCCTGTTTACCATCCACATTTGGTGATATCCACATTACAAGCAGAGTTCTTCTGCAGCTGACGATATATTCGTGTTTAGAGTCATTAGCGGGTGCCTGTGCTGTTCGCACCCCATGCTGACCCGAGCAGCCTCTAAATGCCTCAAATCCAGTTGCTTTTACAGTCCACCTTGTCCTCAAATGTAGAGAGTGGACTGTTTCAGCACTTTTCTTCTCCAATGTGAATCCGTTGCAGCTGGACTCCATCTTTATTTTCTTCTCACACACCGTGAGGTCCACATCGTCCTTTTGTGGAACGTTCCGTCTTCCCTCGTCTTGTCAGAGGTTTGACGTATGACGGAACAACTCACGTTTTACAGAAACGGGACATGTCACCCGTTTGACACCACGCAGGAGGCTGTGGGCGAGATGTCATTTTTAAAATCGGCCGTCTTGAAAATGACACCTCTGAAACTCCAAACTGAAGCAGTGGAGTTCTGGAGAAATTAACTATAATCGTCTAGCTGATCGCTTAAAATGTCCATGCGCAGGAATGACTTAAGCTAAACTCTCTGTCTCCCTTTCTTTCCTCCACAGCACCCAAATCTCCACCAGAGAAGACTCGGTACGACACTTCACTGGGCCTGTTGACAAAGAAGTTTGTGGAGCTTCTGGGCCAGTCCTCCGATGGCGTCCTGGACCTCAACCTTGCGGCTGAAACCCTGCAGGTAAAGTTTGGTCGTAGCGAAGCTCAGAAAGAGAAATATAAAGGACGTCTAGGTGGAAGATGGAGTCTGAAACGAGTAAGTTCACCAATGTGTGTTTACCATCGTGTTTAGGTGCAGAAAAGGCGACTTTACGACATCACTAATGTGCTAGAAGGAATCCACCTCATCAAGAAGAAATCCAAAAACAACATCCAGTGGATGTAAGTGGCCTCAGCCTGACACTCCGTCTGGCTGATGAGACACAGGAGACTAAATGACAAATAAACTAACAGATATAATCATGAAACCTTCAGTATTATAGTATGTTTTCTGAACAGAAATCTTAACATCTTGGTTATTATTTGAAAAAAAATAAATATTGGCAACAGTGGTAAAACAAAGCAACAATAAAAGGCATCAGATCGGAGAACCAGCTGTTCCTAAAGGAAGAGCCCGTCCTCACTGCTCTCTCACAGGGGCTGCAGCCTGTTGGAAGAAGAGGGAAGTCTCAGCCAGAGACAGAGGCTGACGGACGAAGTTTCTGCCCTCGGAGAGGAAGAACAGAGGCTGGAGCAGCTCATCCAGCGATGCAGCACAGACATGAGACACATGAGCGAGCTGTCCAGCAACCAGAAATATCCTTTTGTTCCGTTTGTGTCGCAGATCCCACAGAATAAACCAGTACTGCAGGTCTGTAGTGCTGCACGTTGCAGGTCTGTAGTGCTGCAGGTCTGTAGTGCTGCACGCTGCAGGTCTGTAGTGCTGCAGGTCTGTAGTGCTGCACGCTGCAGGTCTGTAGTACTGTACGCTGCAGGTCTGTAGTACTGTACGCTGCAGGTCTGTAGTGCTGCACGCTGCAGGTCTGTAGTACTGCAGGTCTGTAGTACTGCACGCTGCAGGTCTGTAGTACTGTACGCTGCAGGTCTGTAGTACTGCACGCTGCAGGTCTGTAGTGCTGCACGCTGCAGGTCTGTAGTGCTGCAGGTCTGTAGTACTGCACGCTGCAGGTCTGTAGTACTGCAGGTCTGTAGTACTGCACGCTGCAGGTCTGTAGTACTGTACGCTGCAGGTCTGTAGTACTGTACGCTGCAGGTCTGTAGTACTGCACGCTGCGGGTCTGTAGTGCTGCACGCTGCAGGTCTGTAGTACTGCAGGTCTGTAGTGCTGCACGCTGCAGGTCTGTAGTGCTGCAGGTCTGTAGTACTGCACGCTGCGGGTCTGTAGTGCTGCAGGTCTGTAGTACTGCACGCTGCGGGTCTGTAGTGCTGCAGGTCTGTAGTGCTGCACGCTGCGGGTCTGTAGTGCTGCACGCCGCGGGTGTGTAGTACTGCACGCTGCAGTTGAGGGTCTGTAGTGCTGCACGCTGCAGTTGAGGGTCTGTAGTGCTGCACGCCGCAGTTGAGGGTCTGTAGTACTGCACGCCGCAGTTGAGGGTCTGTAGTACTGCACGCTGCAGTTGAGGGTCTGTAGTACTGCACGCCGCGGGTCTGTAGTACTGCAGGCTCCATTATACAGGTGGGGGAGTCTGAATCTCCAGCCGTGTCTGGTTTATAACTCAGGCATTTTCAGGATTGGAACCTAATTTCACGTCAGTTGTTTCTTTAATCCCTTTGTTTCCACATATGCATATATCACATATCAAGACATCAAACAGCTGGGGAATCTCAGAGACCAGACTGTTATTGTCGTCAAAGCCCCCACAGACACCAAGCTGGAAGTAACAGACCCCGATGAGGTACGTGCACAGATGTCAGAGATGGAAAATGTTTGAAGAGCAGTTTTAATCCTCGTATTGAGTGCTTGGTGTAAATTTCTGGAGTCACTTTTCACCTCTCCTCAGAGTCTGTCTATCCACCTGACCAGCACTCAGGGGCCCATAGATGTCCTGCTGTGCCCGGATGACGACAGTCACCCGACAAGCCCTGTTAAAAATGGCGGCACGGACATCAACGGGAACTCGCCTTTCCTCAAAGTCCTTCAAGGTCTGCTTCAGAAGTTGTTTTGTAAAGATAAACACTAATCCTAGAAATTAACCTGAAGGAACGGTTTAGAATTTCCACCGTTTTCAATGCTAGCGTGCTGGATTAGCAGCAGAACATTGAGTGCAGCTGCAGGAAATTAGTGATTAGTGAACACTTTTCTTTCATGTTTCAGACTTGAATCAATTTTCCGAATTGCATTTGCTCCGCCTTCCCATTCTGAATCTTTTTTCCCTCCTCAGATCCCAACAGCGTGACCTCAGCTCCCAGTCCAGGTGCGCCTCCTGCTGCCGCAGCCGTGTCCGTCACCACCCTCTCCCCCATCTCATCACCTTACACCAGTCTCCTGCAGCAGACAGAAGACCAGATCCCAACATCCCTGGGGCCTTTCCTAAACCTTGCCCCCCCACTCCTGGAGCAGGACGACTACCTTCTAGGTTTGGGAGATGACCAGGGAATCAGTGACTTGTTCGATGCCTGTGACTTTGATAAAATCCGCTCGCTCGGCCTGGACGATCTGCTGTGCAGCTAGCGGCAGGTTAGAGACGGGGATTTTCCACGCCTGTGACCGGCTGCATAGTTAGCTGAAGTTCTAATATTGAAAATGAAACATTAAGGAATTTCTCAGTCCCAGTGGGACTAAATGCTCTTTAATAGTGTGAGAGATGAAGTTCTTTGCATGATTTTACGCAGACATGTCAGGTCAGTGTGAAGACAAATCTATCAGTCTCAGGCTTCGTGAGGTGTAGCTGGGCATTCTGGGACATCTGGAAGTCGAGTGTAAAGGGCAGAGGAAGGTAACAACCTTCGCACGTGCAAGGAGACCTTGAAAACGTGCCCCCTCTGAACACACGGCATTAGCATGCTGGGCAAGCAAGCTAAAGTGTTGCACAGGAAATTGCAGACATGAAATTTAGGAGAGGATACGAGATGCTCATCAGTGAATCCAGATAAGCCCAACATGTGTGTGTGTCGATGCTGTGATGCTGGGGGCTGCGGAGTCTCTCTTGGCCCTTTTTCCACAGCAGCAGTGGTGTCAGTACGATAAATACAAGCGTTGACCTCGAGGTTCTGCATCTCCGCATGGCGGCTTCCTAACAAGCCTGCAACATAAACATTTCTGGTCGTTTTAATGAAGTGCGCCTGTATTTATCTGCTTTTTATTATTGCTGCTGTTGAAAAGCCCCCTGCCTTCTTTTAAACCTGTAATTTTGTGATTCAGGTCCATTATTCAGCATTTGTTTGCTCACATTTAAAAAAAAAAAAAAAAAAAGCTTTCAAAAAAGGCAGTTGTGGTGCAGATTATGATTAGTGTTTTATTGCTCAGACCCTTTCCTCATGCCCTGTTTTCCGATATTTGACCCTGAAAACATGACTAATTATTTTGTACAATGAGGCACTAGTTAAATACAGAGTTTTGTGTATTGGTGATAATAAATGCATGTTTTAAATTAAACAAATTAAATAAGAAAATTAAGTGTACAGGTCCAAAAAGAAGACAAATGGCATGTTTTGAGGGTGCAAAATTATTTCAGTATGTGTTATAGTTCTAGTTTTCTCTCCCATCTATAAAATGGATTTAACAGATCAGTTCATTAGCGATCTTTGTTACTCGATGTGTTTGCTAAAATGTGTCCTTAATATTATTCAGACCAAATGAAGTATGTTGACGTTCAGCTTCATGTTATGGTTTTTGGCCACATGGACTTAAGCCACTATAAGAAAAACCAAAACCTACTCATCCCTGAACACGAACTCGCTTCCCAAGAGATCCTCTCATGATGCTCTGTGAGTTTAGAATCTGAACTTCCTTTCTCTCCCTGATCTTTTGGAAGGAAGCTGCCATAATCAAACTGCCCCCCCAGCCCTGCATCCCAGTTTGCACCGCGTGCTGTGAAATTGGGCCGTGGTTTGACACTCTGAACCACTACTCTGTATGTGTGATGCCTCCTCTTCGTGTTAATCTTTTAGCTGAATTTTAATGGATTTTAAAACCTAGGATTGGCTATCCTGCTTAACAAGGGCCTGGGTAGCCATGTAGTTGGTATCTTATTATTAAATGATGCATCAGATGTAATAAACAAGGGAAAAAAATAGAAAAATGCTTTGGAGTTGGACACAGGTCAATGTAAACCTGTTCACTGAGGTGTATGTGTCTTCTCTGGCGACAAATATCCGGCTGGACCCCCCCCCCCCCCCCTGCTTTCTAAAGCCAGTGGGTCCAGTCGCTCAGTTGGATACTGCTGCTGTCATGCACTCTTCCCAGATGATTAATGTATGTTTGGGTATTTGTGTGTTTGGTGTGTGAGTGTTGTCACAGTTCAAGCTTGTGAAAGTGTAAGCCTGCCATGTGTAAATTGATGTACAGTTTTCTAAAAAAAACAAAAAAAAAATCAGTGCACAAGGTACTGTAGGCTACCTCCCACTTCATATCAGACAGTAGTAATGGGGCATAAAAGTGAATGTGTGCCAGAGTCTTTCATATTTTTTTCTTTTATCATAGAATTTACCCTCATATTTCAATGTAATGTTAAATATCTAAATATTTGAAGGTCTGCTTGAGAGGATTGAGATGTAGACCTGTCCACCGGTCTCCTGCATCTGAAGTTTTCGGGAGTACACGTGGGCAGAAAAACACAAAATTACAGTATTTTTTATTTTCTTTAACTTATTTAGTTGTTTTCCCCCTGCGTCAGCCACAGTCTGGTAAACCTTTACCGAGCTATGAAAAACAGGATCTTTTTTGCCTGTCCTGGTAACCTAGCCCTTATTTCTGTCAGATTCACTTAATTGCAGACTATTGTGACCTTTATTTGAGATTTCTCTGTTCAGAAAGAAGTTGGACAAAGCAATGTTGCTCACTTGGTGAAATAAAATGTGCACAGAAAATCTTCCATTTTTAATATGTATTTAATATTATTTGTGCTTTGTGTTCCAACCCTTTGTTAAGTATATGGTTTCAAGCAGTCATAACCTTTGTTTGGTATTTTTGTCGTCTTTACCTGATTTAAAAAGCTTTTCTTTGGAAAGTTTCCTCTCATGAGCTTAAATGAGAGATTTATTAAAGTGCAACAACTTATCTGGAAACACATAATCGGCGATAAGTAAAAATTAAGGTTTTTCATTTCTGATGTGCGTTTACACCACACAGAACATTTTTTGGCTAAATGTGGTTGTCAAAATGGGGGGGGGCAGTGTTTTTCCTGCTATTTCTCTGGCTGTTCTCAAGCTGTTACCAAATATGATATAATGATCTGCGAATATTATGTGTAGGGAGTAACTAAAAGAATAGGATCTCTGATGCTCTCACTATTTACAGGTTAAAAAAAACAAACATGCAATGTCAAATTATTGTCTCATTACTTTTTTGCAATTTGAATGCATGGGTGGAAGCATCGTGTGCTGTTGAATGTTTAAAATGTGATAATTTTTGATGTGTATTCACTTACAATTTCTTTGAAATCTGTAAATAAGGAATTGTATTTGTTGGAGGGGTGGGAGTTGGATTTGTTTTTGTACTATGGGTGTTTGTAATTAAAAAATTTGAATAAAGGAAATTAAAAATAGACTTTATCTTATATTAGCCCTAAGTGACATACATATCAAATGTGAATCCCTCAAACTACCAGCTTTCAACATCCTAATATGGATATAAAGGTTTAAAAACATGTTTTAATCGCGACTTTTTATTTCCTTACCCATGAACATGAAAAACGCGCGTCTAGTTTGTCCCTCACGACTCACCGTTGTTACGGACAAACATGGCGGCCTGAAATTCATGACAACTGTTTTGGTATTACAAAGTAGAATTATTCTAAGCTTATTTAAAAATAATTTCGTTTGAAATTCCAACTTCATGAACTGAAACCACAGCCCAACTCTGGTAAGACTTTAATAAAACGTCAGAACTTCTTTATCTTTTCAAAATAAAGGACACGTGTGTAACGGTTAGCAAATAAAGCTAATGTGGCCAAACGCTCACTTGCCCACATTATTTAGATATCACGTTAAATCTGACCAGTGCTTGATTAGAATTTGATCAAGGTTACTACAAGAATGGGTTTATTCTGAAGAGTGTTATGACGAGGTGCTCTCTAGAACAAAATTAAGGTTGTGTTTAATATTTACACAGCGCAGGTATCCAGGTGTTTCCTATCATTAATTACTCGTTTCTATTTAACAGCTTTAAACTTTGCGTTTATATTCAGCCGTTAAGTCAAAATATTAGTCTGGGGAATCATTTTAAGGCTATTAGGACCACCCTTGAGGTCAGTTAAAGTTACTTGATTGCTGTCATATTTTGCGTACTGACAGCTACGATTGCTTGAGGAAAGTAAATACATCAGCAAGTTTAATTGCTATTTTAACTAAGTAAAAGGCTTAATTCGTGTATGAGGGAGGTGCCAATTACCCTTTTATCTAAAAATGTTAATTTTTCTGGTGGATTTGTTTGCATGCATCTTACAATACCATAGCAAATTACATCATGTGCTTAAAATATACAGGTATGCAGGTCGAGTAATGAACCTCTAACAAATCCACCAGAAAGATTAACATTTTTGGATAATAGGGTAATTGGCACCTCCATCATACACAAATTAAGCCTTTTACTTAGTTAAAATAGCAATTAAACTTACAGATAGATTTGCTTTCCTCAAAGGTCGACTCATTTACAGATTTGATAGATTTGGCAAATCTTATTTAATGTTGGAGACCTGGATATTATAATGTTGTTGTGATAAAAGTTAAAATATTTCACAAAATGGCTGTCCAATACTTAAATACAACGGTGACAAAATGTTTAATAAAAACTAAAAAAAAAGCAAACTAAGTAATCTTCAGTAAAGACACGTCTCTATTCTTTTGATCCAGAACAACACATTTCATCGGCTCGAGGGATTTATGACACGCAATTAGGATACAAACAAGGAATTTGGTGAGCAAATAAATAACAGCGTTGACTCTGACTTCATTTCTGTAAACAGCTGACATTACAAGACCACATCCAGGCTCTGACTTTGTTCTTTTTCTGTGTGATTGACAGATAATCATGCCATCTGCGTGTGACTCTGCGATTGAAGACATTGAGGACATGGTGTCTTTTAATGACCCGACACCGCAGGATAGACAGTCTGCTCGAAAAAGGATCATACCAAGGTCCAGAAAGAAAAACGTAGAACACGAGGAGCTCCAAGCCGACAGGTCTGTTAAACAGTTGCTGAAATGATACCAAGAAGACATCAAGTTATCATTCCCAGATCAGCCTATGAACTCCTGTGGCCGTGGTTTTGGGACTGTCTTCAGGAGATATTTCTGCTGTGTGCTTTCCAATATTTGTTTATAGCTAGTTGGATTCTTGGTTTGTTGCCATGGTAATATCACGAACACGGTCATACAGTATATCTGTTATTTTTACCGAACCCATTTGAGAACATCTATAATTATCAGATTTTAATTTGTTGCTTGAAAAAAAGGAAATCAAATTTGATTTAGTACAGCTTGCTTGCCGCTCTGACTGCGGGCAAAGGTCGACTCCTTCTGAAATAGAATTATTATTCCTTTTAAATTCTGTTAAGGGCCATTGTTTTTTATATATAGGAATCAGTGACTATGATAAACATAATATATAATAAATATAATAAACAACTATAATAAACAAGAGTCCAACTGATTTTCATTATTCTAGTTTGATCCCTGGCACCCAAAAAATCTGGATGAAAACCTGGGGGTGTAGCCACAACAACTCTGATGGCGAGTACATGGCTGGACAGCTCGCTGCTAGTGGATACAAGATAACAGGTAAGCACGTGTTTGTGCTTGTTTTGGTAATCTGCAACTTCACCCGGACTACAGTGCGGCTGATGCAGTGGCTAATATTAGACACAGGGGGCAGTATTACTGCGTTGTTGAGTCGACAGTTTTGCCCTGAATTAAATATCTGAGGTGTTTTTGTATTTCAACCAATGCATTCTGGTTAGTTGGAAATAACAGAGAGGGTTGGGAGTCGTCAAAAGACAAAGTTTAAACTGTCTAATGTTGCCAATCTCATATTATGAAACGATGAATTATTCCACAGTTCCCTGGAGAGACATTTTTACCCCTGAAATCTTTTTGTGATGGATTTTCAGCACCTGCGTTGTTACTGCAGAGTCATGGTGAGGTTTAGATTTCTGCATGTGCTAGCTCTTTGAACGTGACTGTGTGAACAAAAGAGATGGGAGAGACAGGAAAGATTTAATATTAACCCTGCAGGCATTTCTCTCACTATGGGGTCTCAACTGCCTTAGAAGGGCCATTACTCAAACCCTTCTAAAATGCAGATGTATCCCCACACACATACATAGACTAGAAGTATAAAATCCATGTTTTAATCTCCTTTCATTTTACAGGTCTGGTCTTGGTTTGTGCTCTCTCTCTAGATGGGCTTGTATGTTTTACATTTCACTTTGTTAAAAACTGCCGGTGGCCTATAATGTAGAACGTTCATTATAATTGTGTGAAACAGCTTCTGTTTGCTGTGGCAGAACCTTTTCTTATCCGCTTATTTGTTTCAGAGGTTTGCAGTGTTTTCCAAAGAAGTCTGTTTATTTTAGTGAATTTGAATGAAAACAGTTTAATGGATCTTGGTCATGTCTGCGAATTAAAGATTTTCATTGCTAAAGTGTACAGAATCATTATCAGCATCCGTCTGTCAAAGATCAAGGATTACTTTGGTTTTTGTCCACCTTCTCTCTGCTTCTAGGCATGGCCTTTGACCGTGCTTGCCTACCTTTCGCCGCATCAATTTTTTTTCCCTGCAGCCCATCTCTCCCTCGTTCTCATCCTTTGGCTGTGAGAATCTTCTGTTATTGTTGTTTGCCTTAGGCCTTTTGGGAGGAGAAATTGACTGTTATGTCCAGAAAGTGTAGATAATTTTGAATTGTCTGCCGTATAGTATGCAGTTAGTTTTGAATTGCATGAAATTGTTCGGAGCTGAGAGACGGGAATCATGTGGAATGACAAGGTCTGAAATGGACTCAAGGATGTATTGTCTTGCTGGACTGAACTTGTAAGCTTGGGTGGAACATTTCTATATATGAGCCATAATATTGTGTCCTTGTTCAAGTAAAAAAAAAAACTGTTTAAAAATATGACATCATGTGAACAGGACTGATGCCTTTGTTGTGCCTGACGGTCTCATTATTGTTGAGTTGGGAGATGTAGCTGCCTCTACAGAAGAATGACATCACATTGCCCCTCCTCTGTCATCATTCTTGTCCACCTTTTATACCTACTCTCATTCTTTCAACCTTTTCTTTTTTAAAACTGACACTATGACGTCACCTGGTGTGATAGTAGCTGTTCTTTTCTTGGCCTGTAGATGGCAGATTTGGCTTGTTGAAGAACGCTTGTTCCCGCAATAACAGGATGAGGTAATCCTTTAGAAAGTCTTCACTACTAGTTTAGAACTTGGTATAAAAATAATTATTATAGACAGTCTTTTGCAATAAATGGACTTAATGTAATGACTAATATCATTACTGTGATCTTAATGTTAAAATAACAAGAGCCTAATTTAGTCAGGTGTTTGTGAGATAAAAAAAAACTGTTTTAGGGATATAAGCTATAAGTATTTATTCAAATGGGAAGAATCCTGGCACGTGCATATGCTAAAAAAAACAGTAAATACTGTCCATCTTTCATAAACACTAACCTCATTTTATCTTTGTGGGTTTATTTTTTGTGTGTGTTTTACTTTTCTCACTTCTCTGCTTTCATTGTCTCCACTGTGATTGCCCCTGCTTTCCCTCTACATCCCTGAAGGGGGCACTGTTTACCCACTCGACAACTGACGTGAACGTGTCCCATTTCAGCGGTAGAGCAATGTGCCAAATAGTCACACACAAACACACGCACACCCTTCATGGAAAGAAGTCACACCAGGATATTTTGATTTTATTTGGCTGCTCTTCTCCCCTCCCATGCGCCTCCCTGCCAGCCAGCCATACACACAGCACTTCAGTTATGATTTTACATACCGGTTAGGCAAAATTACTCCCTTGTACACAATGTCAGCCAAATCAGGCGTTCCCAGTTCCTGCTTTGGACACAGATGGTTGAAGGATATGAGTTACAAAGAGAGGGTGTGTGCAGTTAAGAGGGGAGTTTACACGAGGTCTCAATTGATTAGCAAATGATGGTTTGAATTGAAATTCAATTTGTTTTGTGTTTTTATGAGTATACCTTTAGCATATCTTTAGGACAGTAAAACTAAATACAGATTAAAATATCTTTATATTGTGGCCTTTTTTTTTTCTTTTGTCATTATTTGTGTTTAATTGCAACCTAATAGCTTTATGGTTGTAATAGTCACATATTGGCATTGACTGATACAGCACATATTATATGACATTCTGCCGTCGCATTTAATCTCCCCAATTATATGCGGTTCACAGGATATTTTTTGATTGCGCTTATTTGAAAATTGATAATTCAACAATATCAGTTTGTTCTTATTTAGCTCATGATGTGTTTGTTACAGGCGCCTTTGCTGCTCTGCGTGATTGTATTACATCACTGTAGAGTATTTTCGCTCTAAGTGCATGTGTGTGTACCTCGCATACATGCCATCTCATTCATAAAACGGGTGTATGGGGGTCTCCTCATTGGCTGACTGCGAGCTACGCAACATTACATGCCGCAACGTCATACCCAATAAAAACTTACAATGTTTCCTCTGACTCCGCCTCTCATCTACACACGTTGGCGCGCACAGCCGCCTCAAAAACACATTTAGTACTTTCACACACACTTGTAGACGTGGTGGGAATAGCGAACGAGTCAGCTCGTGACAGTTTGTATTTCCAAAGCTGCCGTTTTAGACATATTGCCATGGCGAGTCCTTGTGTGTGATATCAATATCAATATCTCTGACTTGTGTTTTACCATCACTACAGTGGGCAACAGACAGATCTCCTTTTGCTCAGTGAGCGCAAAAAAGGAATGTAAGAGTGAAGGGGAAGCAAAGCAAGGAAAAAACAGAGCAGACGGGTGGGGGTGGGGGGGTCAGATGAAGCATACGGCCAGCTGAGGCACTTAACCTCAGTTCAGTTGATGTAACAGATAAAACAGGGATGTTGTACCTGCAGGTAAAATTAAAAGAGGCTTATCAGATCTGTATTCATGAGAAATGGAGAGATGCATAGATGCAGCGATAACTGACCAGATAAAGGTGCAATATGACAGGAGAAACACAGACAATCTTAATATAAACAGAGGGGACTCAGGCAGGGAAAGGCTGTACAGAAATGAACAGAAATAATTCCAAATTGAACACAAATGTCTATTTGATTTGTGGGACTTGCATCAGGAGTGTTGAGTAAACCGGTATGAGAGAAACAAAGTGCGTCATGCACTCAGAAGTAAGCATGGCATCTGTCGGTGATCATGAGAGGGAAAATAAGAGCAATGGAGGTTTATAGACCAGTGACTGCTGCTTTTGTACAGATGTGTAGATACAAATTTGGAGCATTTTGAATATTGGTTAAAACAGGACGTCACAATTTGTTGTCACCCATAATTGTCCTTAAATTCACTGACTAACTTCCCCTCCCCTTCTGCCTGATCTGTGGTGAAATTCAGATTAAATGAGTTTATGCAGACTGAGGTCACATGACAAAACATTAGACCCGTTTCGATCACATGCAATCGGGAGCGTGGTTTGAAAAAAATCTGCTATTTCTCACTGCCATAAAACACATGAGTCATTTATAGGCAACGGAATAAATTTGAGCCATTATTTCCCTCAAAACAAACACACCTCCACACGCACGGTCTTTTGAAGGCTTTGAGTTTGTCCTACAAATAGATCCATACGTCCAGGCAGTCAAGTGTAACCATCTAGAGGCCCCTAGATTAAAGTGATCTGGGCCTCCTGTGCATGCATGTGTACGTGTGCATGTGTTCTTGTTTTGGTGATCTTACAAGGTGACCCATGTGTAGGCAGCACCCAGTAACCATTTAGAGGCCGTGGGATTAAGGACTTTAGCTTTTCTGGCCTGAAGAGTCCCTTGAGGCAACCACGGATAAAGGAGAAGGATAATGGCGCATAGCATGTGGAAAGTAGGAATCAATCTAATCCATTGATTATTTAGAAGGAAGAAACCTGCACACCAGCATTTGAACCTGGAATGATTTGATTTTTGGAACTGCATCTTAAAATCCACCAATTCTGCTTGGGAAATTGATTTATTGTGATATTTTAATATTTCAAACATCGCATATCACACTGGAAGTTCTTCAGTGGTTGTCTGGAAGTGGAATTTCTTCAGTCATAGGAAAATCATCCTCCGTTGTGCTAGCATTTCCCTTACGTGAGATTTGGAAACAATGAAGGGGATTTGCTGCTGAATGCCGCCGAGGCCTTTCTCATTCCTCTGAGAAACAAACAAAAAACTCAACAAATTGACTCCCCAAAGGATTGTGTACCTCATCCTTGTTCTTAACCCAGAAAGGGCTGTACAGCTAGACAGGGAGAATAATGGAAGTGAGAATCTCTGTCCCAGTCTTCCTTCTGTCCTTTCATTTGTTCGTGCACACTTTCATGTCTCTTATGAAGAAAGCTTGAGATAAATGAAGGGAGAAGCTGCTTCCCTCAAGAGGATGGTAGAGTATTCCCTATTCCCATCTGAAGCTAGCCAACCAGTCACCCCCTGTTATCCCAGGAATACTGCCTGCAATCCATAGGGATTGGGAATACCCTGAAGAGATATAATAGGAATATCATGCAGGGGTTGTGAGTAATGGGATAAGGCAAGAGCCAGGGGAAGGACTCAGAGGTAGAAGGGGATGAGGGAGCAGGGCAAGGAAACGAGGCAGACGTCTGGAGAGCGGGTAAGAGATACCGTCTACGGATACGGTTTGCTACCACAGACCTTTGAGCATTATATCAGAGCAGTGAGGTGATATTTTATGGACCTAGTGAGAGCTCGCAGTTCCGACGTGGCATTAAATACAGCTGTCAATTCTTTCAAAATTAGCCTAGAAAAGTGAGGACACAGTTGGCTTAATTAACTGAAAAAGGAGAGAAACACAAATGACTTGTTTTTAAAGGATGAAAATGTTAAAACCAGCATTTGTAGTACAGAGCCCTGTGGAACCCCGTAGGCCACATTCAGCAGTTTACCACTACCATTAAGGTCTTTAATAATAACTGGAAAAAGAGTCACACTAAGGACTAAAGCACTACATTGGTAGCGATTATAGAATAAAATACCGAATAAACTATGATTTTACAGACGCTGCCTTAACTTTGCCCTTTGGAGGACAGAGCAGCACTGTCAGACTCTGTTCCATTGAAGTCTAAAACACCAAAGCAGAAATGATCTGTATTCATTGACATTTGCCAAATCATTGCTGCTGTTTTTTGCTTTTGAATAATTAGCTTTTGTGTAATTTAAAAAAAAACTCAAGCAGACATTTGTATTTCTCACTTCAAATTTGCTGTCGCCTTTTTGCTCTCCCGTCATCTTGACAGGCAGAGCAAACGTAGGCTCTCTTCTGCAGAGGAAATCAAGGCTTGATAGACGTTGGTAATTAATGATGCATGCCACACTGTTGGTGTGGGTGGATAAATTTGTGGGTGATTTATATAAATAAGAGGATAATTGGAGAGTTAGGTATTCAAGGACATGAAGTAAATGACTTTCCTGGCCCCCTTTGTGGCTCATCACACTCAGACTTCTCTGAGCACCTTTTGGTATTATTTTGGAAGATAAACCCTGAATGCACCATCTCTAGCCATTAGTTCCACATGCAGGAAAGCAGAGGTTACCTATTGTGCCTGTGTGTAGATCTGTTTGATATGAATAGCACTGGCTGCCCCTGGATAAAAAGCAATAATTTAATAGATATCTAGTTTAATACTTGTGTCTTAATTTGCTTGATAATGCGTACAGTTTTTCCTTTTGTAAGAGATTTATTCTACACATGTCTCTGTCTGATCTCTCCTTCATACATATAAATGAATCTGCTATGTGTTGGATTTCCTTGTGAGGGCACAGATATCAGACATGATTCAAGAGCTGCTGATGACTTGAGCAGTGGGTTCAATTTTAATTATCAGTGGACAAAGTAACCTTGATCAGGAAGCACAAAAGATTGCTTGACTGGAAGCATTGAAAGTGCCTGCATTGTCGAGTGAGAGGATGAATAAATAATACTACTCCATCATTAGGAGTAGGATTTGGTATATAAGGGGGTATCTATTGTGCAAGTAAATGTAATGTATAGGAAGGAACTGATATAGGCAATGAAATGGCTTTAGCGTGAGTAAACACTCTGACCATTAGCTTGTCATTTGTCTGTGCAGAAAAACAAGTGATTTTAGTTACTGGTGCTTTTGTAGGATTTGTTAGTAGCTAGCCTAAGTGAATGTAATGAAACCCACATTGGAGCTCTACATTATCACAAATTGCCCATTTATTTAAGCAAACCGTGGCTGCAGATAATGTAGAAGATAACAGGCCTTTTAAATCGGTTTTAGTCACAAAATATTTGCCAGTTTCTACCGATTCAAGATGGTGGATTACCCAAAATGCACTGTGGACTAGGTCACTGAGTTTGCAGTCTGCAAGCAAACTGCACCAGGGTTTATTCAGGATTAACCGAGAACCCCATTTTTAGGTGGACCACAGTCTGTTTGTTTGGTTCAGATGACCACACCTGCCGAGACAAAGTGGACTTGGGCCCTTCTAAAGTGGAGCAAACCTCCTGGTCCTCTGGCTGACACTGTGGAATAAGGTGCTCCTGGGTGTCAGATTGGCTTGTGAGTGCTGCCTGAGTGTCTAAGAATGCTAACTTTCCCTGTTTATCAAAGAATGCAAGTTATTTATTCCACTGGGGACGTGTGTTAGTGTTTGAATGAGGTGTTCTTGTGTGAAGTGCTTTGAGTGCTGAGGATGACTAGAAACCCTGTAAATGCAATCCATTTTCCTCTATTTATCCTGTTCCTCAACTCAGGGGCTCAAACACAGATACAGTCACATGCAGAAGTGTGTGAAGTATTTTTTTGATAATCTGAGGCTGTCCACATGGTAGACAGATGGCTCTTCTAATCTTCCAGACAGACACTGCTTTTTGATATCTGATCTGATGATTACTCTGTGTGTGTGTGTGTGTGTGTGTGTGTGTGTGTGTGTGTGTGTGTGTGTGTGTGTGTGCGTGTGCGGGTGCGGGTGTGGGTGTGGGTGTGTGTGTGTACGCGTGCTACTTCCAAGGATGAACTGGGTAAATCTGTTCTCAAATACCCCCTGCTGATTTGTGTGGGTGTGTAGTTCTTCCGTCTTTTGTGCAACTTTTTTGAACAGTTGTGATTTCAATGCATATCGACGTCACCATTAGCTGTTTGAGGACAGTTGTCCATCACATGATTGAAGCATCAAACCAGTGAAGACAGAAATAGCTGCTTTAAGCTCCCATCAGGTCAATGATCAAGTCAATAAATGTGTAAATAATTTAAGTTTTGCCGCCAACATTGAAACAACTAGAGTAGTAAAAGTATAACTCTACGGTATTGATATTTTTAGATATTGGACTCTCTTGAATACTTCTTTCAGTGATGCATATATAATAGCGGAGGGCATGAATAACTAAGCGTGTGATAGCTTAGCCGACCACATTGGTATGTGTGTTTTCTACTGATTATTTTATTCCATTCTCGCTTTCCCTTTGTTCTTTCATGACAAAGTCAGATCAACAAAGTTGGATGCTATTTTTGTTCCATATTCCCATTTATTCCAAGTTGGTTTTATGTTTTAACTCCCTTTTTCTATATTTGTGTTAGTGTTTCCAAGTTATGACTTTAAAAGTCTGGCGTTGTTTGATCATATCTTTTATTTTTCTCAGGTTAAGTTGTTTCTCTCCTCTCTCCCAGATCTCAACAAATGTTGTGCCCTTTGTCTGCCTCCTTTCTCCTTCTATACTCTCACAACATAAGCTGTTCCTTCAAACCCACCACAATTTGCATGCCACATATATAAACACCAACTGTCTGAATAAGGAATGCCAAGAGGCTAAATTCTGTATTTATTACCTGGGACCCGAGCTAGTTCTCCCTTTTCTACTAAATTTGCATCTGATTTGAGCTCCACAGCCTGGATGTGGGAATAAGGGGCCTGTTGACCTAAATTGTTTTAACTCCACATGGAAATAAAAGAGCAGTTGAAGGTCTAATTACTGCTATTAATCGAATTATGAAGCTTTACATGCGGAGCATAAATATGCAATTGGATAATAGCTGCAACAGCAAATTGAGGCAACTTCGTCATACTGCAGGCAGCTTTTCCAGGGAGATAATGATGTGCGTCTGTAGCTGGCCACATTTCCCACATTGCATCATCCTATCCTCTCCCAATAGTTTTGCTCACAAGCCTTTTAATCTTTGGTAGGCTCTGCTATTTTAGGGCAAACAGCTGTTGAATAGAGATACACTTTACAGAGCTAATTAATCAGAGAAACTAATCAGCATCACAGCGGGCTAATAGCAAAACTGTAATGTTACGCATCTTACTGTGCAAATGCACGTGGTGAAACACGTTTTCTGAAGTTTAAATATTCATTTATTTTGAACGTTAAACAGATTTCCCCAACACAGGTTTGTATAGCCGTCATTACAGGTACATTCATAGTCATTGTTATTTCCATCTACCTGAGAGTGCACCGGGAAGTTCCTGTCAAACAGTCAAACCTGAAGTTTGTGAGTTTTTCATCGATTTGAATCATCTAGCTCTCACAATCATACACGTCATGAGAGGAAAAACATTATCTGATTAGCATTTGGCTAATATCCGCTTACTATGATCCAAAAAACCACAAAATGCCAATTTCATGTGATATTTCTTCACTCAGACCAGGCTAATGCACTAATTGTACGAGGTCTATCCTATTATATAAGCAGCAGGGAGACAAACTAGATGTCAAGCTGCAGAATTGCTGTAAGAATCATTTACCAATCGTTCTGTGGATGACCTCACCCATTGTTCAGACGCCAAACGTCTTCAGAGAGAATTACTTAAAGACCTAAAGATTGTTTCATGCTTTTATTTAGGCATTCTTTTCAGTTTGCATTCATCTGCATTCTCCCCACGACAGGTGAGCTTTTACATACAGGTGGTGCTCACTTTTTTCTTTACCTCGTCTTTCTCCTTTGTCCTGCTTCCAGGTGACGAGCGGGGGAAAATAGAATGAACACACACACACACACACACACACACACACTCACCCCTCCTCTGAATCGAACATAGTCTGCCAACAGATTCTTTTGTGTACTCAGCAAATTGATGTGTGTTCTTCCCATGGCTTGTTTTTAACTTTAACTAAAACAATCTTAAAATGCAACACACCCATTCAAACAGAGTGGGCCACACACCTCATTGAATATAAACTGCCATCTCCTGGGGCAAACAGCAAATATAATCACATTTGTAGCATCAGAGAAATAGAGCATCAATATTTGCCTAGTCTGTTAGAGTTGTAAAATAGGAACTGGCTCTGGTTAGTCTAGTCTACATGGGTTTAACAATAGGTTTTGAGGAACATTTTTGAGACTTTTACTTGTTACTGTTGTTTAATGTACATTGGTGATCATTAATAGTTGGGTGATTCACTGTTGCTACTGTATGTACCCACAGTCGGTGTGCAAATGAGTATGAATATTGTCAGCATAAAGCTTTAAAATCATTTTGTGGAGTGGTTATTAGCATTATTGAAAGTATGTTGTAGCTTTTCTGAAACAAAGGTGGCAGGATTGGTGTTACACACTGTAGTTACCTGAAAGGGACATTTTTGTTTTACTTAAGCATCTGTTTACCTTATTAAATGCTTTTTAAATGTACAGCAATGAAAAAATCAAACGCCTAAATTCTTATTCCCTTTGGCGCCGGTTGCTTTGCAAATGAAAGTTTGAAAACTGCTTTTATTATCGACTGTTCTTACAAACTTTTCTGTCTTGGCATTAAACGGAATGCAGTCACTTTCAGGTTCTGCAGAGGGAAAAAAGTGTAAATGTTTAATTTGAGACCCCTGTCGGGACCCAGGTGCAGCCACTGTCTCCATGATCAGATAAACGAGAGACAGATTGATTCCTTTTCCTGCAGAAGCAAACTTGGCCTATCCAAATTAGTGGCTTGCTGGCTGGACCACATTCATCATTTCTGTTCCCATTTCACATGACCTTGCCTGCTATTCTTCACCAAGATATCTCCACTTGTTCTTGCAGTGCTCAACCTTTCCTTTGCCTTACCGTTGTGATATATAGTTCTGTTTCTCCGCATCGTCGTATCTCCCGCCCTCCACCGATACTTCATTTATACTCTGCCTGCTTGCTGGTTTTTCCCCTCTAAGATCTCCTTTGATTTGCATATTTGTGTCACTGCCTCTTTCCTTCTTGTACATTAGTGGAATTGGCTATTTAAGGACAGGACAGAGATCCCAAATGACTGGATGTTTCTAAAATGTTGTCAAACTGTTAGCTGGAGCGCTGTAGTGGACCCCTGCTGTGTCTAACTCGGCACACTCCCCCTTCTTAGTACACACTCACACAGAGTATCTGTCGCCGAGAAGAGACGGTAGATTATGTGCAGGTTACACAAACCATTGCTTTGAATTTCTGCCACTTAGGTATGCTGATTTGGGAAAGTTTCTGTCAAAGCTCCAGTGAATCGCACGCAGCTTCGGTGCAGTTTGGTGTCTGAGGGAGGAAAATAAAGACATCCTATAAGATGGCAGCTCAGATGATGCCTACGCTTTGAATGCCTTTTTTTCTTTATCCTGGGTTATATCCGGATTAGGCTGGCACTTTCCACAACTGAAGCCTAAGCTTCTGCCTGCTTGAAATTAGAACATTTAACAAGCAAACCAAGTTGACAGATTCTACCAATTTGCTTATTCAAACAAAATACAAGGAAGTGCATATCTAATGTTTTGCAAATGAAAATGTGTGTTTGCTTCCAGTGCTGCATGAGAAACCTCATTTTCTTTAAAACATTGAGCTGAAATAACTTAAGCTGCAGTCCATTCATCTTTTCTTATTAGTATCCAAACATTATCCTCAGCTTCGCTCGGTCTTCCTGTAGATATCACCTGGGAAAGCAGAAGCAGGAGGAGGAGCATCAACAGGGCAGGGAACCTTCACGTCTGCTATACCGGGTCACTCAGACATCTTTGCCGCTCTGCTGTTGCTCTGCGGTTGCATCAGACTATTAAATGCTGATGCACACAGACAGTAGCGCACTTGTATGTTGTTTGCTCCATTTTTGGGACAGATCACAGGTCACAGCAAATTCATTTTCCGTGCCTTACCCAAGTGTAACATTTCTTTTGCTTTGTTCTAAAAGCTTTTTTCTAATGATTTATGACACAGGCACTCGTTCAAGCTCCGGCTCCTGAAACTTTGAAAGATCGCGTCATGAAATTGCACTTACAACCGCCAAATTTGAGTAGCATTTTGCACAGTTTAGCGTGACTGACGGGCACTCTGTCTTCACTATGGGCGCTCTTGTCAGTGCACATAGCCAGCCAGCATCTGTCTAATAGGAGTTGATTTCATTATCATCCGCAGCTGAGTATCTGGGAATCTGAGGCCCGTCTGTCTGCACGCCTCGGTGTTAGTGTGCCCGCGCCAGCGCGAGGGCTCACTTGTTAAATGTGATTGGACGGGAACCACCAAAGTTCTCTAAGGATCACTGCGAATTTGCCACGTCAGTGACGCTAATGTGCAGACACACACGCTCCCAGCGGAGTGGGACCCTTTTAGACTGAAATGTTGTCAGCTAGAAATCTCCTGTTGCTTAAATCAGTCATGCTCAACTTGTCACCACTTAGCTCACGCTTACACTCACACGTTTAGCATGAGTGTGTCAATGAAAACAACAGTTTTTTCTATTATTTGCTTACTAATATTTGCTGAGGAATTATATTTTTGAGCCTTAATATGGACTAAATTACTGTCTGGAGACATGTATTGTGTCTTCTCAGGTACACTTGGAACTTAAAACTATACATTTGTTCTGCTTATGCTGTACTAATTTAAAAATTGCGAACAGTTTATGGATTTTTAAAAAAAAAGACCATTGGGATTTAACAGAATTAAATCTGTCTCCACTGATGTTTCGACAAATTGTTGATTTGAGTGTGATGGAGAACACTGCTTTTCAGCTTACAGCCCCGTGTTGCCCTCCACTCCACCTGTCGCCCCCGACCTGGCATCTGACCGTCTACTTAACCAATCGACCAATAAGGCCAGACAGGCCCCGTTAGCTCAGCCAAGTGTGTCAGTTCACCCCAAAGCCACCCCTTGCCCTACAATACTTACCCCTATACACCAACCACTACCAGACTGTATCCCAAGGTCAGCATGTCCTCTACTCTGTGTGTGTGTGTGTGTGTGTGTGTGTGTGTGTGTGTGTGTGTGTGTGTGTGTTTGGTGTGTGTGACATACAAGATGGGGAGATGGAGCAGGCGGAATGATGATGTGTTTGAAACAGGGGGCAGAAGACAGGAATAACAAGGGTGTGTGCGTGTGTGGTGGGCATGTATGCATCTGTGCACATGGGAGTGTGGGGATGTGAGGGATGGGATGGAAAGTGGGTCATGGTGCAACTGTGTGTGAAGCACCATGGGCATCATATTGACCCCTTGGGCTGCTGTCTGTGTCTTCTCAGTCTTGTTACACACACACACACACACACTCACACAGATACACCCAAGCTTATCACTATATGCCGTCATACATCATCTACCAGGCCTCAAGATAAGTGTGTGTTTCTTTGGTCTGTAAAGTCTGAAAATCTCAATAACTTAAGTAGTTTCAGTCTTTGCAGACCAAAGGTAAATGAGTTGTTAAATACATCGTCAGTAACTTACCACTGCTAGGCTGTCTGAAATAGGAAATGTGACAGCAGAGTGTAGATGTTTTTGTGATGGATTGTTACAGAAAGTGAACAGGAATTAGTAATTAAAAAAAAAAAAGTTTAAGCTTTATTGAAAAGCTGTACAATATGTCTTGCATTTGAAATAGCAAAATAAAGGAACGAGAATGCAATTCTCTTTTTTTGTGTGTATTGACACATCTGTATAACTGTGAGATTGGAGTTTGGGGAAAAGGGCCAATTCCCTTTCTGTCTGTTATTGTTTGTGGATTTCTGCGCTGTCTGTCGTGCAGCTGAGCCTCGTGCCGTCTGCAAAACACCTACGGGTAAATCAGACGAACTTGTAACTTCAACAAAATGCAAAAATCCTCGCAATGTGTTTTTATTTCAAATCTAAGCAACATATACACCTGCCACCTCTGTTTTTATGTTAGGTTCAGGATGTTATTTTATTTCCTACCACCAACACCTTCTCATTCAAACCATTTTTTGCTAAAACTAAGATTTTTTTTTAAATTTAGGTTTGTAAAGAAAACAGAAGCCCCTAAGTTATTGAAAAACGGTGTACAACAGGAAGATCACAGAGGAGCCTTGTAACAGTATTGTTTATTGATTTTGAAGGAAACAAATTAATTAGTGAAGTAAAAAGGGCTAACGAAAGGAGCCAAATGCTGCCATCTGCC
The DNA here is from genome assembly GCF_901000725.2 of Takifugu rubripes. Lineage (NCBI taxonomy): Eukaryota > Metazoa > Chordata > Actinopteri > Tetraodontiformes > Tetraodontidae > Takifugu > Takifugu rubripes. The sequence goes on along the minus strand of NC_042291.1, from coordinate 11,291,414 downwards.
TGCAGCCCCACTCACCTTCTCACCATCATGTCTCAATCATTTCTCAAGACGATGTTTTTCTGACCCACCCATACCTTTAATCCTTTTTTTGTCTTTTCTCTATGCCCGCTCTCTCCATCTGTTCCATCTATATTTTCATCCAGTTCTCCGGTTCACACACCTGTCCCCGTCCTCCTTTTTCAGGTCTTCATAAGGAAAGATCTGATTGAAATGTATTATGTATGACCTTGAGTATACGTGAACCACTGACCCCCAGATGTTACCCCCGCAATACAGTCTCACATTTGATCTGTTTGTGGAGCAAATTCTGGGTGAATTCACATAAACATGCTTCTTGACTGGAAATTACTCTGAATTAAATCTCCTGGCTGATATTAAGTCACTTCAGCTCCCCCCCCGAACATGTACCACTATACACCCTCACACACAACATATAGGATGAGAGAGGTCCTTTTCCTTTGCTGCAGACTATTTATTTAGGGGTCAATCATTGAGGTTAAATGGAATATACCTTATATGTGGTACTGGAGAAATATGTATGTGCTGAGGGCAGATTGAAAAGGTGCAATATGTCCCAGAGTTGGGTATGCTGGTGCTGAGCCACATGTTTCCATTACCTATTTATCAACAAACTTCATGAATTTAATCAAAAGTTAGTTTTTAATTTAGCATATGTTACTGAGCACTTTTCCTGTGACTGCAGGGACATTTTCAGCCCCTCTTACAGGTGGGTCATCATTTAAATGCAAAGAATTTCCACAGCAGCAGCATGTGTGTGTCACAGCAGGATTTTAGTCTTCGCCTCTGAGACCTTCCCCATTAAATGAAAGATTAGCCAACTGTTTTGTGCACATTTTTGGCATTATGACTTCTTAAATAGTAGCCTGATGGCTATGTTATGCAAATATAAGCAAATCACTTTACTGTCATTGGCTGCACCGCCCAACTATGCAAATATTATGCAAATATATCATTCCAGAGATTTCCCAATAGCATTCTTTATGATGGGATTTATGTGCAGTTAAAGCTGAGTCACACCTCAGGCTACATTTTACCACACAGATAAAGAATGAAACTGAAAAACACCATTAGCACACAGGTTAACCAACTTCACACTGTCCCTAAAGGTCAAAACCACTAATTTCAAAGGTGTTTCTTTTTGAATTACACAATAACTTCAGATGTGACATGCAAGCTGACTTGTGATCATAATGGCACTAATTAAATAATAGATTGGTTGTTTACCACCACAACTGAAACTTTTCAATCTGATAAATCCTGTACCAATATGGTGGCAGGTCAATGGGTTTTTAAAGCACATCACTTTGTAAGCATTCAACACAATTAATACTATTTTAGTACCTTTGACTCAACAATCATTAAATAACTCTTTTGCTGCATTCCCAAATACCACAATAGTTTTCTACGTTTAAGGAATTTTTATTTGTGAGTGTGTCTGTTACATCGATGGAGAGCTTGTTATTGTTGGTCTGGAAAAGCCCCTCGAGACCAGGGAGAGACAACATCCACGCAGCTGAGACCGTTCCCACTAGTCCTGCACGTTTCCCTGCACATTTGTTGCTAAATACAATAAAGCTGAGAACACCAAAAACACTTTCCAGGCTTGTTCTTCTAATGGCTCATAATATTTACAGTATTGATGTAATTCTTGAGGAGTAAATATACATTTTCTATTGTATATTTCTGTCCTAGACCAAATGGTTGTTCCTTTTAATGAGCCCTGTCAAAAAATCCTAAATCAGCTTTTCCTTTCTTCTCTAGTTCCAACTGATGTGACCTAAAAACGTGGAGACCTGATAACATAAAAAGCTTTTAATTGCTCTACAATACATTCTGCAACACAACGCTCAAACATGTTTTCAGTAACAATCTACAGGTGGTAAATAGAATAAACCAAAACAAAACCCAAAATGTGTGGTTGTATTAAATTTAGGTGCAAAGTGAGGCTGTTGGTAATCTCCTAATTTTTTTTCCCTCATTCTGTCCCTTCTGTCTGTGTGTTTGTGTGTGTGTGTGTGTGTGTGTGCATGTGTGTGTGCTTTACAGAAAAGGGACTGAGGGTGTGGATCAAATTAACTACAGCAGGAAATACAGCATGAGCGGTATGCGTATGCTTCACTGCAGCGGGGAAGCCAATTCTAAGTGAAATATCTGGTTCAGCGTGGCATAAAGGAGCTTGCTCCCCGCCACCGCCGTAAAATATCCCCTAAAGTATGTGTGTCTTTTCCTGTGACGGATCTCCTGGCAGTGCCATGCAAAGCCTGCCACCCTCAGCAGCAACCACATTTAACATTACAAAGAGCAACGTGTGTGTGTGTGTGTGTGTGTGTGTCTGTCTGTTTGTGGGTGATTAAATAAATCTTAAATGGTCACATTTCCTGATGAATTGGGAGACTAGATTCAAACATGGTTATAATAACATCCAGTTTTTTAAAAAGTTTACTCTTGGAGTTTGAGGATCCATGCAGGATTTCACATTTCAGTATAAATTAGAAAATTGACATCTTAATGTAAAGTAACAAGCCCGTGATCACCCATATGTGAAGTTTCGATCATAGCCCATGAAGACTTGCAGGAGATCATTTACTAAGGTTTGGTGTTTTTTGCAGCGTTTTGGTGAATGGTTAAAGATTGAGTTGTGATATATACTTGCAGATAAAAGCTGTGTTTCTTTATTATTTGTGGTATGCATTATGTCACAGAAATCTTTTATTTTTACAGATGACCCGATAGAAGCAGACCTGTGGTTGCTCAACAGCTGCACAGTGAAAAACCCGGCAGAAGACCACTTCAGAAACTCTATCAAGTAATGCAAAACACACACACACACACACACACACACACACACACTCACTAACTGCACTTACACTACCTAAAGATAATGAGCAATGCAACATTAGACCGTGTGTTTCCTTTATGACCACAGTACAAGTCATCCAGTCTCTCCAACATAAACATTTGCTGATATTCTTTTTTTTTTTTTTTTTACATTTTTTGTTTAAAAATAGCCTAGAGTAACTGCATTTTTTTATTCTTTGTATACATTTTCTAAGTCAGTGGTCATTAGTAACCTCTCGGAGCTCCAATAGGGCAGCTGTCCAATGTGGCAAGGCAGACAAATTGTAGGCTTTTAGGTTCCAAAGCAGCTAATAATCATCTGTCAACATGCAGACTCTGGGTGCCTAAATCATAAAGTGACCTATTATAAAGTAACATTACATTTTCAAGGGTGAACAGTTACATTCATGCAGCTTGATCCTGTCGTTCTGAGGCCGTCGTCTCACGCTTGCCTTCACTTCTGTTACGCTAATATGAATTTTTCAATTGAAATTCAAAAATACCACCCTGCAACACTTTGAAATTGCTGTCCTTGTTGATGCCAAAGTTTTCCTTTGAGTGGAAATCAACCAGCTGTAATGCTAATGCAATTAACGTCCTATTCACTGGGAGGGAGGGACACACACGCACACGTGCACAAGTATTACATTTCTTGCCCCTTTTCAAGATTTGCTGCCTCCATGATGGCAGCACAAAATGAGGTAAAATGTGGTCTGATGGAATCTAGTTGCCCAATTATTTTCTTTAGTTTTGTTCAGTTGATAATTCCTCTTTGGGCTTTCTTCATACCATTGACTGGGGGGGAATGAAAGGATAAGGCTGACACCCTGGCAGCCTTGCACTTGGTCATGCTGCTCATTATGATGGCACCTCCTGGTACCAGAAGCACAAGCACACACTTGAAAACCCTCCACATAAATGTATAAGTTAGTTAGTTTGAGGGTTCTTTGTTGAAGGAATAAAAACTTTATATATTCTGTGTGATGTTCTCACACTCGGATTTTACTTTTGAAATATTTTGAAATAATCACTTAATTTGATGGATGTTTTATTTTTTTAATGTTTGACTTGCATTTCTCAAGCTCAGATAAGTAAACCTGGAATTTATCCTGCGCTGATGTTATGTAAAATGACTTTTTGACTTAGAAGCTTTCAAATGCCAGGTTAAAATCGTAAGCTTTATCAAATACTTGGTGGTTTAAATCACATCATTCATGACCAGAAATAGTCCTTGTGCTGTTTTATTGTTTTTGTTTTTTTAATATAAATTGTTGCCCTCAGCACTCTGCATTAAAGCTCACTTGTTTAATTTTGTTAAGCATGTTAGGGGTGAGTTTGACATGTGTGGGCGTCAGAATTCCTTCCAGCTTTTTTCTGATAGCACACTGGTTTGAACTGCCGTTCCATCCTTCAGCAATATAGCCTACTCATTAATCACCAACTCCTCAAATAGATATTCACTCTTAATAAAAACCAGCAGCTTCCAAATGCTTAAAAAGCCATTTATTGCGAAGATTTTGGTACACCATGCGTGCATTTGAAATGTTTCCATCGAACTTGTAGACCACGTCAGGGATCAAACCAGTGAGCGCCGGATGCATTTAAAAAGGTTGGAAAAACATGTTCTCAGCTGCATGTAAACAGTCGGCTGCATGTGTCAGAGTGTGGTTGGATTTCTCTGCTTGGCTGTCTCTTGTCATTTGTATGATCAAGGGAGTGTATGGTTAATGAATCAGACCCCCTCCTCTCAAAGATTCAAGGCTCAAAAGCATCACCTCAGAGTTCTCTGCGTCTGCTGTCAAAATAAGCCAACTCCCCCATTATATTTACATTCATTTGAATGTAATATTGGTATTCATGAAGCACCCGCACAAAGAGAAAATAATTCATGTTAATTGAACAGGAACACTCAACATCGAACTCTGTTCATAGAGTATATTTACGGAACATGTTGGATAACTTCCGACAGATAGACATCCGATTTCTCTGCATCCTGCTTTTGGCAGCTGCTGCTGTTTTGCCCTCAGCTTGTCTGATTGACTTCTCTGTATTGTATTTTTTGTATATATATCTGGATCATATTATCCAGTGCACATGTTCTGCCGTACTGCCCTGCTGTCAGCAGATTTGGCATGTTTTCAACTGCTCTAATGCTGACAAATCCTCCTCTTTAATGCTCGTGGAAATCCTGGGTTCACTTTCTCGTGTGGGGAGCCTGAGTATTTTCAGGTTTTAACTCAATCAGGGGTCAGGCAAGAACTATGCAAGGTCTGTGATGCGTTGAGGAGCTCTGAATCAGAGTCAGAGAGTGCAGATTTAACTGAAATTGATTTCCGTTGATCCAGTCAAACTTACATTTATTAAAGTTAGGAAATGCATCATAATGTTGTAGGTCTGATTTCACAGCTGATTATAATAAGTGTACTGCTTTATGTTGTCTACCATATGAATTTAAGGGACTCATAGGTACTGAACTTCCTACACAGTGAAGCTTCTTCATCAGTTGATGAAGATAGTCCCTCCAATATCCTGCATGTTTTCTGTCATTGATCTATCACCTACGTCTACGAGAGCCAAAGGTCACACACCACAAATAAAATCATTACAGTTGAAATCCACCCTGAAACATTTACATGTCCCCCTTCCAGCCCTCATTTTTCAACATGTGTCTGGGTGCATTAACAACCCTCTCCAGAACCTAGATCCCAGAAGGTCGGGGCTGTAATCTGGAGGAGAAAACAAAATTTTTCAGCGACACAAGCAGAGCTGCTCCATTGATAATGGACTTGGGTAAAGTTTGGACATCACTCAGAGGCACATAAACACGTGTTGTTTAGTTCTTTGAAGAATCATTTTAAAATCACATCTCTCTAGTCACCTGACACAGCTCCTATAAGCATGATGCCCAAAGCTGTTGATTTTAGCCTTCTAGCCTGTTTTAAATAAAGTGACACATTGAAAGTGGCTAACATTAAGGCCAGAACTGTTTCCTTTTCATCAGTACATGACAGCGAGGTATGACCAAGTCTGAAATCTGCAGTGACCTTTAGAGTTGTTTACTGAGGGCAGTTGTTCTTACTCCATGTTGTAGACATGAAAGCATGGATTTGGAGCCGGTCGGGAACACACACACACACACACACACACACACACACACACACACACACACACACACACACACACAATAAAGCTGCCTAAGGCTGTTTTTGGTACGACACAGGGATTGGCATTTAATCTGTCAGTTCTGCGGGGCATTAGCCTACATTTTGGGGTCCAAACAGACACAAATATTCGAGAGGCAGAGACAGACTGATACAGGGGAAAAATAGACAGTTAGGTCAGAGGGGTGGTGACCAGAGTGAACCTGACGTGTTGAATCTTGATGTGCTGGCCCCACAGATGCCGTCGCTGTATAAGGAACACAGCTATCAGATTGGCTGTATTTCCATTTGGTTTTTTTTTAAATAACATAAAACCTTTAACAGCATGGCAGTTGTACATTTGCATGGCAAATGTTTGACATGTAAGCAGTCTTGTTTATCCACTGATGTTTTAATTAAACACACAGTCGTAAAACATCTTTGGCTTTGCTACAGGCTGCAAGACCATGGCCTATACAATGCTGTTGTATTCATTTCCAGTGAACGTACCAAGTGCCTCAGTGTCATGTCAGAATAAGTGGTCGAACCATTGTTTTTCTTCCCTGTCACCAATGCACCCGTGACAGTTGTGTGAGGGATTTGTTTGGTAAGAGCAGTTGTAAATCAGAAATATCACAAAGTATCCAGCTCCCACCATCTTTAAAACTGTTTTAAGGCTCAGAGACTTCTCCCACTGTTCCTTTGTGATAGTTGGGAGTAAACACTGAGTGAATTTTCTATTTTTGTTAAAATATCCCTTTAAAGATCCAGCACTTCACAAAATAAATGACCAGCACAGTTACTTGATTGCATTCTTGAAAGATGAACTTGAACAGCAATCACAAATGCCGTCTGTCTTTTATCCGTTTGTACGCCCGGTGCACCCCACTGAGCTCCTGCCTTTTCACTGATTCCTGATTGTGGATTTAAGATATGAGAGGCTCCAATAATGGAGGTTTGAAGATAAAGTGTACTGTAGTGTGATTCCCTACAACTTAGGTTTCCATAGTTGCATCCTAAGTTAGTCTGTTTTTGTGAGGGGAATGTGTTCCAGTTCGGTACAGAGGTGAAGGACTGACCATTCATGACAGCCTTATTCATCCACTACAAGCATGCTAAGGAAAATAGGTCCCCACCTTATGTATTGTATGGAAAAAAAAATATTTCTCCTCATTCCCACACGTGTTTTCCGTATACTAAAACCAGCGAATAGACTTTGGCAGAAATGGAATTAGTATTTTTTAAAAATCTTCTTAATCGTAACACATTTTCGTATTTGAAACGTGTGTTGTGGTTTGAGGTGTGAAAGATAAAATTCCAACTCTACTGTCTTTAGAGTTTAGGCGGGTAAAATATGCAGACAGGATTAGCAGTGTTTGCTATTTATTCTTGACAAACCACCTTTGGTGTTGTGTGAGATCTAACAATATGGAGGAATGCTAAATCCCTCAGTGGGGGTCTGATGGACTTCTTGGACTTCTCAGTAAACGGTGATATCTTATTAAGAGAAGAGGATGACACTTGAACATCTGGAAAATGGATTTAAGAGGCTTTAGAGAAAAAAAGTCTTTGTTTGCAATTACAGTTATGTGTGCACGAATTACGCGCACATAACTTAGTGTGTACACGCAACTCCATCTACACTAAACTCTTTGTTACACTCTCAAGACTTTGTTGCCTGGCCAGCAAGATCATTCGAGTTGTAACAAAGCATGATACCCCCGGGCGGCTCCATTATACCGCTGATTTAGTATTGTGCTTGGATGACTGACAGTTCCTGCTGTATATGTGCTGCAGTCCACAAGGGTGAAGACAGGTGAGAGAAAATGAAGGTAGAGATGGATAGATGAAGTAAAACAGCAGGGCAGGCGTGTAAGATTGAGAGATGGTGTCAGCTGTCAGCTATAATAAGAAATTATGACGTGTTTTGAGACAGAGGTCTCTGCTGGAAGCTGACAATGTGTTGGTGTTTTTATTTTGGCCTACATATTTATTTTGGCTCGTCGTGTCCTGGGAGGGAGTCAGCATTAGTGACTGATGGTGGCTGTGATGCTCATTATGTCGTTTGATAAATTTACTTTGACCCTTTGGAAAGGCTACGTTGAGGTGGTCAAATTGCACTTCAGAGGTCACAGAGGTCATACTGTACTCAGCTGGAGATAAATCAACCTGGCTGTGTGTGTTTGTTTGTGTGCAAGTGTGTTTTAAGTTCATTGATCAGTCAGTCTCATCATCTGGGAGCTTTGTGGTGTCATTGTTTGAATTTGATATTTAATGGTGATTTATTGCTCTAGAGTTCTGCACCACAGTACGTGTAATCAAGCGAGTATTTCTAATTAAACGACAACATTTGTGCGCAGGAAGTATTTACTGTGATACACACGCCAGCTTTGCCTCATTTTCTGGTCAAAGGTGAAGTGGATTTTTTGTCTCTTCCGCTTTAGGTCTGGAAGTCGAAGTCCTTCCAATACAGTAGCAGGGGAACCAAAAGATACACACACGCACGCACACACACACACACACGCACGCACACACACACACACACACACACACACGTACAGGGACTTGATTACGTTCAGAAATTCCCACTTCATGACTAAAACACCTGCTCCAATCACCCCCCCCCCCACTTATTCTAAACATTTTTATTCTCATTTCTTAATTTCTTCCAAATTTTGAACATCAGTTATGTGATTTTGAGCTATTACTTCATGGAGAGGTGCAGAAAACACATCATCTACGTTCTTTGACTTTTATAAGCTCCGTTTTAGCCCTCATCCTGCGTGCAGCAGTAACGTAGCTAATGGACAAACAAGATAAATGTGGAGCCTGATGGCTTCATAGTTTATGTTGTAACATCTGATTTCTGTTCGAATCAGTTGAGTTCTACTATTTTAAATTTTAACACATTTTCATTGTCAGAGAGGGCACAACCTTAGAAGTCATAAATGGCCAATTAGTTCGGATGTGGCATGTAAAATGTGCCCTCATACTCCAATTTTAATGAGCCCCTATTCATACTGTATGTGATCAGTAAATTACAGTTCTACATGTAATTAAACAAAATGACAACATTTAGAAATGAAGGCCTTAAGATCAACATTTTAGCATGGAAGAAATATTTTAAAGCCAACTGACTAATGCATTGGCAGCACTTGGGCACATTAAATTACGTTAACAGTTAAAGAAATAATTTACACGGCAAGGAAAAAACAGGAAACAATGGGTTAGTTTATTATTTTGTTAGTTAATGAAGGCAGAAGCACCGCCAGTCATTTCTCATTTAATTGATGTTGTATATTTTTGGTTAATAACACGTTCCTCACCGGGGAGACGTTAAAGGGATGCTGAAGGAGCGAGAGGGCAGAGAAGGGGATGTTAATGTATTTTCAGGCACTTCAACTTTTCTTGCACAGGTAATTTTTCTCTCAGCGGGTGATGACAGAGCTCCCCAAGGTCAGCCCACACCTCGGTTCTCTATCGCTTCTCCCCTCACTTACTCACTCCCTCACACTTTATCATCACCCAGACACAGTTTGGACTTGGTGACCTAATTTTCCAAAACTTTTACATCATTAGTTATTTTTGCAAACCCCGAATTTGAAATTGCCCAAATGTTATGTAAAGAAAAACATCGTGCAGTGGGACACATATCCCCCAGTGTTCACTTATGGAATATAAACTATTTAATATTTTTTTCTATGCAGTCCATCAGGCGATCATGTTACCCTGACGACTCAACTTAGGTGTTGTGCGAGCGCTAACAGAATGGTGGGTTGGGGAATCTCTCAGTGGGGGTCTGATGTTAATCAGAGCAAATCCAAAAAAAACAACAACAACTTAACACATGGCTATATCTTTCTTCATGTATTGTCATCACTAACATTTTGCGTACCCTCCCCAAGTGAACTTGACATTAACTGAGTGTATTGGACAAAAATATTGCTTTGAGGTTTTACCGAGGTCGTATTAAGGTGTTCGACATTGTTCCTGAATGTGGGGAAATGTCAAAGCGGGATGTTAGCCGATCTGACAGATGGCATATGGTAAACCTGACTGACCCTCTGTTCACCTGCAGTGACACACATACACGCTAACAGCTGCTGCACCCCCCCCCCCCCCTATCCTTTGTTGCAGGCAAACTACTGAAAGCGATAATCATGTTTTAATTCTTTGCCCAACCTTGGCTTGTTTGAGCTTCTTACCTGGAATAAGAGGGGTAAGGCATTAATTTTCTCCTTAAATGGGAGGTTAAAGGTCAAGTGGTAGCTTTATGTAAATGTGAGTGTGTTTACTGTATTGAGAGATATTTGACACCAAACCCTGAGCTGCTGAAATCAGATCACACTCGCACAACCCATCAGTGTGGATACAATTCCAAACATATGAACTGCACAGGTTGTGTAAATGGATATCCGTCATCTGTTCCCCTGCATGTGCGTGTCTTCTCCTCAGGTAAGCTTTTGGCATTTTCCCTGTTGCATTCCAGCGCAGCTTTTTTCAGCTGGTGCTAGCTGAACGGGCAATGACCTGGAAATTACCGCGCCACTCAGATACTTTATACCAACTGCGAGTTATAAAAGATGACATCCGCTCCCTCTGAGTGAGTGTTCATTCTACTCTTGCCTTCAGGGTGACAAGTGATTGCAGAACTGTCGAGTAACTTTGCATTAACGCATAAAGTCCACACCACTGAGGATTTGAGTACTCCGTCAACGTCTCTCTCAGTGGATGTCAGAGCCCTGTTTCATATGCTAAAGTACAGCGACGGGCTTGATATACATTGAGTCATTCAAGATGACAGTATGAAGTCTTGACCTTTGCATGCCTTATGCTTGAACCTCAAGGGTAAATTTTAGAAGCGATGCGCAGAGTGGGAGATAAGGACGGCAGTAGAAAACAGATGACGGCATGTAGGGTTGATCGTCTTGGCGAGATGAAATCGGATCTCAAAATGAATGGTTAAAGGACGAATGAGTAAACGAGGTCACTCTCGGGGAAACCAAATGTAAAACTGTACATTTCCATTTCAGTTGGAGTGTCGGCCCATATGAAAATATCTGTGGTTGTGTGTTTGATATGCCTGTGTCTACATTAGCTTGGGGTAGATCTCGAAGATGCTATCAAACCGTCACCGACCTCTTTTGTTTCTAATTTTACACACTCAACAGATGGACAGGCAATTGCAAAGTAGCCAAGAAGCAATTTCACGAAAGACTATTTGAAGTGACACGAGCCCAAGGCTTGCTACTCAGCTATAGGTACATGCAAAAAATAATGGATGCACGGAAACATACACAGCAAGATGCCAACCCCTATAAGACATGGGGTGGGTGGGTCGGTGCCTTCCCATACCTAGGGCAGACCATAACCTCTTATGTGCTGTAAACAAACAGACAGATAGCTGGGTATGGAAGGAAAGAATAGTGCTGTAGGGGGTCGAGCCACATGTGGCCTATACAGTAAGATCATGTGCGCTTGCTTTCTGCCTGAACTTCACTATGATTTAGAGGATGTGATTAGACTTGTGATTAATTCGTTGCCTGTACGCTACCATATATCTGTCTCTTTGTTTCTGTCAAGTAGGTTACTGCAGTGCATTCTCTCTAAGCTATGCTAAGCTTGCTGCTTTCAACCAGTTTGTTTTTATTTAGTCTCACTGAACCTATAGATATAGGCTCTGGTGGAGAGAACTGGATATTGAGGAATGTTTCTGATGATTTTTGGAATCCAAATTGATGTTTAATTACTGAGAGACAAAAAGTATTTGATTTTTTTCCCCTTAAAGCACAGGTTTAATGATCACTGGGTCATTTAAAAGTATAAAAGACATTGAAGATGTTTTGGAAGTATATTTGCAATATTTAACCATAAAAGTGTCATTAATGAAATTTTAGTTCTTTGATCAATGTGTTGGATGTAAAATTTCTGGACTGCAACACAATTGTGAAGGTTTAAAAAGAATGAGAGGGTAGATGCAGTACAGCAAATGTGGTAGGAATAAAATAGATTATATTCATCCTTGGTTAGGAAAAGAAATATCCTTTTAACAGGCCATATTTTTTTTACGTTGCCTCCTCATTTTGCATAACATTTTTTCTAACCATTCACCCAGTCTTCACTTTTCCAATGGTAATGAACCTTTCCTTGAACCTTTATTTTAATTGGCATCAAGTTAGGTGAGAAGAAGGCATGTGGAGGGTGCAGTTTTGAATATTCCATTAATAATTGTAATTATTATTATTATTATTTTTCTGCTCGGTAAAGTGTGCCGCAGTGCAATTTATTCAGATACCTTGCTTTGTGTATGCTGCATCTCCGGCTTTTAAAGGAATGCTTTTTATAATAAATAATGTGCTGTGGCTAAATGAGGGGTCTTTTAGAGGGCCTGAAGAGCCACTGCAGACATTTCAGCCCGCATAGGGGAGAAAATATCAACCAGGGAAATTAACGGCCTGAATAGACGCTCAGACATGTTAGCCCTCTTAATGAGACTCTCCTTAGTCCCTCCAACAGATATACAGCATGTTTACACAATCCCAAACCTGCGTTCTACACTCAGTCTCACATACTGCAAATAGCTCAGGGCTGGTACGGTAGCGGTATATAGTTATCTGTACTAATGAAGAACAAAAAGACAAAACTTGACACAAAACTCCATACCACCATGGAATAAAAAATTAGATATACATTTATTAGAGATCCTCATAAAAATCTGTATTATCTGTAAATATATCCTTATCCTTACGATACATTTGCTGTGGTGGACGTTTCATTCTGATGGTTGGTTGGTTGGTTTCATGTGTCTTTCAGTTGTGATGATCCACACACTTGTGAAAAGTAATATCCCTGAATAAAAATGACCGAGTTCATATGCCCGGACATATTCCATTTACTTCACAAATTCATCCAGAAGTGGCTGTAAATAAATGGAACTGTAGGATATGCAGTGTGACGCAGAATGTACAGTACCCAAGGATGCACTGAATGCATTTTTCTTTGAAAAGGAAAAAGAAAATGCTGTTGATATAAATGTACGCTGGACACATTTCTACATCTTGCTGCATTTTCTGGGGATATTTAACACTTACCAATGTTGGTGTTGTATCTGCCATCTCCCTGTAAATAAAGAGAGTATTTTCAGAAATTGTTGATGGATTCCAGGTCACTTGGCATGTGCTGCTCCACTTTTCCAAACTCTTGGCTGTAATAATTTATGACCTTGAAACCAATCATGATTGTTTATGCTTGGACTAATTTTGTGTGGATCCATTCAGCCATGAATGTCATTTCACCTCTGTCAGGATGGCGAGCATTTCCCTCCTGTGTGCACTCCAGACCAAAGCCTGTGCACACGACGCACGGACACACTTAACGACAGTGTGCACGTGGTATATGCAATCATGCTGGGATGTTTTCAGATTGATTTGCACAGAGGGGAGTGGTTGTGGCCCTGAATGATAAATGCCCCCCTGTGACTGGTGACCTGACCTGTTGGTTTTAAAATAACCAGCATCACAATAACACACAGCAGCATTTGTGCATGGGCACATATAATTCATATAACATATTTTTGAAGTTTTGTTTACTTTCCTTGGGAATTGTGTGTGTATAGAGACACAGACACCTCTTAGTTCTCCACTCCAGGATGCATCATCCTCTCCTGATTGTCCCTACCATCTGTGTTCCCCCTGCAGTGGCTCACATGTGTTTTGCCTTTTCTATATTATAAACCACTGAACCAGGCAGTACCACTCATTTTCAGTAATGCAATATTTATCACATATTTTCTCATTTTTACAAGGCAGCTGTCATCCATTTCACAGCAGCAGCAAGTGTAGCGTGCATTTTTTTAAAGCAATAATCCGGACCCCCTGCATTTTCCCTTTACTGACCCTTGATGACCCGTGAGCTGCGTCCTACCTCTAACATACTCAAAGGCCATGTCAGCTACTCATAAACTCGCCATAATAAATGTGTATTGATTGGTCAAAAGATCGCTTATATCTTTTTTTTTTTTTTAAAGTGTGACATGGATGACTTTATTAACCACACTGGTCAAAAACTAGACAACTTGAAGGAACTATAATTTATTTTTTACAAGAATTAAAGCCCTAAAAAAATCAATACTAGGGGTGGGCAATTAAAATGCATGTTTTTAGAATTTATATCTGCACTGGTATCAACAATCTGCAAGATCCACCTGATAAATAGATTAATGTTCTATTATCTGGCCCATCAATTATATAACACAAGTGTATACAGCATTTATTTATCTTTTATAGTGATTTAGTATTCATGTTGATCCTTTTGCATCATGCAGAAAGTGCATAATTCATTTTTTTAATAAATGATATTGTGATATCTTTGTCTTTATATAAGAGTTTAAAATGATTGGATTAATTAGTCAAAACCAAATGAAGTTAAAGCTGCACCACTATCAGTTCTCCCACACTGACACTTTTCTTTGTCTTATTTTTGCATGTTTTTAAAGAAGTTTAACATCCCTGTCAATCATTTCTATTCTGTTCTGTCTCTTCTCCCCCCTCACAGCCACGTGTCCCTGTGCTCGTGTGTTAACAGCTTTCATTTTTGTTAACTTTGTTTGCAGTCCCATCCCACAGGCCCAGTGTTATCGCTGTTTTATTTATACTGCTTGCATTTTTTTCATTATTTTGCTGCAAAACTTTGCCAATGAACCCTTTCGCGCTGAGATTTTATTCTCTGTATATTTGTCCACTTTGGGAATATATTTAAAATAGAATACAAGGCAAAATAAATGTTAATATGTGGGAAACACTATTGTTGATCTAAATCAAGAACATTAAAACTACATTTTGTAAGTAGCTAAAGTTTATAGAAGTGGAAAATATCTGAAGTGGAAGATTAAATGCATCTTATCTCTTTCAGTGGCTTTATCACACTCACACACACTTGCTTGCACACCAGTTCACATCTTAATTACCAAGGCTTCATGGGTACTTAACCTTGGCCCTTGCTGCTTATGCTAATGCGGAGAGGTCAGGGGTGTACTGATTGGCTGGCTCACTGTCAACTCAGCCAGAAAACTGTCGGAGAGCAGTTGAGAGGATACAGAAGGAGACCGAGAGAGGCTAACTGTGTCTGTGTGTGTGTCTGTTTCTCTGTGTGTATTTACCTCCCTGCATTGGTATCTGTAGAGGGCTGAGGGTGTTTAGCAGTTGGAACAATCACTGAGAGGAGACACATGGACACTAGGCTCCTGGCCGGCCCTTCATTTCTATTCACCTTCCAGGTTGTCATGTGCAGCACAAAAAAACAAAAAAATAGTCATTTATCAAATTTGTAGCATTAGGAAATATTTACTGAAAGAGCTATTTCAATCAAAACACATTTTAACAGCTCAAGTTATGTTTTAACATCAAACCCCTTATTTGATAGCAGCTTCACAATTCTTTCACCAATCACCTCTGTATATATAGTTTTTTTACATCAATTTAAGAGGGATTAAGAGAGCAGCTGCTAAAATGCCATAACAATAATCCAATGGATATTTCTTATTGCTGGTACCTGTGAACACACCTGTGAGTCCTGTGAACATCAAGGTGTAGGATCCGCCAAAGGATTGCAGCCATGCCTAAACCTTCTTTCTAACAAGGCTGCAGCGTCAGCAAGGAGCTGGTGAAGTCATGCTTAGGGCTGATTCATGGAGAGAGAGCTGGCTGTTCTCTGATGGTGTGAAAATGACCCTCGATATATTTGGATTTTCTGACTGACCACTTTCTCCCATGGTACAAAAAGGACCGTGCTTTCCTACCCAAAAACACCATTCCCGGCAATGAACCGTCACATCCTGCGAGGAATACATCTGCATCACTGGCTGCTATGGGCATCATAAAAATCATGCTGTACCCCATCCTCCTCTGACCTCAACCCTATGGAGAACATGGACCTTGGAGCATCCTCAAGCAAAGAATCTATGAGGGTGGGAGGCAGTTCATGTCCAGACAGCAACTCTAGGTTATTCTGACCTCCTGCAGAACTTCAAGCACAACTGGCCAAAAACTCCAGCGATGCAAGAATTGTGAAGCTGCAACCAAATGAGGGGTCCGATGTTAAACATCTTAAACATCTTGACCTGTTAAGATATTTTTGATTGAAATAGCTTTTGATTTCAATAAATATGACCCCACCTAAAAATGTTTTGAAACTGCTGGGCATCAAAATTTGGAACAGTGAATTTAAAGTTTTTTTTAAGCAAAAACTATCATTGGGAGGTTTGTTCAATAACATTCAAATTATGCTCTAATTATGCTGGCTGTTATTTTTGGAATTTGCAATGCAGCATATTTTTGATTCCCGTCAAGTTTTGAAGCACTAAAGTTAAAGAGGCCGTTATATGGGTCACCCAGTATGGGTCGTCTTAATGCCTAGAGTTATTTTAACGTCATATTTGCAGAAAGGGGGCTTCTCAGGGATGACCTGATCAATTCAGTTGGACATTTAGTCTGGTTTAATTTGACTGATTCACTGTGTCTACTCAGCTGTTAAAAACCAGAATGTACAGGACAACCCTCACCACAATGCATTTGTATCACCCGGGTCATGCATGTATGCATAGGCTACTGTTGGCTTTTGACTCTGCCGTGCACAGTTCCGTGCGCGTAGAGACTGTTCAGAGCGCGTGGGTGTTCGGACACTGCGCGTGGGTGCGTGTGTGGTCTGGAGGCTACGAAGGGCAGCAGCCCAGAGCCGACAGCAGCCCGCCGAGATTTAGGGCAAGGTGCCAAGGAAGCAAAGGAAACGTGTGTGGGCACACTCACGTGCGCACCACACATCAGCACACAATGTCCTCTGATCTCATGGGGCATCTGCTCTGGTCTGGGTCAGTGGCAGCAAGCGCTCAGTCAAGCTCAAAAGTATCACCAAGGCAACCGCGCTGCATAATCCCTTTCCATCTTATCCCATCCACGAACTGTGTGCAATACGATTGGCCCGTTTCCCCCTGGGGCCCTGAGGCGACGGCTCAGGCGCTGTCTGCTTACTCTCAGTGTCAGCTATGACTCTGAGTGCGTGGGCGGGGAGCGAGTAGCACATTAAAAGAACGTTTGGTGCATTTTGGCAGGAGGCGGCGTGAATTATGCAGACGCACCCCTACTGTGTGCGTGTGAGTCTGTGTGTGCTGTGATGCCAATTTAAGTCCTTCATGGGGAACCATGTGGGAAGAACAAGCTACTTTATGCGGACAGCAATTCCACTCAGTCATCAGCGTACACGTGTAAAGTTAACATATGCCTAACGGTACCCTTGGTTGATTTATGGATTATTTGAGCAAAAAAAAAATAAAAATCCATCAGTCAGTCTTACAATTTTCATTTTTGTCTTTCATTCTTTGCCCTCAATTCCTCCAAATCTTACCAATTTTAGCTTTAATCCTCTGATGCTCACATTCACCAAATCACCTTTGAGTCTAGTTGTTAACTTTAACGTCCGTCTTCTCTTTCCATCCCTCCTCCTCTTCTAAAGAGTGCACAACACCGTCTGAATCAAACCACAACTGACAGGTTTCATCCAGTTCCATCGGCCTTCGCTGCCTCCCCAAATCCACAGTTCCTCCATAACATACATGCACCTCCCTTTGTCCACCCTCCCTCCTTCACTTGCTCCAGCTGTCAGGAGACTTCATTATTAAAGATTCATGCCAGAGACTGGGCAGCTCTTCCAAAAGCTTTTGTCACACACACACACACACACACACACACACACTGTCTTAAATCTCACTGTCACTAACTGGAAGTGACATAAAGGCGTGTACACAGATCTAAACACACGAGCACATGTTCGCGCACGCACACACACACGCGCACACACAAAAGGGATAAATTATTTTAATATTGGGTTGAGTTAATGCTGCATTTCATTACATCGAATAATTAGAAAATAATTGACTGTCAGGCCATGTTTAAGTGTTTTAATGTTACAGGCACATACCTCTCGGTAAGGTAACCAATAAACAACATATTTCAGATATAATTAGGTACTAGATATTTGAAATTTAATACAGATAATTATTGAATCATTCATTACTGTATAATGAATGCGTTAATGAATGAATATCTTGTAATATCAGTTGGCTCTCTGTTATAATTGGATATTCACTATATTTTGGTTTTGGTTTTCACAGAAAAGCCCAGGAACAGCAGAAGAAAGTGGTCGTAGCAGGTTGCGTTCCCCAAGCTCAGCCCAGAATGGACTACCTCAAAGGACTCAGCATCATCGGGGTGTGTTACCTTACACACACATGTATAACACACAGACACAAAAAGAGTGTGTGTTTCATATTGACAGTTTGACCCGTCATTCACCTGGCTGCCAGTCTGCTGTTTCTTATTCTATTTTGGCCTCCCTGCGGCTCAGTGGATCAATAGACCTCCTTGTGAGAATCAACCAGCACTACTTGATGGAAACTAGAAAGCCTTTCCAATCGAAAAAGGCAGAAAAGTATTTGGTGGGGGCGGGGGGTTAAAAGCGGACAAAAGTGTATGTAGAATATGTGAGAAGCAAGGCCTACATGTAAGAAAATAAATGAAAAACAGGACAGTGCCATAAAAAGCTTTTAGAGAGCTCTATATAACCCTGTATAATTACACAGCTATATAATGTAGCCTTCTTACCATTTATGGCTGAAGTTCTTTGGCCACTGGCCTCTTTCTTTTTCAATATCAAGTTTGTTTCTATTTCCATTCTTTTGTACGCTCCATGCTCAAGTGTGCTTTCCAGTCTAGGTTACCATGGTGAACCTTAATCTTAATTCCACATCATGGTAAATTAATTGGCCTAAACAAAAACAGACCTCCTGTTTGAAAATGAAGATGAATGAACCATTTTTGTACCCAATCTTGATTAGTGCCATCGTCTTTAAGCAGCGGCTGGATTTTGGTTTAAACCTTTCATAAAATATCCACAGCCATAAATAATATAACTCGATTTACGCCACATGTAACGTAATTATGTTCCGATTAAATAACATGTATATGTAATATAATTACATCCGGATAAACAGGTTTCTACATGAAATGGCCTTCAGGGGGAGTCGGAAACATCTGCGAAGTTTACCACTGTCAGTCCTTTCATTTTCATGAGTAGATTGGATTATGCATTGATTTACTCAGGCACACACACACGAACATACACATGCTGATGGTCTCTTGCAAACCCCCTCACCATATATCTTTGGTAGTTACAATCAACTGCATGAGGCCGGTGACAGTTGGTGGGTTATGCAAAGTAGATGCAAATAGCCGGTGCTGACTGTATGTAGTGATGGTGCTAACGGCTAGATCACGGGTGTAGTTAAGAAAATGCGATTCCTCTCATATTCATTGTTTTGCTAACCTGCCTGCGCTGGTTTTTGTGCATTTCTATTGTGCGTTTTTTGTGTCTGGAGCAGCTGGGACCTCAAAGACTGTTTTGTGTTTATGGTACACACAGAGTCACGCGAGGATATGGTTGTTCCTCCCTTTGATACAGACATGTCATATCATGTATCTGAGACACATCATGCGTATGCACACTGTTGGCCAGGTATTCATAGGATTACAGTGGGTAAGCAATATTGTAAATACCAGTGGCACGCACACCAACCCTCTTGGGATATAGGATTTATATGTATAGAAGCTTTTTATGTTTTCAGTGTTTTAATCCACTTAGACATCAACTACAATATGTGCCTTTAGGATTTATGTGTATTAGCATTATGTAAACCTGCAGACTGACATAATCACTTCCTATTTATCTGTTGTACTTTAAACATCCTTTCTGCCATTTTTAGTTTTTGCCATCTTGTCTTTTTCAGGTCCAGCAGATTGATCGGGTGGTGGAGGTTGTGGATGAGGCTGTGAAAGGTATTTCCACACACTGCTAGAAAATGAATATATTGGGCCTTTCAGTCAGAAATGGGCTTCAGAGTGAGTTTAATTTCTTTTCCAAGCAAAAAGTATATTTTAAAACTAAAAGTAATAAGCAGCCCCTAAAGGGAATTAAAAATCTAAAAGGAACATTTAAGAAAAAAAATGTTTGAGTTTTTTCCAGGAGGAAAAATGTGTGTAATGAAGATGCACTGTGAAAATATTCTGGAAAAAAAATAAAATAAAAATTCCTTCATGTTTGGGAACTTGTGCACAGTAGATGGAGCCTTCACAGCTTACTTCCCAACCCCTTAGCAGGAAATACAACAGAAACCTCAGATTTACTGAAGGGTTGAATACAATTTCAAAATGTTGAGTTTTGTAGCAGCTTTTGAAAAAGCAGCTTTTTTCCTCACCTCATGCACAGCTCGGAATAACCGTCATCTCACAGCATGTCAGCAATTCACTTTCTTTTGGTGTGTCGCTGATGTTGACCAGAGAAGTCACCACGCCAGCTCCCATTTTTAAAATATTTACAGGATAGCAACTATTGCGCTCTTCAAGCCACTTAAATAATTATCAAGGGTCTGATGCCAGATTTGATATCATGAGGATTAGGGGGTTATAATCAAAGTACATGCAACAATTCTGGTTATGTTAGATGATCCATAATTTTTTTAGAGGTAAAAAGTTCAAAAAATGTATTTTAGGTGAGCATCATCTTACTCCTAATAAACGAACATGATTGGGTCCGACCACCAAATAGGGAGTTAAGGTTAGTAAACTGCTACCTGATCACATGAAGGAGCAATATGTATATTTAAATAACTTGTACTGTTATCGCATTTGTGAACTGTTTACTGAGGATCAAAAATATTCTTAAGCCTTTTTTGCCAATGTTTGACAATTTTTGCCCCAAATGAACTCAGTTGAAAAGGTTAAACCTCATTGACCTCCAGAGGTCATTCAGGACTGTCCAGATATAAAGTTCGAAGTTCAGTCAGGAAAAACAAAAATGAATTGAGACATAAATAATGGATGCAACAAGTTAACTTAGTGTTGTTTGTATATGACATATTCAACATTTAAAAGACTTCATTGTCCGTCACATAGGAACAGATCTTAAAAAAAGCGTCACAAAAACTCCAACATTTAAACCAGTGAGATGTATCTATTTTGCTTAGTTTGTTTAAAGCAAATAAACAAAGTGAAACTTCTGGGGAGTAAATCAAACACAGATGAAACACAGGAATGCTGCAGCATCAATGACAACAATGACGCCATTGATCAGACCGGTGAATTTTAGACATTATGGATGATCACACAAATTGCACAACATGTAGAATCGGCCAGTCCAACTGGTGGGAAGCCTAAAATGAAGTAATCTTCCTACCACCTCTCGCAATGTTCATTTTTTGGAGTTTGCATTCTGCAATTGCCAACCACTGTTGGTACCAGATCAGCTCCAGGAGTATCGGAGCTTCCGGGTGGCATCGCTTGTATTTTTTTAAACTTTATTTAAATTCAGGAAAACTGAAGATATGACAATACCATGTAACATGGATACATTGGAAAGAGCTAGCAATTCTGACATGATTGGCCTGGACAAAGCATTGAGAGGATGTGCACTTTATCTAGAGTAAATCACATTTCATGACCAATTTATGAGAAGATAGAACAATTCCAACTTTTGGTTTCAGAGTATCCAGTATGTGTTTTCTGAGTGCCTGGGAATGTTGTTCTAGGAAGTGGTCTTGTGTGTCTGAGACACTGACAGTGAGACAGACGAGGAAGACAGTGATTAGGTCATCCATTCAAACTGCTAGTGAACCACTTCACTCAACTGTTTTAATGAAGGTCAGACAGAGTTTATAGTCCAGTGTAAAAGTCCAGTCACGCTGTCACAAACCACCAGCTGCTTTCTAATAAAGGACAGATTTGATTTACTCGTGTGTGTGTGTGTGTGTGTGTGAGAGAGAGAAACAGACACTACAGTAGTTTGCTTCAGTCTAATGAAGGACAGCTGAACTGATGCTGTCACACACACACACACACACACAGATGCATCAAGACTTTTATTAACATCAACGATTTGCTCAATCTTTCCCTGTTTTCCCCCGTCTCATCTTTTGATCTCATTCCTCCCTTCCTTCCACCTCCCACTCCCCCGTTTGTTCCCTCCTGCCTTTTTACCCTCTCTTTTATGCTCCATCCTTCAGCCCCTCCATAGAACCTAAGTTCTCCACCATCATTAGAGTTCTTTATGAGCTCATATAAACTGAGAGCTGTTACTTCAGTGCAGAGAAATGGGCATAAACCCTCTAAACTGGGAGATTTACCTCTGGTAATGGCTACTGAGATACTCAAACGGGCCACTAAAAGACACACTTCTTTCCTGCACTAAAATTGCTTCCAGAACCTTTTGCTTCCCCTATTCAAAAGTTCCGTTCTTTAGATTTCAAACAGTCCGTTTTGGTTCCATCTTCATTAAAAATGGTTACTCTACAGGTATGTTTAGTATGTTCAGCAACTGTGTTTAATCAGCGCCACTGCCGGAACATAAAGCTGAAGTTACTACCTGCTGTAAATGGCAGGTTACGTCTTTCACCTCTGGTGGAGCTGCTGAGCTTGCACATACTTAATGATTGTAGATCACACATTACAGTCCTCTGCCCGTTGACACTGTGTTGATGATTTGTGAAGTGTTTGTCATGGCTGCGGTCTTGATTCTTTTTCCTTTGGGATTGTATTGTATTTGATTGCTTAAACAAATGTTATAATAGTTTAAGTAAATTATGATCAACAACAGCTCTAAAAATCACAACACAAGCCTAGAGAACACATTTCTCTTGTGACATGTGATATTTTCCCCATTAATACATAAATAGCACATCTCATTCTCTCTGGAGGAGGCCTTTGTATCTTTGTTGGACTCTTATTATTGATGCTTTCCCACTGAGATAACAGCCCTGGTTGATGCTTGTTCACAATGTATATATTTTTTTAGATCTTCTCAGAGATTGTGTAGATTTAGTGTGTACGTGTGGAAAAAGGCAGCACTGAAGGTTATGAAGGCTAATGTATCTACTTAGCTAGAGATCAAAAGGTATATGACATCAATATAACCCCGCGATGCTTATTTCTCTAAGATAAACAAACCGTTTTGCTTTATCTTTTTTAAAAAGCAAAAGGCCTCCAAAGTTTCAGGACCTGGAGGACGTGGAAATGAAGTGTGTCCAAGGAGATGCCTACATATTTATTCTAGAATCTGTTGTCTCTGGGAGACGGTGACCTCCACCTTGAAGTGACAATAGCTGTTCAGAGAAGGAATCATCAAGAACAAAAACACCTTTTTAAAATGCTTGCATCAGAGGGCGCTTAAGAATGACAGTGCTGTTTGCTTTAAAAGTAAAATATTTACTGACTGGCCATTTTTTTGAAGAATAACTTGTTCTAATAACATGTTATGTCTAGATGATGAAAGACAGATTTTACCCCTTGTATTTTTACTCCACATCTTTGTCCCCAGATTCTAGTGCACCCCCATTCTGCTTTTTCTCAATCAATCCAGAGAGCCAAATCTTGGCCCACCACTTATGAGACATGTGATACAGGTCAGCAGGTCAAAATTGCCGCTCCCCACCTTTGATCCGAACATCCATCTCACTATCCCTTACATCTTTCATTTTAGATGATTTTTTTCAATCATCCATCCACCCATCCATCCACCCATCCATCCATCCATCCATTCTTGCCTCCCATTTTTTCTTAGAATCTTAAAATGGGCTGTGCATAGTTCTGAGTGGGTCGAAGAATAAGATTGGAAAAGAAAACACAGGAGATAAAGAGACACCCAGGAGGTACAGGATGCTGCATAACCTTGTTGAGCAGTTGATCTTTAAAGCACAGAAATGAAGATGAATACGGCAGCATATATCAGATTTGCTCCACTATTCAAAGGAACTATTTTATCTTTTCCTTCCCATTCCCTCCCTAGACTCTGAAATTGAATTTGGCTCTGAGTACCAGTGTAATTTCATGCTGATAGTGAGATTATTTCTTGAGTAGTTGTTAGCAATCACATTGATGGGGTCTTTTAGAAGCAAGCAAATGATTACCATGATTTTATAGTACAAAGGGAAAATCTTTTAATTTGGAAAAAACATCTGGGAACCTAACATCAGGCTCTTAATTGCTTCCTGCTGACAAATTGCTGCATGCGATTAGGTATTTATTTTTTTCCATACAAGAGGAAAAAAGAATTATTGTAAACAATATTTCAGAAGAGATGAAGTTTTAGAAGTAAATTCAGACCTTTTTGTTTTTAGCCTGAATTAATTTAGCAGACGTGGAGACAGATTTGACTCTAAGACCATTTTAAAGCTGGAACGTTTAGTTTTTATCAGCGCTACTGTACAGTCAGAACAATTCTGCAGTAATGAGAACCTGCACTGTTGTGACAGTGTGCACCCTCACCAAACGAGTAAACACGAGTGGACATTTAATTGGAATTCAGTGTTTAATTAAAGGGTTTGATTGTTTAAATTTGAAGCTGTGGTGAATCTCGCCTGTTCAAAGAAATATTAATGCAAGGCCGAATTGATCCATCTGTCAACAGATGGAGTACTGGTTACTCAGGAGAGACTATTTGAGCACGCATGAATTTTAAATCCACTTTTCGTGTCAAAAGGCAATCACACAAACACCTAGCTATAAGAAAGCGTGGCTGCATGTGTTTAAAGTCCCAGCTGTTTTCCACCTGGGAAGTTTTTCTAATTTCCTGGCTTGTACTGGGATATTATGACCGGTCACGCCTCACCGATTGGCTTTTTGTCCTCCTCCGGGGCAGATTGTCATTTTTATCTACCAATTGATAGCCATGCTTTCTGCCCTGAGCCCACCCTCCCAGGAGACCCATGTAAAGCGGATGAAAACAGGAAGACAATTCCATCCCTCAGTGCCTCCATCTCACACACCTTCTAGCCGGAAACGCATCACTCTCTCTTGGATTTGGAGGCAACTGCAGAGTTTCATTTGTTTCTGTCAAATGAAGTGGTCATGAAGGGATAATGCCTACCTTACATTGCACAGTCCAAGTCAAAAACAATAACCATTTCATGTAGAAATTCACCGTTTCTGGCTGATTTTATCCAATTCAGAGCATCATCAATAAGTTTTGCTGTTGGATCCGAGAGTAGCGGATATTTTACTCATTGTCACTTTAACTCTCACGTGTGTTTTATTATCAGGCCTCAATCATCTGTTTTTCTTCTTTACCATTTTTGGCATTATACTCTAGATGAGCTTCAAAACTATATTTAAGGTCCTGAGCAGCTCAACGCCCAGCAAGGACCCTGTTCCTGCTCCTTATTTTTTCCTTTCCTTAGTGGTTAGATGTGAAAGTATCCCATCCTATCATGGAAAAATGGTTCAGTTGTACCAATTTTTCAATGCCCCCTCCACCTTGTTTATTTTTTTTATCGTAGGTGGACAAAATTTGGCAGGCACATGCGTCATAGGAGGATGCACAAAAGGTCTCTTGACACCTTGACCTTAAATCAACAGGAAGTTGGCTATGTTGATTTGAGTGGTCAATTTCTGGCCATTTTTGGCTCATTTTGGGCTTTTTTCACACTTAGCATTTGAACAAACTCCTAGAAATTAGATCTGATTCTGTGTTGTCTTAAAGAATAAGACAGGACATTTTGTTATTTTTGCTCGTCTGTTTTTGGCCTCTATGGTATTTACAGAACAGGACATTTTTTTCAAACTCCAGCCATGGAAAAAAAAATTGAGCCAGTTACTTTTAAAATTATATGTTCTCTCAATGTTGTTCTTTAGTGGTCCTGACATGTCAAAATACCCCAAATACTGTATACGCTGACTGCATTACAAACAGCTTCTTCTGCCTAAAGACATCGGCTGCATCTTGAATTCGCAACACAGTGCAGCTTCAACTGGCAGTAGAGGAGTTCACATACGGGCGTTCAACATTACCATCTTAATGTGTGTGAAAGGAGCCACAGATGTTTTCAAAATGATTGTTCCCATGATTGTGAGTTATTTACTGTGTTATTGGTTATCTGTCATCAGTTAAAGAATCGGTTATAGTTAGTATTCCACTCAATGCCTCTTAAGCGCTTTCTGTCACCACGTCGTGTCCATTGTTTTGACTTAAAAGCCTTCTAGCTTTTCATATACGCATAGATTTATGGTTCAAATTGGTACACGCACACTGCGAGTAAGTTATTTTTCTAGTTGACCCTTAAATCTAGTTTATTAGCTTGTAGTAGTTTATTTTCCCACAAATATGATCGCAAATACATCGAAAAGATTAATTAAACTGTTGTGATCGGTGCACCTTTCAACAACTCCCCTAATATTAAAAAAAAACTACAAACTAAACTGCCAAATGCTCGAGTTTGAAACATTTTCAGTCCTTATCTCTTCCAACTCCTGACAAACTCAGCCTTTTTTAAAAATTCAAAGGAACATCGTTGCAGAAGGCTTTGGTGAGAAGTCCTGTATATTTCCCCCGGTGATGTAAAAGGGTAATTCCCAGTTATAGCATGACACCAGTGTATGCGGAGCGTTGGATGTGTTGACTGTATGTCTTGCTCATTTGTGATTCACTTCCTGCTGCTCTAAACCCAAGACGATTGTAAATATGTAGATTTGCACCATTTTCTGTCACACTGTTATGAAAACAACTAGACTTTTGTAAGTCTCAGCACAAACTTTGGTCTGAACATTGCAGAGTGCACAGGGAGGTGAAAGTACACGCAAATATAATGCATAATGTACGCCGGGGGGGTTGTATCTAGTAGACTGCAGTGGTTTCAATAAAACTTTTCTTATATTACTATTTTGAAATGCTGAGAGGTTTTATGCAGATTCGCCTCAACACTGTAGATACAATAACCAACAATTTCTAATTAAAGTTGAATTGAAAAAATACATTTCTTGTGTTTTAAAGTTTTACTCAGTTCATCTAGTTAAAACTTGCCTATAACTTGAGTTAAGCCACAACAGCAAATGTTTGCTGTGTATTTCCCCCATGCTGATACCTTCAGGTGCACACTCATTTTAACATGCAACTGATATTATGAAAGATCATATTAATAAAGTTATTTCTTCTTCCACTTTCAGGTCACTCTGTTCGTCTATTGGGACAGAAGAAAGATGGAGGTCGGAGACTTGGAGGTGCCAGACTGGACCTGCCCAAGATCAGGAAGAACCCTCTCATTGAAATCATCTCAATTAACACTGGGTAGGATAGACACAAAAACAAGGCCTCATGCACGCTCACATGATGTAACCACAGCACATGGGCAGCTGGAATCTGTGGAATGGTCACATACAGGATCAGATAACCTGGGTAATGACAGGACCCTAAAAAGCTGAAATGTTGTTCATTAACCGGGCCCAGCTTTGTTGTGACGTCACCTTAATCCCGGTTTGTTGGCTTGCGCAGCAACAACAGGTGCAGGCGCTCTCCTCTTGATTTTGGGGGATATCGGATTTAAATGAGGGATTAATCGGAGCAGGAAGAGCATCATCATCCAAATTTTGGTCCAGTCTGGGCTGATGTCTGGGCTGCCTGTGCCGCATTTGTGTGAATTAATGTGTGTATGTGTATGTGTATGTATGAATAGAGAAACAAGTCAGGGCCAGGGCACTGTGACATTTCATAATCAGAAACAAGTTTACACCATTGAAAGCAGCTTTAGATTTAAGTTCTGAGCATTATATGCTTGTTAGCTGTAATGTGATATTCTTTATGCATTACTCTGCACACTGGCTTGAAACCATCTAGTTTTTGTTTAGCCTGTTACAGCTGGTTATTTTTGCTATTATAAACTCTTTTCCCCTTGTACACCTATAGGGTCAAAGGTTATTGGTGCCATCAAAGTCTTCCTATCATCAAATGTGACACATTGCTTCAACCTTTAATCACATTAAAACTGTGCCGTGTTTGTGCAGATGAAAATCCAGCCTCTCTCCAGCAGGGGGTCTATATCTGATCCAGATGAGAGCTTTGTTTTTCACGAGGGTTAAGCTGGTGACGAGCAAATCCCTTGTTTTTGCCTCGACTCTTTTTAGAGGCCTGAGGATTACTCCGATATTTTGATTTAGGTGATACAGCTGTTCAAAAATCTCCCCCAAATTACACTCAGGGTGCCATAAATCCATACTTATTTTGTGCTTTTCTGCAATTTGGTCAGTGATGTCATCATTTTCTTGCCTGTGTTCGTGCTAAGGAAAATAGGCTGCGCTTAATAGAAACAGACAGAGCTTTGTGTAAGTCAGAGGCACAATGAAGCGTCTCAGTGGCTGCTGGTGTAACTGTCCCGCTGTCATTTCAAACCATAATTTGTTGTGTGTAATCACACTGTTAAGGGTTGGATGAGTGGAAGTCCTCAAAAAGATGGATGGATAAACATATTACCCAGTGTGCAAAATGGAAAAAAAAGCCATGAATGCGTGTACGCTGGAATACAAAATCCCTTTAGCTGAGCACTGCCTGACACGTTAGCATAATACCATTCCATATTTAACACATTTTATTCACATTTTCAAATTCCAGACATTTCTTTTTATATCCCAGTTTGGTTTAGCCTGATTTGATCAACCATTGTTCCTCTCTCCCTTCACTTTATTAGTGCAGATCCTGACAGCAGGCCAGCAGGGGGCTTCACATGGGACCGCCTATAAAAAAAATTAATTCCATGTTCAAATTGACTTACAATATTAGTTTCATTACATTGCATATTAATTCATTTGCACCCATTAAATTCAAATTTAAATGGCCTATTTTTTTTTTAATCAAGTTAATTTTATGCTTCCTAGAAAATAATTTAAGCATAGTTGAGTTCGGGTTACGATGCCCTCTGGCTTTGGTGTTGAAAGAGCTCTGTCAGGTTCCTCCTGAACATGCACAAATTGTAACAAGTCAATTTTCTGAACAAACCAATACATCGTATGGTTAGTATCGTTAGGGTGTGCAAAACATCGGTTTTATTGCTAGTATAATATGCCGATAACGCAAACGTGAGACGAGACTAATGGCCATTAAGGATATATTGGGAATATTAAATATTTGATACAATCTATCATGATTACCTTCTTGGAATTTTGCTGCAGTTGTTTTGAGTGCATTTTTCTGTTTTGATTTGTACATGATGATCAGTTCTTCAGACTTAATTAGAAAATGCACTTTGTGCGCAACAGTTGCTGCTTAGAAATTCTGCCCATGTTTTTTTTTTCTTCTTCAAAAAACAGTTCACAAGGCATTTTTGACCCTGAAAGGATGTCAAAACAACATAATCACTCTCTACTTCCAGGGACCTTGAAAATCAAAAATGTTAACAGGCTTTTGAACATCAATTTGACACAATAGGAGCTTCGAGCTAAGGTTTTAGAGGAGGTTGTTTTCTTTGATTTGAAAGGGCTTTTGAGATAAGTAACCTCCAAAGTTTGATTTGGAAAACTAAAATGGAAACCCTCTTTGACCATTAAAATGTCACATATTAAACTGACAAGTGGAGTAGTGGGGAACAGAACCATAGCATATAAAGAAAGAAGCAGAGAAGAGGAAATAGAGTTGGAAAGAAACATTTTGCTGGATGTTTTTCAATACAAGATGAATCAGATTTTCCGCCCTGCTTATTTTTGCCTTTGACTCCAGCAGCTCATGGTGGACATGTGTTCTTTAATTGGTTTATTATCCAGATAGCATTTAGTTTTGAATTGTTCCTTTTTTTCCTTCATAATTCCTCTTAATGAAAACAGATCAGCCTGAGGGCAAAGTTCAGTTTTCATGGGCTCCGGACTAGAAAAAGCCTTCACTCAGTCTTTCTAATGCTTCCTTTTGTGTTCCAGATTTATGATGCTTGCTATCGAGATGCAAGTGTGTGCGTTTTGCCCTAGGCTGCACTAACGGTCGCAGATTAGGCTTTGTATATGCCTACATCTGTGTCGTGAGTGATGTGAAAGCCCTTTTTTGTGAACTTGTGATGCTTAGTGCCATAAACAAGGAATCCACAGCCACTCAGTCAGCACGGCTCATTAAACTTGTGTGATCATTTGTTGCTGATTGTGTGAACCATTGATATTTGTTGAATAGTTACAGCTCATTTAATTTAATTGTGTCTCTCATCTCATGGTCTCTATTATGGTCACATTTCAGCAGGCCTGATATCTATCATTGTTACGATGATGTGATATAACCAGTAACCCAACACAGTGTGGTAGTCCATCACCTTCAGTCCGGCAGGCTGATGGGAGAAATGGCCTGTCAATCAGCGGTCTGAAAATGTATGAAATGTGTCTTAAAATTGCTCATAAACTCCAAAAGCTAAACATCCTAATTTCGATAGCCCCTTCAATTAAAGCTGAAAATACATTTTATTTGGAGTTGAAGTCATTGTGATGGGTACATTCAGAGTTCTGCTTGCTCAGCTGTATTTTCACCACAAACACTGCGTCTACCTGTCACTCGTCCCCTCATTAATGAACATGGCCCAAAGATACTGAACTTCCACTTGGCAGCAACCTGGAGAGATGGCTTTAACTTTTGGTCTATATTGAGCACATGTTTGCTGATTATCCTGCGGTGTTGTCGAAAGCTAAGGGTTGCTCACAAGCATGTTTGCTAACCCGCTCTCCACTTAAGGGAAGCTATAAAATCATGCACTAGCCACACACGGTTGAAAGGGTCTTTGTGTGTCTTCACACCCTTTGTGAGCATGTTTGTGTTCGAAAGACGGGCTCCAGTGAATAAGTTGCTCCTGTGGTTTTGTGACGTCTGCCGCAAATCTCCATCCGTTTCAACACCGACCGGTTAGAATAACAGGCCTTATCGACCCTACTGTTGACATTTACATTGACTTATGTTGAGCATTGAAACAAAGATGCAATATTCAGGACTCTATGTAGCCACAGAGCTTTAGCAGTATTACAATAGGCTCTTCAAAACAGGCAAGGCAAAGTTCATAATGACTGTAGAGCCAAACATACACTGTGGGATTGTAATAATAATCATCTACTTCTCCTTTTTTCTCAGAGATCAGGATGGTCAGCGTTTAACTGTAACTTTAACATTTTTCTTAATAGATTAATAGCAATTACTGCGTTTATCATCAGTGGTGATTGTCAGGATTTACAGGAAGCACACATTATTGACAAAAGTCACACACCTTTCTTCCCTGCCAGCACTTAAATCACAAACATCAACACCTCATAGTTACTATCCTTTAGAACGCTTCTATTAGCATACCTTACAACTTCTTTTCATAGTCCTCCTTGAATGATTTCTGCTTCCAAAACGGTCAAACTCATCGTGTTTTGTTCTTGTTACCGGCAACCTTGGTGGGCAAGGAATAAATCAACAATAGCCAAACCACTAATTCATGTTGGCGCACGTTATTGTTAAACCTTTTAGTCATTTTTTTTTTTTTTTTTTAAGAAGTGTACTTGGGAGTCTAGAGAGGGACAAAGTAAAAAGGGGGGTGAGATAGGAAATCGTTAGCAAGTAAAAAGCAAATTGAAACAGGCCTCTGTGTTCTTTTGTGATTTGAAATCCTCAGTCTTCAACAGGGGCCCCAGTGAAGAGCTTTTTTTTTTAAGCTCAGATGCCACAGAAAAATAGCCTGCAGCAAATGGTGTGTGGTCAAATTAAACGGCGTGTCCGCTGTCACCCAGACCGACGGCGAATGCCTCAACGGCCGGTGCACGTGTGATATTTCATGTAGATCATTTGTCCACATCAGTTTCATGCTGCTCTGCCCGACCGTGCTTTCATTTTGTGGCTCTGTGGTCAATGGTCTCATCTTCTTTGAGCGGAGCAGAAGAAAATACACGATGTGAAAAAGAAACCAAAACAAAAGGAGTGAGCCGTGTTTACACACGTTTCTGATCATGTACTGTGTGTGATCGTTGGCATGTGTGGATGCACTGTCTTGCACTGTCTCTCTTTTGATTCTGTAGATTACACACACACACACATAAACACACACACACAAAAACATGACGGTATTACCACTTTCTTTTCTATTTTGTTGCCGACACACACGCATGTGATTATATGCAGACACGCTCACGGTCAGTGAAGCACACACACCCCTAGCTATGTTCCATGGTGGCCTTCCCTGCTGTTTATCAAACCAACGTATGGGTCGTTTTCAGCTCCACTGGTCTGAACATAGTATTCCATTTCCCTCTTCCCCACTGCTTAACACACAAACGCACAAATACATGACATACAGACGTATGCACACCCCTGCGCACGCGCCTCCTTCCCACTCGCTCACCAGGAGAGTCCCCACTCCCCATAGTAAATCCAAAAGATTGATGTGATTCCTCGGACAAAATGAGATTGTGTGTCATTACAAGGCATTACACTACAGAACCCCCGAGAAACTAAATTAGCCTAGAATGTCACGGCAAACACAGTTTATACACACAACAGATTGTCTCAGAGATTATGAACAGAACACTGTTGTGCTTGTTTACTACTGCACGGTCTTGGAGAAAGAGTCGTTGTTGGAATAATTGTCAAGAATTCAGTTCCGATCTGAACCCAAACGATGTCAGAAGTGTCTCTGAGTGGCAGATGAACATTCTGCCTCCAGAATAAACGTGTGTGGTGGAAATAGCAGGTAACCAGAAGAGAAATGTGTCTGCTGTCATAAATATGAACACATTTCAACTTGATTTAAAGACGGGCAGACGTGATCAAATCAGCTCTCTGAGCAGTTATTTCCATTTTTAGATAAAAATTGTAACCTCAAAAAATTCCAGCAGTTGACAATAAACATTCTTCTCTAAGAACAATGAGCCGCCTGACACAAACACCGTCGGCAGTCAAAACAAGAAGTTGGGTCCTACGGTTCCTCCGTAGACACGGGTTTACAGTTTCACACGCCTCTATCACACACATGCATGCGCCTTCACACACGCGCACGTACATGCATAGTCTGCCTCTCTCCAGTCAAAACAACAGTGTGCTGTGTTGGTTGTAGAAAGATCAGCATGTGACGAGTTTAATATAACACACAAAGTGCTTTCAGAGCTCAGCGTCGGGGAACACGAGACTAAAGAGCATCGCCAAAAGATTTTCACACAAACACACAAAATACATAAATTCAACACAATGTGGAGTATCGGTTTAACAACTTTATTACTTGCTAATTAAGTCCAAACTAGTGGACATTTCTAGTGTTCTCCCTGTTGACAATAATCTGGTCACAACAGATGATCCACATTGTCTTGTGATTCTCTAGTTGGAAGGAAAACCTTTATCCACTCTGAGGTTCTGGGATCTCTGGGTCCGGTTTTCATGAAGGATCTGTAATTTGCTCTATGCAGATTTGCCTCCACTCTGATCAGTCTCCTTGTTACAGCTGCTGGAACAAAGCCCCCCCTCATGATGCTCCTGCCCCCACCCTGTTTCAGTGTAGGTATGGTGGTGTACAGGTGTAGAGCAGTCTTCTCTGAGGAGAAGCTCCTGCCTGGTCACTCTGGAGCTCTGCTAGAGGGCTCACTGGGTGGTCCAAGCTGGTACTGTTTCAGACCGATGGAGGCCTCTGTGCTTTTGGGAACCTTGGATGCAGCGAAACCAATGATGTCAATCAGTTGACTTGAACACAGATGGACCCCGGTTAAGGTGAAACATCCTACAGCCAAATTCAAGTATTTTCTTTTAAATGCAGCTTTTTTTTTTAATGCTGTTTATGCTCTTTACATCACTTGGTTTTCCTACTTTTCTCCATATTCTTTTTTTTAATTTTACATTTGTGTGTTTTTCATTCATCCCAACCTTTTATCATGGCTAAAACACTTTGGATGCTGATTAAATAATAAATAACAGTCTTAATTTGAATGCAACCATCTTTCATCACATTGGATCAAGGGCAAAAAAGAACTAACAACTTTTTGAACAGCTAATCATCTTCTATTCATTGCTTGTAATGGCTCTTCCCTCTATTGTCCCACTCTTCTTTGTTTCTGGATTCAACCGTATTTGACTTTGAGATGACATTTAGAGTAAACTTAGAGGCACGAGGCTTTGTTCACCACTGCGATCCCAGTTTTTAAGATTTTTTTGTTCTCATCTCCCTCTTCACAAATCCTCATGGTGCATTTTGTTTATCCACAGAGCAGTTTTTAATTAATGTCTTTAATATGCTACAAATGGGAATCTGTCCTGGGTGAATTATTGCGTGTCGGTGTGTGTGAGTGTGTGTGTGTGTGTGTGTGTGTGTGAGAGAGAGAGTGAGTGAGGATTGTGTTTGGCAGGAGAGGCGTGCACAAATGTATGGAAAAACCTCCCGGTTTTCCTTTCTTTGTTGCGTTTTCAAGGCTGCAATCTCATGATAGGCTGCGGCTCTCGCTCACACACACGCACGTGCACACACAGGTCGACAGGGGAGGTAGCCTCTCTTATTGTTTTGTTCATATTGTTGAACTTTACTGTTTGTCAGGTACAAGAGCTTCCTCTGTGTTTTAATTAACTGGGACTAAGAAGGGCAAGGAGACAAAACAAAAATGGGAATGGATGGAAGATTAATACATTTTGTTCTATATTGTCATACATCATCCCTTTGGAACTCTGGCAACACAAGTGCTTTCCAGTTTATGCGCACAGAGAGCGACTACTGTTGGTGTTAGGGGTGCTGACTGTTTGTCATAGTCACTTTAGACTGATGGAAGGGTCAAATCTGCTAATATATTGTTGTGATACTGGACAAATGCTCAACACATACACACACACGCACACACACACAAAGCAGGCCACTGGCTGTCTCTTGAGATTAATGTTGGTGTGATCCACTGAGCTGGGCCTGATCACATTAAGATGGATGGACCCCCTGGTGGTGTGTGTGTGTGTGTGGGTGTGTGTGTGTGTGTGCGCGCACGGGGCCCCATCTGCCTGTGTTTTCTCCACTGCTAGGTCCTGTGACCTAGCTGCCATCCTTGGTGCCCTCAACAAAGATAAGAAATACCCTGTAAGGGAGAGATTCTATTGTATGTAGAGAGCTCCGTTGTCTTTCATTTTAAGTTCTGATGCTATTGACGTTTCAGTGAGTACTTACTAATCGATGTAGGCTCAGAACGAAACTGCTTCTTAAAGCCATTTCTGTAAATATGCAGCATTTCAGCTAGTTTAATCGTTATACCTGAACATTTGAGGGCAGAGTTTCATGTGGTCATTCTGCGAGGAGATGGCCATCATCCGAGCAGAGGCTGCTGAATCAGAGCGAATCTTCTGAGTGATATCTGAAGATGTTCAAATCTGCATTAACAGAAATGGCACATTGCATCTTACTCATCGGGGGTGTTTACATTCTGTGATCACAGCTGACTTGACATCATCTTTCTGGACATCAATACATCCGTTATGATCAAGCTGTGAATTCTTATTTATCATTGGAAAACATGTTTCACTTGAGAAACTAGCGTTTGTAGTGTTTGTACTGTTCTTCACACTAGTTTCACGGTGCCTGAGTCTAGTCTGATAAAAACAAGGTTCTGCAACTAATTGGAGCGTGTGACAGACATGCACGTCAGTTGTGAGTGCTAAATGTCAGAAAGCCAGTGTACAGTGTAATTCAAGTCTTGTCTATTTGTGCGACTAATAAGTGAATCCAAAAAGGGTACAATGGGGACTTTCATTTAATTTTTTTTTCTTTCACCATTGACTCAGACAGTTGAAATAAAAGCCCTCTTTATCCTAAACAAAGGCTTCCCTAAAGTTGATACTACGCCATGCTCTGGATCTGGTTTGAGGCAGTATTTATCTTTGTTGCCCTGTGTTTTATGTCTTATATTAATTATTCTGCTTCATAATCCAATCCCCTCCCTTTCACGGTCAGTTTGAATTCAATATCTCAGAAACAAAACACTGCATTGAGTCTAATCTTGCGCTGCTGAGAGACAGCTGTCCATGGTTATTTTGGAACTAGCTGGAGTCCTTATAAACACTTTAGAAGAGAAAGAACACTTTGTTTCCCTGCTGTCTTTTCTTGCCTCTGCTCAACTTCCAAAATGTGCATGAAAAGACTTTATTAAATATTAAAGTCTGTCTGAGGGCTTACTATGTTCTTCTCAATTGCACCTATTTCCACAGTTGAGATAATTTGATTTAAATGAAAAAAAAACCAGCGGTTACAACCACGAGCCTGGTATTGTTTTCACTGTGTGCAACACCACAGAAAAGTAGTCTACCAGGTGTCAGCGGACAGATTCTATCAACGAGACAGCCCCAGCTGCATAAAATGAAGCCATAAGTGTGAATTACTCCCATCCACTAAGTCATGGGGTTAATCTAGAGATCGTTTGCACTCAGGTTATGGGTTCACAGCAGTTGACACATATTATCTTGTTTGAAGGCCTTATAGTGCAAGTGATCGTTCAACAAGTAAAACTTGCACATCTCTGCTGGCAGCAGTGAAAATACAATATATCCATGCATCCTTATCTGTCTCATGGTGTGTGCATCTTTCATTTTAGGTGTCTAAACGCGTGCACCTATTGTAAGACTAAGCATGCACGAGGAGACCTGGCCAGCTATCCCATTGAGGAACTCGTAGAGAGAACAAGGCAGTCTTTCCAAGGTCAGTAACCCCCCCTGCACACACACACACACACACACACACACACACACACACACACAATGTTGTTCATGGTTTGTCAATATTTTATTGGCAATACCAACTTTGGATTCAGCAAATGCACTGGCTAACATCCTGCCAAATTATTACAGGACCAGATATAAGATAATGAGGTTCTTCTCAATTTTAATGTGAAAAGGAACAGCTGCTGTATCTTGGCATCTGTTCTTGAAGAGTTATCCCGCAAAAGCCCAACTGCACAGCAAGCCGTGTCTCTAATAGAGCCCCAGGCAGGTCAGACAAGGGCGCGTCCTGCTTACTGACTAAACAAGTCTGAATTTCTGCTCATTTTCCTTATAATGCACATGCATGTTCATGCATTATTAGTTGGAAAAGTGACTGTTTTTCAGTGTAGGTTCTGCGATTGATGCCTATATTAATGCAGTGATTGATGCATATGCTACAGAACTAATTTTACAACCTGCGACATCAACCTCAGTGTTGAAAAATATCCCATCCAACGTTTTATTTATCTATCACCAGTGTATAGTCATTTCGCTGGTTTTATAAGCGTTAATGACAGTTTGCACTCAGCTGCTTGTTTGGTTTATAAAAGAGGAATATACCCTTGAAAAGGACACAAGTTTTTAAATCCCATCCAAAACAGTTTTAAACAGCTGCCTCCATGCCACTGCAGCGCCTGAGGGTGGGCAGTCAAGGGCAAACTTACCAGCTGCTGAATTTGGTGTGTATATGTACACACACACCTGCACTTACAAAAGTTATGCTATTACAATTTTAACTAAAAAACAAACAAACACACAGCCGGGACAAACTTGAGAGTCAATGCATTAAATTAACATTCAGGTTTTAGAGACACTCACAAACATGTTAAAAAAAGGTGTTATTTGATATTCAGTGACTCAGAGTTAAAGAACAGCTGAAAAGCAGGAAGTTCAGTTAGGATGTCAAACACGTGCACGCGTGCGTGCGCGCACATGCGTGTGTGTCCGTTAAAATGCAGGAAACATGAGTCTGAGAGACGGTTAGTTGTTGTTTTCAAAACAGAGAAAGAGGAAGTTGGGGGTTACCGCCTGTCATGATTTACTGACAGTTGGAATAAGTGTGCAGGGATGGCTTCAGTGTCTGTCCACTTTTATCTGTGGTGGTTTCAGGCCAAACCAAATTAACGTGAAGCTTAACTGATCCTTCGTGTTTGTTCCTGTAATAAATGCATATTCAGTCGGTGGGAATCATTTATTATTATTGTGATTATATTTTTTGACTTAATTTCATGGTCTCTGTTACTTTTACACACACACACACACGCAGAGGAGTGTGATAAGCAGGTTTCATCTCCGTAATAATGGCATTCACACCCTCGAGGCATCTGACGCATATTTTGTATGTCAAGTTATAATATATTTCTTTTGTTCAATAAGCAGAATCATCGACCACATTTATGATTTAAAAGCGCACTTTTTACTCCATCAAATATTTGTGTTAGGTTTGGAATTGCATTATTTTTCTCCTCTCTCCCTCATTCGCATTCCATTACCTGCCTTTTTCTTATCTCAAACAAATTGAGCTGCACAAATAAGCTGAAATTTGATTTGCCATTTGATGTCTCAAATAAAAACGGCCACAAGTATGAATGCTAATTTTGATTGGCTAGTCAGCTTTGGGAGTGTTTGATTGGTTTATCCAGGGAACTTTGTGAGGATTTATGGGATTTATTCAAATGCGATTTGGGTAAATAGCTTTATTTCCATCCGGAAAAAGAGACAGTGAGCGAGTGCACAGCTTTTAAAGTAATCTGAATTATTCAAATGTACTGTATGAATGTATAATTTTTAACATCACAGAGGTTTGTTAATGCATGCAGGTAATGGAGGCCGGGATGTCATCGGAAATGACAAGGGTGTGGGTGTGAGCGAAGGGGTGGGGAGGATGTGGAACTCCACAGGCGTAGGTTTGTGCCTGAAAGAGAGACGCTAGCAATGAATGATTAGCGTGTTTCAGAAAAAGAAAAAACAGGTTTAAAGTGGCTCAAAGGAGTGAATATTTAATTTAGCTGAACTCATGAGTTCCAATGAGGAACTTGGCGTTCCTTATCACTATCTCCAAATCAGGACTGATTGGAAAGCAAGTGTTTTAGTACGTTTTTCCTTTATAGTCTCCTCTTTGTTGCTGCTGAGCTGACAGCATTGAGGTGTTTTCCTGTGCACCAGTGATGGGCTATAAAAGTCTTCAGGACGACAGAAGGGCTCCTATAATTTTGTGGACGATTCTCCTTGGATCATTTTAAATCATTGGTGTAACAGAATGTACAATAAATTACACCAAATGCTGTGGCTGATCCAGATGTGATCAGACTTTTAGTCTTGTGTTTTAAAAAAAATATCTATTAGTACTGGCTGCTTGTTGTTCAGCATTCACATGTTTAGTTTATTTAGAGGTGGCCTGTTTTCATGTTCAGGGATCTGCGGATGATTTGTCCTGTTATCTTAACGGCTGCTTCCTCGATGTAATATTCTAAACAAACCACAAGGCTTATTGATGCACACGGGCTCCATTGCTTCCACCTTTCCCGCTACATAAATTTTACCCCTTATGTCAAAGTAGTTGATCCACCAGATCCACCAGAACTAAATTCTCTGCAGTAAAATCAGAGCGACTGCTAGGTGAAGCTAGCATCCTATAGCATTTCGTCCATTACTCTTTCCTCTTCATAAATAAAATATCAAAGGAAATCCCCCCACTTCCATCCTCTGGTCTGCTTAACCCCCCCTCATTCCAGCGTGACTGGTGGCATTACAATCAAAAACAGATATCATCAACCGTGACAGACTTTAGTTTCTGGGTTCCAGCTGGGCGACATTTGACAGATAGCGGGGTGTATGTGGGGGGTAGCTTGTTGGCCAGCGTTTGTGACAGGTATTCACTCGCGTTTACCTCCGTCGCTGCATCTTTGTGACACCAGGACACACGAGGCTGTCATAGTTTGCTAGAAATGATCCGTATTGGGCAGTATTTCTTTTATAGTTCCTCTCTTCTAGTCCAGGCTTAGTGAGTACTTTTGAATTTAGCCTTAGATTAGAATAAATTAATAGAAAATTAGATGAAACCTCTTAAGGCTTAAGGCCGTCCTGGCAGGCAAAAGAAAAAAAAAAGTGTGTTCTCAAGAATTAAGAAGTAGGTGACACGCAGAATCTAATTTTAGGGACTGACATGATCAGTTTTTTTATTCAAATGCAGTTAGAACTCACAGGCAGATCTGCATGCATATGTGCCAGCCTAAATGATATGCTTGTCATTCTTAAATCGCCCTTAAACAGCCAGAAGTAAGAAGATTTAAAGAAAGCTGGCCTTTAATTAGTTTATTGCGTGTGTGTAAGAGAGCCAGTAGAGACATGTATTGATATGAGCTCATTGATCACAGTTGAGTCGCTGCCATTAAAGTGGCATCTATTGGAAAGATCATGTGCAAAACTGCTGAGCAGGCAAGCGCTCCCTCAAATTTCCTGTGCGCGGCTGTGGGAGTAGTTTATTATGCTCTAGGAAAGGTCTTGTGGAGCAGTTAAAAATGGATTTTCTGAGTCTCACCCAGGCTGATAAGCTCCTGATATTTTTCACGGCAGCAGAAGCATCTCCATGTGTCTCTTTCTATCTGAGAAATGGCCTCACAATTCAGCATTTTTCTCGCAGCGTGGTTTTTCTGTAGCTAACAAAACAAAGTGAAAGAAGCAGTTACCAACGTTTGCCATGATTCTGAGGCAATGCAGGTCTTTATCTCAGATTATGTCTGCATGGCACCAAAAACACCTCCAAACAGTTGCAAAGTGGCTGAATTGTGAGATCTTTTGAAAGTCATACAGCCGTAACTAAATGAAGGCTTTAAAATGAACAAAAATTATATTTGCACACTTTTTTCCCCCTTATTTTCCCAAATAATATTTGTGTACTGTGTCAGACGGGGAGGTCATGTGATGTAAAACCTGCTAAACTGTGCAAACCTGAACTGAACGTTCTCTGAGACACATTCAAACGTACTGTAACTCCATGAGAAATCCACTCAGTTCCATAGAATGGTCCATCTGTCACCAGGAGTCCCACAGGGTCCTCAACTGACTCCCATTCTCCGGCCTTCGCTTCATCAGGAGTTAGATTACGTAACCAAATGGCGCTGAAAGACATTGCAAAATTTTGAAAGTTCCAACATTTCCAGGTCAGAGATGTCCATTTATGCCATTAAAGCAACAGTCTGTACAGTCATAGTTATGTGCACAGAACTATGTTTTTAATCATGTGTCATCATTTTAGCTGCTTACGTCTCCTCATTAGTTCATAAACACATGACAGAGATGAAAAGATGAGTCAGCTGACTGACCTGGACAGCAACCTGAACCACATCTTTGTCTCTGGCCGATAAAGTTCAACTAAAACGACCCCCCCCCATCTGCTTTTCAATCTACTTGTTTGACCTTTTTTGGGGGTCTGGACAAAAAGAGACAGCTGAGGGCTGAGCGACTGCACCGTCCCGTCCTGTGATTCAGTGCCAAGCTGGCAGCAGAACCCGTTGAATAGGGGGCCCCTTTTACACAAAGGGAGCAGGGGATACACACAGAGCTCACACTCCATGCCAGACTGCAGGCCACCAACTGCACACCTGGCACGCTGCTATTATGTCACCAGTGTGTGGTTGTGTGAGTGAGAGATTGTGTAAGTCCTGCAGACACCATCTGCTCTGTCCTCTGTGAACTTGTCCACATTCTGTCTCTTTAGACAAGCAGTGTACCTGTGTTTTCTTTATCTCGCCTCTATTCAACCATCAGTCTGCTCTGCTCTCAGGCTGACTGCGAAGCACATGTCTGTCATTCTGGTTCTTCTCTTCTTTATTTATTCAAGTGTATACCTCAAGACTTTAATGACTATAAAAATAACAACTTTTCCCCAGCTTTTAGTGTTATTAGTTTGTTGAATGTAGTAAAAGTGGCTTTAGTTTTGGGTTTGTGTTTATGTTGAGCATTTCCTGACTCCTGTGACTCATAATTAAGGAGGTATTTAATGTAGTTGTTGTTTCTACATCACGTCTCACACACAGGAGTGTGTTCTGTCCCGCTTCTGTGTGGGGGAGGGGAGAACAGATCTCCAGTCAGTCAATAGGTGGCAGTAGGACACTTAACATCCACACTCGTCAACACACTGGCCTTGTCCACGCACACATACACACACACATGCACACATTCCTGGAGAGAGAGGCTGTTAAAATGTTTAACTGCTGTAAGTGTTCGGACATCCATTTACAGAAGCTACAAGGCTTCAGCAAGTTGTGAAACGGCACTTTTACTGTTTAGACTGAGGAGCTTGATTGTGTGGATTAATTGGGATTTAATTTGGCTTCGCTCAGCCCCTTATTTTAACTCCTCAGGGTTTACTTTGCAGGGTCTCAAATAAAAACCTGTGTCAGTTGCAAGGATTAACATTTTTGGACAGAAGCAGACGTCTGGCACAGGGACTTTCAGGAAAAGTACTGCCGCTGCTGGGTGGTGTGCTGATCCCTGGCATTGATCAAATACCAATCAGCTTTGCAAATCAAAGGACATTCAGAAGATTTTAATGACCAGTTATGGTCCAATTTACAACTTACACAGTATAGCATCCACTTTCTGTACACAATACAGAAAGATTTAATGCCTGTACCTGTCATGTGCGAGCGATGATTTATTTTTATAAATTATCATTTATTTTCAAGGAGAACTAACAAATCCTAATCTAAATGTCGGTGTGTCATTAAGCTGCTGGAAATAGACTCCTTTTACCACTTATTATTGTTTTTATTCATCTCCCACAGTCAGCTCTATTATCAGCTATTGTTACCCGTCTCAACTGTCCCATGTCCTGGAGTAACTGGGTAGCTGACTGTATGCGTGTGATGGAGAGCTACATGTCAATTGGCCCTTGGGGATAAATAAAGATGTGTAATTTGGATCTTTTGATGCAACAAATAATTTCACGTTGACAGAGGACTGTCTTAGTCCATTTGTCACTATGCAGTCAAAGACACTCTTCCAGTTTATCCTGACAAAATTATATAACCCATGTCTGTGGAATTAACCCCGGCAGGCAGAATGCTTATTATTGGTTTTTGCCAACTACTGTGAATTATTAGATTGATGTATTTGTCCACTGTACTGTAGATTAGCCGGAAACTGTACACTTCTCTGCATTTTAACAGCTTTTTGAAACCACTGCCTGTGGGTCAGTCTGCTTTTTTCTCAAGATATTTTTAAGAGGAAAAACAAGAAAGCAACAGCGGTTATACAGCCATTGGTTATAATTAGGATTACTGAGTATCTCATGGCCTATGTTAACTATACCAGCTGTTATACAATTACCATAATGTAATTTAACTGGAACCACGTTTATAGAAATATCTGTACATTTGACCAAATTAGGTGTTTCTTTTAAGGTTGTTGGTTAGATAAATGCACCATAAACACCCCACATATAAACACATTCAACACACATATCGTAATTAATTGCTGATTTTAACTGTAATTAACTTGGAGACTGCATCACTGTGATCAACACTACTGATTACCTGTTAAAGAGGCACAAGTCTTAAGAGAGCGTCTGATGGAAATCTCAGCTGAGACACACCATCAACATGATTGTGTCTCAAGAGGGTCATGTTTTTAATCTTTTTACATATTTATGAAAAAAAAATTACTTATTTAATAGAAGTCAACCTTTTTCATGTTTTAATTGGAAAATTCCGTTGTTGAATAAATTCGAGTATCGGCACCATTTGACAGATATTACGCAACTGTCCCACTTTCGCTCTGGTGTTTGTCTGTTTTCCTGTCTGAATCCA
Organism: Takifugu rubripes; assembly: GCF_901000725.2. Classification (NCBI taxonomy): domain Eukaryota; kingdom Metazoa; phylum Chordata; class Actinopteri; order Tetraodontiformes; family Tetraodontidae; genus Takifugu; species Takifugu rubripes. Next base: position 11,248,039 of record NC_042291.1, on the reverse strand, counting down.
TTTCATCACCTCAGCCCCAGTGATGTTTCTGTCATTTGCTTGTTCTTTCTGTCTCTCCCTCTCTTACACACACACGCACGCACGCACGCACGCGTCCATGCGTCCATTCACAGTTTGTGATCTTTTATCTTTTTCCTATCAATTCTGTCTCCTCTGCATTCTCATTGGTTTGGATTGATTTTTTCCAGCCTGACTCTCTGTGTGTGTGCATCTATCAAACATAATGACCTTTATCTATCACTCTTTCACGGATCATCTTGTCAGATGATCTCTGCATTCACGGTGTCTCTCCAGCTATTCTGTCTTTCAGCACTCTCTGTACAGTTACTTATTTTTTATTCTGTTGTTTTTCAGTCCTCTGTTGTTAAATTAATAGATAGAAACACCAGTAATGAAAGACTGAATCCAGTTTACAACCTGAAAACAAGTACACGGTACAGTATTGTACAGTGCAGTTGTATAAGCAGTTTCAAGTTGTTGCTTATGCCAGGATCAGGCTACACAAATTTAGCCCAGACACAGACCAACGTTCACTGTCGTGCCTGATTATGAATTGTCGGATCCTATTACAAATGTCTTTACACATTGTAGTTTGACATAATCAGAGACAGGCAATTGGGCATCTTGGATGCTTCACCACCATGACACCAAAAGTCAGAATTAGTTTGTCACATGTCCTCGAACTGTTCCTAGACATCCCACTTTGTCTTGCCCCAACGAGCTGTGCCCTCGCTCTTGGCAACAGCACACCATGTTCAGGCAGGTTGTAGTTAGTGTCATCCTGCTAGTGTGGCCACTCACCGGTACATGTCTGATAGCAGCACTCATGAAAAACAAAGAAATCTGATCCAAATCTGTCACTCTCACCGTAGAGTGGTTCCTGCTGCTAAATTGGTCCTTCTGAAAACGCACATTGCAATAAAAGCTCTGGAATTCATGACAAGAGGCTATTCGTTTCCTCTTCAGTTTATTTCCTCCACCGTACCCCATCCAGTACCCCAAGCAGCTCAGGTGACCCCCCCCCCCAAGAAGCAATACTGCTGTAACACTGAAGAACAACCCCATGTCCTTTACATGCACTTTTACTGTGTTGTACAATGTCTTACATTCTCGTGTGTTTGGTGTGTGTGTTATAATTCCCTTGTGGTATATATTTTGATACCATCATGGGGGTCTCTTCACACCCCCTGCAGGAAGCAGTTCTCACATAGTAGAACACCCGCCAACATAGCTACGGGCCCCCGGTGCTGGGTGGCATGAGAGAGCTACGGGGGGGCAGCTGATGCGCACACGCTCGTACTCACACAGACACTCGCTCTGAGAAATATCCTGCCAAAGGTGGAAACGATAAAACATGTCCTCTAGTAAATGTTCCCCCTAACTCTTTTTAAGTGAAACTCTCAGCGCTTCAGGTTGTACTTGGCATTGCCAACCAACAAACAAGCTTTGTTTGTTACGCTGCAGTCTAAAAATATTAATCCGCCTCCATGTTAACATCTACACATGCCCCTCCAAATAAATGTTACTGCATGGAGCGTGTGCGTGTGTCCATGTGTGCTGGGAAATGTTTTTCAATGTGGTGGACTAAGATGTTTCTGTCAGAACAACCCGGTGGGTTCTTTTAAAGTCTCTTAAACACATATACTTAGAATATTATCTGCATGATCTCCAACCAATATCATATTAAAATAACGGAGCCCACACAACCATCATTTTGTATATTTTATGTGGGGTCCATAGCTGATATGCGAACTGTTAAGCAGGAGTGCTGCTATTTGAGGAGTCAGGGTTATTAGTCATGACACTTGGACATAAGGGAGACATTCAAGTGTAATATTTTAGTTTTAATTCTCACCACTAATCAGTTTTCTTTAAGAGTTTCTGTTTGACCCACACATTTAGATTTTATCCTGACAATAAATCATTTTGAGGTGTGCACTTGCATTAAATAAGCACATCAGTTTGGTTTCCTGGTAAAGCTTAAAAAAAGGAAAGATTAGTTAGTAAAAGTACCCTATGTTCTTGGAAATGTTCTTCGAAATATGTCTCTATACGTTTCCAACACTGCACAAAGTATAATGAAGGAAAGCCAGTTGGTCTAAGTCTCACACACTTAGCATGCAGCTTTGTTCATGTCAGTGCATGTTGGGTACATGTCAGAACATGCCTACAGACACGCGCCTTCTCTCCTTCCTTTTTGCGTCTTTGAATGTGATACTCCATTAATAATTAATTATTTTATGGAATGTTACAACACAATTTATTCTACTCTTTCTTTAGTGGGGAATTTTCCAGATGAATAATTAAAGATTGATTGATGTCGTGTTTTTGTATCTTGTGAGTTTTGCTGCTAGTTCTTAGCCTGCGTGTGTTACCGTGGTGACATTTTGCTTTCTAACCACACTGAATGTCAGTGCGGATCTTCAGCAAAACAAGCCGCCGAGTGTTTCTGCTTGACTGGACGGCCTGTCGCCACATCTGTCACTTTGCAGAACGGCCTCTGCCTGATTCCCTTCGACCCCGCTTGCACGGGAGCGGGTACGTTGGAGGCAAAACTCCACAGTTGCTCCCTCCCCAGCAGCTAGAGATGGGTGAAGGCTCACACATATATTGAGATTCTCGTCCTTTAGTGCTGACACATCCATGGACAAACCTGCATAAAGGTGGCCCAAAGAATCCATTCATGAAGGGAGTGTATGTTAGAATGATGAAGTTTCAACATGCATTGAAAGAGCGCTGACTTTGACACATAACTCACGTTTGGTTTTCACGGCCTTTTACCGGCTCTTATTCACCTCTCTCACTCGCTGCACTGACGATTCATCTGAGTTCCACTGATTTGTTTAAATATTCTGGGCTGGAACGGTGAATACAAATGAATGTGTGTTTATATTCATGCATTCTGAAGTAGATTCATCAGTAATTGGACTGAACAACAAATATTTAACTGCTGAAATCAGACAATTTGTATTTGTAGCGATGGATAGCCTGTTTCCACGAGTGGCACTTTGTGGTATTATTTTTCTACATATTTTATCCTCTTTGGTCTCTTTGGGCTGCATATAAACTAATTATGCTTCAATTAATACTGATTTTATATGTATAATTGCCTTATGAAAAATGTATTCATCAAACTATTAATTTGGTTTGTTGCATATTTAATTAGGCTTTTTCTTCCTTTTTGAGCCTGTGTTATTTTCAAACTGCAGACTTTACTTCTTACAGGATTTGAATGCCTCTTTTATCTTTTGGCTACTTGCCTTTGCCAGGTTTTAGTGTGAAATGAAGTTAGATCAGGGTTCAGAGCATCGTTGCTGTAAAGTCCACCAGGGATGGATGGATGGCTGGATGGATGGCTGGATGGATGGATGGATCAGCAGCGCCGTAAACACGAGACGCAGTGTGACAAATCAAAGTGTCATTTTTTTGAGAGCTGCCATTGTCTTTCCTTAAATACCCTGACAGGTACCAAATAAGCAGCTTTAAAAAGAGGCGTATTACCCTGGGACATGTGGGAGAATTTGGTTTGCAAAACATTCCACACCCTCTCAGAAGAAAAGGTGAATGCTTTTAATGCAAAATACAGAAGAAAGCAGGCAAGACGATGAAAATAGTGGAACCTGAATCTGACTCTGTCTCGGTACATTAACTAGGCAAACAAATGGAAGTCATTAGTTAAATACAAGCCTTTAATATTCCATATGTTTACATAAATGCTGATAGGCTGATAACACATGTACATGTGAGATCCACCAAGTCGTCACACACAGAAAAGTTGTATGCATTAACAATTTTAATTAAGCAACGGCACTACGGGCATGTTTAGATGCGCCCACATGCACACTCGTGCACACCCACACACTGGTTAAATGAATAACAAACACAAACGGAATGCCTGCTGGTGGCTCATGAATATACAAGGATAAATACTGACCAGACATATTATTATTTTGTAAATGAGTACACAGACGGGCACAAGTTCACATACACACACATACATACATGAATGCATGCACATACACACAGTGCTTAAGAAAATTGGGTCAACAGCCTTGCATTAGAAAGAGTTAAACCTTATTATCTCTGGTTAATAACGTAACTACAGCTTTGTGTGCGTGTGTGTGGGGGTGTGTGTTTGTCCACTTCACTGACTTCATTGACAGTTGATATTAACCGCTACAACCTCAAATGAGTTTTTAATAGTGTGTCATTTCCATATACAATCTAAATTGTGGCATTTGTGTTTGTGTATTTGGGCTTCTGCGAGTACTTGAGGTGGGGTCCTTATATCAGCCTGAGTCAGTATGATACAGTATATACTCAATATGCATCTCTCCTGATAGCATCTTTAATATGCCCCCTTCTCAGAGGGTCGACTCACTTTGGACAGCGTAGATAAACCATGCTCTGTGGAATTATGTTTTACGGCATCATTCAGTAGCATTCCCTCTAATTCATGTCAACCCTGAACATATTCAATGGCTGTTGACCAGTGTGTCCATTTGAGCAGTGTTCTTTCATGTTTTGAACACATTAGCATACAGTTTATCAATTCATTGATACTGCTCAATACCTGACCAACCCGTGTAAATAAGACGGGCTCTGGCAGGCTGTCTGTATTTAGCAACAGAGGAATGCATTATGACATCAAAGCGTTCTGGTCCAGTTCTACCCAATTAGATTCAGTTTCTCAATCTAAGCATCCCAGAGGTGATGGATCTGCATATAACCAAGAGGCACAACTTAATCCAGCATTCCTCTCCTGGCTTTTCTGTTCAGATTGGACACACTGGAGTATCCCTGAAGACAGCACCCCCAAATTAACATGCTGAATATTTAGCTAATGTCTTGGTCAGATTACGTCTGTTTCACGTATATTTTGAATTACAACAGACTTGAGAGGTTTCTTTCTGGCAACAGTCTGTCAGGTTTTTAGCTTCCCTCTTGTTCTGTGTCACTCTGTGTTTTTGATTGTTTGAACCTTCATAAAGTAATGATTACAGACACGTGGAGATTGTAATTTCCTCTAGAAAACGGTGTAATGTCAGTTTACATGTATCCCAAACTTCCCTGGCAGTCTTTATATACACAGAAGCAGTTTCTTAACTTCTTTTAAAAATGAATTATTCATTAAAAACTGGTGTGCTGCACATATCAAAATATACACTATCATTTGGTCTCTGCATACCATATTTTTTACTATCTTTGTGAGGACTTAGCCATAATGCATTCTGCATCTCAAATCCTGATGTTAACCCTGCTAGTTAGAATTTCCTCACTCTAGTCCTTACTATATAGCATGTATATAATATACATATACTTGAACATCTATCAATTTGAGGACTCAATGACAAAATGTATATTCCTGCCCTTTTTCTCTCATCAAACGCAAGTAAAACAGTAACCCGAAAGCCACAAACCGTCCTCCTCCCAAAAATGTCCGCACTTTGCTCGTAAAATGTCTATTTTCGTCTTCACTATATACAAATCAGAGAAAGTGAGAGAGAGAGAACATAAAAGAGGGGATGTGACTTCTCCTCCAATTATTCTCGATACATTTTCTGCACAAACATGCATGCCCATAAGACACCCCCACATGCACATGCAGCGCAGTGTGCTTGCAGACCCTCTGCCAATTACTTGTGATATATCCCTACCATTTTTCTGACCTATATATAATATGACGTGTTTTTGTGCAGTAGTATTGCGTGTAGTATACGCACATGCCAGCTTTGATGTATCCATACTTTCTGCGCCATGCACGGGTGTGTGCAGAAGGTGCGTATAGTTCAGAAACTTTGTGAAAGTAGGTTAAATCTCAAATGCTGTTTGAAAACAAAATGAAAAAAAAAATGTGTAGGCCATCAATTAGAACCATACTCATGCTCCTACACTTGCATTCGTGCACAAACACATAGAATGTATACACAGAGACACACATGCATACATGCGTGTAGCTTGTGTAAATATGCCTGGGAGCCAACATTTGCATACACAAGTGAGTCTGTTAATCCGTGCGATGATGATGATGATGATGCTACCTGCCAAGACACCCACACACCACCTCATCAGTTGTTGCTCTAAATTAAGCTGCTTAATTACTGCAATTTAACTCTGTGTGCCGTTTGTCCACAAGTTCTGGTGTGTAAAGGCAGGAATGTGTGTGTGTGCGTGTAGTATGCAATAATATACTCCTCTGTAATTGTCTAACAATGTTTATTTCCTGTGTGCCTGTGAATCAAAGATTAGCAGAGAGTACGGCTTCAATCAGAACCTTTGGATATTTACACACCTCACCCTATTCAAATTCCTTTGCTTTCATATTGCTCCTGTGACTACTGGTCAGACAGATGTCACTTGATGCCACTATCAGAAGGTTGTCGGGTTAAACCTGGAGATAAGTAGGTGAAATGTACGTAAACTGTGCATGTGTGCTCTCATGGGAGTCGAATAAATAAATATTTAGCTATTGGGTTTTGGATTAGACCAATGTTGTATTTCTTTAGCAGTGATTTAGATCTTGTACATATTCATGTTGACCAGATAAAGTCTGGTGCATCATACGATGCTTCAAGCAAAGCAAATAATGTAGATAATACATGTGGCAATTTTCTGAACAGAATGTGTGGGTGTTGAAGTATTTCTTGCCTGCAGCCTGAATCTCTGGTTATTTCCAGTATGCAGCAAAAGCTTAGAGAATACAAAATAATTTTACAACATTTAAATGTTGTCATGAAGTTTCGTCAAGAGCGACCAAGCAAAGCACTGTACAGTATTTTTACAAGTACACTTTCCTCCCCTGCCTCTGGATATGGCTGACCTCATAAGAGTGTTGATTTTGGCACCAACAGCATGTGGGGCATTTATTCTTATATCAAAGTAGAAACTATATGATAAAGTCTCCGATGTCAAAGTTAAGAGCGCTCAAACAAATCTAAGCCGTTATTGCTGTACATAAGGTCATGTGCAATCTGATTAGTTGCAGGGTGGCACACTTGAATAGATTACAGATTATATGCACATAAAACTGATCCTATTATGTTGCATTAAATCCTTATTTTCCATGACACAATGCAACACATCGCTAAGCACGTTGGTGTACATTAAGCTACCATGAAAGGCCGTGAAAGCTTATCAACTGCATTCCAGTGGATGTATATACCCACCAGGCTGTCATATCAACTCAATGTAAAACAGTAAATCATTAATTGAATATATATAAACGTAAAAAAGAAAAGAAAAAAAGATGGGATTTAATCTCTAAACTAATATCTGCATATGAATGTAGCATCTGTTGGATGGAGATGAGATCTTAGTGGAACCTTTCCTTTTGTAGTGTATGGTTTGATCTCCTGGAATGTCTCCCTATCATGTAACTAACCACTTTTGACAGTCATTTAAATTAATCTGAACTATTCTATGGATTTGAACATTATAAGTATGAGAGAAAAAAACCTTGACATTTCTTTCATTTCCATGTTCTGCTACCTCAAATACAGTAAACCAGTCATTTTAGGCAAGACTGATTTTATGAGCTGAAATCACTTTGTTCTAGCTTTAATTAATGTCTGATGTTAACCTTTAAATGAACGTCTGAGTTTAATTACTGATAAAAAGTGCAGCTGGAAGGGGAAAAAAATGTTTCCCCATTTCTGGCTCAGATTATGAAGGTTCTGGATTTTCCATGAGCTACACAACAAGCTTCAACACAACTCTCTTGTTCCCAGTGCGTAAATAATCACCGTATCACAATTGATGAGTTAGAAGATTGGCTAACTTTGAAGCATGTTCCCCGTCTCCTTCATCATGCTTGTGCTCTCACAGTGTGGACCTGAACTATAAAAATAAGGTTCTGTGCCATTAAATAGGATAATCTAATCTATAATCTGTTAAACATCACAGCCTGTGGCAGCTAATCAATATGTATATAGTGCCAAAAAGAGATTAAAATAAATCCGAGTAGTCAAGGCAGATGTATATGGAGGAGATAGGATAAGCTGTAACGCGTGCAATACACACCCTTCCATGCACAGCACACAGAGCCGTAAACATGTACGCACACATATAAAATGTGCTTTATCTTTATTGAGTAAAGTTATGTAAAGTATGTCTTCAAAAGATGGAAAGCCCTGACTATTAATCACTGCTTCAGCTGTTGGAGCGGAGAGATTTTATCAGCAGTTCCATGAATTTCTGGGTGACAACAAATGGTGCAGCTGGTTTGGCTTCCCTTGTTTATCATGTTTGTAAAATATTTTACCGGTAGCTTATTGTGACTCCACTTGTAGCCCATTTTCACCTTCAAAATACCTCCGTCATGTTTACCCCGGTCTGTTATGTTTACCTCATGCATATCTGGGCAGCAACTGCAAATGTTACAATACAAATAGCTTTCCTGTGAATTGCTTTAGAATTGTCATTACATCTGGAGTAAATTTTCTATCCTTGATTGATGAATTGACAGATTTTCCAGGTTCAAATTGATAGCAGAGAAGACTTTATGACTGAATCAACTGTTTGTGCTGTCCTACTTTAAAACAGTCGGTTTGACTCTCCCCTCTGCCAGCCATGTATTGCTGCGCTGGCTGAACAGGGAGACACTGGACAGTATAAAATCATATCAAGTTTGCCAGAATTCCAAATAGTTCCTTAAATCAGTGAAGGCAATAGGCTTTGCAAAGGTTTTGTAAGTTGTATTTTATGGGGCAAGAGAGTATTTTGTTTATTTTCAGAGATACAGAGTCCACCATGTCTCTTTTTTAATAAATAAAGCACGTTTAGTGTTTTTATTGCCTTCAGTTATCTGTGTTTTTACCTTGACAGCATGGAACACAGTTATGAATTAATGTGAATTAAAATGTAATTAATCTAAATGAACCAACAGCAGAGCTGAAATTAATCAGATTAAAAATTTTAATCATTTTGCATCCCTAAAACCTACATAAATAGTGTCTATGTATCTGTAGTTTACCATTGTTAAACATTGCTTTTTATTTTATTTTTTTACAGTATGACAAACACACATAAAAATCAAAAGCATAAAAGAGCTGACAAAGCCCAAAATGATACAATGTTACAGTGTCATTTATATTGCAAGTCTGTCTTTAAACATTCCCGAGACTCAGTTTCTAATTTTATTCCAACAGGGCAAACGCTCCGATCTTGACAACGCCACGGCTGTCCGCTTCACTGTGGCCTGACAGCTCAAACACATCAGCTTCCACTTTTTCTAATCTTTAATATTTTCCTGCCCCACCTGCTTTCCAATTGCTTTTTTTTCCAGCCTCTCCTCGCCACTCTGTTGTTGCTCTGCTGCAGTGTCAGAGTTCAATCTTTTAATTGTCTATAGGAAAATGGATTCTGCTCCCCACCCTTGTTTGCTACTGCTTACACATCAAACTCCATCATAAAGTGATGTGGAAAACAGGACGTAGCTGAAGGCTTTACATGTTGAACGTCATGCTGCTCGGAGCTAAAAGGAAAATTCAATTGATGTTCGAATGGACAGAAAGAATTCAAAAAGCATTATTTTAGGAATTACTGAGGTCAAGAACCATCTTGCCAAAATCATGGCAGTACAAACCTAGAATGAACTGTAAGGATGACGAAACACGGTTCTGACAGTCATCTGGGAGCTTTTAAAAAGGTTCAGCACATTGAGCAGCTCGCTCCAATAGCAGCAATTAAGATGTTTGCTGAGACGTTTGGGGCTTCTCTTTGAGGACTCGATCAGATAAACTAGATTACAAAGCACGGGCCACGGTGAAGACACCACAACGACCTCCAGCCCTACTGTGTTTTCTTCTGGCTTCTTTATTGGCATCTAAAATTACAGACGGCATCGCTGGGCTCATGTCAGCTACAAAACAGACTTCAATAATAAACATAATGGACCTGTTTTCAAGGACAGCTGCGCAGGTCACGAAAACCCCTTTCAGTTAAATTCATTAGTTCATGACGCTGCAGCCTCTGTGTTTTCACTATAATTGCACATTTAAAAGCACCGATTTAGAAAATATGAAGTATTTCTGGTATTAAATTTACAGGTTGTTGTTAAATCCCCCTCTGGTGCCAAATTTCTGACGTATTGTTCACCTCCCTCATGACCTCCCTCGCTCCACTGCACATACCAGAAACCGGAGGAAGCAGGTGTGTGCTGTGTATCACAACAGATATAGAATAGCGAGCAGGAATTCCACATTTCCTGATGGAACGGCCACATTGACTGTGTCTTTGGCCAACGATAACACTCCTAACACAACTGATGCAATAGGGACCCAGAAGCAGGCCAACGGGCCAAATTACTGGGCGCGTTATTGCGTTTACTCGAACATCTTTGTATAACTGTGGCCTTGAGCAGGCACCAGAGCAGCACCTTGTTGAAAACATGATTAACACAGGAATCACAAGTGGCATTCAACAGCAGACAACAACACATGCTCCCAGGCCTGGCAGCTTTCTGTGTGTAGAATCACAGGAATGTTGTTTTGGAACACACCAATAATAGCTCCAAAGGCCGCCTTAGCCGTGCATTAGGAGGCTATCTGGACGCTAAAAGGGATGAGGCTGGTTTCATAGGTGGACGCAACAGGTTCTCTCCTGGGAACCAGATGATGCAGGTAAGAATAGGATCTGGGTTTGGATTAGGTTTGGCTTCAAAGCGCCTTTCAGAGCAACTGTGCTGGATTGGTAATTACCAGACGGCAGCGTTTCCTATTAGATTAGAAATTGAGAGATAGCCGGGTAACAGCAGCTGCAGTGATTTGTTAATGTGAAAGCAATAGTAAAAGAAACTTGAAGGTCAGACAGTTAATGTAACAATTTCAGATCATCAGTCTTAGGATAGCTGAACGTAAGGATTAGCCAAGTGTTGGTGTTTGCAAGCTGGATTTAGAAGAATTCTTATGGGATTGGCGGCTGGTTCGGTAAACAACTGCTGCAAAACCAGGACAAAAATACAGACTGGGAAGAGAGGGAACCCCTCGTCCAGAGCAGGAAGCTGATTTACCATTGTTTCCCTGAGCGAGGCCATCTGCCTTTATTAAGGCTATCAAAGTTATTAATCAAATACATTTCAAAGAAAGAAGTGACCATCCTCAAAAATGGATCAACTTTAATGATATCATCATAGTTTTATTGTTTGTATTGGTCGTTATGTCTGATCATGGGCGATTGATGGATGTGTTTGATGGTGTTTTTAGACAAGCTGGCTCCTGCAATCATTAGTGCATCTTAATGTCTTTAGTGATGAGCTGTGGAAAGTCTTTGACTCACGACAATTATGCCTTCATCATCTTTAATCTGTTTGGCCTGTGTGTGCCTTTAAACACACAGATTTACACCCCTCCCCCCAACTGTCCAATTAGCCAAAAGCCGTCTTTACGCACTCAATGACCACATGCATCTTTCTGTCTCTGCACAGCTAATGATAATGATAGCTGTGTGCTTTTTTCCAAGTGTTTGCATGCCTCCGTCACCGTGCGCAGGCTCGTGACCTGCGATTGCAGATGCAGTGTTGTGTGGCTGCATGATATGATGCACATATCTTCAAAACACACTCAACCATTTCCAGGCCTCCAGACAAATGACAGATCATTAAGCTGTAGCCGCGGTTGCTTTAATTTACTTTAATATGAAGCCACTCCGCTTTCTGTGATCTTTACTGTGTCACTGCCTACTTAGTCCCTGGATCTTGGGTATCGGGGACCCAAATAATCCCCTGTTGCATTGTTGTGTGTTTTTCAGCATGATCTGAATTCCCTGCAAGATCCTGCAAATGAATCTAATGATGTTGCTGCAGGTGTAATTTTTTAGATTTTTAGATTCACTGAATTATTTGGAGAGCAGCTTTGGCTTACCCTTGATCTGCTTGTTAAACATTTCTTTGTTGGCCTGACAGAAACGTTCCTACAACCTTTGGAACGTGCCACTAAACCTCAAACTTGTCCTCGAAATTTTCAAGGTTCGTTAACCCAGGCTGGAGACATGGTGACAACAATGGACTGCAGGATGCTTCAGCTTGAAGAACATGGCCAAGCAGCCTAAATCACAGCTTTTCTTTGAAAAACATTCTGCCCATTCACCTTGTGTTGTCTCCTTTCAGAGGGGGTGTGTGAGATCTGGTTGACCAGCGAGGACACGGGGGCTTACGGCAGAGACATAGGAACAGATCTGCCCACATTGCTGTGGAGGCTGGTGGAGGAGATTCCTGAAGGGGCAATGCTGAGGCTCGGCATGACCAACCCTCCATACATCCTGGAACACCTGGAGGTAGGCACCCTAGACAAGACCACATTTGAGCTAAAAGGAACCAAACACTTTTGACACTTTTGTCTCTGCTGTTTCCCCTCCTTTGAACAATTACTATTCTTTTGCCATCCATAATTAAAAATAAATGCCTTTCTGTTTTGCTTGGACAGCAGTTTAACCACAACACTCCATTTATTAGTGCAGTCCATTCTCTTCTCACCCTAATGAGTCAATTAAGGGCCATTGTGTCTCTTTATGAACCTCATTTTATCAGTCATTAGTGTCTTTCCTAATGGAACAATGGACATTGTTATCCCCTCTCTTTCTCTTTTCCCCCGCTCTCTCTGTTTCCACATATCTGTCTCTGACCATTACACATGTTTTCTAACATTCAAAAAAGGACATACTATAATGTCTTATCAGCCTATTATGCCGCCAGTGGATAATAAACTTATTCAAGCTCTGTGTTTGGACAATAAATCAGTTAGGAAAATTTCTATGTCCAGAGATATTAACTAAATTAATTATGGTACCTTAAAATAATAGCCATCACTTTTTTGGGGCCAGTGTACACATCATAGTTGGATTGTCAAACTGAATAAAATGGAGGGTTATGTCCGCTATCACATCATCTATAGCAGTAAACACTCTGAGATCCCGGTTGTTATTGGAGCTGTCGGGAGACTTGTGATTTAGATCTTAATGGCAGGCAAAATAAGAAGCTCCAACATTAACCACCTGACATATTCATGGTGCTGTCAAAAGATTTATGCAGGAAATGTGTTTTCTTTATTTTAGTGATAACATAATTAGTGCATTTAACTATTTATAGCATGTTTTTAATATAATCTGAAACTCAAAACATATTTTTCCTAGCTAATTAGCCGTTTAAAGTATCAGCATCATTTTCACTGCAAAACAAATTCGAGTGTCTCAGCTACACCTGCTTCATCAAACTTTGTTGATGCGTTATCTTTAAAAAAAATGCCCCCACTAACCTAAATCCCCTTTATTAGATTTTAAATAATTTTCAACCTTTACTACATGTTTCTTTCTGGTACCTGTGTGGCCTGTGACTCCTGTTCTGTCAGACATCGTCTAGCCTCAGCAGGCACGCTGGACCCACAACTGAACCCTGTTTTTTGCTAGTCACATGACACTTTTGTGCACAGAATATTGTGTAAACACATTTATATTCATATGCTGGGGAAAGTCATCTGAAAATTAAAGTACTTCTTCTAATTTGACCTTTATGAAATTTGATATAAAATGTATTTGAGTCTTTGCAATAAAACGAACCCAAGTCATATATTCCTATAACTTTGCTTGCCTTTGGATATAGGAAAGAAATAGGCTATTGAAAGCACACAAATATAAAATGTGGGGTGTTAACCTAGAAAACTAAGAGGAAACAAAAGTTTTTTTTTCTTTAAAGGGGTCAATGAGGTTTAAAACAGATATACTTTTGAATCAAGCAATCAGGGAAGAAGAAAGATCATAGATGAATGAAATGAGGGCACAAATGGGAAAAAAAATGGGGATGAAGGCCCGGGGATAGAAATGAGGGGTAAGAGGAGTTGGAAAGTGCTGTGGGAAGCAGCAGTGGAGGTTGTAATTAACCAGGGGTTAATGGAGGTGGCTAATTGTCCCCCACATGTATAGGTAGGCTTTCTGCTTGGCTACATTACAATTAAAAACCCGCCCTCCTAATGATAGGGAATAACAATTAACTGATAATTAGAAATATACTAAGATGGCACACTTGCTTGGTCTTTGGGAGTGTGCACGTTAAGAATTATTTCATATGCTACCGGCCCTTTTTATTGAAAGTCCACACACGGAATTGAATTATATCATATCTCTTTTTTTTTGTTGCTTTAATTCCTCAGTCAATTAACCTACATAAGACATGGTGATAAGTGTTCATCTTTAACTTATCCTTTTCTTTTGTTGCTCCTGTCCCCCATTTACCCTTTTCTCCTTTACACTGTTTTTCCTCATGGCTCCTCTCAATCCCACCCAGTTATTTCTTTTTCTTTCTTTGTTATCCTACTTTAAAACTTTGATTTAAAGCGTCTTTGGATGGAACTTCGTCTTGTTTTTCTTGTCAGAGCAAAAACGGATCTATATGAAAGGTCAGAGGTCAGGCTGTACGACTTTAAAAGTTTCAGGATGACTGTAATTCAGACTACAGTCCTTTCATCAGTCAGAATGTCTGAAAACACACCGTCAAGAAGATAAGCTTGCTTATGATCTCTGCTTTTGTTGGGCGTCATTTATCCTGCTAGAACTATTGTTTCCCTTCCTTTTGCTGTTTTAAAGTAAGTGCTCTTTAAAAAAAAAAAAAATCACAAATGGCTTTACCAAAACACCTTTTCTAAACTCTTCAGCCGAGCACTGAGGAAAAAAGCAACTAAAGAAAATGATTTTACCTTAGTAGTTTGTCTCCAGAACATTTCAATTTAAAATAATTTAAATTGTGGATTTGTTTTCCAGACATTACTGTTACACTACACTATTGGTCTAATTGCCCACTCCCATACACGATCTGTTACCTTATTCAGTTCACAATCGTTGTGCTTCTTTGGGTTGATGGCAACCCTTAATACCTCCTCCAAAAAGGTTATTTGTCTATCTGTCTGTCATGAAACAAAATCAGAAATTGATCCTCCAAAATTGATCCTCCTCTATGTAATGTAACCTATCTGGACTGCACTATCAGTGTGGGCCGCAACATGTGGGAAAAGCCGCTCAGCGGAGGTCTGTGCTCTCTGAGTGCCTTCTGGTGTTTTTAGTAGTTTAGAAACTACACATCTGACAACTCCCTATCTTGTTATGCTGTCTCTGTTTTCATATTTATATATGTCCCATTAATGATAACAGCTTTAAAATGTGAGTGTGGTGAAATTATTGGTCAAAGTCGATTCAACCTTCTGATTAAAGGCCAAGTTATGGGCTCTTGTCTTCACTTTTAAAGAAATAGCACTTGTATAGCAGACTCCCCTAGCACAACGTCAGGCTGAATGGCTGTGATTTAAGATGAAAAGGCCAAGTTACTTCCCTGTTCCCCTGAAAAGATCATCCTCTCTCCCAGACACTCATCTTACATCAACACAAAGAGCACTGAATTTATTTCTACGTGCACTCAGCAGCCAACTTTTCCTGACAGATGTAGACAGCCTCATAGCACCATTTGCTGATTGGAGCTATTTAAGGTCCATTCGTGGGCCACTTGTCTCTGACATTTTGGTTGATTGCATCATGCACTCAGTGGACATTTTCACTTTTACAGTTGCAAAGAAAATGTCTCTTCTGCTTCTTTCCTTTTCAACCTTTGTGTAAAGTTCACTTATTTTTGGATCTTATGTAACTAGATACAGCATTTGGCCACAAAAGGATCATCATCAGTTTAATATGCTTCTCAGAATATGTCTACAGGCAATATTTTTTTCATTTTCCAAAACCTAATAAATATTCAGTAGGAGCCGTCATCTGATTGGCCAGTCCAGACATTCATGATTGGCTGATGTCTTAGCAAGGTCGCGTAGCTGCGTTCTGTCTCATTGTTACTCTGTCCATCGGTTATATTATTTATTAAAACATCAAGTTATGTGCATGTAATCCTCTCACTATCATGAATTGGGATTATTTGTAGCTGGGTGTATGGCTCCTCTCACTAATTAGTCTAAGATGCTCGATTGGCATGTTGGTTTTTATGCCTAACTACTCCCTGGTTAGACAGACTGTCACCTATAAACAACATCTGTTGCACGTCTGCTGCTCCCAGGTACCATTAAGAGTTTTCTTGATAGTTTCTACTTGGTCGATGTGAGAGTTATGTTTAGTTTTCTTGGTATGAAAGAAATGAGGGTGAGTGGGTGGAGCCTATCCCAGCTGCATATGAGCGGAGGCAGGGTGCACCAGCTCATCCCAGGGCCCTATTGTGGGGTGGTACCTTGCTCAAGGGTTCCTCGGCCTGCTCTGAAGGTCTTCTTTAATGTTGTGTCCACACTGGGCCTTGAACACTGAGCTACCACTGTGAGGGTTTAAGGGTTAAAGATGTTGAGATGCCACACACAATAGGCCAATCAGATGAAGGCTCCTCATGCTTACTGGTATTGATGAGATTCCTGGACTTCCCCTACAGCGGAAAAAAAATTCTCCTCTTCAGGAGAAGCGATTTCTGTAATTCCGGAAATGAAACTGAGCTGCCCGTAAAATTTCAAAAATGAAATTTCTAAATATGCACTGTTGTGTTAACATCTTATTGACAGTTTTTTCAACGATCACTGGATGAGCGCCATGACGCTCAGCGTCTCTGATACTGGCCTGGATGTTTGGCTTCAGCGGAATGATTGATTTTTGATGAACATTGTTTCATTTGTTCGTTCAGTCATTCATACTGTTGGCCAGCCGCCGCTGCTGTTCAGTAGGTGTCATATCTCCACCTTATACATACTTTCCTCATTTATCTTTCCATGTCTGGAAACACATCAATATTGCAGTATTTTAGGATGGCAGCACAAGAGTGTTCGATTCTGTTCTATAAATGTGTCTTTTGGTATGGCAACATAAACAATCCAGATAGAGAAAACCTTTTTCTTTCCTCCAAGGCTTAAAATGGGATGCTACCACCCCCAGCTGCCTGCCACAGAGGGAAATAATAGTTCTTAATATGGAGGAGTAGGGATTGTGTATTTCCAGATCAGAAAACTGTGTGGAGCTCGAGCAACCTTCAGTTTGTGATTGAATCTGCTATGCTAGGAGACTGGGTAAATGAGCTGTGAAAGTAGTCCCCTCACACGTAGTAATCACTCTGTCTGAGTTGAATGAAAGACCAAGTTCTCCATTACACACCCACCACTGAACACACTGCGCTCTACGCAGCCATACATCAGAAATGTAGATTTGACTCTCCCCAGAGTTCGCACTGCAAACACCGTTAATTATTTAGTTAGTTAGTATTTATTCATTTGACATTTGCACTACTTTTAACTATTCATGAACCCTCATTCATTTCTTTCCCTTGAAAATCGAAACTTGAGGAGAAACTCAGATTTCTACCCAGCCTTTTATCTTTTCATCTGGATATTTTGGGTTGTAAATCCTATTCTTTTAGTCTTGTCACCTTTATTGTTGACTGTCAGGTAAAATCCCAGTTTAGTTTCACACTTCAACTTGGGAGGACCGCTGTCAAATCCCCCTTCCCCATCACCCCCCTCTCTGATGTTTTCCTCACCGGACACAATAACTCACTCAGTAAACCCAGAGTGGAACCTTCCCTCACACATCCCTCACCTTCACACTCATGAGCTTGGCTGCATGAGCACACACTGAGACACACCCTCTTAGACCATTTTCATTTTAATGAAGCCTTTGGGAGCCTCTCCACATTAGAGGCCTAATGTTGCATTGTGCGAGGGACCCCGGCTCCAAATGAGTGCTCACTGTTCCGCCGTAGTGAAATGCCTCTGAATTATGAGCCCCGGCTCGCTGCGGTGAATTATGAGCAGTGAATTATGAGTTCTGAATGACTCAAATGCTGGCTGCCCATTTAAAACTCATCTTTATTTTGCCTTTGCTTGCTTTGAAAAATCATTTTTTGAAAGGATGAGAATAATTAAGATGGCATTCGTCACAGAGATTAGTGCGTATTCTAATTTCTAATTTATCTTAATCAAATGCATCCATATAAAAAACTAATGGATTTCATTCTTTGTGCACTTTTGAAATATACTTTTGACTAAAATGACATTTTACATTTAACCAAGAAAAAAGAAGTTTCACATTTGTGGAAAGCACTATATTAATATTATTATTATTGTTGTTGTTAGTATTATTGTTATTGTTATTATCATTATTTTTATTATCCTAACTGTCAGATTGACTAAATTGAATTGTTTTGACATGCAGATGATACACATGCTCTTGTTTTCTCTTTTCCTCGCTGTGAGTAGCTGCAGGCTCGGTACAACCTCCAGGGATAATCAAGTGCAGCCTGAAGTGTTTGAAATGTTTTATACCTCTGGGAGCTCCGTTCCTCTATCTTTTACTGAACACAGTTCCCACCAACTCTGTGTTTATATGTGCCAGTGTGCGCACACACAGGGACCCGACTTATTATCCTGGGAGCGGCTCGTGGAGCCGTTTTCTCTCCAGACTCCCCTGGGTGAACCCTGTTAATGCTCTGTGATGTGTGGCTTTATATTCAGTATATGGCTGAGTGTGTGTGAGTGTAGTTAGGTGCTTTTCATTACGCTTTGCTTCAGAATTCCCACTCACAGCAGGCTGAACCCTCTTTGTCTGCGTGTGAACACTCCTGGGATTGTAGTCGGCGCTTATGTGGGGTAATCACCAATGCATCTTCTCTCCACACTATACAAACATATGATAAGATCGTGTATGTGGCATTTACAAATATTGACACTGCACTGTCAAGCATTTTCTTTTGTGCATTCCAATATTATATATTCCTATTAGCTGCAACAATTGTCAAAAGCAAAATGTCAAAAGCAATAAGTAAAATAGTATTTTAGCTTTTCCACCTATGTAATTATAGCATTATAAAACATGCAGCAGATGTATTATTTAATGATATGTGGTTAATGATGGCTGCACAGTTTATTTTATAATGGCCATTACCAACAGTAGATTATAGATTTTTGAGTTGTTTAGGCTGGGTAGTGACAGTATTCCTCCCGGGGTGCGTGCCAACAAAACACCAACTGTTGGTGTAGTTTTCCTTTTGGGCTTGTCCAGTAAAGCATTTGGAAAAGTTTTGTATTATTTTTCCAGTTGTTATCCTGCACAATAGACTTTAAGAGAATCCTATTAAAAATTATTGTTATTATTATTAGAACCAGAGAATGAGTGGACTGAAGAGCAGCAAAGTCACAGAATGGAGAAAGTCTTCATGCGAAACATTAGAAATGATCCCTCTCAAATGTTCTTTTGTGTTCTATCTGAATTCACCAGTATTGTATTGAGTCCTCTGAGTAAGGATGGCTAAAATGGAGCAATCTAGTTTATATGTATCTGAGCTGATCTGCCAAAGATGAAAGGATTGTGGATTTGACTGACTGAGAAGCCCAGAGGGGATCATAATTCTCAACATTGTCTACATAAACCAAACAACGTGTCCGCACGCTCGCCGACTCGATTGCCTGTTGAAGTCTTCATTTAGATGAATAGCTGTCACTAATGAGTGACGGCGCTAAAGCGGCGCTTTAATTTCTGCCAGCAGCGCTGCCGCAGCGACGACGTTCGTCATCGCTGTGTCATTTTCACTCCAGCCTCGCAACACTGTCGTCAGCGGGCAAACATTTAAGAAGCCTTCAACTCCACGGGGATCCGTAACAAACGAGATCCTTATCGGGGCAATGAATAATCATGGCGGGAAGGATTGCACGCTGTCAGAAAGATGCACACACGTGATAAATGACTTATGTGAATGAAAAGTCCTCCCCTTATAGATTAATCCCCAGCTGCCATCAGCGCTGCTCCGCCACTCGAGCTAACGTGCCATCTGTTAAGACCCTGTTCACCCTCGTCACTATATTCAGACACACACAACCACACACACACACCAGCACTACCTATGGACCAGGTCTGGACCAGTCACTCAGGTTGTGGAAGGAGCAACAATCTCTTTACAAGTGTCCTGATAACCTTCATTTTATACTCTTTTTATAAATGATCGCTTATACCTTGATTATAACATGGGCAATTAGAATATATGAGCTAGTATAAATATGAAATATTAATGATAGAATACAACCAAAAATATGCCATTTTGGTGTTTTTAAAAAATAATCAGATTTAAATCTTCTGGATTTTTGCTCCATAAATTATGCATTTGTCACTGTTTTTCTCTGAAATTCTGCAGTTCTGAATTTTTCCCCTAAAACAATAACAAAATCAGTCTCACATTAACTACTGCGCTTTTACATATTTTTTCCCCAGTATTACTTCATCTTCCACCCATGCCGCACATTGAGATGCATTCAGAGAGCTGATTTTTGTCACCAATCAAGCTCCATTTTCTAACTAGATTAATTTGTTCTAATTTGGAGCTTCCAGTGGTCAACCCCCCATGGTGCGCTGCTACTGAGCTGTGTGTATGTGCATTTTCGCAAGCACACACCCACACACATATTTGTCGGTGTGAATGAGGATCCTACAATAGATCTTAATTGAGAAGACGGGCTGCAATCAGCATATTCGTATAGGAAATCATTAAATTGCTTCTTCCACCCCTCTTTTTCTCCTTGTGGTGATTAGCATGGTAATGGTAGCACCATGATCATGTCCATCAGGAAAATATGACATCTGTGGTCTCTCTAGTTTTTTTTTTTTTTTACTCTAGAAATTATTGTAATATTAGAAAAAGGCAAACTGCTCTAGCCGCCCTAATTAATGTGGTGTAATGATGCCGCCATTAGCGTGTCATGTGTTATCGCTGAGAGACGACACACAAGCATGAATTTCTGTAGCAAACTTGCTCTAAAACACACAAATCATTTCTATGAGAAACTGTTAATAATCTTATCCATGCATAATTGGTCTAATAAGAAAAATACACAATTAAGTGGTTGAAACACATCTTTTAGCTTTATTTTGTGAGAGGCGTAAAAGTACTGATCCGTTTGACTTTTTCCCTATGTGAAACATGATAACCTTATTTTATTTATGATTTTTTTTTACAATTCATCTCCTTCGCCTCCTTTGTTCCGGCATGCGGAAGAGGATCCACAGTAAAAGCTCTTGATTTTTCTAACGCCAAATACACCCACTGCCGAAGCCTTGACTCTTTGGCTTTGAAGAAGCTGGAAAGAACCAGGAGAGAGGAGGAAAAGGCCGTCTAATTGTGAAAGACTGCAGCAAATTGAATGCATGTAAAGACAGGAATTTTAATGGAATCTTCTTCCATTCAAAGCTGAGAGCTGCCACAGCGAGCCCATATTTTACTACTTTTTTGTACAGTTTGGCATCAGGTTCAGGTGAATGTTAGGGTTGTCATCAATGGATTAACTGAAAGTTGAGCCTTTTAGTATTGTGGGTTTTGTCTCTTTTCATGGATGTTCAGAGAAACACAGCGCATTATACTTTTCAGTCTTTTAGTTCAGATCTATTTAGTGTTTTTTAACCCCAAACCGAAAGACAACGTCCTTTTTCTGGGTGTATGGCAGAGTCAGGCTTTTGTCTGTGCAGCTGAAAGTTTTCTCTCTGTCCTCTACAGGAGATGGCTAAGATCCTCAGTCATCCACGAGTTTACGCCTTCCTCCACGTCCCTGTGCAGTCAGCTTCAGACAGCGTCCTGATGGACATGAAGAGGGAATATTGTGTCGGCGACTTCAAAAGAGTGGTGGACTTCCTAAAGGAGAGGTAAGAAGGAAGTGCTCCTCTGTAAAACTGACTCTCTTAAACTCTTCCACATCAGATTCAGGCCATCATGTTGACAATAAGAATTTCACCCAGGAAAACACAGTCTCTCTCTCTCTCCTATAAAATAATCCACTTTTCAACATCTATGTGACCTTTGCCACAGTTAAAAGAAAAATCTAATCTTTTACTGTAGAGAAGATGTGTTTGGAATGGATTTTAAAGGGACATTAATGGTAGAATAATACACCATGAAGGGATAGACGTTGAACTTATTTTGCATAAATCCATTTATGATATTGTATGATTAAAATACTTGTTTATGGGGGTTTAATTATGTTGTTGCTTATGCCAGATTATAAAATATATTTTTCAACCAACCCTGGGATCAGATCCATGTTTGAAGAGCTTCTGTGTAGAGAATAAGGTCAGATGCCGATCAGATCAGTTGCCATAATCTTGTCCTCCTCATGCACATTTGAGATATGGATGTATATGAGTCCACTTTGAGGACATGTCTTTTTAATATTGCAGATTAGTCATGTTGAGATGAGACTCGTGTTTTGCAACAGTTGACTTCATGTTACTGTTGCATGTTGACGTTCAAGGCTTTAACAGTAATTTGAATTCCTGTTTTTTTAAGGTCTTTGTGCCTGTAGAACATTGCATTTAAGCTCTGTCTTCTTTGTATTTTCCACTCCAGCACTCTCCATCTTTATCTCACAAACCTCGTCTATTTAGTACAGGATGTGTAGCATTTTTGCCAAAAGGAGCTCTTCTATCCCATCATTTCAGAGGCTTGAGGAAAAAGGTAGAACAAAGAAGTCCCAATTTAATTCTTCCTTGGTCTGCACATCCATCATGCAGCTTCAGTAATGGCGCGCTGGTGCAGCTTTATATGTTTACAACTGTTAATCCCCACCGTGGGTTATCATTTACAGTAGACGGTTGGAAATGTACTCATCTTTCAATCTACCCAATCTACAATCTGTCTGTGATGGTAAGATTAGATGAGGGAACACTTGCAGCTGCACTGCAGTGTCTACACCTGAGAGCTCATGTTCACCATGGTGATTTACACACACACACACACACACACGATAAGCTCTTGCAGAGTATTAATTTCTTGATTCTATTAATCCTGTACAACGGTGCACTCCTCTAAACTCTTGTGAATGTGCATATAGTGTTCCACTTATGGAATATTCATTTAACAAATCTGCAGCAGGAATCGTAACGCAGCAAATTCTTACATACACTGCATTCGCGTTGTCTCATCCAAACTGCTGCTGTTGACATTATCACTGTTTAAAGTGGATCAGGATCAGATCAGAGACGTCACCTCCTAACAAAACTCCTGGGTTCAGTTCTGGCTTTGTAGTGGTTGAATAATCTGTGTTTCTGTGAGTGGGTTTTTACCTGTTTACTCCTGAGAACATCAGCGTGATGGGTGGCTCTAAACTGCCCCTAGGTGTGAGTGTGTGAGTGAATGGTGTAATGTACTGGTAACCTGTCCGGGTCCTTCCTCCCAATTGCCTCCAGCCCTTCCATGACCCTAATTAGAAGTAAGCAGCAGTCAACAGAAAAAGGAAAGATGGCTGCAGGATTATACAAGTATGCATGACCGTCCACAGACACACACACCTATGTCCCCCTCCTCCATTGTTCCCTTTAATCATTTACTAACACATAGGTAACATGAAATGTGCACGTATTCATGCACACGGTTTGAGAAGCTCAATACATTTACTCACAGCTTAGAGCAGCTGCAGAATTCACATAAACAGAGTCAAATCTTGGACTTTCAATTTTGACTTCCCTCCTTTATCAATGAAAATGCAGTGTGTTAATGGTCTACCCTCTTTGTATAGTTAAACATAACTAGTTTCTTTCTGAAAAGGAGGATAATGGAGTGTGCTGCATAAAACATACTGAGTCATTATAATCTTGTTTATTTTCTGTTTTAAACATTACATTTTTCTCTCCATCTGCAAACTTTTGTCTTTTTATTTTACCTCTTTCTTTTCTGAACACTTATCAGTTTCTAAGAAGACCTGTTGGTTTGAAAATCAAATCGTTCCTGTCTGTCCTGCTGTCAGAGTTTATTCCCTCTTTTTTAAAACATTACTTTAACCTTGTCTCTTAAATCCAGGGCTCAACATTGTATTTTGGTGTATCTACTCTGCATGGCCTGCTTTTAACTATTTGTTTAGCCTAATGTCTGAGTCCTTGTTTTCATCTGGTTGATTTCCAAACAGTTGTGCCGAGCAGCCGAACTCCTGACACCGTGCGGCAAACGGTCATGGGAGACACAGAGTGATCCCTCGCACACAAACTCGCCGCGAGCGCGGTATCACGTCACAAGATTGTGTTTACATAAACTGTCTGGCTACTCTTTTTGTGTTTGTATGTGTGCGGTTTCGGGATTTCTTGCTACCGTGGCTTAAACACACACACACACACACACACACACACACACACACACACACACACACACACACACACACAGATGTCAGCTGTGTGAAATCAATACCAGTACACATCCAGTGGGCTGACCCAGTTGGCTGTGGTTTTTAAAGCTGTGGCACAGTCTGGGAGAGACGCCAGGCTTGGGACAAGCCCAAAAACGAGACAAAAACCCTGCTCTGGAGCACTGATGTGTGCAAGTTGAGAGAAAGAGTGTTTATGTCTAAAACAAAAACACTTGCGGTGAATAAATATATTTGAAAGCACGTAGTTCTGAGATATGGGTCAGAAACAAAAAAAATTGGCATTTGTGTGTGGGATTTGTTACAGTTCTTTCCCCTCTGACCAATTCAGTTAAATCCTTTTTTCCTGTAAATGGTGAAGGATATTGGATTATAGTGTCAGTTTCTTAATGGTTAAGTATTTAGCGAAAGGCTAATTTGTTCAAGTTCTTTTTCGTCCCCTCTTGCTCTCCTCTCAGAGGTCATGTCATGCTAAAGAGACTTCCTTTTCTTGCTGGTGTAACCATGGAGACCTGGAGGGCTCAAGGTGAATAGGTCTAGGTGTGTCAGACTAACAGGTGACTGCGAATACTTATTCCCACAATCAGGCCTTTGTCGAGTCACACAGAGTTCACCTCAGAGAACGTGTCACAGGAACCGTGCGCAGGTATGTGCGAGGTCAGAGCTTATCTGACTGACACCCACAGCAGGAGACAAATGCATTTCTCTTTACAAACAGCTTCATGCCACCAGCATCGCAGCATCGGGTCGGCCAGGGTCACACACCTTTGGCCCTTCTTATCAGGGAAAACCTGCAAACACACATGCGCACGATCACACATCCGACCACCCCCACTCCAGATCCGTGACAGCTGTCGCGCTCGTGAACTCTCCTCTGAACTTGGGGTCACTTTACCTGAATTATATTTCAAAAGCACATTGATGTGACGCATAGTTGGTAGATTTTTTTATTCTTTTACATTTCAGAAGGCTGTCTCATACTAACCTGCACAAGGTTGTCTGGGTCTGGGAAATCCTGACTAATGATAATTTACTTTTTGTGTGTAAAGTTAATTATTTTTGGTAACAAACTAAAACCTGTAAAGGGATAAATAAAGCTAAAATGTTAACTTTATCAACTGGAGATGAAGGCATGATGAAAACACATTTCAAGAACAAAGCCCCGAGTTTCTGCGAGTCATAAGAGTAAAACAAATCTAAGTTGCGCTAATGAACTTTGTATTTGCAATTGCCTGTTCTCCTCTCTGGGGAGAGAGGGGAAAATAAAAGTTAATTTTTCACCCTGATGACCATGCGACAGCTTATTCGAACGCTTTGATTCGTTCCACACTTGAACATGTATCGTGTTTAAAGGTCTTTTGAAGGTTGAATGCCCAAATCACCTGTCAGCTGAAACTGGTTCACACTCATCAAATGTAATGGCAAATCAGGACTTCTCTGACCCACACTGAAACGTATAGATGAACTCGGAGAAAATCAATCCCATGTTCTTTTTTTTTCTTCTTCTTTAGACTGTGGCTGCTGAGACTGATTGTGCTACGAGAGAGCTCTGCTACAGTAAAGAGGAAAAAACCAAACAAACACTTTATCGCAAGGCTTTTAACTGTCCAGGTTAATCACGTTATTAAAAAATTGTATGCAGTTCCATTCTGAGAACAGTCCTACTGCAGGTACTTGTCGCTTTTCCAGTAATTCCATCCAGAGGAAATAATACATAAAATGCACAATCCTGGAATTTTCAAATATTTAACTGAATTGTTTTCTGCCACACATAATCCAAATAGCAGCAGATTAATTATTGTTCTCGTCTGCCAACACAGACGGTATATTTTACACCCCTTTCTCTCTGCTTCTATCAATTAATATGCCATAATGAAGTACAGTCTTTATGTAACGACGTGTGAAGAAAATCCTGTTATGGTGGAATAAAGCTGTTACAGAGCGAGGGAACGTGGTCAGAGAATTTTCCACAGTTGTTTGATAGTTCTCCATAATATCCCGGTTGATTTTTCCCATAACTGCTCTGAAGGATTAAGTGTCTCTGATTTGCTGAAAGGCCAAAGATGAAACGCTGGGAAAAGACACTGCTTAGATGGGGTTGCTTATGTATGCAGAGGAGCAGAATGTGGCCAAATTAATGTTGAACTCTGGGGTTAGTTGGGTTGGGAGGAATTTCAAGGATGTAAGCAAGTGTAATCGTGTTACAGGAAAGGGGAGGACAGTAAAGGATGGGTAAACACTGGGCAGAACTCAGACCTCCTGTGGTTTCTCTCATAATCCCTGTTTTGACCTTAGTAAACTTTTTTAGTCTTAAGGCAAAAACACATCAGGCTTCGGAGCCTTTGTTAATTCTGACCAAGAGGAACTGGACACAACAACGCTGGCTCCTACGCATCGCAGGAAGTACCAGAAACATCCCATTCCTAGTTTGACGGCTCAGTGGAGAGCAAGACAGAGCAACTCTGTTGACCTTTAAAATGGCCGTCCTCTGTCTGGTACAGCCTGGTATAGAACAGCTCTGCTCTGTTCCATTTCAGGTAATATTCATGGAAAAGAGTGACCTTAAAAGTTGACATAGACTTTGTGTACTAATAGAGCAAAGGATATAGGGTAAAAACAAGATGGAGCAGCATGAACATGCTGTTCCATCCAGACAGCAAAGAGATAACATTGAGGAAATGTGCTGTACCCTCTCACAATCTGCTACCTTTGCCGTAATGCGAGCCCTGACCCTAACCTCAACCCTCCCTCGATGGGATGCCTAAATTGACAAAATCCTTGACTCACACAAAGAAAGCCTGTCCTCATTGAACTTTGCTCGTCCCTATTCTACCCAGGTGTGGTCTAAAAGGAGGGAGGATTAGGAAAAGGTCAACTGGTGATTGATCTGTCCGGTACCAGTAGCTGCCTGGCACAATGACCTTTGACCTACAGCATGACCTTTAGGCGCTCACTCCCTATTTAATCATCACATCAGCTTCAGGTTACCTATCTGCTGATTTTCCACTTGAATTTAATTTTCATCAGTTAAGATGCAGACAGGTAAAATATGTTGATGTGCTTATTGATTTTCATTTAAATTAAAAGTAAATTAACTAAAGTAATTCTATTAATGCACCAACAAAAACAACAGATCCTCTATTAAAATGTCATCCTGCCGGTGTTGAGCAGAAAGCCTCATGTCAGTTGTGTTTGTGTTTCTTTTAATGTGCAGTCAAGCAAATGATCATCTCTTAATGGATCATTATATCATTCAATCCTGGCTTTTATTGAGCACTAAACAGGGAAAGTAGGAAAGTGGGGTAAAGTGTTGCACCAGGAGTGTTGTAGCACCCGCCCAGTGAAAGGTATCTCTGTGTTGATACGGAGCCAAGTACATCGAGAGAGCGGCTTTTATTGCACAGTTGTACCAAAGACAGTTGATTTTGATTCTAATATTGGATTGTTCTATGCCCCTTCAGGATACAGTGCCACCAGAGTGCCACCACGGCTGTTGATAGAACACGTTGATGACAAAATGTCCATGTCTCAATTTCATATGTCCAAACAAATGTCTTGGACACATTTGTATTTGTCATCGCTGCTGCGCACGCACTCACATGTTAGTCATCTGTATTAGTCACAAAGAGTGACACGGTTCTATCAAACCGCCCGGGTTACCGCAGGGCACATGCACCTGTGTGTGTGTGTGTGTGTGTGTGTGTGTGTCTCTCATTTGTTGGTAAAGGCATGCCTTCTTTAGTTTAAACGTACCGAGATACTTAAAAGGTTTTAGGTATCAACCAGAGCTAATGTTTCACAGACATTGTAGGCGGTAAAGATGGTAGCTCCCTTAAGGCATTGTAGGAGTGGGGGAAGCAAAGGAGTCAACACAAGCGGGATAAAAGAGAGGGAAAATCAAGGCGGGAAGGTGGAGAAGTCGCGACAGGTTTGCTGCAATGTGGACCAACATCGTCTCTCCTCCGTTCTCTTTGTCTTTCCCTCCATGTCATGAAGGAAGGTAAATAAGGAAATTAACACTGTCTACTTAAGCATTTTTGTACACACACCCTAATTTAGATGGGAATGCTGAATTATGGCTCTAACTTGACTGATGGCATGGAGGCGGCGTCAGCTTGTTCTCAGCTTCTTTCCTTTGTACACTGAAGAGATTTGGTCAGAGATTGGCTGGGAGAGGAATGCAGCCTCACTGTCTACATAACTCGCTGTGTATCAGTGAACAGGCTCCATATTATCAACACAAGTTGCTTCACTACACACAGAAATGAAGGTGTCTGTAGCTGTGAGGCAGAAACATCCTGTGAAGAGATCTTCCTGGCAGCTCCTAACTTGTCCTTGTCTTATTTACACTTCCTGAGAATTACACAGTTTCCTTCCTACAACTTCAGACACGTTCACATGCATGAGTGTTAAATTATAATCACAGGAGATCTTCCTTCACTCACTTAGTCTTCATTTTTCATTAGGCCTCAGGGACAATATTGTTTAGCATTTCTGTATTTAAAAAAATGCAGGAACTCCAGTGAGATTTCAGATTAGGGGGCTCTCACTTGCACATTAACCAGGATTGCTCCACCTCTCCCCATTGGCCTGCTTTTCACATTAGTAACATCATTCCAACCACAAGATCATAAATACACAAGCTGCATGGAGATTGTCTGCAGTCTGTCACTTTTATTAAAATGTTCACATAAAACCAGAACTTTAGGGTAAAATATGAAGCAAAAGGCTCTGGCCAAACAGTCTCGCACCGACCTAACTTGCTAATTTATAGTTTCAAGCTATTTTTCCACCGTGATTTATTTTGATGCCATCATTTTATCGACTGTGTTTCTCATCTATCTTGAGTTTTTACGGTCGCTCAGTTTTCTCGAAGTGCTTTGTGAAAGGGCTCCTTTCCTTTCCCTTGAAAAACAAAGATGAACACAGCTATTGACACATATTTAAGCGTGTGAGCACCCTCCAGACAAGTATGCCTGCATGCACACTCTCCTTCTAGCAAGAACAAGGAGGTGTTTTCTTTCCTTTATTTGCATTAGCTCAATAATGACCTTGCTCAATTTCCACTATAGATATTTTCTCCTGTAAATTTGTCAGTTTTCAGTCTGATTTCTCCTGCATCGTTCAGTATTATGGCAATGTTCCCTTTTCCACCATTTGCAGTATGTATTTGTCATTTTCGTCAATGATATGAATTGGTGTGAGTCACACTCCGATGCTGGAGGGGTTTCTGGGTCCATGGAGGACTGAGGTGATGTTTGAGGTGTGTCCACCTTATCTGTGTTTGCTTTAGATGTGCTCATATTTGCTTTCCCTTTGTGCTATCAATAATCTTTTCATATTTGTTTAGAATATTATATAAACTCATTTCTGACACAAGAAATAAGCCACATCAAACTGAAAGTTGTGCAAAATAAGAGTAACCTGCCGACTCTGAACTTGTTTTAGATTTGTACATGAATTACTTTATTCATGTGAGATTTAATTCTTTTATTGGTCAGATTTTCTTTCATCCTTTCTCTCATTTGTTCTAGTTGTATGGTGGTTCTGTCTACTCTGCCAGTAAATAAACTGGCAAACACCATTAGCTTTATGGGAAATAAACCCTGTGACAACAGTCTGCTCAAAGGGACAAACAGAAAGTTCACTGATCCCAGTGGAGGAATGCGGCTACTGGTCAGGCACAGTGATTACCCCTAACCGGGAATAGTCACTTTTCAGACTAGTGTTAAGCCTGGTGGTTCTACAAGAACTAATCCAAAGGTATTAGAACTGTTGATTTTCAGCAATCTAGAAATACTATTGAGATTTAGTGGGATATGTTTTGTTTGCTATTCAGTTTTATCACATAAACTGCTATTTGGCATTAGCGTAAGTGATCTAGCGCCCGCTATCTTTTAAAAGGCCTTGAAAAGGCCTGTCACTCCCTTGCAGATGTAGACATAGTGATAAATATGCACTGATGGACCAGTAAACACCAAGCAACACTACATAGGTTGACTTGGTTTGATTCATCTAGTGTGTTTGGGTCCTGGAAATCATGGCCTGCAGCATGGCACACTGCTAATTTGTCCTGTGTCCAGCCTTAAATGTTATTTTGGCCTAATTATAAGGGTTTATGCGCACTATTTCTTTGATGTGCTCTTAGAATTACTTCAGCCATCAATTGTCTTCATTACTGAGGATTCAGAAAGTGTTAATTTTCCATCTGTTTACTGTATTCATACACACGTGTATAGCAGTCATGCTCCCACACGCAGGTTCAACTGATACTCGCGTACATCTAACAACATGCTTGAGAGTCTGACTCACCTTTCAGTCTCCGTCTGCTTCTGTCATGTGATATTTTTCTGGCTTAGTGCTTGAGTCACCCTGCTCTCAGAGCTCCTTCCCCACTCCAGTTTCATTCCAGTTGATCGGGTTTTGTCGTTGTTGCTGTGTTCCTGACTGTGTTGTGTAACAGTCATTCCACTTGTGTTTGCGTTCCTGTCCATCAGAAGGTTTTCTGCAGGGAGGGACGTTTGCTATGACAACATTTCATCACCTACACTCAGAGCCACCCTTTTTTGGATGTCATTTGGACTGTATGTGATATTGGGACGGTTCTGTCTACTCTGCCGGAATTGAAGGCAACATTTGCTTTTCATTTGGTTGCATTATTACAAGTTTGCAGCCTCGTGGATGGTTCCCCCAGTGAATCGTCTTCAGGGCTCTCCATGTTCAGTTTGTCAAGCATGTGCTCAGGTTTTGTAGTTCATGTGCACAAGTGTCTGTTCTGTACATGAGTACTGATGTCGTCATTCAAAGATAGTGGTAATGGTGGACTAATAACTTAAAAACACTTGTTCTAGCAATAATTTCTTTGTTTCCCAGTGGTATAAATAACAACACAACATTATGCATGTGCTCGTTTTATATACTTAATTCTGTTTTTTCAAAGGCTTTCCAATGCACTTTATTATCCTCACACACCACTAATTAAAGCAACACTAATTGATTTCTCTTGACAGATTCCTCCTCATTCTAAGAGAAATTCCATACGATGTGCTCCTGGTCTCTAATGACTATCAGTTTAATGACTCATTTAATGAATATTAAGATCTACAGATGCAATGACTGTCTTGGCACAAAAAGATGGCTTTGATTTCAGCACCCAGAATTATAAAATTGAAAAGCTACTGTACTGTTGCATCATCCAAAAACATATATAATTTTAATCATTTAATCATTTGCACTTCCATCTCTGTATGTATGAAGGGTAAAGGGGAATAAAACTAATCATGCAACTCAAGAGACAATTCTTATACTTTAGTTGTGTAATGATACCACTGTTAACATGTGGAGAAGATCTACACTACTTTAAATACCTATATTTAAACTATTTAATTTAAAGCTATTTGATATATATATATATATATATATATATATATATATATTCCTCTTTTGTTGTTAAAAGAAATAACCCTTAGAAAAAGCAAAACAAGCATCTGTCAGCCATCCATCATCCATCCATCCCTCCTCCCTCCATCCATCCATGCATCCATCCAGATCTACTCAACAAATGTGGGACATTAATGTGTTGATGAATCCTATTAAATTGGAATCAATCAATCACACAGATTTGAATTCTATTTGTCCATACCACTTTGCCAGTGTCATGCAATTGCACTGTCTCAGGCCCCGGCAATATATCATACAAACACACCCCCACATGTATACGCACAATGTGTGTGTTTGTGATGGAGAGAGCGTGAGTGAATGAATTAGTGGTGTCTGTGCACCCGTATTACTCCTCCCTCAGACTAATGAAATGTGCACGTGTGTGTTCTCATTACCCTTCTCCAGGGCTAATGACATATGCGTGTGACTGCATGTGTAAGTGTGTGTGTTAAATTGAACTGCAGTTTTGCTCCGCTGTGTTCGGGCTGTTTCATTAAATGATAAAGTTTACTGATGACTCCGGCAGGATCATTATTTACTCGGCCCTCCATTCGTTCCACAGCAGCCACCTTGATCTTTACAAATGACCTGCTATGCAGAGAGACAGGGGTTATTTTGCAGCACAGGTTCAGAGACAAATGGCCCGGCTTCCACTTAGTCGACTAACAGAATATACAATGTGTTTATACACCCCGTTTGGGCTTTTATCCAATATGTAATGTTTACCCAGCGGGCTTTAAAAAAGGATCATTCTTATGACGCTTTGTCCCCATTACTGATAAAGAATAGGAATGATTAACTGCAGACTGCAGAGTCAGGATTAAATAATGGTGTTGAGGCTCTCTGTGCTGGGGGCTTAGACGTGCTAGTTGGTGGTTTCGCTTGATTCAAAGGATTGAAAAATCCAAATTTCCACTCTATTTCCTAAACCTAGACCAGGTACTGGTTGAGGAAGAGGAGCAGACTCAGAGAGGCTTCCTGACAGTTTGGCAGTTCCTCTGGCCGGTGGAAATAGTCGGTCTCATTCCGTCTTTTAACCGATCAGTTGGCTCGTGCCAGCTCACTGCTCAGCTTCCTACCTCGAGTGTCATTAGATCATGTTGCAATCACTGTGGAATTTACAAGAAATGGAATAGAGTCCTGAAATTCCAGTACTTTTTAGTGGGTCCTAAATTGTTAAAATGCCTCTGACACACATTGTTGTTAGCCATCAGGCTTTTAGGTTAATCCAACTTTAACTCAGTGGCAGTTCATCCCTTTTAAAGACAAATAACACCACTGAGAGCTGTCACACGGCCTCTCCTCAAACAGTTTCCTTCCCTGTTGCCGCTGAAAGTGGTGAAGGAATGTGAAAGATAACCGAGCAGACCTTTTCTCCTCTCTGCCTCACTTGTTCCTCTAAATTGAGCCGCTACACAGCAGTGCCATTACCTACAGCTAAATCAAACACTTCAGCGTCTGAGTGATTGCGCACACTCCTCACAAGGGTTCTCATTCTTGCCATTTTCTCAGACCTCTCCTGCTGCCTCTTGTGAAGGTTTAGGTAGACAACTCACAGAATATACATACCACGCTCTTG
Organism: Takifugu rubripes; assembly: GCF_901000725.2. NCBI lineage: Eukaryota > Metazoa > Chordata > Actinopteri > Tetraodontiformes > Tetraodontidae > Takifugu > Takifugu rubripes. The sequence goes on along the minus strand of NC_042291.1, from coordinate 11,214,901 downwards.
AGTTGTCAAAAACACTGAATGAAGCTGCTTTTAACAGGTTTTCTTGCATTAAAATGCGGCAAAATAGCTGTTTTATAGCATTCATTCATGCCCAGTCTTGTGGAATAAACTGGTTTGTTGTCAAACAGAATGTTCTGATCCTGATCTGAAATATGATTGAAACCCTGAAGCTGGTTTGCTCTGGACGGTGGTTGTCGTACCTCTAAAATGGCTTGAATGAAGTTGCACGTAGAAATAAGCCGTTATGACATGCAGATTGTGTGTGAGAGGTGGGAGATGATGGTGTACTTTTTGTCTTTTAATTCTCTGTCATTGCCAGGTATTAATACAGGCTGTTTCATGCCTACAGGAGTACAGAGCACCAGGGTGTCCGTTTTATTGGAAGGAGAAAGAGATGATGTAAACTTGTGTCAACCTTTTGTGATCCGATTGTTCAGTCAAGCTCCTGTGAGGACAATAAACGCCCCTCACGCTCACGACACCATCTGACTGGGGCAGTTTTTACACAATATGCTGGCTCTGTAATCTTCCAACTTCAGTCCTCACTGAATCGGTTTCAAATCTCTGCCCAGCTGCTGTGTACACCTCCCCACCCCCCTGCACGTGCCTCACACACGATCACGCATTGGAGCAAAACCATCAGATTGCATGCTAATGCGGTTTTATTTAGGAGCCGAGTTCCCCCCCAGAGGCTCAAACTTTAGTGTTTGACAATAAGATCTCCTCACAGCTCAGCTCTGTTCCCATCTTCACTCTTCACTCGTCTTTCGCCCTCTCGTCACATCTCCCTCCCTTCGCTGTCCGACTCCTCTCATGCAGCGGGCCCAGTGTGCCACACATTATCATTTCAGAGAACACACACACCACAGCACAGATGGGTACCGCAGCCTCTTCCCATCGAATGAATAGCTAAATATTTACCTTCCCAGATTGTCTTTCTCCCGCTCTCATCCTTCCATCCCTCCACACATCCTCCTCTTCTCTATGCCACATGCATTTTGTTTCCCTGTTGTTGTTTTTTAGCTTTCTTCTGTCCCAGTGGTCTTGCCTTGATCTTATCTCATCATGAGGGCTGCTCACAGGCATCTATTGTGCAAATACGCTCATAGTCTCATGCACACATTATAAGGATGGTGGCATTCTGTATATGCACGTGTGAGTGCCTCAGCAAACAAAGAGTCCATAATAATTATGCCGAAGACAATGGTATGCTTTATAAGGCTTAATTTAGCCAATTAAGGCAGATATGGGGGGGGGGCTGTCTGTCTTTATCTTGAGTTTTAATTAAAAGACTTTAGTCTCCAATGAACACGTTCTCCCGCCTTAAATGCCAAATAAAACTGGTGCCACACAGTGTTAATGGAGGCGACCATCAAATCCAGTTAACCAATAGGCCAATCGCAGCTCTTCTGATCATCCGGGAAGTTCTACATCCAGTTTTCCCTCCCCTGCGTTATTTTCCAAAACTTCCGTCTCAAGGTTGCGAAACGCTAATTGTTTATTGTTTATTTTCCCTTTGACTCAGAAGCACACAGTGGTGCAGCTGTTTTAACTTCATTTTTCTTTGTGTTCCATCGTACCAGGACATGTTCTTAAGCACTAATGATTGTTATCAATACAGCAGACTCAAGGCATTAATCATAAAGAGCAAATATATAGAGGTTTATATCAAAGGTAGATATTCAGGATACAGTAAAATACACACATATTTCGACAATTCATTTAAAAATTCTTATCACTGAAGCAGCCTGGTGATTAAAGTTCATTTCAGGCTGCATCTGAACAGCGGAGTTTTAGAGTTTTTGTGGGACTACTTCAGCGGATTGATTTAATTGAAAGCAAGTTGAGCTGGCAGACAGCTCCCCCCCCCCTTTTCTGCACAAAGTTTCATGTTTCATGTGAGCCGAACAATAACAAGACGTATTTCATCTCCCGTGTTTTAACAAGCAGAGTACCACTGTGGCTCTTGTTCATTAGTATCAGACATCACACCTCCATCACCCTCAGATCTGGGAGTGACAGAGGTGTCAACAAGTGTGTGCGCGTCTGTGAATGTTCATTCGTCTGCAGACATGTACTTTTTTTTTCACTACCAAAATATTTCCTATTTCGTCCACCATATCACCACAGTGCTCTGGAACCCTGAAGGGGTGTAACAGACAGTTATCTATTGAAGCCAGACAAAAAGGTACTTGTTTGTTTAGCTAATTTTATTTATTCCCCATCCCACTATGATTAATGAGTTGGCTCAGGGGAATGTTTAATAAATATATTTAAAACGCACATGTTAGGATCTTTTAAACCCTCAGATCCATGTAGGTGTTCATGCAGTTGCTATAATGATGGCACTTTTTATAAAGGGAACTTTGGCTGCATAAATGAACATTTTTGTGTTTATTTTTTTTAATTTGTGGCTGATGCCTACTGGCTGTGAATAATGTGTTTACCTAACAAAGAAACGGGTTAAAACTACGTATTTCTCAGGGGGCTTTGAAGCGCCGCTTTAGGGGATTTAAATAAATGTTAAACACAAAGCAATAATTATTCATTTATTCTCAGTTTTAAGAATTCTGTGTTCAGATTATTGTATGGCTATTTTGTTAAACTTTATTTACTTTTACTTTTCTTTAAGAAACATTTGCCAGCAGATTATAAAGGTCAAGGATGTCTGTGCCTGCAGGCCGTCGGTTAATATTAATGACTGCTGAGCAATTGTAGGTCGTCAATAGGTCAGAGGTTATCGCAGGGTAGCAGATGCAGGAAGTTAATGTAATTAAAGATGCGTCATGTTGTCGATAGCAGAGAAAATGTCTTTTCCATTATTCTTTTAATCTGTCTTGGTCAGTCTGTTTGGTTTGCTCATGTTTGTTTCATGTCTTCATCTTCCAGTTTTGAAAGCTCCCCAAGAAGCAGATATATTACTCTATTACCTGTAAGGCTGCTTCTTTTTCAATGCTTGATAGATGATGTGGTGTTATTCCTCTCCTCATTCAAGCTTATTTACGCTTGCTTCTAATCTGACCTTTCCACTGATCACACACTCCTGTAGTGACCGAGCAATCTCCTCCAGGGGCTTCTTGACTTTTTCTTGGCTTGGAAAAAAAATATCACACTTTAGAGCGGCTGGTATGCAGCCAATTAATACATGTAATTATAACAGATAAATAAGATAATAGAAATAAACTCTGGAAACAGCTGCAATAGCAGCATCAGAGCTGGACTTTCCTGGTCCTTGATGTTTGTTTTGTTGTTGTTGTGGTGTCACGTAATGTCACGGTTGCTCTACTATCAGCTCTGCAACATGTTTTCCACATAGTTTGGGTGTACATTTGAATGTACCATGATAAAAGTTATACAAGCTCTTTGAGATGACACATTTGTCTCTCTCCCTCTTTTTAAAACATCCGTCTCCTTTTAGGAGGCGGCGTCATTAGCCCAAAAAAATGCGTCATTGCATCAAAGCAAACATGAGTCACCCGCAAGTTGTTGTTATGTTACTAAACCAGAGAGACTAGAGACTCAATAGTTGTTGATGTTGTTGGTTTTCCATAGAAGATTGGCTTGGCTTCTTGTGTCAACAGTTCTGAACAAACAGGAAATTACAAACCTCTTTCCAGAGAAGTCGAACATCGCAAACGACGGGAAAAGCTTAATGTAAATTTTCTTATGTAGGGTTTGTTTAAATTTTCTCATCAATCTCTGTGCTTTAATGTTAAAATGAAGGCACTGGCCACTTCTCAGTCATTTAAAGACAATTATATGGAAACAAATAGAGTATCTATTCCCACAACTCACCCTACTGGCTGCAATTAATCCAATGATCCATCCGATCAATAATCAATAGCAATTGATTTGCGTCAAAGGTGCTAATCAGAGCCACAGTGGCCAAATTACAACATGGGGAAATTATATTGATGCCCCACATGCTTGTTATTTTTATTGGGGTATTGACCAACTGGTAATTTTCTAGTGTGAACAATCTGTTCTGAGTCATTTTCAGCTATAAATGTTATTTTTATTTCATAATTGTACCTTGATCATTATTTTTCAATTCCTGCAATATGAGGACAGTAAAATATTGAAATGCAATAAAAGGGGAACCTGTGTAAGTTATTAAAGGCTCTTCTTTCGTCTCGCAGAGTCCCCGGTGTAACCATTGCCACAGACATAATTTGTGGCTTTCCTGGTGAGACAGAGGAAGACTTCCAGGAGACGCTGGACCTGGTGAAGCTCTACCAGTTCCCCAGTCTGTTCATCAACCAGTTCTACCCCAGACCTGGTACGCCTGCAGCCAAGATGGAGCAAATACCAGCGCACATAGTAAGTCTGATCAGCGCATTCCACCGTTGTTTTCTTTCTTCAACATATAAGTGATAGCCACATAAAACATAATCAGAGTTTTCCCTGATATCATTCGTGTCGGTAAGCCATGATGGACGCCTGATGCTGCTCTCCGCTTTAACCTCTCCTTTCATTCTCTCGGCTACCACACTAGTGGTGATGGGTAATCTGTCTTCCTTTCTGTCAATCTGCTGCCAAATGAAACAATTAGCTCCTAATGAAGCCATGAGCGTTCAGGAAGGTGCATTTAAGAGAGAGAGAGAAACGGTACCTCGGGCTTTTTCTTGAAATCTCCCTTGATTTTTTTTTTCCCCAGCTCTATCCGAACCACAGCCATGGGCGTCTATGTTGTAACTTTAAATCCTATATTTAAACATATTTGTATGTAAATGTGTCTCACCAAATTTGGGCTCAAATCTTTGTGTTTCTTTACAGGTTTTGTAGTCAGATCCAGTTTTAAATATATGTTTATGTAAATGATCTCAGAAATGAACCCGTTTTTATCGTGCTACTCGGTATTTTACAACCCCTATCGCGTGGTGGAATTTTCCTCCTCCACACACTTGCGCATGTGTTTTCCGTTGACCTCTCTTTTATTTAGTTTGCCCCGTTACAGTCTGCTATAGCCTTGACTGTATGTTCTCTATCGCCTTGCACGTACAGCCTCTCATTCTTTACTATCAAAGTGTTGACACATTTCTTTCAAGTGTACTGTCTTCATAAGTCATTCTCTTTGTCCCTCCCCCGTTTTCCCTATCTCCCTTCTTTCTCCAAGGAGAATCTGAATATGTCTTGGAGGGATCAATCCCCAGACATCTACAGCAGAGCTTCTCCTCTTCTTATCTTCTCTCCTCTCCTTTACTTCTCCCCCAACTGTCTCATCCGACTTTTATTGTCAACGATTGGGTATCTGCAAGCATCTGAGGCTTCGTTACTCATGCAGCCCTTTGATTTGCACACTGTACGATGCTGTTTGTTCATTTGTTTTAGTGTCAAATCAGTCTTTTTTTCACCAAATTATTTTAATGCCTAGTTTAACTTCATGATTGTTTGTCCTGAAAACACACACGGACTGTGCCACTATTGTGTCGTAATCATCGTTTCTTGATATCTAACTAAAAGTGAACATTCAAAAGAGTCCTCAGTACAGTTCTGCATGACAGTAAAGAGAAAAAGGTGAGAAAAGAGTTAAAATAATGTGTCTGGGTCTCAATATCCGGTCCACATCCAGCATCCCATCATCAGTCACCATCCACCTGTCTTCACGCACACCAAAACAGACCCACACAGCGAGCTGTGGCAGCGAGGCAATGTCTAGGCCATGTAGGGTCAGTCATTAATAAAGTGCACCAGATGGTTTGTCTGGAACACAACTGTGTTGAGTCGTCACAGGAGGGAAGACTGGAGCGGTAGATGGAGAAGACAGAGACGAGAGGCAGGTAGCATGAAAAGCTGAGGGGCAGATAGATGGGGAAAATAGTGTAAGACAAAAAAACTGGCATTATGGTTCTAGGGCCCCCCCCTCAGGTTTACAATTTATATTAGTACTGAACTGCTAACTGCTAAATGTGGCAGCTGATAGAGCAAGTCAGTTAGGTGTGGGGAAAGTGCCACGCTGTCATTTTCCATCCACATTAACCTTAAAGATGCAGTGCAGACTGTCACCCAAAAGCAGCTGCTGATCTTTGCCTTTTGTTATCAGCATCATTTGCACATTTGACCTTTTTCAGCATCACCATGAGCATGATGTGACTCAGTATACTGGAGTACAGCTGAGTCACTTTGAGCTCAGGAATTCAGCCCCAGCCACCAATACCATGTAATTTATGGGCTAGATAGAATGATGTCCTCAGTGTGGGTGTGGGCTAATGACTGTGGATTTATAAGGATATGAGGTTGGTTGTTTTACAGCCTAGAGAAGCATAGAAAGAGGAAATTCTATTCTCATGAGACTTTATAAAATATACTTTATAACATTATGGGGTACCTGGTTGTCTGAAAGAGTCATTGTTCTATTCTTGAAGGTGCATGGTCAAGTTGTGATGATGATTAGAAAATGAATTGCTTTTTATCGATCTATAAATATGAACATAAAAGTAAGCAGGTGTATCTAAAGTACTCCTGCGTCGAGGTGTAGGTGTTCGTAGGAACCATTGTGTTAGATGATGTATTAGCAGAACCAGGATGGAGTAGAGAACAGAGACAGATGGTAATAACGGGAAGACCACAGGGATGGAGGGAGAGAAGTGAAGAATAAAGGAAAGTGATTTCTGTTAGCTTGGATCTCCGTAATCATCCCCAGGTGACTTGAAGTTAGCCTTGATAAATGGACTCGGTGAGTGGAGGGTGTGTGTTGTTTGGGTACCTATTAGTATGCAAGGACGAGCAGCTGCTGCAGAGGAAGTGGGGGGATGTCTACTCTGGGGGGACAGTGTTTTTTAATTTCCCCAGGTTGTAATTGGTTACAGACTCCATTACCCACAAGGCACCAGTGCGGCACCTGTCAAAGTAAAACATCTGGCCAGATATTAGCGACTCCATCTCCAAGCTTCCAAATAATTTATCTCTGCTTGGACAGGGAAGCACTTGCATACGTTCACACATAAACACACACACACACCTGCGTGCCTTTTGACCTCTGTGTCTCCAGCAGGTTCCTCCTCTCCCACACCTATCAGGGGAGATAACATTTGACTAAAGGCAGTCTAACAGGTATTAAGCTCGAGTTAATGGTTAAGTTGCCGTCTGGAGCTCAGAAACCCCAAGTTTGATTAATGAGGACCCTGCATGCTAATAATGAGCAGGCTAGCATACTGCATTTTAATGATCGGCCTTTTCACCGTAGCCAAATTTATGAATAGGTCATTAGTGCAGCCATTGTCCAGGTTCCATAATGCCGCAGAGTGTAAATGAGTACAGTAAAAATCTGTTTAAAAAAAAAAAAAAAAGCCCATCTATTTGTTGCGTATTTATTTGATCCAGCAGAAATGTGCACAGAGGAACATACACTTCCTCTTTCTCAAAATAGTCTTTAAATTATTAGATTTTTGTATTATGTTCCATTGAATGCTGATACATTACCAAAGTCAATAATGTTACCACATTAGACTTGATCACAGCTGCTAAATTAAATATCCATTGTCTCTGTTCTCCCTGTGTACACTGTGTTATACGGAAACTTAGTCATTAGAGCAGCATCAGGCCGAAGTCAACATTGCTGGAGTGACCTCTGTGGAGAAGGACACACGCAGCCAAAAACCACAGTCATCAATATTGTGACCATTCCTCGTGACGATCTAGCTGTTACCGCTTCACACACATCACAACCACACACGCCCGAGGTTATTCTGGGAGGAAAAATAACACGCAGCCGTGGGTCTGGGCTCTGTAGCACTAACATCTGCCCGTCATTAGGGAAAGAGAAACAGTCAGTGGTGAGCCCGAAGCGCACACGGGGCATGGCAAGATCACTGTTACCTTGCCTCATGACACGCAGGCACGCTGATGCTCGGCTCATGACAGTTACTCATATATGCACATGAGACATCCTCTCTGAAGTGAGAAAGAGCTGAGGGGGTAGAGGGCATGCAGGATTGATTGAAGAACCAGGAAACTGGAGTACCTGTGCTCTTGCAAACCAAGCGTCATCTGTCATCTTCTCAACCTGCACACTGGTTTGTGATTAAGATGAACCAGTCTGAAGTGTTCCCCTGTTTCCAGTAGCCATGTTCCTGCACGTGGCTTGTTGAAAGTTGTATGTCTATTTTGGTTGGTGTTCCTGAATATCTAAAAAAAAAAAAAAAAAAAAAAACCCTCCAGACTCCTTGTTTGACATCTATGTAATGTCAGTCAGCGTTACATGCAGAATCCATCTGTGGCAGCAGGAACAGATGGACACAATGGTAGTGTAATGGTGACATTCATCATCTCAGAGATGAAAGGTACACACATATGCATACACACAAACACCTCACCTGACACTGTGTACACTAACACACTAACAGCAATAGCTTGCTAGATTAACTTCTCTGATTGATGGATCACACATACTCAAGATGTGTATTTTAATTTATGTATTATATGCATACTACATTACCACAGCTCCTGTGTTTGCACGTTTGTTTTGTTTGTTTGAAATACAAATATTAGACTAAAATAAAGTATTAAAATGCTGCCAATCATACAATTGATGCTCTTAAAGTCTCTGGCTCTTCTCTGCTAATGAGGACATTTAATGCTCATTTCTATCGGAGGATGTTTTTAAATGGGGGCTAAAAACTGGGGGCCGTTCACCAACAGCACGGGTCCACATCCTGAAAGTGGGAGCTCGTGAAGAAAGAAATGTTGTACAAAATCTACCAGATCATACCTGACAGGAAATGCATGGTATCTCCAAATGACAATAAAACCGCATTATTTTTGAAAAAAGAAATACAACCAAAATCTTTATGAATAATGAAGAGAATTGTTATTTATTCTATCTTGGAGCTGATTCCCTTTGTGTTTTCCTGAGAATTATCTTGTTTTTGGCACGTTATCCACCTGAGTGTGTTTCTGTGAGTCGTCATCTGTGCACTCTGGTGTTTTTGAAGGCAGAATTGGATGTGTGTGTGCTGCTGGAGTGGAAAAATTCAGCTGGGAGCTCATTGTAGCCTGAAAAAATCCTTACCTGTGATATCTGTTTTACAGTTTAACACACACACACACAGATGTTGAGAGTGATGAAAGTGTGGAGGAGAGGGGAGAAACCGCTGTTGAGGAGAAATGATGAGAGAATTGCTTTCACCCAGTACACTCCAAGCAGAGAGGGAGTCGGTCAGAGAGAGATTGTTGAGGGACAGACCTGTGAAGGGGGGGAGGATGGGCGAGCAGAGTGGAGACAGAATGATCAGAACGAGTATTTCTTCAGTGGAGAAGAACCCAGCCAGTGACAGATTTTGAGAGAGGCACAACACCGATGTGGTTGTGAAAAGGCAAATGGAGAGAAAAGAGGATTTTGAGATTCGGAAGAGCCCTTTGGCAGAGAAAACAACAAGGAATGGGGCAAAAGCAATCACAGCGGACAGTCGGGGCCAATGATTGCAGGGTTGTATGGACAACAAGAGCCCTGCGTGGACAGAGATTGTGTTGGAGAACAGTAGAATCATCCAAATGCCTTCAGCTCACCAGCCTTGTCCATATTTTCCTTGTCTCTTCTGCCTTACAGTGTGTTAAATAGCCTTCTACTCCTCATAGGCTGCCATTATGTTAAATCTCCATGTCATTCAGTGTGAACACACACTGCATAGTTTATATGCCTTTTTTACTCTGCCCTTTCCTGGGTCCCTTCACCTATCCTGAAGCTGCATTTATTATCCAGCTGTAATGATGCCTGGGTTTGATAGCAGATCAACTTATAGGCTGTTGATCCACACATACAGATGTGGCCCAGGGACACTGAACGCAGCCGTTTATACACAGCAAAAAGGACAGAGTGCTAGAAACAAGGCACGGCGACAAATGCATGCTCCCTTTAGCTACTATAGCATACACATATATCCTTCCCCCTTAGCTAGACATGGCCTAATCAGTCTGCTAATTAGCACTCTTTGTAACTGCATCGGTCTCATGTAACTGATTGCATTAACAACTGCCACACATCAAACAGTCATGTGTCACGCTTGTGCATCTCATTACAATAAGGACATGCAAGGTCAGGGCCAGAGTTACAGGAGGAATAAAATGAGAAGATGAGAATGAGTCCCTGCCACTGCTAGTGGGCAAATAAGTGCACCTTTTTTTCCCTCCCTCTTCCTTCATTCACTATTTTCTACATTTAATGACTTAACCCCGGGTGCTGTCAGCCACAGTGAGATATTTATATTCTAGTTTAATTGACAGCATAGGTTATAATGAGGGAAATTGTGCTGTACGTTCATATTTACACTTTGTGTTAAGCCAACGAGATGAGAAAATGATGTGTTTTAAAGAGTGATTTGTGAAAAAGTGACAGGTGACTAATTTGTTCATTCCTCCTCAGAAGACCTTTTGATGGCGTGCTTAGATTGTGTGATTCATTCTCTGAGTTTGGCCTGAACTTTTCAGTATCCTTCGTCATCTTGGCACCAGTTAGGTTCTCCGGTCCAGTTAGGTTCTCCGGTCCAGTTTAGGTTCTCCGGTCCAGTTTAGGTTCTCCGGTCCAGTTAGGTTCTCCGGTCCAGTTATTGATGTAATGTCAATTAAAAAAAACAACAACTGATCAATGCATGCATATATTTGAATGTAATTCTTATGCTAAAGTTCCTTAGGAAGGATATAATCGACATTTATTTTTGTTTGCTGTTGTATTTGTATTTATTTATTTGTTTCTTGCCTACAGAAAAAGCAGAGGACGAAAGAACTATCGCAGCTCTTCCACTCATACCACCCTTACGACCACAAGGTAAGAGCTTTTTATTCGTTTATTTGCTTGGTCCCAGTCACTCCCAGTTATGCCTTTGGTCCTTTGAATCCTCGCGATGTGTTTTCCCGACACGCCACCATCTTCTGATGTAAAGAGCTCTGAGTGTTCTGTCTCATTCCCTCCACAACGAGCTTCACTTGACACGAGGAGTAACCGCTCTGCAGGTAACAATATTGTCTTTAAGATGGTGATGAGGCCATCGCCTCCTCATGACGGACCCCTCGTGTCAACAATGTAGTGGATGAGAACAGCTCTCGCACTGATTACAGCATCCGAGTGGGACGGATTGAATTGCGTAGATACATCTCCTCCACCATTTGTATAGGTGTATATATTCCATATATATTTCTTTGTGGAGTTCAAGGGCTCATAGATTATGAGGTTAACATCTGACAGCAGACTGGAGTTGTTCAGGAATACTTATGATGATGACACCCCTGTGACTCCAAGTGTGTGTGCATGCATGTGCTCTGATAGATGTGCAGCCACTATTCTCTTATGGCTGCATCCAAAACAGCAGTGAAGGAGATATAATGATATGACTGATTCAGTCGAGTCGGTGCCTCATATGTCAGTGGGAGAGATGGTAAAACTATGTTCAGGTCCAAGCATTTTAAGAGAGGAATAATTAAGATAATACTATATCTTTTAAGCATTTCTTGAAACGAAGGAAACACAACCTCTACAGCTGGTTCATTGAAATAAAGCTAAACATTTATTTTCTTCACCCTGAAATTCTCCACCATCAGTTCAGTGATTGTTGGAATTGACACGGTAACAACACCAGCAGCAAAACAGCGTTTTATTAAAAGCTATATTATCGTGTTGGTCTGTAGTTTGAAATAAAATCATTTTCCCCCCAACAAAAGATTCTCCAGATTATTGTCAACAACAAAAATTAAAACTGATCCTTGATACCGATCTCAATATTATGGGATTGGTACCTCATTCTCCTGAGATGGGGGTTGGTTTGTCTTTCTTCTGGAATGATAATGGAATGGAATTTTTATGTATGTAGAATTGATTGATTCATTTTAATTATATGCAATTTTTCCTTTTTATGCTGTTGTTTCACTGTTCAATCACATGTTTTAAGTGTGTTGTAAACGGTGCGTGCACGTGTGCAGAGATGATTGTGATTCCAGCTGCTCCAACCCCACCGTCTGGTTTATGCAAATGTCTACTTTCCCAAGTTTTTCTGAATTCCTCCAGAGTTGTGCACCTCTAAAAAAGTTTGTGCCTGCAGCGCTGCACTAATTAAAAGGATATAAGAAGAATCACGTTTTGACTGCGGCAGGGATGGATCTGTGCCGCCCACACACTGAAGCACTCCCGCACACACTCAGGCAAACATCAGCAGCATTTGGAAACGTCTTTGTCATAAATTAGCACGGTTTTCTCTGATATAGATATTAAATGTTTGCGAGCATCCTCCGCAGAAGTCCTGGGTGACATTTTAATGTGTACCAGCCACGTCTCCAGCTTTAGATTACTGTTGTTTTGCTGGAGATTGGAAATGCACGCAGCGATTTGCAGCTCCCGTTCCCAAAGGTTTATATTCAATTTTCAATAGGCTGTGTCGATCCACGCACAAATCCATGCACACTGCAAACTCAGATAGCTGTGAGATATGATTTAATGATAATAAATCTAATGTCAAGCATGCTTCCTCCCAGATCAACCATGCTCCTGCCCGTCCTTGCCCATGTCCACGTACCGTGGAAGCGTTGAGACAGATCAGCCTCTATTAAGCTCATATAGCCGTTAGATAAAATAAATGAAGTCTGATAATGTCTCTGAGTTCATATGAAATTCCCCTGGGTGTCTGGCCTTTAAGCTATGCTTTACATAAGGATACGTTGTGTTTATTTAGATCCCAGATTGTGTTTGGATGCCAAGAAAAGCCGGAGACAAATGGAAAGGGAGCCAGAGAACACAGATTTGAAGGGAAGCGATGCATTTTTCCCCCTTTATAATCATCGTTAATGCGCAGCTTCCTATTGGTCCAAAAAGGTCATTAATAAAACCTGAGGCAGGGTGGGAGTGGAGGGTTACTGAGACTTTATTACTGCATAGCTGCAGGCTACAAACCAAATGAAACAATGTTTTTAAATGAGGTAATTGTTTTTCTTTTTTTTCTTAATTTCTCTTCAATGGCAAAATAGAAGATGGTTATTTTAAATACTTACAAGTTTACTGCTAACAGTAACATAAAGACATTAGGTTTTCACTTTCTGTTCATGCATTTTTCATGATTTCTTCACATGCTCCTTTACATGCAATTGTACTCTTCATGTCTGTGTGTGTGTGTGTGTGTGTGTGTGTGTGTGTGTGTGTGTGTGTGATGATTAATGTGAAATATCGTATAGCCAGATGGCGCTGAACAAGGCCCATCCATCAGCAATGAAAAGACCAGTGGGCAGAAAGCTGGCGGAGCGCTTTGTGTAGGGCCGGTGCCCCACGCTGGACACACACACACACACACACACCAAATCTCCCTGAGGCCTTGACTGTGTAATCCACTGAGCCTTGTGGGGACCTTGTGTTTTGTTTCTGAACCTCTGCTTGTTTCTTCCGTCCCTGTGTGGGCCGACCTTCACCTTCTAATATGTCAGCTGTTGGTTTGACATGAAAAGGTCTGCCACATATTGTGACAATGTTCAAGGGCCATATTGCTCCTTTCTTTCACCATTTCTGCTTCTGTCTATCTGCATTAAATAATGAAGGACTCCTTCTGCCCCCTTTTCTTATCAACACATGCCGCTAACAAACCCCAAAACCCAATCCAATGCTGGAGACCTCTCTCCCCGCTGCCCATGCATTCTGGTCCAAGGCTTCCCTCCCGGGAGGCTCAGTCCCTCCAGGCCGAGGTGGGGAATCTCTTTGCTTTAGTCATCCAGAGCGAACCGAAGGTGTGTGAGTCTACATGCATTCATCTGTTTATGGCAGAGCTAATAAATCCTGTCTTTCGTCTCGCCCCACACTGTCACAGTCTCCCGAGAACACGTGCACAGACACATGCATACATTCTCCACACCGTGCTCAGAGGACTGAATGACAGGGGGTGACAGTTTCCCCTGCGGCAAAAGAAGGGGGACAAGCTATCAGCATGGCCCACTGCACCTGTCTGAGATGGAAAGGGGGAAGAGAAGGGGTAGATAGAATCAGAGGAGATGCTAAATGAAGGGTCTCCTACAAGGTTTGGACACATCTTCCATAGTATTATAATTGTTGCAGATTTGAAATATGCATGCATTTATTCATTTGAACTCCCCTCTCTAAATGATTTCACATCTGTACTTGAGGCCCTCTGGTAGCTCCTAGCAGCCCTTGATCACGCACAGTGACGTCAGATAGGACTCTGACTTACTGTACGGTGTGTGTGTGTGTGTGTGTGTGTGTGTGCCCGTGTCTAATGTTCCTACGCAGGAAATCTAAACACACGTGTTTAATGACATGCAGTGTGAGATGTATTGGCAGCCAAACTCGCTGATGCACTCAATTATTTAGACAATAAAACACGCAGAGGGGAAAAACAACCATCCATGGTGAGTGAGGACTGCCACACACACACACACGCACACACACCAGGTTATTCCTCCATATCTATAAATTCTACAGACTGTTGCCGGTCTTTTCTAGCATATGGCAGGCTGGACACCTGCGTGAACACCCTGCATCTCTCCCTGATAATTGCGGCCTCTTCGCGTGGCCTCTGCACACAGGTGAAGGTGGTGCTCAGAACCCAATTGATTTTCTCACACGTGTGCGCTTTTGTTAATCCTGCCAGTATTTCTCAGCCCGCATCTCCGTGGCGCTGCCACAAATCTCTCAAACACGTCCGTTTTTCTTAAAGCCACTTCAAAGAGAGAACTGAGCTGCAGGAGAGGTAACCACATATGGAACTGGACCATAGTCTGAGAAGACTCCTGAAAGAGGCCCCTACACTCCGTTAATTAAGGTCCAGATCCCAAAATCGGTTGCACGTGTCAGACTTCAGAACCTCACGCATTTAAATAAACCTTTAATAATTGAATGCCCTTATAACTTTTAAAGCGTAGCAGAAATCTGACTTCAGATGTCCGTCTGTCAGTGAGGGATGGCATCACAGTGTGGTGCATAAATGTGTAATATTTCTGTTTGAACAAATGCAGGAAAATAAAACATTTAGATGGTGAGACTCCAGCCTCTGCCCGTCGATAGAAGGGCTCTGATATTCCACCAACAATACAGGGCAGCTTGATTTGATTGGACGCTGCTGCTGCTGCACGATAGAGTGCTGAAGTCACTTTTAGCTCCTATCAGCCTGTCAGGAGCGTCAACACATATATACTATATTTACCGTCTCACAACAGACCCCATAATAAATCCATTTAGTGGCAAATATGCACTTGCCTTTGAAATCTCGCTGTAGTTTAGAGCATGCAGCACCAGAGAAGCAGCACTTTTTCCTGCTTTACTGTGAATGACATGCAACATTATTTTTTTATTTTGACAGTGTGTTATTCTGCATTCTGTCCAATGTCTGTTTTACTTTTTTACGTTGTCCTTGCACATGTTCAAGACGAAAAACCCTCCGGCCACACAGGTTCTCTGGCCGCCACTGTGAGGCTGTTGCATATGTAATCGCAGGTGCATCACTCAGCCCTGAAAAAGCATCAACACGCAGCAGCCAGGAACTCAGCCGCTTCCTCGCAGAGAGGAATGTGTTCACCAAAACGTTTGGTGTTTCTTTGTATCGGGTTGGATTATTATATCACACTGATCTTTTAACCTAATTGCTGTAATTGAGGCTGCAGCTAAAAGCATCACCAGGCACTATTTCTGCCAAATCCTCCTGCCTGGATATTGTCGCCAAAAAACATAAAATAATTGTTTCATCTATTAGGTGATTAGGGAATCACAAAACAGGCTGGGGGCCGATAATTAAACAATTAACACAATCTCAATACTTTATCAAAGTCTTTCTTTGCAAAAAACTAAACTAAAATCCTTAATGTGTTTACTTATCACCACCTAGCATCGCGTGCAGGCTAGAGTGGCTTATTCATTGCAGTTATTTGCAAAGGCATCTCCTACGACCATACCGCTACCTCTTTTTCACATATAAGTGACAATAAGTGACTAACATCTGAGCAGAGGGCTGAAAGGGAAACACATGTGGATGGAAGAAGAGAGAAAGAGACGATGCAATGAATAAGCAACGGTTCTTAATGTGGTATGTGGCTAAATGATTTTCCACTGTGAGTCCCTCATCCACGTGAGCTTCCGTTTGGTCATATTCATTTGAAAACATGCTCTACTGTGTGTAAATGTTCTGTCTGCTTGGCTTTCTCATGCTGTGGTTATATAAAGCCTGATGAAAGGCTTTTTAATCACTTAAAGGCTTCTATGGCCAGCATCAGGACCCTATATGGAACATTCTGGCTATTTAGCATTCAGGCTAAAGCTTAAGTCTCACTGGAATTGTCCAGTTTCACTCCTGATGTCCTTAATGTGACTGGGTTTCAGGTTTATTAAAACTAGATGACTTTTTCAGACTGACAGGAAAAGGAGGAGGTCTGGATGAAGAAAAGAGTTGGATTTTTTTTTTTCTAGAAAAAAACCCATTTCTTTTACCCCAGCAGTTGATGCTCACTTTATCTCAGTATCACACATCCTCTGTCACACCCACTTTGTCAAGACAGAGTACCGACCTAGCCCATTTCTTGGGGATTAATTCTTTTTGCCTTGATGGATGTGAGCCCCACCACTACCTTTGTTGGCTACTTTGGCCTCTCAATTAACAATCTGTTAAGAATTTATCAGACATTGTAAATCACATGTTAACACTGTTTGAAATCTTGCGCTGCCGTATTGATTTTACACTGGAGTTGCAAAGCTTATCTTGAACAATGTGTTTACAGGTAACTTTTTTTCTATTATTACTTCCATTAAGGTCTTTTAAGGTTCAAAATAAACATGATATAGTATAATTTGTTGTTTTTTCCCCCTCCAATATTGTTCTACAAAACACTTCTTTGAAAGGCTCCATTGGCTTATTGACTGTGTTTCCAGCTGAATATATGAGTTTTGTTTCTTGGGCCTCTTCTTATCAGTCCTTTTTCTGGCCGACCAGCACTCTTTGGGTGCTTTTGTCTGAATTGTAGTCAGCAGTTCTCATCAACGGCTCAGCTTTAAAGATTTGAGTGGCATCTTTCACTTCACTGGACAAAACTGATGTTTGCAGTATGTCTGAGGACTAAAAAGAAGACAAGATATGAATATTGAGTAAGCAGCTGTCTGTTAGAGTTCAGCTTTAACATCCCGTGTCAGCATCCTAATACATTTTTCTGCCTGAAGGCGCCTTGTCCAGGGTTCCTGCTTGCAGAGCGCCACATGACTTCAAGACCAGTGAATCCTTTCCTCCTCTCTCTCTTTCTATCTCTCTCACACTCACTCGCTCACTGACTCACACGGCCCTACAAATGAGATGTACGTATGGGCCAACTGTGGGTTCACTACTGTAAAAGCTTTATTCTCATTATAGTCGTGTTACAAAAACTGGGGCACAGCAGGAGGTGAAAGTGATGCATTACTCATGTGCAGGCAGTGTGTGTGCATGAAAGGAAGGGAAGAAAAGTTAAATGGAGCTGACAAAAATAGCATTTTTATTGCTTTTTAGTCTTATTTTGATCTGTGTTATGTGTTTGTGTGAGTCCTCTCCTATTTTGTCATCTTCTGACAATTCTGACAAAAACAAGCCTTTTCTTTGTGATCCATAAATAATGAGAAGATTCTCCTCCAGATTATGAGCAGCTGGATTCTTGAAGAACCCTCAGCTCTTCACCAGACAGCCACGATTGATTACTACTGGCTAATATGCGGCAGGGCAGAGCTGCTGCCGTAGATTTATTTTGGTAAATAACAAAAAAATGTGTTCCCTCTTCTTTCTCCTGCTTGCTAACAGCCTTTATCCCGACAATTCAAAGAATGTCGCACACAGATGGTTTTGTTCTGAAACCGAAGCGAAGCAAAAACCGTCCTCTTGTGTGCAGAAAGGGACAGATTTGTAGACTTTCTCAAGTAACCGAAAAGAGCTCTTCAGCCAAGCACCAGCTTTATCGTGCAGACAGAGGATGCTCGGATGGCCTTCCACACCGAAGGACACGTTTTTGCTGGGTTTTGGAGGTCAAAGTTAAAAGGTCACATTCGCCTTTTGAAGACAAGACCACGAGAAGGCTTTGAGGGATTTCCTTTGCACAAATGTCAAGTCTGATTCAGCGCTGGATGGTCACATTTGAAGGTCGAAGGTCATGCTCCCTCTGGTCTTATGTTCAATCCTTAGGACTGCCTCAAAGTTTGTTTTTTATTATTATTCGGAATACAAACATCAAGCCAAGAATGATGCTTTAAGGTTGCAAGTCATGTTTTTGGGAGTCCCAGGACTCGGTAACGCCATAATCTTTACTCATATTTACTGAATAGCCATTTCGGCTCAAGGTCATGTGACACTAAAATGATGAAACCAACAGGCTTTCACTGCCTTTAAGGTAGAATCAGGTTATTTAAATCTTCAGTTTTTAGATACAGCTTATTTTAAACAAGGACTTCCTCTGTGTGGTTACTTTGGTTCCAGCTGTGCTGCAGTGGTTCCACCTCACAGATGCAGCATCATTACGTTCCATTAAACCTCGGACATATTCGGTAATTAAACAACAGAATCACCCAAAGATGATAATTCCACCTATTGAAAGGGAGAACGTGAGACAAAAGAACAGAAACAAGCACCTCTGGGGGAAAACACATAATGAACTGAATATTTATGGCGCGGCAGAGGAGAAAGGAAAACAAAGGGCCATTTCAAATTTGGCACCTATTCACATCTGTGGTCCCACTTTTCATTTTTCTTCATAATCTCCATCCGAGTCACCTCTCAATGTGTTGCCTATAGATTAGTGGGTTTGCTTGTTTTACTGAAGGCCTGTTAATTGGCTGTTTGGGGTTAATAAATAGCTGTAATTAACAGGCACCGTGAGATGATGCCTGCATGAAAGAGCAGCCTGGAGAACAATGACCCGCAACTGCAAACATCCACCTGGAACTTCTGTTGACTGCTGGAGTCAGATCAGGAAGCCGTGTCGGCCGCCTTACTTGGTAAAATCTCACCAAGAATATTCCTCTCTCTGTGAGACAGAACATCTGCGGCTAGGAACACACGTTGTCACGCGACAGAGAGAGATTAGGCGTTATCAGCCTCTGTTAACCAGTCGTTGGGGTCCATTGTGGCGGCTCCAGCGGTGTCCTTCCCAACTTTTTACAATGCAAACACAGATAAAGGCCTACAGACGTAGACGGCTCTGTGGAAAAGCAGCTTGAACTGGTCTTCCGTGACTTTGCCGCCTATTGTCCTCCCTGCTTATCATTTTCCCCACTTTCCTTGTTACCTTTTCCTCTTTATTTTCTTTTGCGCGTCACTCTGTGGGTGTTGGTGTAGATTCTAAGAACCCGGGCTTGTCGAAGCTGGTTACACCAAAGATGTTTGAAGTCCTGCCAGTAAAACTGTCATCTTCAAACACATAACACAGCAAAACAAACAACAATAAAACAAACACGGTGCTTTTTATCAGCGGCGTGATGTAGCCATTTTAGGGTTTAATCACAGTTATCATGAAAGAAGGGTGGTGGGCCCGAATTTATCGTAAAATCTGTTAAATAAAACCGTGATGAAGGTTTTGCTTTCTTGCTGGTTGGATGGATGCATTCGCTGTGGGTTTTGGTTTATTGGAGGGGTCAACTGCTCCAAGTCCAATAAGTCAGAACATGTCAGGTGGTTTGTTTTGCCAGAAGGTTTTTAATCTTTCACAGAACAATTTACTGTATTACAAGAATAAAACTGTGGCTCAGACCGTTATTGAGGGCACTTCCTACTGGTCAAATATTCATCAGGTCGGAGCCTTGGATTCACAGGGAAACTCTCTAATTTCACTTTTTTCAGGTGCATGTTGTTCTATGGATGATATATATAGTGACATGCTCGCCTAAGAAACACAGGCTCTAGTTAGCATTCAGGTTAGCAGATAGCTTTGTATCAACGTTCAAATAAATGTAAAAATGTCACTTTAAACAAGCATTGTAATTGTGCAGTAACCTTTTGCTGACTGATTTTCCAGCCCAGGTTACTGTGTCTTTATGTAATCAGTGCAATTATCATTAACATTTTTTTCTATAGACTATGAGAAGAGCATTTCATTAAATTAACCTCTGTGTTTGTCGGTCTCTGACTCCACCATCTCTCGGTGGTCGTCATCTATCACTTGTACAGTTTTGCTGTCATACTATTGAACATGCTTTGAAGCCAATGAGCAACATCCTGAGGGCTCCTCTGACAACTTACAATTTATAGACATGAGGTTGGGGGGAAGTAACAGCACATGCTTAACAGCTATGGTTCTGTATCCCCTTTTTAAAGCTACGCTTTAATGTAAAGGTCTTTTGATGTTTCAGTGTAATATTTCAATAACCTAAATTTCAGGTGTCTTTTGTGACAAAATAACCCCTAAAATAACATAGACTCTTTGTAAAAGTGACTGGAACTGATGGCCCTTTTAAAATGATTCTATTAAAATGGCACTTTTATGTATTAGGTGACTTCATTAAATGTTAGCAGGTAATTATATGTTAGCCAACACTGCCTGCTTCTCACGCATATCCAAGCATTTGCTGACAGAAAGGGACTGATGTCAGTATTGGTATGCAAATTTTTAAAACTCTCACCCACTGTAATATTCAATTTGACATTTCAAACAATGAGCTAATTACCTTGTGCAAATGTAGGACAGGGGACTTTAATTACAGGCCATAAATGGTAGAGGGCCTCAGCAGTTATGACCTAATGGCCTCCTCAGAGCAGATATGACGCATGACCAAGCACAGGCACGTCAGGACTTGGTTGAAAAGAAGTTAAACAGGAAACATTCACTCTGTGTTTTATATTCCAAACTGTTAAATCCTACGAGTAGTCTTCCACTGACCTTCTTGACCCGACCCGTTTGTATGCAGATGATTTCTTAACCATCTTGTTCCTTTACAAGACACATCTGTGCGTGTGGGTTCATCTTCTTTTTTGGTTTTGGCCCCTCCTCCAGAGCTTTAATGACCCATTCATCAAGAAGGTCAAAAGAATGTAAAAATGAGAAAAAAAAGGGGGGGGGGGGGGCACAGTTCACGCTGGAAACCGGCCAGTGCGGAGGGCCATCGTGGATGGAGTCAGGCAAAAGATGAGAACGCTGTGAGAAGAGACAGAAATAAGGGAGGGAGGAAAACCAGCTGCAGTCATCTCCCCTCACGCAGAAACGATGCGCTGCCTTGAGCACAGTCTTTTCCAGGAACTGTAACATAAACAAATTAAGTCAAAATATCCCTGCAGCTTTTGGCGTGTGCACGTATTCGATGGTTGTGCACGTACCTACTTGTGCATTTTAGCGTCTTTAACTTGGTTTTGTGTGTCTGCGTGTACTGTTGCAGTGTAGATGATGTGCCTTTGACACTCGGCACGACCGCACAACACTTGAGTGCCTTTTGACTGCTGCACAGCCAATCACTGCAAGGCCACATGTAATCACATAGTTTGGGGATTTATTTATTTCATAGTTTAAATCAACACATGTTGTGACAAGTCCCCGAGCCAAAGTGAAGCTGAGATAAAACCAACAAATTTGCTTTCCCATCGGCAATTACACCACAGACTGGAGAACTGGGTCCTCTGGCAGCCAGAACCAAATTTTTACACATCCGCTGTTTATCTGTACATTTGTGGGCTGAACAAGGTTGTTTTCAAATGTTTATTATGTTTATTAATTGATGATTTGACAGCTGTTAATAGTTGATCATACAGTGAGAGTAAAAAGTATTTGATCCCTTGCTGATTTTGTTGGTTTGTCCACTAATAAAGACATGATCATTCTATACTTTTAATGGTAGATGTATTCTAACATGGAGAGACAGAATATCAAAAAGAAAATCCAGAAAATAACTTTAAAGAATTTATTTTAATTTATTTGTTTTTCATTGAGGGTCATAAGTATTTGATGATCCCTATGATCCCAGGAACACTGTGCCCACCGTCAAGCATGGAGGTGGAAACATTATGTTTTGGGGGTGTTTCTCTGCCAAGGGCACAGGGCTACTTCACCGCATCACTGGGACGATGGACGGAGCCATGTACCGTGCAGTGCTGAGGGACAACCTCCTCCCCTCTGCTAGGAAGCTGAAAATGGGCCGTGGCTGGGTCTTCCAACATGACAACGACCCAAAGCATACAGCAAAGGCAACAAAGGAGTGGCTCAAGAAGAACCATATTAAGGTCATGGAGTGGCCCAGCCAGTCTCCGGACCTCAATCCAATTGAAAATCTATGGAGAGAGCTGAAGGTCCGAGTTGCCAAGCGACAGCCCACCAACCTTAATGATTTAGAGAGGATCTGCAAAGAAGAGTGGGCCAAAATTCCCCCTGATATGTGTGCTAACCTTGTGGTTAACTACAACAAACGTTTGACCGCTGTGCTTGCAAACAATGGCTTTGCCACCAAATATTAAGTGCTTTTGGATAGAGGGATCAAATACTTACTACCCTCAATGAAAAACAAATAAATTAAAATAAATTCTTTAAAGTTATTTTCTGGATTTTCTTTTTGATATTCTGTCTCTCCATGTTAGAATACATCTACCATTAAAAGTATATAGATTGATCATGTCTTTATTAGTGGACAAACCAACAAAATCAGCAAGGGATCAAATACTTTTTACTCTCACTGTATATATGACCTGTTTTATAACCTTTTATTATAGATGCATTTAAGATGTAATCATAGTACATTTTTCCTGCTAAGATTCCTGGTTGTGAACATATTGTAGACATTTTTGTGTGTTTTTTTTCGCGCGAGGATAATGAACGTGCACCCTTATTTCGATATTTTAATGTCGGCGAGTGCTTCACGGAACCCTCGGGCCTGTTTTTGGAGGACACAAGTTGTTCATGTATGTAATGCACCATAAACGAATGAGTAACCTTTGCTGACAAATCTGGTTTTGGTTGATATTTGTCTGGGGGACTCGTGGAGGGCAGGGACGCTTAATTAAGCTCCTGTATAAGTCAACGATGCCAGACGATAGTGTGTATACGTTGGCAGAGGCACGTGGCGTTTGCAGACGCTGTAGGCGTGTATTGGATATATGCATCAGGGTTGTGTGTGTGCGTACTTCACCACAGGCCGGCGTGTACACTGATATGTTTTAATCCCACACTCATTAACAGATGCTAGTCGAGGCAACGCGCGGATCGGCTGAGACACTCGAGGTCAGCGTTTCAGCCTCCGAAGTCATTAAAATTTCATTTCTGATCGTTTTAAAGCCCAGTATACACACATGACTGTCTGTTTCACAGAGAAACGGAACCACAGATTTAGCAAAGCATATCCCGTGTTTATTACCAATAAGCGGAAAAATCGAAATACTTCTGCTGGTCTGACTTTTGATGACCGTTTGATATCTTCTCACATATGGACGCAGCCTTGAGTGTTGGCTCGCAGAGCACCCGGTGATATTCCACCCAAGGGACCAATATCTGCTGAATTGCCTCTGGAAAGCCCTCCTTCTTCACTCACAGTCCTTTAGGGTTTATTTACAGACCCGTATGTCTCTCACATGGTCCTCTTCATGCATGTTGACCTTCTGCGGTCCTGTTTATTTGATCGGTCTAAATAAAAGTTCAATCAACACAGACTGATGAAGAAACAGCAGAGGAAATTGTGTGCATTTACAGGCTGCTGTGATGCATATTCAAATGAATTCAAATCCATTTACACGGCCCCTCATTTGCATATGTGCCATTAGACGGCAGTCAGAGCCAGCTCAGTCTGCCAGCACGCGTCCTGTGTCATCTCCACCCTGCACTTCCAGCCACCGCACGTGTTCTGTCTGTCCGGGCAAAACCAGCTTCTCCTTGCAGAGATGTACTGTTTAATTTTGACCATGATAGAAGGAGTCATGTTTCATTATTAGAGGAGAAATTAGATAGAGGCTCAGTTCAAAGGCGTGTTTTTATTTCCCATCGGGCAGCATTCGTTTCTGTGCGTGCAGGAACGCACTGATGATGTTCCGTGCTCACCTAAAAGAAAGAGAAGCGACGTTCTGCCCTTGTGCATCGCTCCCTCAGTAATTCCACTATAAAGAACCGGTATTGCAGCATGCTCGGTCTGCTTCATTTGGGGCTGTTTTAAGTGTCTCTGCTTCTATCTGCTCTGATCTTTGCTGGTTTTGACTCGGTGCTGAGGGATTGGATTTCTGTCCCTCTGTCTGCTGGTTGTTGGTTTGAATGGCACAGCTGCGCATTTGCAGGCCGGCCTCCCAAAGCTCTGTCTGATTACTACCTGCTCTCTTTGATTAATGTTCATTTTCTTTGACCAGGCGCGCACGCTCGTGCACACGCGTGCACGCTCAGAGTGCATTCAACCTGATCCCCGCTGTCGCAAATCAATCAACACCATTGAAGTGCTAATATCGCCCCCTTTGTGAACCATTTGCTCATTCAAGTCTCATCTTGCTGAAGCCAATTTGACTTTTGCTAATGAGGATTTGGGCTCATCTCGCTAGGATTTTCTTTGATTTTTGATATTTAAATGAATTTCTCTCATGTTTTTTTTTACTATATAAGGAAGATGGATGGGTTGAAATGAATGTCTGAACTGATTCAATCAGATAATTTGTTTCTTTAAATGAGTTGATTGGCAGTTGAACACTTATCCTACCGATATCAGCAGGTCTGTCACTTCTGCATCATCATCTGATTGGGTGCCCTAAAAAAATGTCTAAGTATAATGTTGGTATAAAAGCTATAAACTTGTTTTGTTTGCAGAGGTGCAAGGTGCTCGAAGCAATTAACACATTGATCCTTTAATTGTTCTGACAGTATCTTTACATCTCAGACTGTAAATGTTTGAAGATAGTCGCCTTTAATCTCAAATCAACACTTTTATGTAAAGCGAACGAGCCCAAACGCTGGCTAATATTAAATGAAAAGTCTTTTAAAAATGAATGTCTGTTCTGATCACATCTAAAACTGAACGGAACTTAATTTAATTAGTATCCAGCGAACAGGCCTGTGTGTACGCGTACGTGTCAGCTCTGTTTGATCCTCACAGCCTCTCCCCACCTTCCGTCTCAGACGCTCTTCTTTCAGGGTGGATAGAGCGATAGGAGACATCGTATCTGCGTTTTTCTCCCCCTTCAAAGGCCTCTCACCGCTGGTTCAACTCATATTTTGTGCTCCTATAGCTTCATGTAGCGGGCTGCGCGTGGTCATACATCAGTGGGAGTTTCTGTTGTGCCTGTGGCGACCAAAGAGCCTTCATAGATCACTCCTCTTTCAACACTGAAAGAGTGTGATTCTTCACTGCTCCAATTGGGCAGATGTTGGGTCTCCCCTTATTCACCTTTTAGCATGTAATGTGGGCTAATATCTGCCAACGGTTCCATATTTCATTCTATATTTCTGTAGTGAATAAAACAAGATCTAATTAAACAAATGACTGCACCGGGGAGAAGAGCCTCTGTGAAGGGTGAGAGGGGTCTTTAGCTAGGCTAGGCTATTGATCTCCTTGGGGGATGAGAGAAGGACACCGATGAGCCGCTCTGCTTTTCTTGGAGAGGCGATGCTCTCTCAATGGTACCAGGATAGAATCTAGTCACGGCTGGTTCGGCGAGGTCAACAGCCAGTCTCTTCACAGCTTTTTATGTTAACCACAGTTTGTGCTATTGTGGTCAGTGGTGGTGGACTCCATTCAGCTTCCCATCATCCTCACGTCCTTTGAAGGCAACGCAATTGTGTTTTCAGCCTGTTTTCTTCTCGCGTTGTGACTCGCAGCATGTAAACTTCTACTTTCACAAGAGGAAGAAACTGCAGAGCGTCATACAATAGTTGTGTTGTATCATGTAATGGGTTTTTAAACTCTGTTATTAACTATTAAGGGCTGGCACAATCCAACTAATCACTTCAAGTCCAAGCGCGGCGCATAGAGGATTCTGATATCAAACATCACATAAGCTTAATAAAGCCGATCATCCGATTAAAATGAAAGGCGTCGCCTTTTAAAAGTGAATCAGAAGACATGGGATCGATTCGTGTTCAGGCGTATCTGACTTCCTGCATGTCTCACATTAACTAAGCATTATTAAACTTCCAGGATTGTACAAAACAGTAAGTGGAAGAAATTAGCCTGAGTACAATGGGAGAAATATAGCACGATTTTACACGGAGCAGCATGTGCACTTTATGATGCTGACATCCACAGTCAGTCTGTCTGTGATTCCACTTTCCTGCTGAACTTTGCAAAAAGGCCAACATGCCTTTTGGGCGACTTGTCTTTTAACATACTGTAGTTTTAAATCATATGCAAGCTGCTTCTCTATAGTACCAGACTTTCTGTGGGATTAATGCTGCCTTTGCCTTTGCTGTGTGACCTTTTATGATATGTACCATCAACAGCATTATTTCCACAATGTACTTTTTCTGTGTAGCCAAAGTTCCCACAGTTCCCTCCAGAACCTCTTTTTTCCCCACTTTCCTTCTATAATAGCATGTTGGTTCTCCTGGAGAACACTAGAATATTTGAGACAGAGTTGCTAACAGTGGAATACTACATGCTTTTTAACTTTATTCAGCCGAGCATGCAAAATACTTGTTAATAACACATAATACGTTATTCCCCCATTATGGTGAGGATATCTGACTGCTGTGGCCTCTCAGTTATTTCAGTGAGACTTCGGCTCGAGACTTTAATTTGTTTTTCATAAAAGTAATACTTTACAAAAATAGATGCTGCTCAACTCTTGCTTTTCGATAATGAAAGAAAAGTTTTATGTATATATATATATATGTGTGTATATATATATATGTGTGTATATATATATATATATGTGTATATATATATATATATATAGTGTGACTCCTGGACACAAAGTGCGACTCAGATAAACCCGTTCGCCTTCCTTTGTGCACGTCCTTGCTTCATTTGTTGTCGTTTTGTCCTTGGGTACCTGAGTGATTCAGAGAGAGAGAAAAACAGCAAAGTACTTGACAGTACATCATTGTACCACTTCAGAATGTACCATCCATATAAGAAATGAAGGGGATACAAGCCCGCTAAACATATCAGAAATCTCAGTGGCCCTGAGCGGTTAGCACAGGAAGAGAATGAAAATGTTGATGGAGCAGTGCAGTACAGAACACTTCAATCTCACAATGTTATTCATGAATCAGAGAGGCCTTTATCCTAAGTGTGCACAGAAGGTACGTGCACTATTGAGTGACAGTCATTGGAGCCTCCCTCGACCTTGACTAACACAGAGAAAAAACACATCATATAAACACACAATTGCACTTTGAGCTGTTTACAGAACATTAACACGGGCAGCGGCGTCCTCGTTACTTCAGCAGACAGCACCGTGGGTGATTAGCAAGAAGGTTCTGGGCTCTGGCCGTGCACGTTCTCCTAGTTCTCCCTCTGGGTTTTCTCCAGTTCCCTCCTACAGTTCAGGAACAGTCTCATCAGGTTGATTGAAGACTCTAAATTGCCTCTAGGTGTGAGTGTGTGAGTGAATGTGCGGTGGACTGATGACCTGTCCAGGGTGTATCCCTGACTCTGAGATATACCCCAGCACCCCCGAACCCCCGCTCCTGAGTCATTTTCACACTGCGGAGTGATCATTGTAAACAAATTTCTGTTTCTCTTCCTGGAGTTTATCTGGCTCCTGCAGTAGGAGAGGTGAGACAGCGGACAGCAAAGGTCACCGAGCGGCACGCCTCGATCCCCGTCTCATCCCACAGAACCACCACGGTGGCCTTGTAAGCTCTTTTTTTCCCCCTCTCCCTTATCAAAACGCCGACATACATTTTTCTCAGTCTAATGGGAGCGCTGGAGGGCCGGCCTTGAACGGCAATCAGGCGCTTTTGCAGGACAGACCTTCCTCTGCATGTGTGATTTGTTGTCTCCAGGTTTGGCCTTCAGTCATCATCATAATCATCCCGCCGTTGCCAACGGCTCCGGCCGCAATCACGGCCTAATGCGAACGTATAGATGTGTGCATCTCGCGCTCACTTTATTCTGTGCTCTCTTACACGCACACGTGCGCACGGATTGCATACACGGAGGCCTTGAGGCCCACAGGGACCTTACGGACAATCAGCCCGACAATCACAGCTGAGCTCTGATTGATGCTGCGCACACACACACATAATTATAGACCCATGGAGGTTAGCGCAACACACACACACACACTCACACACACACGCACACACACACACACAAAGAGAGAGCAAGAGATGCTCCTGAAAAGATGTGTATGCTCATTTGATTCATTTTTGAACTGAAATAATTATTAGAAACATAGCAGAGGACAGAAATAATATAAGCTAAAATATCTGGGTTTTATTCCTCATTGCTTGGTTGCCATTTTAATTATTTCTTGTTTGATATTTTATCTACTATATTCTTATTTTTTTATGTTTCACATCTCACTCGTATAGACTTTATCTGCTTTATAGTTTTCAAATTATTTCAAATCTGAATTATAAGTTCCCCTTGAGGTTAATGAACTCCCTGACTGTAACATGCTTGATATATGTATATATATATATATATATATATATTTTTTTTTTTTTTCATGGTGCACAAGTTAATGTAAATGCTGTGTACACCAATGCCTTCTAAGGGCCATTAACTTTAGTATTTTGAGAGTGTATTTTTCATGATTGTGAGTTTGCTGAGTGTGTTTATTTCAGTTTCTGGGCCTTTTTTTTCCTGCCGCATTGATGTGATTCGTTCTAGCAGCTGAGGCACTAAACAGCCTACAGGCTCCTGTCCCAGACCTGTGTGTGTGTGTGTGTGTGTGTGTGTGTGTGTGTGTGTGTGTTTTGCTAAGACAACACTCCTAACAACCTAGATCTGTCACCAGGAACAGACTGACTGTCTTTTCTGTTCCTTTGGCCACAATTGATGAGGTAATCAAGTGCTTGCTTGATGGTGTGTGTTTTGGGCTGGAACAGCCGACATGTATGACATTTTTAACACACATGTACAGTGATGGAATTCCTAATCATAATGCTTGTTCCTTTGATGCTTTTAAATATCTGGTGGGTTAGAAATAAATGCTTAAATTTGGACATCCACGGCACAAAATATCACAAGCACATATTGTCATTTCAACTTTTGCTGGAGGATGTTTTCAGACATGTCTGTCTTTCTTTCTTTCTTCTTCTATTCAAGAATCTTCTAAATCCTTGAAGCTTGTGGACAGAGCAGACATGACTACAGTAATTGCGTGGCCTATTTGGTGTTTCTATATTTCTCTCTCCTTTGCCGTTCTTTTCTCTCCTTTTTCTGCTTGTGGTGTTGGGCAGCCAGCCTTTGTACTTGTGTGTTTGCACATGGGTGTGAGGCCCAGTTCGTGAGCCATGGGAAGCCTGGGAGAGGGCCTGGAGGGCTTTTAGATTTGACGCAGGTGCAGATCATTCTGGAAACAACTGCTCACATCTCCACTCTGGGAGGGGAGGGGGGGGTCACGAGGCCCCGCTGAGAGAATAAACCAGGAGGCCTATAGAATGAAAACCATTTCTACTGTATATCTGAACCCTTCTGGGGTGATCCACACTCCACACATCCCCTGTTCTAATCATGCGATGACAAATAACCCGATTACATCTGTCTCTCCAGTATTTCATCAGCTGAGACAGGTCCGTCTGTTTGAGGCCACAGGATAAAAAATACACAAGACATTGTATAAGTATCTAAAACCCAGTCACCTATACACACTTTTTGTATTATTTATTGCTTTGGAGGAAGAAGTATTTCATCAAACGCTCTCTCACTAATGACTCATTAGCTCACTTTTCTGCTGTACTGGTTTGTAGTGAGCAGAGAAATTAATCTGCTGTCTTTTACTTGGGCTGCCTGTTGAGACGTGTCTGCAGTGACACACACTCACTCTCTGGCTCTTAAACGTGGTGCTTTTCATGTAGAAACAGCCTCTACTGCTGCCACAGGCTCATTTACAACCTCACACACTGAAAGTAAGCGATTGTGGATACCCGAGCTTCCTTTGAAGGGCCGGCCTTCTCCCAATGTGGATGTTAAGGCCTGTCAGCTCACAACAGAGGATAACAAGATCCCATAAAAATAGTAAAGAGGAGCATTTATTTCTTTATTGGGAGTGTATATTTGTGTAATGTTTTGATGGACCTTCTTCACTTTGCCAGAGGGATCAGGAGCCCCACCTTTCATTAGAGTTTGCTCTTTAGTCTGTCCTCCCTGAATTTGTCAATGCCACCCTCTCTTTGATTTCCACCTCCTCTTTCTTTTGGTGTTTTTCAGTACTAATCTGTAGAATATTTGTGCTTCGGCCTTGTTCCAAACGCTTTGATCTGTGTTGATTTTAGGTTTTGTCCTAACAGCTCAGCCAAAGACACCCTCAGTCTTTTGTATCTGGGGCAAACACTGGGAATTTTGGGTCTTTTCTTTGATTTTGACTTTGAGGCTTTTATTTTTATTTTTTTCACTTCTCTTTTTGACTCTGAGCATTTGTCTTGTCAAATAGTTTTTAACAGGAAATTTAACTGAAAACGCTCCAGATTTGGTTTTGTTTGGTGTTCCAACGCTCTTCTTTGTGTGTTTAAAGGTGCTGATACGTGTTTTAACATCATCCCACAGGTGATAGGCTCAAATTGTATTCCTGGATGAGTTTATTTGTATATTAGCATTTTGTGGCATAGAATATAAGTTAATAATGTTATTGTAAATGTTGAGGTGGAAAGTAGCCAAATTAAATTTAACTCGTTAGATGTTAGCAGTTTGATGCTGGTGATTAATTCTTCCAGCTAATCACTTTCACCACTTCTGATGGTTTTCATTCTGCTCTAAAATTATGTAAAAAAAGAAAATAATACCGGTAATTAAAAAGCCACAGATGAAACTAGTGACTTTAAGTGGTGTTGGAAGAAATTGCTCTTTTTTTGTCACAGGGATGAAATGTCGATTACAATTCAAAGCCACAGTTGTCTCATTATCTCTGTTATGATTTGGATTAATTATCAATTAAACCTGTGATCCCACAAATCTGTGGCGGCTCTGCTGTGTGCCATGGGACGCCGTCCTCCGCTCCGCAAAGTATGCACACGGCGCAAAGACATGCATATGCACGTCTGTTTGATATTCTGTGATGTCTTTCAACAGATGGAGTAAATATAAATCTAAATGCAGACCCTGACATGCAAAGATATGCAGGCAGAGTCAGTTAAGCAAAGAACAGGAGACAGGATGCATACAAATCACCCACAGAGCCCAAATGTGTGCAGCTGCCCAGCTTCTCATCTATTAAAACTTTGCTTCATTGTCTGTTTTGCTTCATGTAGATAATCATCTTATCAGATTAAGAGAAGAAGGCTATTCCTTTAATTAGAGATGAATAATGCACACATAGGTTTGGTTATTAAGTCAGGTAAATAACTTTGTACCTTTAGATCCGTCACTTCGTTGGTCAGTGTTTTATAAATAGCACGTGTGCTCACATCTTATTCCAGTCAAAAGGGGCAAATCTCTCAGCAGAATTTCTTTTTTCTATCTTTTTCTTAGAAGGCCCATTAAGCAGTTTTCAGGAAATGCTGATTTATCTTTCCCTTTTTAAGTCCACATGTCTGTGCAGGTTCCAGCAGACTGTACTGACACTGTAAAATCATTTAAAAGACTGGGAGAGGATGAGAGGCAGTCGGTGAAAGAAAAGAGGTATGAACAACAAAGAACATGCCCAAAGACAAGAGGGGGGAATGAATCTTAAAAAAATGGAGGCAACAAAATGGAGCGAATGTCTGTAAAATTGGAAACACTCCTGGTTATGACTCAAAGTCAAGACTTCAAAGGTTTTGACACATTACTCATCAGTCAGCATGCTTTCATAATGGGGGGCAGGGGGGCTCATCACCAGCAGTCAAAATACCAGTGCTGTCAAATGTGAGCACAGGACGTTCTGTTCGAACTGAATATGCTGCTAAATAAAGTCTGTTTTTTACAGTGCAGAGATCAAACTCGACATTGGTCCACTAAAGTTTCGCGAAGCAGAAATGTGCTGTATCTGTTTTGAGAAGCCACAGATCAGGGCCAGAAATTTGTTCTGATCCATGTTTGTTTCTCATCGAAGTTTGAAATCTCTCCTTATCCTTGTCCCTTTTTTTAAGGCGCCTCACCGCTGGCTAGGCCCCTTTCTTTGGAAAACCTTGAATAGAATAGAAGCACACTCCTTCTATTAAATTCCAGATATCCTGAATCAGTTGTTTTCTGTGCTGTATTTGTTTGTGTTTTTCTTGTATTCAGCTTCCTGTATTTTTTGGGGGGGTTTAGTTTAATTTAGTTTAATTGTGTGCCATGTCCTCTGTGCCAAAGTACTGAAGCTGTAGTGGCTCGGGGGACCTTGAAAGGTAAATTGTGAGCTGCAGACAAAGATTGAAAGAAAGAAAAGCATAAAGAGCAAAACTTTGATTGATGCAGGATCCTACTGAATAGAACTATTGTACAACTGGCAGCTTACTTGGACTGAATTAAAAAGCAAGCTGTTCTTGTACATGACTGTTTACATGTGCACAGTAGATTTTTGTGAGTGTTGGCTTTACACTTTAGGTTTACATTTCCATACACAATTCTTATTTTTTGTCGGTTTTAAAGTGTTTTGACATGATGTAATTCACTTTGCTCTCTTTAAGCTTATGAAATTTAGCATATATGATTGTCAGACTTGGAATAATTGTTATTGAATAACTGAATAATGAATGTTGACTATGAGAGTTGAAAATGTGGCTTTTCATCTGTTCTTTTCCTACTGCATCCATTCCCCCTGCCCTCTCTCCTCTTATTACATGGCTGTCCATCAGCACAAGGGTCTTGGCTCATGGTTTCTTTCTCATAAAAGGGAGGGTTTTTTTTTCCTGCCACCAATGCTGGTTTGGGGGTCAGGCTGTTCTGTCCAGCATTTGCAGGAACCCCTGATTGTACATGATGCTACATGAATAAAGTTGAGCTGTGTGAAGTGACTGAAAGAATAAGATCACCTACACAAGTGGCTGAAATGATTGTCAGTGGAGGTGTTCTGGCACCCTAGATGTGTCCCTCTGGGCTAGAGTAGACAGACCCAGGACATGCTGGAGGGCTTGCTTCCATCTATCTCTGGACCTCCTGGGTGAGATCCAGGGAAAGCTGGAGGAGGAAGCGTGATCCGAGCCTCCAGCAGATGATAATAAAACGATACCTTGAAATTCCACTTTCAGCCTGTCACAGGAAATGAACCAAGCTTTGATCATGTAGATTATGAGATGGGATGACATGAAGGTTTGGACTGATTACAAAGCATCTGTGGTTGATCAACTCGTTGGAGTGTAGTTTGAGTAGCTTTGCTTAAATCTCTGTGCAGGTTGGGGAGAGGCAGCAGGTGCTGGTGACCGAGGAGTCTTTTGATGGCCAGTACTACGTGGCTCACAACAAGTTCTATGAACAGGTAAGAAAACTATTATCGATCTCTTCTACATCAGTGAATTTTCAAAAAAGATTATATTCGACCCAATCTCCCATCATTGACTTTGGCAGAAAAAGTTCTTCATTGATCTGCAATTGATGAGTCTCTGAAGCGCGCACGCAGCCGACCCATGGCCTGTTCATATTCACGCTTGGTAAATGAGATCAGAGGCTTTGCTTAACATATCTGCGGAGTCGTCTCTGCAGGTGGCAGAGGCTTAAGTGTGTGTAGCCCAAAGTAGGTTAGCAGTAATATCACACGTACGCTCAAACAGGCACACACACCCCGTGGTGGTCATGAGAGCATTTGGCAGCTGATACTGGCAGTGCTTTTTTGCCGTGCTGAAACATTAAGGTCAGCCCTAAAGACATAAATTCCATCCTACACACACATACACACAGGCACAGCTTCAAAGACCCTCTCTGAACCTGTGAAAAATTCACTTTAAAACATCTTCAAATAAATCAATTTCCTCCCGCTTTAACCATCATCAGAAACATGTTTGAAGTTATGCTTTTTATTAGCTGGGAGGGCAGGGAATGGTAATAATTTCTGCCTCCCTTCCATTTTCCTCTCCTGTGCTCTCCTCCTTCCGCACCTCCTTCTCCCGGCCGTGGGCTTGAGTTACAAGTGTGACTGGGTTCATGTGTGCACGAGCGTGCCCCTCTCATGCTTCTTAGGATATGGCATGTTTGCCATGTGTCAGTTCACCGACACTGGAGAGGAGAGCACAATGAGGTCTTTAATGTCTGCCTCCGCTAAGTACTCGCCCTGCGCTCATAAATCTGACTAGCGAGTGAACATGGAAGAAAAGAAACCTCTTTACCATTATGATCTGAGGCCGTCCCCTCAGAGGACACAGTACATGATGTTCCAGTACATCTCTGCTCTATTGAGACCTCAGTACATCTATTGGTCCTCACCCTGTTCTTACCGGTTCTGATGGGTCTTTTTCAGGTTCCCTTATTATGCAAAACAATCATGTTGAAGGTCTATATGTCATTTGTTCATTATTTTTTAAGCGCACAAAGCATTTTATTTTCAAGTTTGAAACATTTGGGATGTTTACCAATTTGCATTAAATTGTCCTTTTAATAACAGTGGAAACAGACATTACTGCAGGTTTAAGTGCAGATAAATGGTCGATTTCAGTTCTGTTCTGGCAGCATCTGGCTGCGAAGGCGTGTGTGTTTCATTTCATCACTGTGAAACCATGACCCTCAGCTGCACACACTCACCCTCTCACGTCCTAAGCAGCAGGTGAGTGCCCGTCTCTCCTCTCCGTATCGTGCCTGCCCAGCCGGATGAAGGCAGACAGATTAGCGTTGCGATGACTCCCACCAGCGCAGCTCTGCACCCATTCAGGGGCCTGGTCAGCAGCTTAGCCCTGCAGAGTTGGGTAATGGCCAGACACGACCACGTGATCTGACTCAGCTTGCAGCAGTGCTGAGGGGCACTTGGACTGGACTGTCCAAGGTTGTTGCTCCGCTCCTGTTCAGTTTTTAATTCTTAGTCAGATGATCATGTTTTGGGGATGGTTATGATTAAATGGCTAAAGCTTACATACATCACTAAAGCTGTCAACCTTTTGATGACTGGAACATAATTGAGGCTTCTACACAGGATCTTTATTTAGAGTAGTGAGTCTTTAAAAACAAAACTCATTTCACTCTAAGCCCCAATTATAACTCTTTGTTTTCTCTGTTTCCTGCGGTGTTCAGCCAAGATTTACAGTTGCCATGGTGAAATTAGACAAAGCAGAAAATCCCTGTGGTTCATCTCGCAGCTGTAGCTGTAGATTTTGACCCTGAGGGCTTCCATAAATTAAAGTTAAAACAGTCACTCAAATAGGTGTTGTTTGTCACCAGAATGGCACTCACGAAATAACAGCACGTGTGTGTGTGTGGGGGGGGGGGGGGGGGGGCAACAGTTAATGAATCTAAATGACAAAAAAGCAACATTTCATAAAAGCTCTTCTGCGATGAGGCTGATCTTCTCAGTGCTCGCGTCACCGTGGCTCCTGTGGGTGACGTTAAAAACGCACCACGACCATTAGAATCAGTGTGCAGTTGCTTCCTTGCAGGTTCTGGTGCCGAAGAGAGCGGAGTTCAAAGGGAAGATGGTTGAGGTGGACATCTATGAGGCTGGCAAGCACTTCATGAAAGGTGGACCAGTAGAGGACAGTCAGCCTTTCACCCCCTCCATCGCTGTGCCACTTCAAAAAGGGGAAGTCTCAGGCCTGACCCAGGTAAACACACACGCACACACACACACATGCATTTACCTGGAAACCACATTTACTCTTATATAGGTTAAAGGGTTTTCTTCAAGAGACTCTAATACTTCGTCAGTCAGACGGTGTTTATTTGTCCATGCAAATGATCCTACCTTCATTCTCACAAACATCACACAAATGACAGAGGAGTGAAACTCCCTTGTCATCCGGTATCCGCCCATCATTATTCAGTCTCCTGACTCAGGAACAGGAGGGTAAACTTTGATCTTAATAGATAGATGAATGATACTGTCTGCTTCCTCTTCAGACCCACACCTGGTGTGCAGCACACAGGAACCATGTGTGTGATTGGGCTTCTGGTACCCGCTGAACTTCCTCCCGCTTGTTTCCGTTTCATTTCCTCCTACTTGTGTGGAAATTGATGGAACAGGCTCACGGCCACAAACGTTATTTCCCAGCTCCTCCTTCACACATTACAGACGCTGCTGCTGCTCAGGCCTGGAGATGCACTTATTGCTTTCTTTATAGGCAGCTTCAGTGTTTGTTTTTATTTTGTTTGTTCTATCCATTCTTGTCTTTATCTAAAATGAAGTCCTTGCATCTGCCAAGGAGCAGACTTTTCCAATACTGTGTGGTCAGCAAATAGTAAAGGCGTATAGCTTTTATCGCTGCTCCTCTCTACAGTTTGCTGAAGTGTCCCAGGCATGAGATAAGTAATTTAAGATAAGCCCGGCCAGCTTAACTGTCCTCTGTCTTCAGCCCAGCATGCACACAAACACCATGTTAATGTATCTGTTTCAGCGCATGTTATTTTTCACTCTGACTAACAGCAGCTTATACACGGAGCCACAGAGCAGAATATGATACACTTTCTAATTTCACACTCCATCAGCCTTTACTGCCAGACAGGGAGGGAGCAGACGGAAGGAAGGAAGAGACAAAGACGCGGGAGAAAGGAAGGATTCCAGGAAGGAAGAAACGGATGGCAGGGAGTGAGATAAAAGAAGAGAGATGTTTCTCAGCAAGCGATGCGGCACGCCATTTAGCACTGGGAAGTTAGGGCCAGTCTCTGGAAAAGTGTTTGGCACAGTGTTCGTGAGACTGATGAGGGAGTAATGGGTCTGGGGTCCACGGCACGAGGAAAACCACTGCTCAGAAAGAATTGGATTGAAAAATAAAATCTTAAAGGCTGGTTACTGTATATTATCACAGATCCACCATCAGTTCACTCTCGTGGGTCTTTTTTTTTTCTTGGACAGTTTTGTTGGGGAGCTCGAGCATTTGCGTGAACCACCTCCTCCAGGGAGTGTTTGAGTCTGAGCCGGAGTGTGTGTGCTGCAGAGGGCGGGGGGCTAACTAACTGGCACTGTTGTCATGTCACGCACTTTGTCGCGCTGTGTCCTTTTGAATCTCTTGGTTCAGGTTAATACATGTTTGTTTGAAGTGTGAGGAAGTTTCAGTAATGAAGGAGCTGGAGGGAAAAAAACTGACCTCTGGCTACGGCTCCGCTCGGAAGCTCTGGAGAGGATCGCTGCGGAGACGCAGCAGCACACTTCTATATTGTATGAGTCTCTGCGTGAGTCTCCCACACACTGTGCGTGTGAGATGAATTAGTGATCAGGAAAAGGCTGATTGATACTCACAGCCATGTCTCGCAGCAGACTCTGTAATTATAGGCTTTTGGCAGGTAGCAAAAGAAAAGCAGAAGAATAAAGAGCCAGAAGGAGATTATGTGTGGAGGTCTGTGATAGCTGGTTCGCTGATAGACAGATGGAGTCTGAGCTTCCTCCTTTCATCATGGATGCAAAAGAGCGCTGAAAGTGAGAAAAGGACGGCGGTGGATGAGCGGGTGATCGGAGAGGCAGAGGAGCCCGCCGAGGTCTGTGTTACCATTTTGTTGAAAAAGCAGCAAATTGAGAGTTCAGAGCCGGAGACGATTGCGTGCTGACCAGAGCGCGTGAAGAAATGGAAGAACACGGTCTGATGGATAGGTTGATTTATAGAGCCGCGGCTGGGGATGGATGGAGCCGAGAGTGGACGGATAGACACGAGCTGGAGACATGACGGCTTAAATGCACGCAGCTGATGAATGAGTGGAGAAATTGATGCACAGATGTTTAAATATACGGACAGGTAAAAGAATTAGGGATGGATGAATGAGTCATGTGGATGGATGGGCAGTGAGCTAATGACACATGACTCTTTGTCCATGTGCAGCTCCCAGAATGCTTTGCTGACCTGTGCAGTTTGTGGACATGCTCTTACCTCGTCTGATGGCAGGTGCTACTTGTTCCTGCTCTTAATCCACTTGTTTTAAACCTTCATCTTTTTTCATGTCAGACTGTTTTATGGATAGCTGGACACATTTCTAATTATCCGGGGTTCCTGCTTGATGATTTATCTCCAGGTTACTCCGACAGAGACCAAAACCTACCCACAATGCCGCAGCAACCCAGATTACGTGATTCAAGACTTTTTCGACCCTGTTTCGGTCGCGTTCTCACCTGTAGCACCACGGGATGATTTCCATTTGACTTTCTCCTCTCTGGGTTTGTTTTTCCGCTCCTCCGTTATTTCTCTGAGTGACACGTGCATTCGTTCCTGCTGCTACATTCCATAAAAAAAATCCAAGGTTAGGAGGGTTTAGCTTTTATCCACATAAATATTTCCTCCAGTCCCTTTTTTCTCTGACTCTCTCCATTCTTTTCTCAGTCTCTCCCACTGTCAGCCCCACAGTGACAGAAACAACATGACGCACAAAAGAGGACATTAATGGGTTTTTTGCAGAAGCAAAGGAGGCTCTCAGTAGCTCAGGAAGGCAAAGGGGGAAAAACGAGCGGTCTTGAGCGGTCCGAACCCTCAGATGACATTAAATTAATTGAAGAGGAAGGGGCAAAAAAGATGAAGCCGGAATGTAAGAAAGAGAGGGAGATAAATTGAGTGATCAGGAGAAAGAGGCCCAGCCCGAGTGCCATCCAATAATCAGCTATTTTTATAGCACACTGGCAGAAAGCTGCAGTCTGTCCACTCAGTTTCTATTAGGGATGGAATATTCATGATGACTGGGGCACTATTGTGACCTCAAGTGGAAAAATATGGACGCTTTCCTTTTTATCTCTGTAAACCATCAATGTGAATGGATTCATTTTTTAACTCACTGTTTTAGCATCTTTTCTCATTTTCATTCACCATCCTCAGTGAATATTACATCTTTTTATTTGTGTATTTAGAGTGTGAGAGAAACGCACAGCGTTGATTTGGTCAATATTCTGCAGTTGATGCTGAGTGTGAGGGATATCTAACAGGTTCACTGCTAAAATAATGCTCACACACACACAAACACACTTACACCAGCACCTCCTGCACTCCCCTGTGTGACTGTCAGACTGTTGGTAGCCGCAGGCAATCTGAGGCGCACACACTGACACTCGCACTACAATCTGTGTGTCACTACAAACGAGCCATCTCCTCGAAATGCAGCCGCCGTAGATCGTCTCTTTGATCATCAGTCCCACGCCCACGGCGTCGACCGCATTGTCAAAGAAAAATAACATAAATCGACAAGAAATCAAAATTATTTTTACTCACTTTCCCCCCTTAAACGTCAAAAGTTTGTACTTGGCCTCGGCGTGACATTGTTTACTATATTAGCTTATTTTCTTTTTGTTTAGTCAAACCAAGCAGCTGCGGCTGTTTTCAGCACTGCTGTTAGCATGTCAAGTTGTATTACACGTCCTCTTTGTTGCGTTTATTTAAAGGAGCAAAGTCAGAGTACCAAAGTGATGCTTGTGTCATCAAAGTATCAGTCATGATTGTTTTCAGGGTGTTAACCTCGTGCATCAGCTGGTATTACGCGGTAGTTTTTGAAAGGCCTTTGCTCTGGGTTTACGTCGGATTTAAGAGATATGGTAAATATGCGTTTCCCTTCAGAGTTTCTGCTGCACTTGGCTGTCCATCAGCAGGAATGTCAAGGATTTGTATTGCAGTCAGATCACCTCGTCCTGCCCTTCTGTGGAAAGCCGCTCCTGCAGATGCCCAGCTAATGCAACGAGCTAAAACCACCTGGCTAAAGCTGAGTATCAAATGACCCGAGGCGCAAAATCGAACGGGTGTCGACGGCAACGACATTGATTTAGAGCGACACGGCTTCAAAAAGAGACGCTGGGTTGGAACGCTGCTGCAAAGTGGCTTAGCAGAAGAAGCAGAGAGAGGAGGCAGTTAAAGAAGCTTAAATAACAGCGCGCGCATGTGTTTTACAATGTCATACCGAAGACATTCATCAGCGCAGGGTTGCAATCCAAAACATTTGAGTTTAACAAAACGTGAAGATGAATAGCCTGACAATGGCAGTTGTTTAAGCTAGGACATCATTCTTTTCAGAAAAACATCCTCTGCCAACCCTGTAAGCCCCGACTGCATCAGTATTTATCCTTCTACATATATATGCATGCATAGGTTAAAGGTACCGTACGGTGTCGACACTTTATTCAGAGTGATGTTGCCATATATGAACAACGCCTCTGCAGGGAACGTGTACCTTCTGTTGGTTCAGTCAGTTTAGTTATTACACAGACGTGTTTACGTGGTAGTGCTGTGGTGCATCTGGCTGTGTTGAGGTGCCTCGAGAACTTCACAACAGACGCGGGTCACTACAGATGATTGAGAATCTACACAGCCGTCACTATAGAACTGGCCTGGGTTTGTTTAGAGCACAGCCATTATGGAATCATCTGTCCTCGAACTAAAACGGCCCACATTTGTAATGGTTTTGAAGTTTCAAGACACAGGTTTTGCTTCTTTTTTTTCCCCTCCAATTGAAGTTTATTCTCGATTCAAGACTCACATTTTCCACATCTCAATCAGTCGTGAACAACACTGTAGGAGCTTCTCTTTGGTTTGAGGAGCCGCAGCATTTATCGCTCGACAAAGTGTAACCTTCACACAACCTGATGCTCCTCTTTTCATTCTCCTCTGCTGCATTCAGGAGCTTACTCCTGACGGGAAAAACAAGGTTAGAGCAGGAAGTCACTCATTACGTTCAGTAAGAGATCACAAAAGTGTTTCCATTCACACAGGCTGCTTTTTTCACTCTGATAAATAAAGTAATATGAATACACGTTCATGTCTTACAGACCCAAATAAACTGAGTATCTGAGGAAAAAAACAGAAAAAAATATTGTGCAAATTATTCAAAAGAGGACTAATTGCTATGAAATTTTGAATGTCTATGTGCAGTTTTATTAAATTAAATTATTTTTAACAGTTCTAAACCAGAACAGCGCTCCTCCAAACGGTTCCTATTAGCTCTGCTCAGCCTGACGATGAAACCGTCCCTTTATTATTAAGGTGTTGTTGACATCACTTTTATCTCCAATAATGAATAATGTGAAGAACAGTGGAACAATGTTGCTGATGGGTCAGCTCTTTCTGCCGCTCTGGCAGAGACTGAGCAGAAAAGGACGCTCGGCAACGGGCTGTTTGTTTCCTTTCTACTTTTAATTTCATAATCTATGTGACAGCTGATGATGCTCCACATGGTGTGGTCCAGCTCGCCGTGTTCCCTGCTGACCAGAGGCAATGGCTGCAGCCAGAAAAGTGTTAACCAGGCTATGATCCGCAGCACCTCGGTCAGCACTGGGATCACAGGTGGACCTCAGAGCAGCAATAAGGTGGACAAATATCAGAAAGTTAACTTTTAAACCATCTCCCGTCACCTCGCTCCAGTCAGTACAGCCTCAGCTCATCATGGCTTTGTCAAATCACCTGTGGCTAAGAACTGTTACAGTATCTCTTCTCTCTCTCTCTCTCTCTCTCTCTCTCTCTCTCCGCCTCTCTCTCTCTCTCTCTCCGCCTCTCTCTCTCACTCACTCACTCACTCACTCACTCACACACACACACACACACACACACACACACACACAGTGGGTGTAGAGTGACACCAACAGCTGCTGTCAGAAACGTGACCACTGTGTGTATTGTGTTCCTGGCTCTTGTGCTGCACAGTGTGGCTCTTTGTTTGACTGTGTGGGTTTGCAGAGCACACTCGCAGAAGCTGCATGGGGAGGAAGTGTTTCACAGAGAGACTTTGAGATGCGCTAGAAGCCTGCAGGCTAAAGGATTGAACTGGTACCCAGGCAGGTACCCCTGGTGTTCGGTCAGATGGTTTTAAGCAGGATTATATTTGCTGAGAGCCGACGCCGGCCTCCACAGGCCTTCATGGAGCACGCTGCTCTCTGTCTGTCTGTCTCTCTCACACACACACACACACACACACACACACACACACACACACACACACACATCCCATCATCCTGACTAGCAGGTGGTGAAAGTCACATATTTCTTCTTTTGTCCCTCCTTTCTCTCCTTTGTCACTCTTTCTCCCCTCCTCTCCTCCTCACACTCCCACTCTTTTGACATGCACCTATTGGCACTTGGATTTTTGCTGCCCCCCTCTAGTAATCAATTGTAATAATGCAGCTATTCGTGGCCCCCTGTGGTGAGGCAACACCAGAGGAATCGCAGATAAGTAGACGGTTAAAGACGAGTAGACGTAACCCTGACGACAAATAGAAATGTAAGGGGTGTCTCGGCTTTCATCACTTGTTTTGGTCTGTTTTTGCGCTATGTTACAGTTTACTGGAGATGCATTTATGTTCAAGATTGAAGGGTTGAAACATCACTTTTCAGCGAGGAATTATCCCAACGGTAGCTGCACTATTTCCTGCTATCATATTCTCAGAAAAAAGAAGTTTAGGTTACATTATAACACACAAAAAAAATCCACCCTTAACATCCAAACAGCAACAAAACGTGGGTCAGGTTACTGTGAGGTAGATCCCAGCATGAGCCAGGCTTAAACAGCAGAACCAGACCTCCCGTCCTCATTCTCCCTCCACCTGGTGTTACCTCTATGGGCTGGCGGATGCGTCACGCAGGCGTTGCTGGCTCATATTATCTGTCTTCCATTGTTTCCTGTAACAGAGGAGGCCATTCAGAGATAATGTGGGGAAGTGTGGGTGGCGCTCCTGAATGCCAGAAGGGACAGGGGCACACATGCACTGTCATGTGTGACATGTGTAGGCGTGCACGGCACTTCCTGTCCACTGTAAAGTAAGCCCCGCCCCCTTTTTGTCCCATCTCCTTTGAGTTGTTTTTGGTTTCCAGGTCAGGTTTTTCTGATAAAGCAATGAGAATTCAGCAGGTTTCACCTCCTCTCTCTGAAGAGTCACCTTTAGAGGGACGCCAGGCTGCCCCCCACGAGGATGTCACGGTTAGCTGAGAGGGCTAGATGTGATCGCCACCAACGTGGCTACAGCTTA
This sequence comes from Takifugu rubripes, assembly GCF_901000725.2. NCBI lineage: Eukaryota > Metazoa > Chordata > Actinopteri > Tetraodontiformes > Tetraodontidae > Takifugu > Takifugu rubripes. The sequence continues at coordinate 11,171,972 of NC_042291.1, read as the reverse complement.
CAGGAGAGTCTGACGGATGTGTGGACAACACCAGAAAACCAGCCATTAAACCTGAGTAGCCCTGACAACAGGAACATTGAGCTTTATTCATGTGCTACAGCCCGCTTGATTGTCAGACTGACATAGGTAAAACACAGAGGCAGCGTCTGTGATGAGCAGGCGTGAGGAAAGAGGCTGAAAAGAAAAGGGGAGGGAGGGAGGGAGGGAAAAATCAATCTACACCTTTGGTAAATATCAAAGCTGAATCTCACACAGATCTCCCAAGCGAACTTGATTAAAGGTTATTCTGTAAAGTCGCTGATCAATTGCTCAATATCACCCTGGATAATCTTCCTTCTCTGTGCCGAGGCATTTTACCAACTGTCATGCAGGAGGAGACCTACCAGAACCAGCACCTGGTTCTCCTCCATCGATTTCCTCTCCTCGCAACATGTCTACACTTGTCGGCCTTCTCCAAATGGTCTCGTGTTCAAAATGGACGCATGTGCTCATGACTATTGTTTCAAATGTTTTTAAACGCGTAATCAAGGGGAACGATCGATGACGACAGGTGGAGGCTGCGGAGAAACGGATCTACTTATCGGTTTCCAGAGTTCTGTGAATTAAAGAGAACCATCCCTGAGGGAAAATGTTATTTTTTTTGAGTGGCGCCTGCACTTGGGCCTGGTTCCTTTCCAGTGAGAGCAATTACGTAATCGCTTCTAATGACCGTGTGCCGACATACGTTGCCAGGGTCGCTTCCACATTGTTGCAGGATGGTTGTGGGGAAGACTGGCAGTCTGCGCCTCTGACGCTGATAACACACTACATTAGCTTTGAAGACCTTCCAGGCTGCACCTCGTCGACACTTTAAAATCTGGTTCGGACGCTTAAATCACTCCAAACCGCAGAGACAGACAGAATTGAAATCACTCATTTTCATAAGTGAATGGCTCCTTTTATGGAGCTCTCCTCCACAACATATCACAACCATCACTGGATTTAAAATTCTGTTGGCTTTAGATTGGAGACGGCAGAGGTGGAGCCACGATCAGTGCATGTGTTTTTATAACTGGGTAATGGTCCATGAAGGATAGGACACTGCTCAGCAGAGATCAGGGTTTGATGAACAGCCAAAGGAAGTCTGACGTTCATCCACGTATGCAGAAAAACACCAAGCTGCAGAGTTGCAGCAGTTCCTGCCATCCTGCTTCCTCTCCCCTCTTCATATTCCCGCTACGCTCCCCTCCACATCTTTCTCAGCCATCTTTCACTGTCAAAGCCCTCAAGCCCTGGATGTCTTTTTAATGGTCAGACACATTAAGACGGAGGAGGACGCTCAGATTACAGATATTTGACGTGTCGGATCACTGACCGCCGCTGCCGTCAAGCATCGCTATTTGATTTGTGACTGCGGCCGGCAGAGTAAAACGAAAGATGATCCCCGAATTATAAATGGAAGCTGTGGCGTTGCACAGCCTCTGTCCTCGCGTGATAGACGCAGCAGCAGTGAGTATATTAGTCACTATTTTCACCAGACGCGTTAGAATTAGCACCTTTATCGTCAGCGTTGCCAACACAGTCGGACATGATGTCCGACTCATTACATCATAGCATTACGTAACGGAAGGCTGAGCTCCTCTAATCACAAATCTGCCAGTTTTCAATCCAAAGTCACTCTCGACCCTTCAGTGTGTGCAGTTATTCTCTAAATTACCACCGAATGTAGTTAATTACCTTCATGCAATGGTAAATAAAGCACAAGGTTTATTTATTTACTTTCTGTCCACAGGAACACGCGGCCAACGGTGTCCACAGTCGTCCATCTCCTCCGTCCTTTTTATGGAACGGCTCTGCCAGTCTGGACCGGGAGCTGCTGAAGAAGCTCGCCATCGGGCTGGCGCTGACGGCAGCCCTACTGGCCTTTATAGTAGAGAAACTGTGTGCATGGAGCTGAGCAGCATCACAGGTGGGACTGAGGGGACAGCAGCTCGCAGCAGGCTTCAGTGCTCCGTGACTGGTCTTCTGGTCAGTGCCAACACACTTTTAGGCTTAATTCCTGATTTTATTTGGGTAAGTGGAATCAGCAGGTCAGAGCAGCAGTTAAGGAGAACAAACCTTCGTGTCTCTCCTGGTTTAAATGGATCTCATTTGGTTCTCTGTTGTGTCATGAACGTAGTCAAATGTCTTTGAATTCTGTTTGACATGTCAATGTCGTATTTTTAAGATAAAACAAAACCTGTTTTTTCTGTTTTTTTTGCCCCAAGTGGAATAAATTTGAAGGTCTTTACACCAGTTTTGCTGCTGCTCTTTTTCTTTCCTGCTCTGCGGTTGCATGAGCATGAACAGCGCGGCGTTTTGTGGCCCTCACGGCGTTAAAACTCCATCTTCCAGTTAGCATCCATGTGTAGTAGATGGTGTCTTCTGTGATACCACGGCTGGGATCTATAACTTCACGGGAACCGTCCCAATCAGCTTGTGACGAGCGGAATTATTGAAGCGCCGGTGACACATCTTGCATGTATTAAACATGCTCTTCTGTTGCTGGAACACACTGGGGGGGGCTGTGTCTTTCTCCAAAACCGTTTTGTTTGGCGCAGCAGTCCCAGCCCGTGTTTTGAAATACACCATATTTAATAATGTATGCCCCAATTTATACATTGCCCCAGCACGTGTCGCTGTCAGGGGGGTTTTTTCATCTCCACGCGTGCCCCCTGCACACAGCCTCTGTCACAAGTGTCTCTTTGAGCATGTTTGGGAGCTGATTCACACAGCGCGCCCGTGTCTGATGCATCCGCGTTTCCCTCCGATGTTTAATTTAGCAGAAAGGCGAGCTGAACGAGCGAACACGCGCACGTGCTCGGGGCTCGAGGTGACAGGACTCATTCAGAAACGCCTGTTATGAGATACGCTGTCTGTACCCTACACACGCCCCCACACACACACACACACACACACACACACACGGGCACCTGCTCTGCGCCGTTTGATCCGTGTCACAACACAGACACGCGCACGTACGTCTGCAGTTTTGTCGCATACATGCGGCAAAGCTTTATATTACCTGATCAAATGATGCGTGTCCCCCACATAAACACGCGCGCCAGCTTTGTATTATGTGATCAAATGATGCGTGTAGCTGTGCAGCTCGTTACATCCATCCAGCGCTGCCCTATATTGTTCCGAAACCATCCATAGCACGTGACGCTTCTTTTGATGCTTTGTAAGCACATTTCCTGCCACTGCACGTCAGTTACACGCCGTTGTTCTCCGGTGAAATATGGCTGCAGCGACAGCCTTTATGTTTGGAGATCATCACTTCCGATGAAATATGGAGGCAGGAGCCGAGGAAAAGGGGATTAGCGTCGGCGTTGCGTCATTCGCTGAGGTTGTTTCTAATAAAAGTGTGTTTCCCAAGTTTCTGCTCTGAGAGGCGGCTGCTGTCAATTCGTCATCGGGTCACAGGACAGAAGCCCGCAAAATCGTTGCATTTCAAGTTTGTTTTTTACAGGTGTAAATGCAACAGCACTCTTGGAGAAAAGCTCCAAACCTCCATCAGAGCTGCTAAATTCGGCAGCAAGACTCTTAAGACGTGCTTCTTGGCCGCGCTAACTAACCCTAACGACTGGTGACACGTGTTAATGTGGACAGTTTTGACATCGGCTACTGGCTGCCAGAGTTTCTCATTAACCACCTTCCCAGCCTGTGACCTTTCTTTTCTGCTTAACGAAGAGAATTCCTCCTCCGCTGACCGGCGCTGCCTCCGATTGCTTCTCTAAGGCTCCTGTTGATGTGTTTTATATGTTTACACATGATTTACACATAAACAGATTTGATATTCTCTTTGAATTTATATTTTGACGGTGTGTGTGGGTTGTGGGGTCTTTTTAGCCTCAGGGCAAACACACAACAGGAACTGCAGTGATTGACACCCTTACAACTGGAGTCTGGAAAAACTCTGCACGTGTGTGTGTGTGTGTGTGTGTGTGTGTGTGTGTGTTAATTAGCAGCAGACAAGTAACAAACAGAATGTCGAACACGTGCACAGTCTGGAGTGTGTGTACAGTCTGGTATCGGTTGCAGCAACCTGACGCTGCACACGGAGCCTGACGGGATTATGGACCTCGTTAGCGGTTCTAAAATGTGAGCGTTGGCTCTGAAGGTATGGAAATGCAGCAGCCTCCAATTTCCTGCTTCCATACAGCATGATGGATGCGAGGGAATGCTCACATGGGCGTGACCAATTAATTTTTGCAATTTTGGTGACCAGCATGCTTTGTTGCTCTTCCTCCGCCTCCCACCTCTCCAGCCGTCTTCGCTCTGCCTTCCTGCTTCTATAGGCTGAGGCCTGCGAAACACCTCAGTCCCTCCCGGAACAGTGGAGAAAATGACTTGGCAAGCATATCAGAGTGCGTGTGCGCTCGTCGAAGCCTCGACTCGTCTAAGCCTTCAGCTTCATAGACGCTGTGTCTTTGCTCGGCGATTGTGCTGTTTTATCTGCACACAGACGCGCGCGGACCTGCACCCTGTTGTCGCTGCAAAGCAAACTGGGAGTTCTCAGCCTGTCGTGTGAGGGAGAGATTGAGTGTGTTGGTGGCTTGCCACCTTTGTTTTGGTGCGTGTGTGTGTATGGGAGGGGCTTATACATCTTTGACTTTGAGCATCTAAGGGTGTTTGTACTCACCTCTGGGGCAGAGGCCTGGGGGGGGGACCAGGGTTTATATTGTTGCTAAAAGCTTCTTAATGTTAGGCGTTATTGAAGTGTTGTTAGTTGTTCTGCGCTGTGGTTGGTGGATCTGTGGTCAGGTGACGCGCCTCGTGTCAGCCGAACTCGACGCCACTCGTTAGATCATCTATGGGTGTTGCGGCTGTTCGCCACCTCCTGCGGTTACGTTTGTGCTCAGTGCAACTTTTAATGGTGTTTTTTCGTGGCGCTAAGCACAGATTGCATGAGCGCCGTTGCCATGGAGATTGCTCCCAGTGTCCACACATTTAAAAAAAATGCTAATTTAGCCCCGTTATTATCGTTTAATGAAACTCTGGAGTGCATCTGAAGAGGCAGCAGTAGCTCCGGTCTTGTTGTGATTCAAGGGTCCTAATGGCCTCAGAGATGATGTGAAGATATTTATGGAATAAATGGAATTCCTGATGCGGAGCTGCTTCCTCTACCTTTCGGGGCAGATTTACAGGCTGCTGTCAGAGCACCACTGAATAAATATGTCAACTTATATTACTAAACTGCCACAAAGGTGCATTTATCAGACCAATAAACAACAGGCTTCCCAGTGGAGGCTGTTGTTTCCTCTAACCACTGATAACACCAACGGCTCTCCTTGATAAGGTGCTGTTGCGCTGCTGTTTTGAATTAGTTTGGGAGATTGATTATACCGTCAACACTGGCGCCGCCATTCATAACCTGCAAAGTGTGATTGTCATTGTCACCAGACACAAAAACACAAACCTCAGAAACCCCCAGAAGAGCAGCGTCAGCTCCCTGGAGACCAGCAGACGCGGACGCGCTGACTGTCACAACTCCACCGACGACTGTTAACTGATCGATGGTGCGAGTCTGACCGGGTTGGAGCGGCCTGGATCAAGGCCCCGCGGCCCCGCGTGTGACATGAGAGCGGGTTTATGAATTGAATTGAGCTTCTGCAGAATAAATATGAAACGGGTGAAATGTGACCTTCACCCCCCTTCAACAGCAGCTTGCATCACTCCGGCGTCTCTGAATGTGTCCCCACCCTGAGAAACAGCCTGTTTCTAATTACACACATCATTCATTAAGTCTGCTCCCCATTTCTGTCAATGCTGCCCCCGCTCGCCCCCCCCTCCCCCGCCCCTGGATATTGTAATATAAGCTTGTCATAAAATCTTTAGAAAGGAATAAATCAATGGGAAGTCGGCTTTAAGCTTCACGAGGAGGTCATCCGCTGACATTTGATGGAAGAACGCGACGCTGGAGCTGTTCGTGTTGGTTAAAGATGAGCCGTGGGAGGAGACACCTCCCAGTCAGGACTGAGGACAATCGGTCCTCACAAGTCCATAAATGAGTGTCTTTTATTTTGTCTCCAAGGGGGTTGACACATCCAGCTGTAGGACAGCCAGTGTGGCAAGTATTTGTCCTGGAAAGGTTTGATGTTTATGTCTGGGCAGAGGAGGGTCCTGTCGAAGCAACACACACACACACACACACACACACACAGGCGAACTCTGTGTGCACGCCGCTGCCAGACCACAGCGAGCGGAATTAAACCGGGAGCGGGCTTTGCCAGACCGAGCGAACATGTGAAACAGCTTTCCGAGCTCTTTTCCCAGCCACTATTTTCCGCCAGCGTGATCATTAGATTTTACAAAGTGTCAGAGCGAGCACTGCAGGCATGACTTGGCCCAGCCTGACCGGCGAGCGGAACGCCACGGGAACATTACGGCCCAAACAGATGTGAGAGAAAGTCAATAACGCCGTGCGGCGTGAAACATAACATGCATTTGATTACTTCTCAGCGTGTTTTTTTTTTTGCTGAATATGCGTTATGAGCTGCGGGGGCTGCTGGACCCCGGCGTGGCTCCGGTGTCAGATGTGGTTGTTGCGAAACGTGACGGAGACGGTCGTGTCCAGGGATGTCAATCTGTCGGAAATGGTCGTGTGACTCCCCGGTTGTCCAGATGTCCACGCTCGTCCTCTTCGTCTGCATTGGAATTGTCCTCGTGGCCTAGATGCAGCCATCAGTTGCGTAACAGCCCCTCACCCCCCACCCCTGCTCCATCATTCATCTTCCCCTCGGTCCTCCTCAGGCTGCAGCCTTTTCCGCATCCGTCCTCTTTAAACTGTACACACGTTGAAGACCTGTCAGTCACATGATCCTTCCTGAGGCCATTTTTTACTCTCCCAACAACCTCTCAGATGTTATTTGTATTTGTTTGAGTTTTTCTCTTCCTGTGTCAACCATAACACCCCCTAATGTTCTAAGTGTGTTTCCTAAAGTGATTCACACTTGGACTGTGTGAGAAGTACGTGACACTTGAACAATGATTACACATTGACACGTATTTGGACACACACACACACATACACACACATTTTATTTATTACTGTGCTTCTGAGGATCTCCCTTGGATGACCGGGGGGAAATGATCCTACGTTCAGGGGTGGGAGGCCAGACGATGCAGCTCAGACAGTTCAGAAGAGCAAAAAATAAATAAAAATCGCCGATTACCCATAAGGCATTTCTTCACACCTCTGGTGTCGTGGCTGTGTCCCCCTTCTGGTATGTTTCTGTTCGCTCGTGTAGGTCTCACCTCACCGGGCTCCTCTCTTCTTTGCTCCTCTCTCACTTTCACAGCTCAGGTGAATTCGCTCGTCCCGCTTCGACCGATCTGAGCGCCGCCGTCGGGAAGGCGAGAGGGCAGGCGGTGACGGGACGGCCACAGGACAGAAGGACTGAAATGGAAAACATCTCAAATCAATAAACAGTAGCCTGAAGTTGCTTTTAAACCAGAGTCACTGTCAGAACCAATACACAAGAGTTGAGCTAAGCTTTCCCACAATCCTTTGCCACAGAAGAGGCAATTACAATTTCACAGGTTGAAATTAAAATCCCCCGTGTGTGTGCGTCTGTGTGTGTGTGTGTGTCTGTGTGTGAGAGAGAGATAGTTCGAGCTGTCAAAGTGATTTCAAGCTGTTTATAGACTAAGCTCACCAAATGGGCCCTTTGCTGCAAAAGGGGGGAAACAAATCTAAATCTCTCTTCTTTCCCTCGATGTTTTTTTTTCTCAAAAGAAAAAACCAATTCCTTGAATATTAATTGCTCGATGATCGGCTTATTTGTTTGTGATGAGGCTGCAAAAGAAACTACACATAATCCCCCCCCCCACCCCCCCCACCCCCCTGCCTTAATCACCCCTTTTCCTCTCTTTAATTCTTTTCTCTATCATCCTCTTTCTTGGGGCATGTTTGCCTTTTTTCCTCTCGTTAAAAGCAGGAACGTCTTTGGGTGAGTGTAGCGGCACCATTTAGTATCAAAGTACTCCGATCTCATTTCTAGAGCTGCTTTATTTACATCCTGGAAGATTTACGGCCCATGTCGGGCTTCATTTTCAAGCTCTAGAGTGCAGCTTGATTTATTCTCATCCTAATCATCTCCCCACTTTCCATTCCTCTCTTGGATCTGCTGCACCTTTTCTCATGCAGGCAACATCTGATCTGCATCCTCTGGGTGTGTGTATCCGCCATCAGTCTTTATAGGAAAACAGCTTCTTTTTTCCTATCCAGGGAAATAAACCCCAGTTTTAGCGCAGTCACTCTGCAGCTAACGCAGCCACATTTCCTCCTCTCGGAGAATAAGTTACAAAAGTTGAATTTTAATAGGATGAAAGTTGATGTAATGTGTCTGATTTTGGTTGTTGCGCTTCCTGCTGGTGCAGTTAAACACTCAGATCAGACAGTTGAACTTGTTAGCATAGCATCTTGTCACATCCTGTTGCCAATTAGCATCTTTGGTGGCTATTTTCTTGTGTGACGGATCACACTCACCAGGATCTCAAATTGATTCATTCCTTTTTCCCCCCCGGCGCGCTCCTTTTGGCAGCAGCCTCTGCGTAGCTTTGCTGTAACAGCAGGTTTTATGAGTCCAAGTCAAACAGGAACTGCACCAGCACCTGTGTCTTCACTGCCCGGGGGGAATCTGCCTTTCTGCTCGACTTTGTCCTGTTTAAATTTGGTGTCACTTTGAATCCGAATGCAAACGATTTGCCAACAGCCCGGAGTTAAACTGTAGGGCAGCGCTCACGCTTTGTTACCATGACAGCCGCCAGACCAGCCAAACCTGCTTCTGCCCCGTGACAGAGCAAACTTTCTTTTTCTTCAGTATGTGGAGGGAAAAAAAGGCCTTAAATGAATCTACAAACTGATCTAAAAATGTTGGGATGTCTGGAGGGAACCCTCTCACGCTGCACGTCGCCATTAAACGCAGCACGCGCCAGGAGTGTGTGGCGTTCCTGGTTACCAACGTGTGTGAGCGGCATGGAGTTGTTGTGCCAAACGCACACAAATGTAGGAGAGAAACTCGGGGAGACGCTCGTCAGACGTGTGATGCAGAAGATTGTGATCGTGTGACTTCCCCACAGACCCTGCTGACACACCAAATGATGCGTTCAATGACATTTGCCGTGTTTGCTATAGGCATGTGTTTACAGGCTGTCGGGGCGGAAGAGGGGGGAGGCTCCAACCCCGCACAAAAGGTGCCCGCAGACACGTTTTCAAAGTGACATTTTTTCGAAAAATCTGAAAGGAGGCGCGAGTCCTCGGTGTTGAACACTCCACAAACATCAGGTGATGATCACAGAAAGTTCTGACGAGCTGCAGATGCTTTTTAGGGTCTGGAAGTGTTTCTAAAGTGCACTTGAACAGCTCGTTGAAGGGGTTAGGTGGATACGTGCACTGCAGGGGAGCACACACACACACACACACACGACTTAATCCTCCTCATCATCTTCCTCTTCACCCGTGTCCTTCCTGATGCTCAGAACTTCTTCTCTTTCCCCTATGAAAGATGAGAACACTTCCACTCGTTCTCCCCCTCTCTTTCTCCCTCTGCCTTCACCCCCCCCCCAAACTTTTTCTTTTTTTATTTTAATCTGTCTCCCTACCCAGTCAGGTTTAATCCTGTTAGTCACGCTAGATATATGAGGTCCTGCTCGCACTATTTGACTGTCTTCCAGAGAGACGTCCCCCAGAGAGACCCTATGGATTCACTTACACACACACACACACACACACACACACACACACACACAGGCCTCTGCAGGGAGACGCATGTTATACAAATGAGCATATGCAGACAGTGGACGGGGCCCGCTCTCCCCACTGCGTTGAATTGGGTTTAACGATGAGGATTTCACTGCTGCGGAGTCGTCCGGCTCCATTTCAAACACATTACACGCGTTCGCTGCATCTAAACAGCATTTGCAGACGCTCGGCTCGCGTCTGGCATACATGAAAGGAGACACTT